>NC_067144.1:62626977-63258029 GCF_903995435.1 Acomys russatus | reverse complement strand
GATAATTGTATGTAATCACTCTGGTGGAATTTCTGGGGACTGCTGGCAGGTGTCATTCCCAGAACGCAGGGAGAAGGGTCACCTAGGGGACAAGTTCTCACAGAACATGCACAGACCACAGCATTAGTTGCAGAATATACATTACATATAGAATGTGGCATTAATTTTGTCCTTACATATCCAAGGATAAGAAACTGAAGGTGTTGCTGATGCAGTCCGTGAGGTTTAGGCCAAAGCACCTGTGTTCTAGATGCAGCATTATATATGCTGGAACACATATATGTTAGGGGCAGAAGATACAGTAAAGGAGTTTACATGGAAACTTTTAAGTCTTGGTAGTTGGGGGAGGAGGGGTCCCAAAACCTGGAAATGAGGGAGGAATTGCATTCTCTGAAATAGGAAATACGTGTCTGGATTGTGACCTGTGGATTTGATTGGATTTCCTGAAGCTTACAAGAATCTTTTTTAAGTTTACAAAAAGAGACAAATTGGCTTAGGAGACAATTTAAAATCTGGTTAATGTTAAATCTCTAAACAGGCTAAATACAACAGTAGCATAGTGTGAGAAGAGTTTTTTTTTTTTTTTTTTACACATTTTTATTGAAAAATAAAATAATTCATATTACATCTCATTTTCTATCCCATCCCGTACATCCTCCCATTCCTCCCTCCTTCCCACTTTAACCCCAATACCCCTTCCCTATGACTGTGATCAAGGGGGACCTCCTCCCCCTGAATATGGTGCTAGGGTATCAAGTCCCTTCTTTGTAGTCCGCTATCCTTCCTCTGAGTGCCATTGGGCCTCCCCATCAAAGGGACATGGTCAAATATGGGGCACCAGAGATCCTGTGAAAGTCAGTCCCCAGTCTCCACTTAACTGTGGAGAATGTTCTGTCCCTTGGTTAGATCTGGGTAGGGGTTTGATGATGGCTGCACGTTTTGTCCTTGGTTGGTGCCTTTGATCAAGCAGAACCCCTGGGCTCAGATCCACCCATCGTAATGTTCCTCTTGTAGGTTTCTAGGACCCTCTGGATCCACCTACTTCCCTATCCCCTATATTTTTCTCACCTAGAGTCTCAATAGGATATTCTCACCTCTATCCCACTTTCCTGGGAGGTGCAGATTTTCATGGGACCTGCCCCTAGGGCTAGTGTCCTGTTATAAGTGAGTATATACCATTTGAATCTCTCTGCTTCTGGGTTAGCTCACTCATTATGATCATTTCTAGTTCAATCCATTTGTCCACAAATTTAGGGAATTCCTTGTTTTTAATAGCTGAGTAGTATTCCATAGTGTATATGTACCACAGTTTCTTTATCCATTCTTCTACTGATGGACACTTAGGCTGTTTCCATGTTCTGGCTATTATGAATAAGGCTGCTATGAACATGGTTGAGCAAATTTTCTTGTTGTGTGCTGGAGCATCATCTGGGTATATTCCAAGGAGTGGAATAGCTGGGTCTTGAGGAAGCCCTATTCCCATTTTTCTAAGGTAGCACCAGATAGATTTCCAAAGTGGCTGTACTAGTTTGCATTCCCACCAGCAATGAAGGAGTGTTCCTCTCTCTCCACATCCTCGCCAGCATGTGTTGTCACGTGAATGTTTGATTTTAGCCATTCTGATGGGTGTAAGATGGAATCTCAGAGTTGTTTTGAATTGCATTTCTCTGATGGTTAGAGATGTTGAGCATTTCTTTAAGTATTTCTCAGCCATTTGATATTCCTCTGTTGAGAATTCTCTGTTTAATTCTGAGCCCCATTTCTCAATTGGGTTATTTGGTTTGGTGGCGTTTAATTTCTTGAGTTCTTTATAAAGTTTGGATATTAGACCTTTGTCCGATGCAGGGTTGGTGAAGATTAATTCCCAGTCTGTAGGCTGTAGCTTTGTTCTTTTGACAGTGTGTGAGAAGAGTTTTTATATATCTTAAACCACTTTCTTATTACCAACATTAAAATATCTTCTCACCCTCAAACACTTCTTAGATCCCCAGACCTTATAAAAACTTTACACTTTTCTGAAAAGGCAGCTGAAGTCTTGGTTTTTGTTGTTAAACTTATCTTCAAACCTGCCAGAAACCTGAGAAAGATAAACTACGGCAGGGAGCATAGTCCAAGTGGCCTTAGTGTTGATATGACAGAGCCTTAACCATTATCCAGAAGGCCTTTCCAGTAGGCTGCTGTGGAGTTAGTGGATTCATTCTGGGAACATGTCTTACAGAAGCATCGCCGTGTCAGTCTGGGCCCAGCAATCTGAAAGGTCTTTCCATGGAAAAGAACTTTGGGTGAATGACTGACCTTATTTTGTCTAGGCAAAATGGGGCAATCAGCTCTTCAGGTGTCCATAGTTGGGGCAGGGCCTTTGCATCAGGCCAGTTGGGGCACATTTGTCCAGTATAACAATAAAGGTGGAGTCATCTCTTGTGCCCAAGTTTTCTTGGAGGCCTTGGGGTCACCACTAGAAGCTTAGATCGCTGTCACATTCATCTTTTTTATTTTTTAATTAAGCATTTAAATTACTTATTCTATAGACTCTCTGACAAGTTTGAGGACATCATTTATAAAAATATAGCTGAGCTAAACAAATGGTAGCTCCAAGTGAGGGGGTTGGGGACAGTCCTCCAGAATGCCTGGAATGTGCAGGCTTTCCTTGGAGAGGTTGGATAGAGAAAGTGGGATTTGCCTGACCATGCTGGGGAGAGGGAGGGGTAAGAGCATGCTTTAAAAAAAACATACCTGGAAAGATGCAGTTTGGAAAACAACTTATGCCAACACCCAGTGGCCACCCTGTCACCCAGCCTTGCCAAATCACAAGACTATGGAAGTGGCGTCACAATTCGATATTCTGTCATTGGTTAATTTGGTGAGGTTAATCCACAAACAGACATCTGTGGAATGTGAGATTACCTCCAAACCAAAGCCTGGCTTTGTTCCAGAGGATTGGTTCTTGCATAGCCATGTCCAGGGGGAGTCTTGGAACACCCCCACCAAGAGACACCTGATGCCTCTGGGCAGCATCTGGGGGACAGGATCATGTGGAGAGGGAAATGGGAGAGAAGCCATTTCCACATGGTGGCCCTGAGTCACCAAGGTGGGCACTCAACTTCTCCTGGGTTTAAAGATGATGGGATGAGAGTAGGGAGTGGTCCCATAAGTCTGGCCTGCTGGGTTGAGTGGGGATAACTTCCCCCAAGACTCGGCACCAGGCACCAGATGATTGACTAAATAATCAGAATGAGCTAATTTGCAATGAAGTTATAATATATAAATGCAGGTTTATTGGAAGCAGCATGGGAGGGGCAGGGGAGGGGAGAGAATGCACTGGGGGTAGGGGAAAGGGAAAGAGAGAAGAAGGCAGGGAGGTAGGAAGAGAGCAAAAGAGGGCCGGGTCCTAGAACCAAAATGTTTGGTTTATAGAGTGAGTCTCTGGGAGAGAGGAAGGAGGGTAGGCCATGATAGCCATACCCTGAAGCAGGACCTAATGTCATGTTGGCAAGTGATGAGATGGCAGGGCTTTCTTTCTGTATTTTTAAGGCATCTTCTTAAATTTGGTTCTTTGAAATCTTGTGAAGGCAATTTGATCCATAAATAACCATTCATAAAGGCATATATATGGTGAGATTGTAATACCCAGATCACCCAGATAATGAGACCCCCGAAATGACCACCAGGACTCGATACCAATGCAACATATATAGGGTCCTGTATTACCGGCTCGAGCTCAAGTCACAATCCTTCTTGATGCAACAGTATGGGAGAGTAGCGCCGAAGCTTCAAGGGTAATGGGTTTATAAAGGGAAAAAAACATAATCAGGCATTGTGGCTCACAAGGCAGGATGGGTGGAGGCTGGATCACAAGGGGAAGTTGTGGGTCACAGGAGTGTTGACCTTTAGGCAGATTGGGTGGAGGCTGAGTCTTGAGGGGAGGGGAAGTTTTCTTTTTAATCTCAGAGAAACATTGGATGCTGATTGTATCTATTCCCTCTGGTGGAGTCTCTGGAGACTTCTGGCAGCTGCAGTTAACAGCAGTACATGGTCATTCCCAGAATGCAGGGAGAAGTAAGGGTCACCAAGAGGACAGGTTCTCACAGAAAATAGAGACCTTGGCATTTAGTTACAGAACATAGAGAAAATGGCATTAGTTTGGTCCTTACAAGATGATCATAGCTCATGCCTTTCTCTGCTTATCAGTTCCCAAAAGTTTATTTTTACTTCCGTCACTCTTTAATTTGGTTGATGGAAAAAAAAAATCACATTTTCTGATACTTAAACAACTTTGAGGAATGGTGCAAGAACTGTAAAATAAACCTACTTTCCTATGACTAGCTGGTTCATAAAATTTAGTTTAGTCTAGTTTATAGCCAAAACACTTCGATGTCTTTAACGTGTCATGTTTGAAGATGCTGCACATGATTTATAAAATCTATTAAGCAGATAACCAGGAAAGGGACATGCTATGTACCTCTCCTTGATGATTTCAGTGGCAGCTGCCTCCTCTGTGGTAGGGTAGGCATTCGCATTGCACATTTGGTATGTTTAAGAGTTCTTTTCTTTGTGTGTCTATATGACCGAATGAGTGCCGGCAGATGAAGGAATACTATACTGTAAGCGTGACAGAATTTAGTTTAGGACTGGTTGTAAAGACTTTATTTTTTTTAATTTGAAGGATTAAGGCAAAATATATAATACCCTTTCCTTTTCAATTAGAAAGATATGCTGAAGGGTAACTGATACGTACTTGGCATGTGACATTTTTGATGTGAATCACAACACTTCACACACATAGAGGTTCTCTATTGGATATATGAGTTATCATGGGGAATGAGCAAAGTGATCTTCTGCTGCCCCTGCCCCCCACTTGATGGCATGTCATCCAGAACATTGTTGCTGCACATCAGGCTTCACAAGGGATAATCGACAATCGTAGATGTTCAGAATGATGGGACCAGAACTGGAAAGGAAAATGAGAAATGAAAGCAAGACAATCTAAAGATATTATTAGGTGATTTAGGTGGGTTATGGAAGTTGAAAATTGGTTTCTCATGCTGGGCAAGCACGGATTTATACAGGACTTATTCTCCATTGTCTTAACAGACAATTTGGGTTAGTTACTTTATGGCAGTAATTACCCCGCAATTACACCCAGGTGAGAACCTGAGTTTGGATCTCCAGAGCAAGTTAAATCTCTGGTGATGGGTGCATGGTATTTTAGGGTTGATTTGAAATCATGCTCTTTGTTCTATAGCTTATTGAATAAATGTCTCATTTTCTGCCATTAATTTCAACTATGTAAATCATTAATAACATGACACTCAGGTAAACATTTTCATGTGCCAGTACTTTATTAGATACTTTTTTAAAAAGTGCTAAGTCAATTTATGGCAGTACTTTATTAGATGCTTTTTTAAAAAGTGCTAAGTCAATTTATTTTATCAGACAAGGCAGTTCGTATATCCATCACCCATAATTACAAGAAACTGAAAAATAACTTAAAAACATGAACATAACATAAATAGACCACATAAACCTTAGTTTTGGCCTTGACAAAATCTCTTTTTGGGACCCGTTTATCAATCTGAATATCTACTATACATTTTTTTAAATAGCCCAACTTCTCAAAGTGGCAAAATCCTACATTTACTAGTGAACTATGTATTTGTATGCATACACATACACATATTTGAAGCAGCCAGGTGTGATAACTCACACCTATTACCTCAGTACTTGGGAGGCGGAGCCAGGAGGATCTTGTTTCAAGGGCGATCTGGACTGTGTAGTGCAACAAGGCTGCTTAGCCTTGCTTCAGTATCTGGAGGTGAGAAGGTAGATTATTAAAAGGACATTACCAAGTACATTTTAAAGTTTATACACTTACCTTTCCACCCAGGTGCCTTGGCACACGACTGTAATCCAGCACTTAGGGAGGCAGAGGCAGGCGGCTCTCTCTGGAGTTTGAGACCAGTTGGATCTACAAAGTGAGTCAGGACAGCCAAGGTGACACAGAGAAACCCTGTCTTGAAACAACACAAACAAACAAATAAACAAGAAATCTTTCCAAATCTTCTGACAACTTGAAGCTTTAGACTGACTCTAAATTAAGTTAATGCTCTGCACTAAGTACTTTATATACTCACTTCCTAACTTTACAGTACTCTTGGTTCAGTTCCTATAAGTGAGAAAAAAAAGTCCCTAGGAGTGAAGAAAAAAAGTTACTAGAAATGAGAAAAAAATAAATAATTTTACTGATAGTATATATATACCACAAAATAGAATACATTGTAAATACTCATGTTTTCTAGTCATCACTGATAATTTTAAGTGTAATTACTGTATTTTCCGAAAGCTTTTCACTTTTAGTATAAAAGTTAAATTTAATACTATTTATTTTTCATATTAAAAATGAATGCAAATATTATATGACTTTTAATATATGAAAATATTACACCAAATATTTTCATTTAATAGGACTGCTTTCTGTATGTGTAACCATCTAAAGTGTTAAATGATTAAGTTATTTGTTTTTAGATACTACATATACATATTAATGGTAAACGTTTTAAAAGACAGGCACTCTGTAGTTCTTCTCAATGCAGGTTCCTTTTGAAAAGAAATTCCTGCAATTATCATGTGAGGAGGAAACACACAGCTTGTTAGAGTCAAGGGAGGACTGTAGAAGTCAACACTGCATGAAATAGGAAGCAATTAAGATCATTGTGTTAAGTGAAATGGTGACCCAGAAAGACACCTATTGCATTTTTAGTGAGATACAGACTCCCAGCTGGGAGAGGGGGAGCTTGCAAACACAGAGCAGTTGTTGGAGAAAAGGAAGGAGACTGACAGAAATGGCAATGATGGAACAAGAGAGAATAATACAGGGTGAGTAAATAAATAATGATACACATGTGGCAGAATGCAGAATAAAACTTACTGTTTTGTACAGTAAATATCTACTAAAAATGTATTCTGGGGGAAAAAAACTAGTGTATCTCTCCACGGTCTTAATGATATTGAAAAGTGGTTTCTCAATATCTCTCCTTTCCAGTTACTCCACAAATTTCTGGTTTTCTTTCTACCACTCTCCAGTACTAACTGTTGTGATTGCTATGCATCTTGAGGTGCTTTTTGGCAAATACTTTTGCCGATTGGCACTGTCTGTGCTTAAACTCTTCTTTGTTTCATGCCTATATTGAGCTATAGGAAGAGGTACTTATTGCCTCTTCTTAATGGGTTTTCTCTCAGAAACAATTTTGGTTATTTGCCTTTGCAAAAGTCTCTCATATTGTAGTTGAAAGACAATATAACTAAATGTCAAAGTTTATGAGACCAATAAAAGTTTAAGACAAGAGTCTTGTCTCAGTTTATTGATCTGAAATTTTACCCATAAATAGCACATATTTACATATATAAGTAAAATTTATACATATCATTCATATACATATAAAGTATTTATCCCTAATTAGATAAAAAGTTAATGGTTTAATTTAATTAGATAAAAATTTAATTATAACTTAAAGAGAAATAAAACACTACAGTTTATGTGAGATTTGAACTTTAGTGTGTCATTATAAAACAGAAAATTATTCAAAGTTTCTGTAGTAATACTCAATCCAGTTTTGTTTGGAAGTGAGTTTGAAATCGCGGGATGGTACTTGTACATCCACAATACTTCTTGTTATCACCGAATCATATATGACAGCTTTAGCTACTGGAAGCCATTTTTATGCCATTAGTTAGCTCACACAATTCTAAAAAGCTCAAAGAGTTAACAATGATGAAGCCGTTGTTAATATCAGCTAAGCGTGTTGAAGAAGTATTTTTCTGTGAAGAAAACACGAACACATTCAGAACACACTTAATAGCCAAAAGAAATAATTTGGAGATTTCCTAACTTTTACCAGTAGTTCCAGTAGTTCAAGTGATTCAAATCAAGTCTTGGTAATGTCATTAAAATGTTGTAGAAACTCTAAAAAAATCATGAATTTTTTGATGTAGTTTTTAACTTAAAATAATGTTTTCTTATACAAATTGTCTGTTCCTTGTAGTTTTCTGTCATCTTAGAGCAGCATTAGCTGTCAGTAACTCCTCATCTAGGTGACACTTTAACCACTTTAACTACACTCGTATTTTGTTTGGTGTTATCTCTTCCATGGGACTGCCTGGTCATATGCAGAGAACGCTTTCTATTTGTCTGTGGTCGTCCACTAGCTCTGGTTGTCGCAGTCACTCTGTCCCCTCTTCCATTCTGAGCCCCGAGGCTTGAGAGCAGGGCGTGTGCTATAGCTGTTCCATTTCGAGCTGCTCATTTCACAGTCAGTTACATTCTGTCCATTGACCAGTTGTGGTGCTCTTGGGTTAACTGCTCTCTACTGCAAAATGGAGCTTCTCTGATGAAGTTGAGAGATGTACTAATCTGTGGATCTAAAAATAAGTACTTTGGAGGTTTCATGCTAGGTCAATTTAACATAATAATAGTAGAAGTTTCTTCCCTAGGGCCTATGCTACCCAGTCGCAGGCTATTGGTCCTGTTAAAGGTGGCAGACATGAGCTCTGTATTGTGTAATGAGTCTTAAAACCAATTGGAAAATGGTTGGTTACTCACATAATATTTGGGTCACTATGGCAAGAGTGCACATTTTGTTCATCAGGTCATTTTTGTAGTTTCCAGAGTTCACAGCTTGGTAGGACTGTTGAGAAGTTAATTCCCTGGTAGGATGCATAGCATGTTACAACACCAGGAAAGTTAACTAGCAACGATTTGACTACAGGTCAGTATGATGGAAACATTTTCTTAATTCAAGTTCCCTACTACCTGAGGTCCCTAGCTTGTGTCAAACTGACAAAAAACTAACCAGCATGCTTATAGTGCCTCATGGTATTTATTATAATTTACTCAAGTGAAATGTGTTATCTCCACTGAGGATTATATATATTCACTTCAGTAAGTCTATAATGGTCAGTTTTATCTGTTTTAGATAGAAATTATTATTTGTTTCAATTTTAATTAACAAAAGCTTATTTCATTTGTTAGTGTATTTTTAAAATGTATTTTAAACTCTCTCTCTCTCTCTCTCTCTCTCTCTCTCTCTCTCTCTCTCTCTCTCTGTGTGTGTGTGTGTGTGTGTGTGTGTGTGTGTGCACATTAGTGTTATTTTTAAAAGGATAGTTCATGGATGGAAAACCATCAACTTCTAGTTCTAGTTGCTAAACCAACTTCTAGTTCCTTGATTGATTAGCTTGAGCCTTTTAAATAATGTATAATTCTTTGGGGCTTCATGTTCTCTCTCATTAATACCTACAAATACATCCAACAAAAGTGTGAAGTTTGAAAGGATCAATGAAGGCACAGCAGGGGAAGGTTTTGCCAGGGAAGCTTTGATGGGGATTTTTTTATTTCAAGAAAGCTCTTCTCTCCTGTCAGATAATGGTCATTTAAGAAGAAGATAGAAGCATCCCCAAGGCTACATTACTTTTGAGTCTTAGCCTCATTAGCAATCTAGATGCCGCTCTGGATTTTTTTTTTATGAATACTTAAAAGGCAACTGTGCAAACATATGACTTGCTGGGCAAAGCCAGGTAAATTCAGTGATAAATTATAGTAGGAAAAATACAGTATTTAAAACAATTTTATATTCTCTTGTCCTCAAGATATGAATTTAGTGAGGACAAAGTTCAATGGAGAGTTCCATGTTCATTTTGTGAAAATTTTAAATTATGCACTATATTTTAAAATGTTTGCATTATGACTCAGCATCAGTGAATCCCAATTTCAGAATTCACTAACTTTAGTTTAAGTAGCACTGCAGAGAAGAGGTCATAGTTAAACAGACAGAAATGGAGACACTGAAGACCTTTGACATGAATTATATGTTTGCTCCTTCATTAAAGAAAACCTGAATAGTCATGACTTATGAAAATAATGCCACTTTGCCATTTCCTAGCTGTTACAAGAGGCAGAAATTCTAATTAGCCTAAGAAAACCACTATAGTTACATATTAGGATCTGAGAGGATAAAATGAGAGATTAGTATTATGAAATATAGATGAGACATGTCTTTGATTTCATCCTAGAGTAAAACGTATTCTAATACCAGTAAGAAATGTGCATTCTCCTCCAAAATGATTATGGCTACTTAAAAGATCATTTGTTCTTTTCATTTTTATCTTTCCAGCCACATGAGCTGGGACCACACTGGGACCACACAGACAATCCTGACCATGTGGTGCACCTGCCAGCATATTTACAGCAGTGAACTTTGCCCAGGCTGCAGCCAAAGAGATATAAGGGCAATTACTCAGCCTTATAAAATGGGATGTCAACAGAGATATGCCCATTTTGAAATTGAGAGTACAACTTTTGAATTTCTCTTGACATTTATCTGAAGCTCCTTTGCAGTACTGAGATTGTTTATTTCTATAAATTGGTACAGGCAGCTGTAACTTACAATTCAAGTAATTAAAGTATATGAACCGTGAATCTCTATTGCTTTCATTTATCTGTCTTTTCTCACACTATCACCGCAGGGTACACAAGGCACAAGCTAGCAAAATAGGTGGTAATGAAGCACTTATATAGTGACGTTGGGAGATAGATGCAAAAAGTCCAACTACTGAATATTTAGCAATATGGTCAACCATAAAATTCTAGGCAAATAAGCTGAATTTCCTAGGGAAATTAATATCATTTGTTACAGCATTTATGTTGCCTGTAGTATATATTTATATATAGCAATTTTACAGAGTTTCCTGAAGAAAAAGTTTATGGTATTACTAGTATAAACCTTTATAATTATACTCGCCTAGGATACTTACTCTCTTTTGGTCATTTAAAATGGACATTATAGTGCTATAAAAACTTAAAATGGCTTAGACAATTGCAGTGATTTCAAAGAAAATCAATGTACATGGTTTTGAATTTTACCCAATAGAAGAATAGTGTTTTAATACCTAATTGTACACAGAGCAAAAATCAGACTAGAGCAAAGAATGTGAAGTACTTCAACTACTTTTTTTTTTTTTAAACAGGACAAAAATAACATCATTTAGGCTTTCATCCCATCTGTTAGGTGGCAGAAGAAGCCACCACCTGGCTTATATTGGAGATCACTGGACCCTCCCAAGTTTTCATTTTAAAATTTCCCTTGGCTACTCATTTTTCTTTTTAAAAAATATATTTTATTAATTTATTCATATTACATCTCAATTGTTATCCCATCCCTTGTATCCTCCCATTCCTCCCTCCCTCCCATTTTCCCCTTATTCCCCTCCCCTGTGACTGTTCCTGAGGGGGATTACCTCCCCCTGTATATGCTCATAGGGTATCAAGTCTCTTCTTGGTAGCCTGCTATCCTTCCTCTGAGTGCCGCCATTTTAAAATGTAAACTATTATTCTTTTTTTACATTATTTTCTTTTGAAAAATACTTTTCTTTACAAAAGAACTCCTAGAAAATAGGTACAATCTTACTCAAATAAAATGCAACAGCAGGTAAATATATTTGAAAATAAAATGGGGTTTTTTCAAAAATATACATTAACTTTTACATACATGGTTTTTCAAAGGGAATCTAAATTCAGTAATGAAAATGCATTTTAGAGTCTACAGGAGCTGTGTTAAAGGCATTAACTAATAGGAAGAAAAAAGATTGAGGTGGTGGCGGTGGGGGAGCTAAAACACAACAGTACACACACGCTGGTAGAATTATTTCCAGGAAACAAGTGCAATGTTTTAGTGGTGATTCAATTCTCAAGATTGATAGTCACAAAATATGAATTCAAGCATTTAAAATATCTCATTTAGGACTTCTTTGGCTATTTCAAGCAAAGAAAAATCTGCTATACTGCATATAGCATAAAATAAAAATTAAATTATGCATTGCATATTAACAGCGGCAACTCAGTTTATTTGTAAATGACCCCATCCAGTGGTCATAATGTATTCCTGGCATATATGACATTGACTGAAAAACTGGGTACATATGGAAATGCTCAGTACTGAGTTGCAGTCTTATTCTTCTTTAATTTTTAATTTTTTGATTTATTATACTTCATTCACACTAAATCCAAGTTGTTATCCCCTCAGTCTGTGTCTTTCTATTCCTACCCTCCCTCCCTCTTCTGCCCTGTACCTCTCCCCTAGACCTCTGATGGGGGGCTCTCCTCCCTCACATCAACAAAGGACAATTCATGCAGAGAATCTGGTCCCCCTGATGAGATGTAGCTGATGGACAGCTCAGTCTTATTCTTAAAAAGACTGCATATAGACCACCAATATAGCTGAATAATTGTAATTCAGCTCACTAATAAACTTCTTTATTTTTGGAGAGATTCCTGACTGCAAGCAGTGAATAACGTAGTTTTAGTGTTAATGCGGTGACTAATGACTAGTTCCACCTCATTTTGGATAAATAACAGCCAACGCTTCAAATACCCTATTGACAGCCTTTTCTACGTTGAATGAAATCTCCATTTCCTTTAACTTAGGACATGTTTTAGTGTGGATTTTTTTAATGTGGATTCTGCTATGGATTCTTTCCTGTGTGCTTTTCTGTTTTACCTGGTGGATGAGCATTCAGCTTAGTTTTCAGGGTTTTGCTAAAATATCACCATCCATGAGAATCGTTTCATGATTCATTCTCCCTGTGCAAAACCCACCCACAAACCCTCATTTTTATTTATGTTAATTATATCACCACACTGGAATGGTTCACTTCCAAATGGACGAATGGATGATATGACTCTATTGATTTGGAGTTGTATGGTACTATTGCTCACCACCTTCCTGTATGAAAGCACAAATTCCTTGTATTTTTTGACAGCTCAATTTCCTTACCTGTGAATTTTGTATAATGGTTGTCCTGTCACATGGTATTGTTCTGGGAACACTGAAGTTAATACACTGGTCCCGTTATGTCTGTCGTCTTATTTTCTATCATTTTATTTACCTGTGGACAATAATCATACAATCTAAAAATATCAAATGAACAATTCCAGAAATGGTAATTCATATTTAGATTATAGAGCACTCTGAGTTGTATGGTGAAATATCTATGCTGACCAGCATGGTTTTCTCTGTGTCCATAGTCTAGGCTGTGGGTGCTATTCACTCTTTAGGACACAGTAACCATATTGTCTGCTGGACTGATTGATGAAGTATCATGGCATGGCATGCTTACATTCAAGTGAAAAATAATTGGAGAAAGAGACCACATTATGTAACTTGTATGTTAGTGAAATTGTTCTATTTGGTAATTTGTTGTCACTTTATTATTGCCCATACTGCAAGTTCAACTTTCTCATATGGGCAGTCACATGTGAAAAAGCCCACAATATGCCTGGAGTTTGGTACTGTTTGTAGTTTTAGGCACATATTGGTAGACTTGGAACATACTCCTGAAGATAAAGGGAGATAGAATATTAAAACATTTGGAAGAAATGTAGGGCACAGTGGCATAAATTTAGTTATTCCTATTTTTATGTCCTTGAACATAGCTACTTTTCTTTATCTATAGATTCAAAGAATTTTATATTGTCTCCTGAAAATAAATGGTTGCACTGGAATACCAGTTCACTTCAGTAAGCACAGAGGTACTTATTATGTGAGCAAGCATCTATATTGTGCACATTTCATTCCAAATGTTGGCACATGCTCTATTTTCACATCAGCCTTACAGATGCGTGTTAGCTATTCCTTGTTTTGACAGATTTTTAGCTTAAGTTGTCACTTTCATGCCAAGTCTGCCTGATATTGTATAAAAAGAGGTGGGATGCATGACAACTTTTAACAGTAGGAAACATCCTATTGGTTTGGTGTCTAGGGACGAATGCATTTCAAAATGGTTACATTATCTTAGCCACAATCAAGAGAAATATATTTGCTTATTTATGGACTCCACTAGACAGTGCAGTCTTCCCTCAGCATAATGTATGGATATGTTGGAAGAACACTGGGTTGCTTTAATAGCTCTACATAAATTGTTACTGCTAGAGGCTGTAAAGAAAAAAATACTTGCACACTGTTTACTTCTAACTCAGACATATTTTAATTATCAACACTTTGTTAGGACATAATTCTAAAAGAAAGATTTTGTTTAGCTATGTGAAATATTTTGCATTGGCTATATATATAACAGGTTGTCTCCTAATTATTATAATGTCCCATGTTAGGGCCTCTCTCCTGATTATTATAACATCCCATTTTAAGTAATCTTCATCAGTAGCTGGAAAAGCAAAGACTAAGAGTTATACTGGTGGTTTTTTCCTCATGCACTTAGTTTTCAGTGACAATGAGTATTCACATGTAAACATTCTATGCACTACAAATGAGTTAGTGACATCTATGTGAATGCTGGTCATTTTAGTAGAGAGGATATTTCATAGTGGACAAGGTTGTGAGCATGCATCTGGTATAGGTACACATGTGTGTGATATGTGTATATGCCTAGAGTTACAGGAAGAGGAGGTTGGGTGTTCTGTTCAACCCGCCTCAGCTGCTTATTTTTTTTTTTTTTTATTTCTTAATCAGAAATATATATTTTTTGAAAATTTTTATGGTTCTTTTTTTAAACATATACATTTATATTATTACACATGAGTAAAATAAACTACATATAGCAGAAAGAACCAGCCTTATCCATTCAACACAGAGTCTCTCAGTGAACCCAAAGCTAAGTCAATGGCCAGCAAGTTCCAATGACCTTCCTTCCTCAGCTTCCCACAGTGATGGGACTATAGGCATGTGTAGTGATACCCAGCTTTTTATTTGGATTCTAGCATCTGTTTTGTAAATGCTTTTACCCACTAAACCATTTTTCCAGAACCATTTTTTAAAAGATCATCTACTAGAATTTGGGTAGACTTTCTTATATAATTTGAAGAAAGATATTTTGGAAAAGAAATGCAATTTAAAATGTATCACTTTATTTCAAACTATGCACCATACAAAATCTGCTAATGGAAAAGAAAATCAAGGAAAGCAATAGCTGGCAAAGATGAAGAAAGTGAAAGAGAGCATTTAGATTCATTTGAAGGAAGGCGGACTATTTGTAATCGTGTTTATTCAACATTTAGGTAAACTGTAAGGGCAAGCTATGTTTGTTTTCTGAATTCTGGGTCACTTTGATATAATTTTTCCAAGTTTTATTCATTTTTAATTAAAGTTCACATCCTTATTTTTCCTAGGTGCAATTCCATCATGGTACACCACATTTTTATTATCAGCTCTTTAGTTGATGAACTATCTAGGCTAGTTTTTATTCCCTTGTTATAATGAATATGGTATCAATAATCTTATATGTGCATGTATCTAGTTGATGGTGAATAAAACCCTTTGAATACATGCCCAGATGTTATGCCTGGGTCATATGATAGTTTGACTTTTAATTGGGCATGTGTATGTGTGTGACAATCATACTGATTTTTATAGCAGTTGCACTAGTTTACATTCCCACCAGCAGTGGATGAGAATTCTTTCGCCTCATCCTTGCTCAAATTTGTTATGTTTAATTTTTTAGTGGTTTCAATTCTAAATGGGTGTCATAAAATGAAATATCAAAGTGGTTATATGTAGAAAATGCTTTGAAATATTTGTCGTTTCTTTGAGGCAATGTTGATGAAATTAATGTACCGGGGACAAAAAGAATAGTACAAAAAATCTTCAGAGCAAAGAGTTTGTTCTTTGAAAAGATAAACAAGATTGGCAAGTCCTTAGTCAAACTATCCAAAATGAGAGGAGAATCAAATTAATAAAATTTGTGATGAGAGATTACAATGGCTACCAACGAACCTCATAGGATCATTATGGCATGTTTAGAAAAATCTCTGTTTCAATGGTTGGGAAAATGTGGAACAAATGTTTAAATTTCTAGACACATATGACTTACCTAAACTAAACCAACAAGAACTTAAGTGAATTTAAAGTAACCAATGAGATTTTGGCACCTAAACATCTCAAAAGTAAAGAAAACAAACAATAACAAAAAGAAAATGAAAGGAAACTATACCAGGTCCTGATGGATTCACTACTGAATTTTAGCAGAACATTAAAGAAGAGCTGACACTAGTGACTGTCAAAGTATTTATATAATAAACAGTAGATAGGATAAATAATGTTACCAAACTTATCTTAAAAGGGCAATAATATTTGAAACTAAAACAAAATGAGAACATAACGAAAAATAAAATCATAGGATGATATCCATAAATCAACTAGACACTAAATTTATGAATAAAATACTTGCATATTGAACTCAACAATGTATTTAAAAGCTTATTTAAAAGCTCATTCAGGACTATCTATTTGCCTTCATTTCAATATACGAAAACCAGCAGGTGTACCACAGCATATCAATTGAACCAAGCTTAGAAGGCCTATGATCTCTGTAGATGCAGGAAAAGATTATATAAAGTCTCACCATTTCCTCATCATAAAAACCATGAAGAACAAGAGATAGAAGGAGCACATATGGAGGTAAAGGACAGATAGAACAAGACATTAGTTAACATTTTGCCAAATGGAGTAGACCTGAAATATTTTCTCTAAAATCGAGAATGAGATAAAGGCCTCTTTGTTCTCCACTCTTAATCAATACAGTGCTTGGAGTCTTAGTTAATAACAAAAAAGAAAGAAACAAAAGAGCTGAAAACTGGAAAAGAGGAAGTCAAATTATATTTATTTTCATATGATATTGTAAGGACTCCACTGGAAATCTTGCACAACTGTTGAACATTTTCAGCAAAGCAATGTGTTACAAGTCAAAAAACAAAACCAGTAATTTTCCTATATGTCAATAAGAAACATTCTAAGAAATAAATATTGAATACATCTTATAGTAGCTTAAAAAATACCTAGATCCTTACAAACAAATCTAACCAAGGAATTTGAAATCATAAGAAAATAGAAGTTTTCAAACACCAAAGAAAATAAAGACACTTCAACATTAAAACACCCTTACCCCATAATCATGCATTGGCTGATATAAAAATAGCCATTTACCAAAAGCAATCATTAAATACAATTACCATAAATATCTAATGCTGTTCTTCATAAAATAAGAAATAATCTCCCTCACTTCACTTAGAAGTACAATTCTGAACAAAATTACAGAGGTGTCAAGATACATGACCTCAAGTTCTAGAACAGAAACAGAGCAACAAAACAATAACTTCCTGGAAGAAAACAGACACAGAGGCCAATGGAACAAAATAGAGTATTTAGACATTACACATAGTAACTACAGCCAATTGAGCTTACACCAATGGTTCTGGGAAGGTCTGCATAGCCACATGGAGCAGAGTGAAAGTAAATCCACATCCATGTCTCTACAAAAATATAAATTCAAAATGGACTAAAGATTGTAATTTAAGAACTGAAACTCTCAGCTAGAGGCAAACTTTGGGAATGCAATTTAAAATACAGGCATCAGCAAGGTCTTTATCAAATGTATTCCAATTTTATAGAAAATAATATCAAGAATAGAAAAAATGAACAGCACAGCAAAAGAAACAATAAACTAAAGTGAAGAGACAGTGTGAAGAATAGGAAACATTTGTTTGTGATATATCTGGTAGAAAATTAATATCCCGAATATACAAAAACTCTAAGTCTAAATATTCAAGCCAAATTAACCAATCAATATATGATCAAATAAAAACAACAGACAAGTCAAATACAAATGACCAATAAGTATAAATATACCATTTTAATCTATAGCTATTGAGGATTTGAAAATAAAAATTATGTTATTTCATTATCACACCAGTCATTAAGAAAATTAGACAACAGATATTGATAAGCTCATAGGAACTTACCATAGTTCAGCCACTATGGATATCACTATGGACAACAAAAGAAAGTAGAGGAAACATGTCTTACACTTTCAGAAATTGAACTTGCACAATCATGTAATCACAGCATTTGTTCTCAAAAATCATTTCAATGAATTAGCCTGAGTGGCCATCAAAAGGTGAATGTATAAAGAAAATGTGTTGTCAGGTGTGTGTGTGTGTGTGATTTGGCTTTATTTTATTTAGCCTCAAGGAAGAATGAAATGTGTCATTTGCAGAAAAGTTAATATGAGAAAAGATGATCATATTAAGTAAAAGAACAGTTTCAGAAAGTTGAGATCTTTCATGTGTCCATCTTAAACATATAAATAATATATGAAGAAATTATATATGTACATATATAGGTTTATATATAAAAGTATATGGAGACTATTTGGGCCATAGAAGAATAGTGGCATGGAAAAGAGGAAAACAGAATGGGTGTGTTTGAATGTGGTCAATCACAATGTACTTGAATAAAACAGATTTTTATGGAATCCATTACTATATACAGTGAATTTACAACAATAATAAAAAACAAGATTGAGCTGGAGAGATAGCCCCGCAGTTAAGAACAGTGGCTCTTCCAGAGGTTCCAGGCTTGATTTCCAGCACTCACATGGAGGCTAACCACCATCTCTAACTCCAGTTCTAGGGCATCTGGTTCCCATCCCTAAACTTAGCAGGCAATGGGCACAGATGTAATTCATAGATATGCATTCAGGTAAAACAGCTACACATGAAAAATAAATTCAAAAATTAAATAAGAGCTCAAATTATATTAAAACAAAGTTTAATGAAGTAAAAAATAAACTATATCATAATTTGTAGAGTAATATAATCACAGAATGAATTGAATTACTACAGAAATTATGTAAGTTGACAAGGCTCCCCCCAAAAGTGACCTCACTACATAATCATTTTAATTTGAATGGAATGGTATTTCTAATAATTTCATTTCAAACTATACTAAATGAAACCTCATTTTATTCCAGGAATTTATTTATAATTTTATTTAACATATCATTGAACATTTTACTAAAATCTAAAATCAATTTTCATGGATCTATAACTTTAACAGGTAAAGTCTTAACTGTTTTTGTAATTTTATTTGTGTCCTACACACAGATTCATAGAAAAGTAATTGGATTAAACAGGGTATTAAAGTGTTTAACTTTCATTGGCATGCTTAAGGAACTTTTAGGCATTAGGTGAAATGTTATTAAGATTAATTTTGTGGAAAAACAAATATTTTAGGGACAGCTTGGTATGGGCAGTGGTTTACCTCAGAGTCCAAATGAACTAAAAGTATTTTTTATTTAACGATATTGAGAAGATTTGGAGGGATTTGTAATTGACAATAAACATCCCGCTATATTGGCAAAGCATTTGGATAAAGTAAAAACATCTTAGTATATTTCCTAATGATTTTCTGTGTTGTGACATGCCTGTATCACTGACAGAAGTGCCCATTTTTATATGTGCAAACGTTTCAATTCCCCAAAGTGCCCTGATAGACATATTTTACTTCTAACAGAGCCTTACTCAGAAGTCACAAAAGCCAAGCAACGCCATGCAGCTGAATCAGGATTTTGAACCTCATCTCACATTGTGAACCTAAGTGGCCCCTGGAATGCTTTATAAACAGGTGCACATGCACAAGAGTCAGGAGTGATGTGCAGAAGAGAAACCAAACTCTAGACTTATATGTTTTCTATTCAAGTGTCCACCTCTTTCATTGCTTTTCAGGCCATTAGTTCCTGGAAAAAGTTAGAAGCTCTCTTACAGTCTTTTCTGCTTATCCTCTTAGGAAGCTTTCTTGTGTTATTTTTTTCCAGGGAAGACGGAAGGAAAAAGATAAATAATACCTTCCTCATTGGCTTTCTTTTCCAGAAACTAAGATCAATTCTATTTCCATTTTACAGCAAGGAGCTCCTATAGACAAAGGTCTCTATGGGAGTAGTCATCTGCACTATTTTGCAAGACACCTGGAGGAGTTAGCTTCAGCTGTACTTGTCTCAGTAAGTTGTTTGTTCTCTTTCCCTGAAATGAACACTGTGCTGGCTGCTCAGCAGCTGACTGTGGCAGGTCTGCAGCAGCTATGCTTAGCAGAACCTGGGAGTATAAAAGCCATTCCCATGGCTCTCAAGATCCTCTCAGCGCTGTTCATCTTGTACGGTGGTTGTCCAGGTACTTCTGCAATTCTCTTTGCGCTCCTGAGTCTGAGGTCTGAGTAGCTTTGAACAAACTTCTCATCAAAATAGACACTCCTAGGCTAGAGAGAGGAAGGGCCTTTGGGTTCCCAATATATTACATTTTCCTTTACCACAGAATTACATGTACCCACATTAGCCTTGTAGTAATGACTGGCTCTCTTTAATTGAAGTGTACTGATTCCAGCCTTTGCCCCTAAAGCTTTATCTTTCCTCATGCCCCAGGCTAGGGTTATGTTCAAATGGTCTTCATCTAAATCATGCATTGTAATAATTTCTTTAGTAAAATCTCTCTTTTCCTCTCATTCTCTCCCTTCCCCTCTATTTCTCCTCATTGTTTCTATTTCTCTAATGTCATTTTCCCTCCTCTAAATTTCTATCTCTTTTTCTTCCTTCCCATTTTTCTATCATATTTCCCCTCTCTCACGTTTTTCTCTCCCCCAAGATTTCATTCTCATTATCTTGTTTTTCTCATTTCCTCCCTACTTTCTTTCCTTTTGTTCTCTTTTATTCCCACCTTCTATAATATCTATTATAAACAAAAGTCTATACTAATATTTGCAAGTATGGAGAATATTACTCTTGGAGAGGTGCCTTTTAGAGTGAACATTAGAATTTATCCTTTATATTTATTCATAACAAAGAGAGGTCTAGACAGTCCTGATGTGTAATATATTTAATTGGCACAGTTTTCACAGAAACTGACAAAGCAACATTCCATAAAGACATTCAGGTCCTAGTGCAGAGGCCAGAGTGTAAAGTTTTTTAGTTACTGAAGAAGCTAAATATCAGTTAGTTAGACCAGGTAGATTGAGATTCCACATTACTCCCCTGTCTTTGCCCAGAGATATGACCTGGTATCTTAAGAGCAAAAGACAATTTTCACCTTTGAATTTGATTTAGCAAAACATTTGCTTTCATGTAATTCAGAAGAATAACTTAGACATTAAAAATAAAAACAGCATCCCTCCCTCTGATGCTTCATCTTCTTTGCTGGCACTTCTGCTCCACCCATGAACAAGTTCTTACACTAACAAATCATCAAGAATTCCATTTAATAGAATCTGCTTAGAAAAAAAATCTATAATGAAAAATAGTGTCATAAAAAGCAAAGGCATGTAATAATAATGGGTTTTAAAAATAGAAATTGAAAGAAAGGAAATAAAGAATATTGATTCACAAAGACTTTTCTAACAAAAATCTATCACTTTTTACAACTTTTCCAATGTTTAAAGGGCAATTATTCATAAGCATTGATATATACTTCAAAAAGTTCTATTGACTCTGCCAATTTACTAGGTCTCAAAAAGGAAAAAAAAGAAAATAACCATCTATGTTAGCTAAATACAGTCATTTTTCAGTTTATTTATTTTTTTATTTTATGTCTTACAAGACTTTATTATGGAAAGATGATATGCCCACTGCTCACAGCAGCTGCGATCCATTAGCCTAATGGATTGGAATTATAGGTTGCCTTAGGAGTTGTCTATTGTGTGCCCAAATAAAATGTAAACCCTACTGTGAAAAGTCTTGACACTATTAAATGTGAAAAATACAATGTGTTCAAGAAGATGTTAAGAAAAGAGATGTAGGGCATTTGACTAACCAACTAGAAAGTAATATGAAGTTTATGCCAAAATAGAAACTACTTATGCTTTCCTGTTGCTCTTGTTTAGTTCAGCAGGCATTCACTGTCATTCATCACCTAATAGCACTGAAGGAAAAATGGGAGCCAATTATCGTACATTTCCCATACTGGTCATAGACTATTTGCAAATGCCTCTTACACTTACTGAGCTCCAAATCACTCAGGCTTTCTTTCATTCAACAATAACATTAGAGTCAAAACTCTACATCAGACACTGGAAAGGTACCAAGCTTACAGATGTGTCAAAGCTAAACAATTAACAAGAAAACTCAGCACTCACATGTCACATTTGTGTATACTGCTAGCTCTTGACTTTAGCTCCATTTTGGACTCTATAACTACTTGGGAAACATGTAGAACTATGGGTTCCCTTATCAAGATAAGTTTTCAAGGAGAAATATGGGCTTTGATATTATCGTATTTAGTTGTGACACAGAGAAGAAACTTAAAAAGGAAACTACAACTTCTAGAGCAGGGGTGGGGTCCACATGATAGATGAGGAATTGCTCTCCAGTGAGGTAAGCTATCCATTGACTAATGATGTAGCAGTGGATGGTGAGAGTGCAGGAGTGCTGCCACCTTAGGAGAGAAATGGGCATCACTGCAATCCCTTCAGAAGATGAGGCTGAGGCCCCTTGAACTACCTCTTGAAACCTGAGGAGGGGCTGCACCCCTTAAAGATTATTTATGATCTTTGCACATTACATGGATTTGTCTGAGACTGGCTTTCTCTTACATAGATGTTTAAGTCGCTAATGTAGTACAGAGAAAAAGTTTTTGAATTTAATTCGGTTATTCAGAGACTTAATTTTTGACAATAAAAGCAATATAAAAATCTCGAAGTTCAGCAGAGATGTTATTTTCAAATACACTTTGCTGAAGTCAAGGACCTCAGAAATAAATTGAATAGGAAAACTACCAGCGTTCAAATGTTAAATATAAAGCCCAACTTTAATGAGTGAAATACGAGTTTTTCATATAAGGACCATAGAGCATAAAGTAAAAAGCTAGATTCTAGTATGCTGGCATTTAATATTCCAGACAAGAACTTGCCATTTTGAACAATGTGTTAACTGCTGCATTAGATGAACAGATAATTATTTCTAGCTTCCTTTCTTACACTCTTACAGACACATTTCAACTTCTACATAAAAATCCACACATTTATTTGTTTTAATAATCTATACTAATATTTCTTAGACATTTAGCACCATACTAAATACAGAGACTATCATGCAGAAAATGTAATTAATCTCTGGTCTCCAGCCTATAGATAAAAAAAGCAAGCTCGTTTAACAGAGCATCATTGAATGCTTATTTTGTGTCAATTATACATGCATGTAGTAGTTAAATAATGAGTGAGTCTCATGCGAAGATGTTGTGGCAAGTCTTTGAAAACTGGAGAAACAGTAATTGTGATTGAAACTCAATAAACCAGAAATAAAGACCCGATTTTAAAAGAACTAATAAATGAGAAGGAAACATTCTGACACCTCCCAGGAAGAGCCTTAATAGAAGAGAAGCCATCAATGATGTTAAATGAAGAAGCATAAGCTGGTACCCACAGCCGCAGGGAAGCTGCAACTGCTCTGTCCACCCTGGGCTTGGGGTGAAGTGGAATAAAACCAAAGGCTGAAAATGAAAGAAGTGATTTCTGAGGAGTTGGATAGCATATGATTTGTCAAGTGGAAGCCCATTCCACTGGAGAGGTATGGGTGAAATATAGAAAGAGACTCAGGACTGAGAATGAGAATTGAAAACGAAATGGATGAGAATGCACCAGAATAAACCAGAGCAATTTAAACTAAGCCTGAGCTTAATGTCTTAAGGTCTTTTTGATTCTACTCCAAAGAAGAGGCTTACAAACTAGTCTCTCTGGGCGGTTGTTTTGATAATGTTATGGTACACCTTAAATTACTCAGTGAATCTTCTATTGGTTATTACGACCAGTATTTGAAAGATTCTGACCATGTCATGATTCCAAAAGTAATTACAAATGTATAACAGGAGACAGAAGTATTACTAGGTATCCAGGAAAGATTCCCCACCGAAAAGCTGCATTAGGAAGACCCAAAGGGTCCAGATACATGTTTTAAATGGGAGAAAGAACAAATGTTAAATTCCCAACTTATTTTTATGTCTGTTTCTGGATCGAGCTTTTTAGATTTGTTTTTCCTTTAAAAAATCCTCACATAAGGCTGGAGAGATGACTCATCAGTTACGAATGTATGCTGCTCTTGTAGAAAAACTGAGTTACCTTCCTAGATCTCCCATTAGGCAGCTCACAGCCACCTGTAACTCCAGGTGGAATCTGTCACATTCTTCTGACTGTGGACATCTTCATACACATAGACATAAACCACACACACACTTGCACACACACACTCACACACTTGCACACATACACTCAAACATGCACATACACACACACTTGCATGCACACACTTGCAAACACATACAGACTCGCATACATACACACTTGCACATACATACACTTGCATACACACACACACACACACACACACACACACACACAGAGAGAGAGAGAGAGAGAGAGAGAGAGAGAGAGAGAGAGAGAGAGAGAGAGAGAGAGAGAGAGAGAGGATTTAAAATATTTAAAGAACTCTCATATCAAAATAGCCTTCACAAAATATTATGGTAGTATAGAGTATAGTTAATTCTTTCAAATAATGATGCATTTTGGGTTCCATTTGAATTTCTATTAAGTTAATATATACTGTCATGGGCCATGCACAGTTAAAAAATTAATCTTCCCTTAAAATGAGCAGAACTTATTTACTGTATTATAGTGCTCTCCAATGGCTATTCAGCTTATCTTAAAAAAAAAAAATCAAGATTGTAAGTTGCTATAAATGCTATAGTTTGAACACTCTTTTGTAAGTGCTTATTATGATATGTGAAAATAAGACTGACGTTGTAAACGTCTTTTATTAAATCATCTTGCTAAGCCTTACGCTAATTCTGTCAATTTGTCTGCAGATCTCTGTAGGTTGGGATTTTTTTCTGGAAAATTTCCATCTGCAACCATTTCTTTTTTCTTTTGATTTTACATGATTTCTTCACCTACCCAACCTTGGAGAGTCTCTTTATTCAGTGTTGAACAGATGCAGTGATAATTAGGATCCTTTTTATGCCCCACCCTTTGGAGAAGGTGTGCTTCTCGCTATTGTTCATAAGATTTCTGTAGAATTTTACTATTTTATGTGCAAATGTTCTCTCTATAAACATTCCATGATTTCCTCAAACCCATTTCCAAGTGATAATTTTTATCTTCTAGTGTTGTGTGGTGTTTATTATATTTTCTGTTTTTCATATTTTAAAAGTTCTTCTTTTGTGTCTGTGAATTTTCTAACCTACTTGATGGATGTTGTTAAGCTCTTCTCGCATTTTACAATTTCATCTTTCATCTTATTCAACATTTCATACATTCATTTTTGATCTATTTCTGAGTTATTCCTGCCTAAGACTTGAGAATGTAAGTTTTTATTTCCTCCCCCTGTGACTTCTACAGGAATCACCCCATAGACTCATAAACTCCCTATGGGGAGTGTCACTATTAGGAGGTATTCATTATTATGTATACAGTGCTCTATCTGCATATACCCTACATGCCAGAAGAGGGCATCAGATCCGATTATAGATGGTTGTGAGCCACCATGTGGTTGCTGGGAATTGAACTCAGGACCTCTGGAAGAGCAGCCGGCACTCTTATCGACTGAGCCATCTCTCCAGCCCTAACTGAGCTATCTAACCTGCCGAATATTGGACAACTTTCAGGGACAGAGTTGTAAATTCCTCAATCAGAGGAGCATCTGAGCTTGCATGTGCCAAAGCTAGAAGCCTGCCCTTTTCCTACAATCTGGTTAGCTCCTTCCAGTGGTATTTTTCTCTTTGCCTTACTCTTCAAAGATTTATTCAAATTGAGGTTTGTTATATTTTTTCCACCTTTTTGGACACTTCTTGGTATTTTTCTTTGTCCCTCAAGTTTCTTCTTTTATCAGACAAGGAGTTTTCTATTGACTTCTTATGAGAAGTTCTATTTTTTTTTTTATTAAAGCTAAGAGTGTATCAAAATCTTTATTTGCTGTAATTATTTCATGAGTATTAAGCTTCATTTAATTGGTACACAGGTGGCCAATTAGATCATACACATAAATGTTTCATAGAATACTTATACTTAATGCATTTTAATATAATGTATATACAGTGTCTTAATTAGGAAATTCAATCATAATCACCACTTTCTAGTAGAAAGAAATGACAAAACATGATTTTCCTCCAAAGAGAACAGGTTTTCTGTATCTTTAATAACATTTAATTTATCATATTAGAAAAATTTGTTCTCAGAAATATAGTGACTTACTGTATTGTTTTTCATTATATCCTTGTTCATCTTTTTTTTTTTTTTTTGTACAACAATTTATCCAATGAGCTTTTTTTTGGCAAACAACTAATGTATCAATTATTATTTATTCTGTACTTTATACTACAAGACAAAGTTTTAAATGGTTCATGAATCAAACAAACCTAATTGATTAAAAATTCAGCTATGAGTCTGATTAGACAATAAGCATTGTAAATACAAATTATCTTTTGCCACTTGGTTTCACTCAGGGCATCTCACTGAGAACCATAAATGAATATTGAGGTTCATCATTGTGATATTTGCTAACCCATTAACCAATGAGAAAAACAAATTTTCAACACTGTATAAAGACAGCGCAACTCAATTTCTAAGAAGAAACGTCCAGCCTTAAAACACTGGACAGGCCTTGATTAGATGATAGATAGATAGATAGATAGATAGATGGTAGACAGATAGATAACAAATATTTGGGTAATATATCAAAACTACCCAGCAAGGAAGTGCACACAGCAAAATAGAGGAGTTTACTTGCAGCCACAACCACCACCCCGCCATGGTTTTTCTAATTTGTAAGAACATCCAAACTGGACAAATCTGGGAAACAGAATATATATTAAAAATAGAAAAATATGGCAGTCTCAGCCCAAGGACTAAATAAATGAGGAGGAAGCATGTTCCAGGGCTTCTGAGCATGCTATGCAATGTACCTTCTGTCACATGCATTGTACAACTGCTCTGTCTTCCTGATGGTTGCTACCAATGAACCTGTTCCAAGGCCTTGCTTTTCCAACTGACCAGTTTTACTGAGAGTCTTGACTTGCTTTCTACCTACTCTCCGCTCCACCTTTAACTCTGAATTTTTTAGCTGACCACTGATGGCTCCAAGGCTGTTGTTCATTTTACCAGATGCTGTTAGCAGCACACTTGCATCAAAAGTTTCTTTCACAGTGTCACCATGAAATTGTTGAAAATTCTATAGACATAAATATTATAACTATTTCGTACACTTGGCTTAAAGCTTAAAAACGATAAAGAGACTCAGTATCAGAAGATACAACTTTTTCTTTTTTTTAAACATTTTTTATTTTTTACATATACATTTATATCATTACACATATCTACAGTAAACTACCTAACCATGACACAATAAGGAATTATAAAAATGTTACATTGTTAGTGTTTTGGCTATCTGTATTTGATAGTCTTGAAGAAAACATCTTTCCTATCTTGGTGCATCTAAAATTCTGAATGTAAATCAATCTCCATCACATCTTGTCATTGTCAACTTAAAACATCTATCTAGACCTAAAAAATTCTTAACCCCTAAACAGCTAAGATTTATTTTAAAACTAAGCTACCTGGTCTTTAACTCCATCAGAGACTTGAGAAAGAATAAACTTGATTACCTGAGTATGCTGGGAGCGTAGGTTAGTAGCTTTCCAAATGAGAAGATGACAGAGACAGTTCTCTACCTGAACAGTCACCTAAAACTCTCTTATGTTGGAGCATCTTCTTCAGCCTTCTGGCCCAATATATCTAACAAACATATCTGTGAGGCAGGAACTGCTGAGGACTTGCTTACCCTGTCTTGGCAGAGTTTGGCTATTGACTCTGGCTGCATCCAAGCTTACCCTTTTTTTTAGGCAGAATTCTATCTGTGGTAGAAATGAGGACATTTTTCCCAGTCGCTTGTTTGCCACCTTTGAAGCCATCTCCATAAGGGCATTCTTTGATGCTCATCATCCTCTTTGAGGTAGGCTTGGTGTTGCCAGGAGGTAACCTGTCTCATTGTCAGTGAATCTTTAAAAAATAAAAACATTTTAAAGTGTCATATTCTACATGTCTCTGAGGTTTTTGAAGACCTTATTTAATTATCCTACCTTATCTTTCTATAGAATCATATATTTTGATAGTAGAGAAAAACATAACAAATGTTTGTACAGTTGAAGGAACACACACACACACACACACACACACACACACACACACACACACAGAGAGAGAGAGAGAGAGAGAGAGAGAGAGAGAGAGAGAGAGAGAGAGAGAGAGAGAGAGAGAGAGAGAGAGAGAGAGAAGAGAGGGGGAGGCATGTGGAGACCTTCTTGCTTCTTTTTGCATTATTACTTCTCACCTTTACAACCATGCAAGATAAATTGAAAAAAAGACAATAATAAAAATCCCCATGTTGATAGGAAGTGATTTCTTTCCTTTTTTCCTTCTTTCCTTTCCTTCTTTCCTTTCTTCCTTCCTTTTGGTTCCTTCCTTTTCAGATACTGTTCAAAAGGCATGCAAGCAGGCAGGCAGGCAGGCAAGCAAAAATGGTCAAAGATTAGTGTACTTCGTCTAAACAAGAAACATTTTTCATAGATGTTAGTTTACAAAGTAGGCCCCAGAATGGCTGTAATGATGGGCATGCCTTGACTTCCACCTGACCTAGGTATTTCTAGAAAACAGAAACCTACAGCATTTCTCAGAAGCTCTTAAGGAATTGCTGAAAGCTGCTAACTACAGTGCTCAGCACCTACCTCATCAGTTGAAAAAGCCCCTGTGCTAAGGCTGTTCCCATTCTCAAGCAGTGTCCCACCCCTACGCCGTATACCCACATAAAAGTGAACAAGTTGTTTGAGCCTCTTGTTGTCCTTTACTACTCTTGGGTAGCCTGGTAGTATCTTAATAAAGTGTTCTATCCACAGAGTGGCTGTGTAAAGTGGTTTCTTGCTGCATCTACTTATGTTTGGTGCTGAAAAATGAGATGCTTGGGTCCTTCTGTGGGTGCCTTGTCTCTCCTTTGACTGAACCAAAAGTGCTGACAATGCCCTCTCATGGTATGCAGCAACTGATTCTTCTGCTCTCTACCATTCATCACATTCCAGTCCATATTTTTAGCCACTCAATCTCACCACTTCTCTCTCTTGCACACCTATTCATCTCTCTTCATCAACTTGGTCAAGTGCCTCCTTGTGGAGTTGCCTATATTATACTTTTTTACATAGTCATGCAGGTACACAAGGCAAACTCCCTGTGCCCTTTTGGGCGCCTGACACTTGCTTGGGGATTTCCATCTCTTGGGTCTGGGAATCTTCTTGACAACCCTCACCGCGCTCAGGCATACCTCTTGTATAGTTCCTGCCTAAGGGAACTCACCTCATCCTGTGTCTCATTCTTCTCTCCTTCTGCATCTTTATGATCTGCACTTATATGTGCTATTGCTTACCTCCTATTAGCAGGCCTGTCACTCATACTACCCAGTGTCTGTGATTGGAAGGAAAAACTTCTTAAATGTCTTCACCTACTTTTTTGTCCTAATCTTGGGACTCTCAGTTTCTGACTACTTCCTCCTCAGGACTCCTTATTCTCATTAGCACTGGGATCCTCCCATTCTAAGACAAATTCCATGTCTCTCTTGCCTGCCTCCTCTAATCCCTTTCGCCCCTTGGGCTCCATGATGCCATTAAGTCTCCATGTCTATTTTTTAAAATTGCAATATGGTTTTGCCTCTGTACAAATGCAAGAACCAGACTCAATGATCAGAAAATGGCACATTGGACTTCCAAATTCTCACTGATCTTGACAACTTCTGCTGATCCATAGGCAAATGCTTCAAAGTTCCTTGCACCCAAATCTTGCTGGTATTAGCCAAAACTTCTCACAAAGCTGACAATAATCTTGAGTTTATCTGTCCCTCTTCCTTTGACTAAGCCATAGAAGACTTGGCTCTGCCATAGGCATCTCTTCAACTTTCACAATATTTTCCTCAGTTTCCTCAACTACCTCCCTTTCACCAACTTCCTCTTTCTTCTGTAACTTGCCTTACTGGGATTACCAACCTTATCTTCCACAAGCACCATCATCTCCATTACCTACCAGCCCCAAACCTCCACAAGACCTCTACAAGCACCATGCCTCCCTTACCCCATTGGCTGCTCACACCAGATTTTGCATTGATGAAATCTATCCCCTCAGGGAGGTGGCAGGTGATCATGGGCCTCTCTATTTCCACACCTCATTGTCTTTGTTTGATCTTTCTCAAGTAGAAAAAAATCTTGTTTTTTTCCTCACTGACCCCACTATTTCATTAGGGAAATTAGGTACCTTATTTATGCATATGACCTCACCTGGAGGGATCTTTATGTTATTTTCTCCACCCTCATACAAGAAGAAAAGGAAAGAATCCAGATGGCTGTTTAGGCTCATTTACATGCAGATGATGCCCACTATGCTGATGGTAACTTTCCCAAAGGTGAATTGCTGTCCCTAGTACTGATCCCCACTAGGACTACAAAATCATGCAATCAATCCTCCAGCAAGGAATTCTGGGACAGGATGATTATCTGCCTTCTGACTGGGCTTCCAAAGACATTCTATAACATAGTCAATTTTGACAAAGTTAAGATACAGGGGGAGGAAATCCCCCTCAGGAACAGTCATAGGGGAGGGAAATAAGGGGAAAATGGGAGGGAGGGAAGAATGGGAGGATACAAGGGATGGGATAACCATTGAGATGTATCAAGAATAAATTAATTAAAAAAAAGGAAACTTAAAAAAAAAGATTACACAGAATACAAATGAAAGCCTTCCTAAGTTCTATGCTTGGTTCACAGAAGCTTATCTTCATTTTACCAAATTAGATTTATAGTCTCAGAAAGGCATCCTTGTCCTCAAGAGTCACATTCTCCCAGTAAGCCGCTGATATTTCTAGAGAACCTCTAAAGGGACTTGATGGCCTCTCAGAAAGATCTGGTGAATGTGGAATTTAAGGTGTTAATGGAAAAAGGAGAAAGGAGTGGTCAACAGGCATCCTGTGATATACAGAAATACAAAATTCTGGTACCAGTATTGATGCCATCTACAAAGAAGACAAGGCACCAGAAAATTCTAGCCAGGGTTTGCTTTAAGTATGGTAATGCTGATGACGGCATAGAGAACTGCCTTCCATCTCCTTTGCTGTTGAGACTCTTCCCTAACTATGGAAACTCAGGACACTGGGGCATCAACTGTCCTTTTTTAACCTTACCAAGGCAGAACAGTTCCCCAAGTTCCTCATCCAAATCTTTCTGATCTCTGGTGGATGAATTTTGATCCTGGGATTTTGACCTCCCATTGAAAGCATCAAGATAGACATTGAGGATCCCAGCGTAACTGTCCTGAGAGGGGGCAATATCTGTCATTTTTGATTAATACAAGGGGCCATTTGGTCTATAGATCCTGCTCACTCTTATAAAACGTATTTTTCTCTGGTCTCCAATAAGCCTTGTTTCTCTGTTCCCTTTTGGGCCACCATATGACCCATTCTTTCCTCATTATTCCTAGTTAGCCCCAACTCTTGGCTAGGCGGAGACTTAATGGCTAAGCTAAATTTCTTCTTTTCTTTTATCCTAACTCTTTCAGTACTTTTCATCTTACTTCTAGCCTCTTAACATTCTCTTTCCACTACCAAAAAAAAAAAAAAAAAAAAAAAAAACCAAAACAAACAAAACCAATGTATCATCTCACCACTTCCTAGACTACCTTATTGATTCCAAAGTGTGAGACACCTCATCTCATTTGGTGACCTCTCATTACTCCCCTACTAAGATTTCACTACAGGGCCCTAACTCCTCTCTCTGTTACCTTCTGCCTTAGTACATGTTCTATTATCTTGAAGAGACATCACGACATCAACTTTTATAAAATTGAGATTATAATTAGGGTTTTCTTTCTATTTCATAAGTTTAGTTCATTATTATTATGGTGAGAAGCACGGAGTTATGGAGGCAGACATAGCGTAGGAGAATTAGCTGAGTGTTCTATATATGAATCTACAGGCAGCAGGAAACAAAGCCACTGGACTTGGCTTCAGCTTTTAAAGACTTCAAAGCTTGCCTCCAGTAATGCACTTCTTCCAACAAGTCCATACCTTCTAATCCTTTCAAATAGTGCTAGTACCTGATGACTATGGGGATCATTCTTATTTAAACCACCACATCCCACTCCCTGTCCCCATAGACTCATATTCATATCATAACGCAAAATGTGCTCAGTCCAACTTTATAAATTTTCATAGAGTATTGTATCTCATGATTGCTTAAAAGCCCCTACCAGCCCCAAACCTCCACAAAACCTCTACAAGCACCATGGCCTCCCTTACCCCATTGGTTGCTCACACCAGATTTTGCATTGATGAAATCTATCCCCTCAGGGAGGTGGCAGGTGATCATAGGCCTCTCTATTTCCACACCTCATTTTCTTTGTTTGATCTTTCTCAAGTAGAAAAAGGTCTTGTTATTTTTCCTCAATGGAAATTTCTTAACTATAATCCCCTGTAATATTAAAATAAAAAGAATATCACATGCTTCTATCATATAGTGGAACAGAATGTATATTACCATTCCAAAAGTGATGATAAGGAGCATAATATGGCAATATTGGGCCAAAGCAAGACTGAAAACCACTAGGGCATACTCTAAACTCTGTTTCTCCAAGTTTGGTGTCAAAGAGCTCTTCTTATCTCCAATTCTTTCAGCTTTGCTAACTGAAAAATACTTCTCTTTCTTGGGTTTATTTTACCCCAGGCTTTCACCTTTCCTCAGAGGGTATCTCATGACTACAGCATCTCCAAGATCTTGGAATCTCTGAGGCAATTGAGGTTTCACATTCACAGCTTCACTCAAAGGCCGCTCTGCGCCTTCATGAAAAGATAACCTGCCCATATGCCTGCCCTCAATGGCTTTTCTTAGCTACACACAGAAATTCTCCTTTCTTGTATCCTCAACTCTAAATCTAGAACCACATAGATGAAATTGACAAGTTATATTTGCTGAGGTAGGAACATGGCTACTTCATTCAAGTACATTTTCATTATCTTTCTGTTTTCAATGATTTTCTTAATTACTTAAGCCTTTCTTTAATTCCCTTTCCCATGTTGGAATCTTGGCTTGGTGAATCTTGCTTATTCCATTTAGCATCAGATATTCCTTTATTCTTTTAATCTGCTTAATCACTGAACTTGGCTTCATTACACTTCCTGGTGCTTTTTTTCTCCCCAAACTGTACATTTTGTGTCTTTCCTTCCTCAGCTTGCTTCTTTTCACTATAGAGTTGCATAGAGTGACCACTATGAACTGTAAAACAAAACTAATCCTAGTCTGTCTTGAAGTCTCCACTGCCAATGTTATTAATCCAAAAATTTTTAATTTATCATCAGGTAGTTTTTGTTTTGTTTTTTGTTTGCTGTTTCTTTGACAAGGGCAAAATTCAGATATATTTTTTCACCAAAATATCACAGAAGCAGTCTCTAGGTCACCAAGAAATATTCTTCTGAGCTAGGTTGTCATAATTTACATTGATCTCAGAACTACAGTCTTCCACATTCCTATTAGTATGGCTCATTAAGTCTCTTTTAAAGGGTTCAACTGATTTCTTAATCCAAGTCTATATTATAGCTACAAGCAGATGGCCAGGCCTATCATAGCAGTACTCCACTCCAGTGTATCTTCTTTGGTCTTAGTCAATGTTCTATTGCTGTGAAGAGGCAGCATCACCACATCACTTTTTATGAAAGAAAAAAATTTAATTAGTGTTTTATTACAGTTTCAGAGATTTAGTCCATTTTTTTTTATCATGGTAAGGAGCATGGTGGCTTTGAGACAGATAAGATTCTGGAGAAGTAGCTGAGAATTTTACACCTGAATCCACAGTTGGTAGGAAAAGAGAGCCACTGGGCCTGGCTTTGGATTTTGATAAACCCAAAGCCCATCCCAAGTGACACACTTCCTCCAACAAGACTACAGGTCCTAATCCTTTCAAATAGTGTCACTCCCTGGTGTCCAAGTATTCATGATCATGAGCCTATGGCAGTCATACTTATCCAAACCACTATACCTGCTGCACCATAAATCCTTAAGACATAAACAAGACTTTAACCAGATCCTACAATGCCTTCTCAGCAAAAGTATCTTCAAACCTACTGCTCACTAATCCTATAACACTGGTAGCATGCAGGCTTTAAAACTGGACTGCTCTAAGACCTAAGAATTGTTAACTTGAAGACTTCTCAACACAGTAGTGGTACCTGAGCCTTACATTCCTCTTTCTCAGATTCTCTTCTCTGAAACTATATACCATCCCCAACTAAATGTCTTTTGTTACATTAAAAATGTATCGGTTCGGCCTAAGATTGCCAAATTAAGACACAGAGTCTGAAGCGTACTTTTAGGCTTTAGCTCTATGTTGTGCAGAAACTACACTAATACAAATGTATTCCTAAACCATGATAAATAAACTACTCTAAACTGATATATAATACATATACCCCAAGCATTTTCCACTATGATGCTTATCTGGCCATTCTCCCTTTGTCTTCCTCCATGTCAACTGTCTCTCTCCCCAACTGACAAACCTCCTCGCTCCCCTCCAGGAGGTCCCACTTTCCACTTCTCCTGCCAAGCTGATGGGCTAAACAGCACTTTATTGATGGTTGATACATCCTCTCAGCATTCCTCCACAGTCTTTATAAGTGTTGTCATTGAAAAGGTGTCTCTTCATAGCAATAAAACCTTAACTAAGATCACTAGAAACAGCCCTCTCCAGCTCTGGTGGTGCCATTGAACAGTCTGCATCTAATGTAGATGCAGAACTTTGTAAACTTAGGGACTTCTCTCTTTTGACTCCACCTCATAGATGGCCATCCTAAAAGACTGTTTATGCCTTTCCTATAGCTATGGCAATGACAAGGGGTCCCTTAACCTCTTGTTTTCTTTTTGCCCCTTTGCAACCATAACATTCTCAATTGTAACCCTGAAATAGATTCTCTATAACCCAGAGAACATTTACTTTTCTTTATCTATGACAATGCCCCCTAATATCTCAATCTCCAATCCCTTACCTGCTCCAGTCAGCATTCTCTTCTGTAGGCATTCTGAGCTTTATCTTTGCATAAATATATCCACTCTTGAGACCTGCTTTCCTGCTTTATTTGTTGCTCAGCTCACTTCATATTCTGAAGTGAAATACTATACATTTATTTAACACACACGCAAACACACACAAAGAGAGAGAGACAGACAGACAGACAGAGAGAGGGACAGAGAGAGAAAAAGAGAGAGAGGAGAGAGGAGAGAGGCAAGCAGTGGCTCTTTTGCTCATGATTGGAGTATGATTAGTGAATTCTATGGGATCATTTTCAGTTAAATCACCATTGAGTTAATGGAATGTGTCAGGGTGACTATGTGTCAAGAAAGTGTGGTTCTCATTTCATCAGTTTAATCAAGTTCCAAGGTGGTTTTCATGGTTAGAATATACAAGATGTTCATTGCAAGACCTTGTACTTTACATTCTACACATTAACTGCATTTTTACATCCCAATGTTTTCAAAAGGCTAATTCAGAATTAATGAAATAGAAATACATCTTTTATGTTTTGGGGCTTGGAAAGCATCTATTTGGGTAGAAATAACCGCACACTCAAAAACAATTATGGCAACTAAGGAATTGTGTATTATACCTCATAATGTCATGTTTTTTCTTCCCATTGCTCTAAAAATCAAAGTGTGTGAGCAGTCAAAAATGAAGTGCATATTTTATGCTTTATTTACATAAAGCTGAACTCATAAGTTCCTTTGTTTTTAAAGAAAAAAAACCCAGAATGTTCTGAATGCTAATTGGTACACAGACTTGACCACCATTGGTTATTTAGAATTAATTTTACAACTCACAAACATAAAGCATCTATTAAGTATTCATACACACAAATCAAGAAGAGTGGAACTTAGCCAAACTATCAGAATTAATTTTTATACTAGTAAATTCAGCTTCTAAAGTTTTTCTATTATTCATCTACAGCAACAATAAATTTGATACCTTGACACTAATGATTAAATATTTTGGGGGTTAAGAAGTAGTTGGCAGTACTTCATCAATAAAGTTGTTCATCAATAAAGTTGGCAGTCATCAATAAACATGTTGACACTATCATACAATTACATTTTCCTTCCTTCCAAACTCTTCTATATATGTTGCCCCACTATCCTTCGTATTTCTGACTTTCCCCCCCTGTTATTGCATACTCCTAGATATAGCTTATTTAGTTTGTGTAATATAACTCATATGTATGCTTTCAGGACTGACTGTTTGACAGTGGAAACCATTTGGTGTGCTCTTCTCCAGAGAAGAGCACTTCTTCCACTCTTCACTCTCCACAATTCCCTTCTTCATGTAGGACTGAAGTATTCTGGGCTTTCCCCATACAATTTGTTTTATTGGTTGGTTTTTATCCTTGTTAAGCTCACATTTGGGCAGTCATATTGGTAAGACTTTATGTGTGTAGCTTCTGGTGAGATTAGGAGGCACAAACTAAGAGAACACTACCCCATTCCTTGACTATTACAATTTTCCACCATCTCTTCCCAAATTTTCCCAGAGTCTTAGGTATAAGAAAATTCTGTAGATGTCTGAATTGGAACTGGGCTCCACAACTCTGCATTTTGATTGCGGTTGTCTGTAGAGTTCTCTGTCTGTCGCAAAGAGGAATGTCCTTGATGAGGGGTGAGTACTAAACTCATCTGTGGGTATAAGGACAAATGATTGTAGATTGTTGTTAGGGGTTATATTGGTTTAGTAAATTAGAAGTTGTCAATTCTCTTTCAATAATTATGACATCAGTAGCACTGAATAGTTAGTTAGGTTTCCAGTAATAGGCATGACTTTCCTTTTGTTGAGTGGGACTTAAATCCAATTAAAGTCAGTTACTGCCAAAGTAAGAGAGCCACTACTGTACTCTTAAGGATGTTGTGCCATGCTGGTTGCTGGCTGATGCAGTTCACAAATGTCTTGGCTGGGTGGGACTGTTGGTTGCCTCCCTTCTTCAGAAGCTTGCCTTGTGCCTTCTGATACTGTGAAAGGTAGTCTTCAGGGCATTCCCATTAGTTCCAGGTCAGGGGTTTCTGGCTCTGTTTCTGCGCAGTGTCCTCAACAATGGAAACTTACCTTCCAACTCTGGGGGACAATCAAGGGCAATAACAAGAGGCTATACTTCTGGGGGTCTCTTAGAGAGCTCTGACCAACAACTCAAAAGAAAGCTTCTTAAGTCTGGTATTGAAGTTTTCATTAGATGGTCTTTGGTCATTAGCCCAGATGAGAAAAATTCCTTAGAACTCTCTATGGAATTACATGTATTATAGGTTTTTTTTAAGGGACCATTGTCAGAATAGAGGGCCTAGTGAGCAATAGAAAGGAGGAGTAGCAGTGTACATGTGATTTGGTAAAAAAAAAAAAAAAATGCGAGAAGAGATCTTCAGGGAGGATGAGTGAGATAAATACAGAAGAAGTAAGGAGGATGGTGAAATAGCTATCAGGATTTCTGAAAAGCTACAGAGAACCATACTATTGACTAAAAAAATGAGAATATTTTATTGAATACTGCTGCCCACATGAACATGTATTCATGAATGTAGGCGGCTTCTTTTACCATCTTTCTTCATATCATAGTAACAGCTGGAGCAGAGTTTGAAAATTATTCAACAAAAATATGAAGCTTTATTGATTGACATTTTATCACACAGCATTTGATTTATCTGTCTCTTCAAAAAACAAGCTGGCCCTGGGGGCAGATTGAATGAAGCCTGATTGGTAATATCTGTTAGCTTCAGATTGAATTCAGTACATCTGTCCTATATTTTTTATTAAAGAGAAGCAAGTGCATTGAAATTGCTATAATATTTTCAAAAACATATCTACTCTACATTATAAATGTACTCTTAGGCCAGTAGTGGAGCTTGATTTAGAAAAAAATGTTTTATGGCCCATTCTGGTCTTTAGTTTATAGTCTCTGTATCTTGTTTGCCAAAACAATAAAAAGTCTGTTTTATATAATCAACAAAAATAACAAGCATTTACATGGTTGAATGAGCCGGAAGATGGTTAATTATAATCTGCTTTACAGTTACAACTGAGAAATTATAAAAGACCGAGGAATTATGCATTTCACAAAGACCGTTTGGATCACGAAGCTCGCAAATGTGTGTGATCTTTTAAAAGGTCAGAAATTAATCATGTAGTAAGGAGATACAGTAGAAAGTAAAAATGAACAATAGCAAAAGTTAATGCTAGCAGTAAGCCAAAGTCAATCTCCTAATTTAAGCACTGGAGACAAAGTGGATTGTATTCAAAAGAAATTATAAATCTTTGACAAAAAAGTCAAGCTGAAACTCATAGGCTAATGAAGTTTAATTTCTTCAGTCTCAAAAAATTGTGTGAAAGCTTTGTTTATACCAGTTATGCATTATGATTAAGCCAACTTACAAAATAGTCATAACTTCTTAGAAGTTTTAACTAAAGCATCATATTATGAAAACTACTGAAAACTACGTAAACTACCAGCATCCTCCATTTCACAGGCTACTACTTACCTCACGCTTTATTCTGTAGAGCTATGCAGCATGTTTCAGTCATATGTCTTACATGGCACATACTCTATATTGTTTCCTGGTAACTAAGATATAATGTGTAACGTGCTGTTTATCACACCACGAATGTTTCTTCATAAGCCTATGCTAAAGCTGATGATTATCATAAAGAAGAGCTCCAACCTCAAGCCTTTCTCAGTTTGAGGTTTGTTTGTTTTTTTAACATAGCATTTAGAAAACAGTTTGCTGCTATCCCAGTTTAGTTAACCATCCAAAAACCAGTCCCTTCATCCTCCGACTTCCTCACCATTCCAGCAGTTAGGTTAAGTACCAGATGTTGGTTCCCTCCCAGTGCTCACATTGAGGACTTTGAATCCATTCAGAGGCCATTAGTAATCCCTCCAACAGTCAAACCTTTATTACACAGGTGGCCACCTCTTGCTTTCCAACTGGCTTTCTTATGTTTCCTTTACCCAGGTTAATCCTCCCCAACCCTGAAACCTCATCTCCCTAATTACCCCTGAGTTCTTAGCATTCTATCTTTTTGTTGTTGTTGTTGTTTTGTTTTGTTTTTGAGACAAGGTCTCTTTACATAGCTCTGGCTGTCCTAAAGTTCACTATGTACACCAGACTGGCCTTACATTTAAGAGATCCTTCTGCTCTTGTCTTCCAGAAACTAGGATTAAAGACAAGCACCACCATACCTGGCCATCTTTTTACTTTCTTTTCATCTATTGTCCCTCCCATAAGGTACACTTCTCTCTCAGTCTGTTTCTTGTTCCTGGCTCACATAGGTATTCTGTCTTGGATACATCAGACTAAAACATTGAAGCTGAGTGCTTTGTACCAGAAAGAACCTGGTGTATCTTCGAGTGTGCACTACAGTAATATTTTCCAAATTTATTCAATTTCTCCTAGTTTCCCAAACAGTATACATTTTCTTATAGTTGATTAGCATTCTACTGTGGATCCAGATATAACTTCACTTAACTACAAATTCTTGATCTTTGGCAAATAGGACAAAATATATTAGAAAAGAGCGTCTTCATCAAATGGTATCAGGAAGCCTGGATATCAAAATGAAAAAACAAAAAACAAACAAACAAAAAAACCGAAGCAGGATTTCTCTCCCTAACAGTGTACAAAACTCAACTCCAATGGTACTGAAGATCTCAACATAAGATCTGATCTCTCAAAGCATAAGACAAAAAATAATAATAAATGTTAACATATAAATATAGTTAGTGCCTTTCTGAATAGGACTTCAACAACGCAAGAAATAAGACCTACAATTGGCAAAGAGAATCTCATGGAATTAACAAGCTTCTGTATAGCAAATAAAGCTTTCAATTGAGTGAAGAGGCAGCCCACATAATGGGAGAAAAATTGTTGCCAGGTATATATCTGACACAAGATTCATGTCTAGAATATACATAGAACCATAAATAAAGCAACAAAGACAACGAAAAACAAAAAGGGAAAAGCAAAAACCAAACATCAAGAAAATAGCCCAATTAAAAGATGAACTGTAAATCTAATTAGGAAGTTTTCAAACATGAAACACAAGAGTCAGGTGTGGTGTTCCGAGTTTTTAATCACAACACGTGGGAGGCAGAGTCGGATCTCTGAGTCTGAAGTTGCTCTGGTCTACATATTGAGACTATGTCTAACAAACAAACAAACAAAGTAAATCCAGCTAACCAACAAACCAAAAGGAAAGCAATGGCTAGTCAACCCTTAAAGTGTCTGTCTACATCTTTAGCTACTAAGAAAATTCAGATTTCAGTCTCTGACAGTCTTCTGACAGTCAGAATGCTTAACATTAAGAACACTGGTAATCACACACATTGGCAAGGGTGTAGAGAAACAGGAACTTTTATTCACTGTCAGTGGCCGAGAAATTATCATGTTGGCCAATTTGCAAATAAGTCTGGAGGCTTCTTCAAACAATAAAAATATTAAAATATGACAATTAAAAAAGAAAGCTACTATATGACTCAGCTATATCAATACGGGGCATTTACCTAAATGCCACTATATCTTATAACCGGGTACTGGCATGTCATTTTCACTGGTGTATTTATTCATTATAGCTAGAGAACTGAGGCAGCTGAGCTGTCCAACATGGAAATGTGGTGCATATACACAGGGGAATAATAATTTTTGAGTTTTAAAATGGGAAGAAGTGCAAATGATTGTGTAAAGTAGCTATCATGAAATGAATATGGTAGATTTAGGTGAAAGAATTTACGGACCTTCTCTGACCTCAAGCATTAGGTATTGCGGTGGTTTGAATGGGAAAAACATCCTTCATAGGTTAAGGTTTTTGCATACTTTTTTCTCAGCTGGTGGCACTGTTTCTGGTGCTTTAGAAGGTGGTTTTGCTGGGGGAAGTTCATCATTGACGGCAGGCATTGAGAGAGTATAGCCTCCGCTCTCTAGTTCATTTTTCCTTCTTCATGCCTCCAGTTGGGGATATGATCTATCAAGTTTGTGATCACAATTTTGGAACTGTTTTGCTATCTTCTGAGTCCATAACAACCCTCTTAAAATCCATGTGGTTTTAAACTCTCATTTGAGCAAAGCATTTAGGGCTTCTCAGAAGCACTTCTTCTGTCCATGCTACATAATTTACAACAGCGAAGTACATGAGTGGCTTATGGAGAGCCAATTGCTATTTAATTTTGAGTTTGATAATATACACCCTAACTGGCAAGAAAGTAATTTCTCTTAGAGTCATATTCTTCTATTGTTCAACACCCAAATATATTAAAGCCACAGTGTAATTATTTTTATACTGTATTTCTAGCACAGAGAGAATATTATAAGAGTCATCTGTGTAGTCATCATTTAGAGATTGCCATGGTTCTGAGTTGTTTTCCATGTGGCGTGGTGCAGATAAAAGGAACTGAATGAGATACAAAAGGCAGAATGCCATTTAGGCTGGTTGCTTGTTTCTCTAGCACAGAACAGAGCCAATTTTTTTTCAAGCTACCTTTTAGGCTTTCATGGGAAAAGGGTACATGTAAAGACTCACACTTTAAAATCAAGAATAAAATTAGGAATTCAAACAACTTGTTATGAAGTGGTATCAGAGTCAAAAATGTGATTAAGACTCAGGGTTACATTGCTTACTTAGCATGCTCAAGAAGCTAGATTCAATAACTACCTCATAGTGGAAGAAACAGATCATAATAGTGGCTATTCATTTAACATTGCAAAGGGAATTATGGTTGGGTTTCTAAAATGTACTGAGTTGTTATTCTATTTGTCTCTATGTCTGTCCATCTCTCTATATTCTTTAAGACTTTTTACGCACAATGAAATATAACTATTGTTAATAGCTGAAAAACTTAGGATTAGTGAGTAAAGCCTCCTAAAACCACATAGCTTAGGCAGTTAGATAGTCAAAGATTTGTTCAGTTTTTTTCAAGACCATATGCTTTTCTCCCTGGATCGGTCTTTTCCAGTGCTGGTGAAGCTTAAAAAATGTAGATATAATTTTAGAGGATGTGTTACATTTCCTTTCTTTTCACTGATTTCTGACAGTTGCGAGACTTTTAATTATGATTTAAGGGGACAGTTTATTATTTTTTATAGTTATTCAATGTGAGAGTAGCACAGTATGTTTCAACAGTTTTTGGTACACAAATAGTTGTAATTTCCAATAAAATTCATATAATGTAATGGGTTAGGCCAACAATGGCAAATTAAGATGCAAAGTCAACTGTATGTATAATTTAAATATTTCTTACTTTCATATTAGAAATGTAGAAACAGGTGATATTATCTTCATGATGAAATTTTAAATTAAAATTTCCAAATGTTATAGCAACGTGAATTATTTTAAATTATATATTGTTTTGATTTTTGTTGAAAAACTGTATTTTTGCATATCTTGCATTGTGTGTGTGTAGGTGTGTGTGTGTGTGTGGGTGTGTGTGTGTTCGCATTGGTTTGTATACTGAGGATAACTTCAGATGTCATCCCTAATCACTCTTTAACTTTCTCATCTATTTATACATTCACATTTTTATTAATAATATATTTTCTTAGTTTTTGGAATATATGTGTGTTTTTATGTTATAAACACATTAAAATATATAACTAAACCCAACTTAGTCCATGTGACGTTACCTATTAGTATATGATCTCAGAGCTGACCATTTGGTATTGGAGACCTGAGGCTAGTGAAATCACAGATGCTGAAAGAGAATCTACAACCAGCACTTCATGAAACCAGCATAACTCATGACTACATCCTAAATATTTATTCTTATATACACAGGTAAGTGTAGTTCTCAGTCTTCATCAAGGAAACATCCCTTTGCACTAGAGGTATACCATTGTAGAAAACCATAGCCCAGTCACAATGCAAAGGAGAAGAGTCCATGTGGTACTGAGTCCCAGGGGGTACATTACAGAACAGTTCCTGCACATTGCAGAAGATGTGGAAAGATTGCAAGAACCAAAGCAACAGGGAGTTCTGTTAGTTTGTGGTTCCTATATAAGAGAGGTAATACCCATTCAGTCTCATCAGAATGGCTGCCTAAGACAAGATCTGAACTACGATGACACCAGTGGCCATGCTAACGCATAAGGGGGAAGCTTGAGGGACCTCAACCCTAGACAAAGAGCTATGCACAACTGGTGAATGGTGAGAGTGGGAAATGGTCTCCCCCAGATCAGACACCCCAATTTATTACGCCTTCCCCACATCAGAGATCCCAATTTGTTATTTACTCATTTCTGAGACAGCATGATGCACTGAACCTAGAGATTGCTAGATTGACTAGTTAATAAGACTCAGGAACCCTCTGTTTACATCTCCCCTGCATTGACGTTACACCTGTGTGCACACTACCTCATTTTTTTTTGTGGGTCAGGTTCTCATTTTATATTCAGTATGTTGCTCATTGAAACATATATCTACCTCACAAAACTTCATATAAAGTACATTACATTTTTTACATAGTGCATGCTTGAAGAATTACACAGGATAAATGAATTTTATTATCCTGATTTACTACTTGTGAGTGGTGATGAACTTAGTGATTGCATGTATGATACTTCTAAACATTTCTGGAAGAATTGATGATATTGGCTGGGGGCTTCTAGTGTCTCTTGGTAAACTAACAAAGGCAAATATGAGATCAGAGATTCAATTTCCCAGCTCCAGATGTGCATAAACAATTTAAGTCTTGCAAGTGTGCCCTGAGAGAGAATCTTCTTTCCTACAGTCAGAAGGCTGAAATTCTGAAAAACAAACACAAGCTTTCATCCTAAGACTGGTTGATTTACAACACAGGTTTAGGTCTTAGGCTTGAAGGGGTCTGCAATGAAGAGGAAATGTAGGGTGAGTGAATATGGAGGAGGGGGAAGGGGAAGGAGAACTGGGAGAAGTGTAAAGGGGAGAGAACTGAGAAGAGTGGAGGAAGGGGAAACTGTGATCCAGATGTATTTCATGAGAGAAGAATTTACCAGAAACAAAATAAAAAACAAAACCCCCTAAAACAAACAAACAAACAAAAACCAGCCAACCAAAGGAAAAAAAAAAACCAAAAAAGTTAAGGCACTGAGTGTGTACATCTCCAAAAAAGCAAAGATACTCTTAACAGTGGCCACAATATGTGCATTGTTTCTCTGATCTGTTAATTGAAAGCTCTTAGTACTGGAAAGCCCAAATCGAAGCCACTGGAACATCAACCTGGGAAAGTAATGAAGCAAAAACCTATATTATGTCTTTGGGGAACTTGGTAGTGGATCCTACCACATTTCCATTTATGTCTCCTGTATGGCTTGTGCAGAAGACAGCTGGATCTTTGAGAATGACAGTTAATTATTGCAAGTTTAATTAAGTGGTGACTCCACTTGCAGCTGCTGTTGCAGATGTGGTTTCTTTGCTTGATCAGACTAATACATCTCATGGTATCTGGTATGTAGCTATAGATCTAACAAATACTTTTTCCTCACTATCCTCAAGGCCCAATGGAAGTAAATTCCTTGCAATTGGCAAGGTCAACATATACTCACAGTTGTCTCTCAAGGGTATATTAATTCCTCCAGCCCTTTGTTTGCAGTAATCTTGATCACTTGTCTTTTTTGCAAGATATCTCATTGGTCCATGACATTCATCATTGATAAAATCCTTATTGGACCAATGGATAGTAACCAACTATATGTTTTGTAAAGCATTTTTGCAGTGCATCAGAAGATAGGATATAAATTTAATAAAAATTCAACATCCTTTACCTCAGTACAATTTCAGTGGTCCAGTGATAACTGGAAGGTATAGATAAAGGAAGATAACACTTTGTGCCTATTTAGATTTTGGAGGGAGCACATGGTTCACTTTGGTGTGCTACTGTGACACAAAAATAAAGTGACATAAAGAACTTCTAGTTTTGAGAGGGACTGAAGCTGGGTAAGGCTCTTCAACAAGTCCCAGCTAAAGGCAGGCTGACCTTCCATGTGGGCTACATAATCCAGCAGACAAAGTGGTATTCGAGTGGGCAGTGGTAGATATTAATGCCTTCCTCAAGCTTCCATAAGTGAACCATAGAAAGGCACTTAGTATTTTTAAATAAAGGTCTTCCATTCCATGAAGATGACTCCACTCTTTTTGGCAGACAGTTCTTGGCTTTCTACTGAGTCCTAGTATGTGAAAATGTGCTACCAAGGTTCTCTCTAACCTAAGTCCACCATTTCTATTATTTAACCTACCAAACCATAAAGCTAGGAGTGCAGAAGAGAACTACCTCATTAAATGTAACACACACACACACACACACACACACACACACACACACACACAGAGAGAGGGAGAGAGAGAGAGAGAAAGAGAGAGAGAGAGAGAGAGAGAGAGAGAGAGAGAGAGAGAGAGAGAGAGAGAGAGAGATGGTGGGAGTGCTCACACAAACACACACATGTACACAAGGTTCTGAAGACACAGTGAGGACTAGGACTAGGTAACCCCAAATGCACATGCACTCTGTCCCTTCAATACCCCAATACCCTCAGCAGCTGGTTCAGATTGGTGCCTCAAAGCTGCAGGACTCACAGTATTCCAGTGGCTGGTCCTGCTTCCTTAGGAGGGAGACCTATGCACTCCTGCTCCAGCTACCTGCCCATTGCTGCCTGCATGGCTTCAGGGACTGATTTCCTACTTTTCAAAATGTATTTGTTTACTTTCTTGAGACCATAACATATTTACATAATTGCTGTCTTCATTTTACTTCTCTACTCTTTAATAATAATTTTAAAAATTTCATTTGTGGTGTGCCAAGCAATGGAAATAAGTATATCTAACTTCCATGTACAATTAGTGCATCATAAAAGTAATTAAAAGCATCCTGGAGGAGATTTACACATCCTTCCTTGGATTCTCCTTGTTACTTATCTTTTTTTAATCTGTTCATTGTAATATGTTTATCCTATAATAGATGATTGAAATACACTTATAAGAGAGTGCATACTATGTGTGTCTTTCTAGATCTGGGTGACCTTACTCAGAATGACCTTTTCTAGGTACATCCATTTGCATGCAAATTTCATGATTTCCCTGTTTTTAATGGCTGAGTCATATCCCACTCTGTATGTTGACCACAGTTTCTTTATGCATTTTTGGTTGAATGACATCTAGGTTGTTTCCAGATTATGTCTATTATAAATGAAGTTGCTATGAATATAGTTGAGAAAATATCCTTGTTGTATCTTGGATCATCTTTTCATTATATGCCCAGAAGTGGTATAGCTGGGTCATAAGGTAAAGCTATTCCCAAGAAAGTGCCAGATTGATTTCCAAAGTGGTTGGACAAGTTTACATTCTCACCAGCAATGGAAAAGTGTTCCCCTTTCTCCACATCCTCCCCAGCATGTGCTGTCTCTTGAGATTTTGATCTTAGCCATTTTGCCTGGTACTTTGCTATGCTTGCAGACAGGAGTCTAGCAGAGTTGTCCTCTGCACTTAAAACAGATGCTGAGACTCACAGCCAAACATTGGGCAGTGTGTAGGGAGTCTTGTAGAAAAGTGAGTAGAAGGAGAAAAGGAACTGGAGGTGACAGGAGTTTCACAAGAAGAACAAAAGAGCCAACTAACCAGGGCCCAGAGGAGCTTGCTGAGACTGAAGTACCAACCAAAGACCATTCATGGACTGAACCTAGGCCCAGTACACAGATATAGCTGATGGGCAGTTCAAGCTTCATGTGGGTTCCCTAGTAAGGGGAGTGGGATCTGTCTCTCACATGGACTCTGTTGCCTGCTTTTGGATCACTCACCCCTGGTGGGACTGCATCGCTAGGCTACAGAGGACGAGGACACTCTGAGTCCTAATGCAACTTGATAAGCTGGGGTGGATGGGAATGGGCTCCCCTTTTCTGAAGAATAGGGGAGGGGGAAGGGAGAGAGGGAGAGAGAGTGAGACTGGGAGAAAAGAAAGAATGGGGCTATGACCAGGATGTTTAGTGAATAAATAAATAAAAGATAAAACAAATAAACAATAACGACAACAAAAACAATCAGGACACTTTAAAAAAATCCTGGGAAATTAAAAAAAAAAAAACAAAAACACTATATTAGTCTTTCAATAGTCACTAAAAGAAAATATACTTCTGTTGTTTCTCTATCATTATCATTATCATTTATAAAAAGCCATCTCATGTGTCCTCGTATCTGTTACCATTTCATGAGTTGCCACAAGAACAATTTCCTCAGTATGTATGTTGCCAAATGCCTTATCTTTCAAAAGCAACTGGTGATTTATTTTTCTCATTTATATTGCATTCTTTTCTTGGAGCAGGAGGGTTTTTAACTCCTCTCTGCTGGTCACGATAATGTGTCGTGGTGGCAAGTCTGATTGCCCTGCTGGAGAAATGGAAAAGGCAAACTGTCTTACATCAGGACTGCAATTCTGCGTTGGAGACTGTGTGTCAGATGAGTGATCTCCCTCTGCAACCCAATGTGGGTCTCAATTTTGCAGGAGACCTTAGGCAACTATTAATCTTCAGTAGCAGGAAAATCCAAACCTAATCTTTTTATATTACCTCATTATTCCTGTTCATAAATGAAAATTTAATTTCTGTTATGGTTCTTAGTGCAGTCAACTGTTATATTATTAATTATCCAAGTGCTGCTAATGCCTAGGAATGATATTTTAATAAGGTTTAATCTCTTTTCCACATTCTAGGGTCTTCCATAATTATGTCTCTGTTTTCCTCTTTGCTTTTATTTTATTTGTAAACATACCCATCAGAGAGAACTGTTATTCCAAGTTGGCTTCTGTTTTTGAGCCAGACACATCACTCATAATCCAGGCTTTGTGCAATTTTTCAAAGAAAAAAAAAAAAAGAAATCAAAAGCAACTTTATTTCAAATACTAACTGCATCTCAGACTTGCTTTAAGATTTAGTGTCTACACAGTTGCCACAGGGTCTTTTATGCATTCTGGAACTCAGTTTGGAAGGAATTTGTTTGTGTATGATCAGAAACATAATTTTTTGTTTTAAGTTATTCTCTAAGGAAGTAGAAGATTTTCTACAAAGCATATATGGCTGAAAGAGGATGGACATTTCAGTGTTGTGCTGCTTTCTCACACTAAGCAAATAAACTGAGGTCTAAATGCCTTTAATCAGTGTCTTTTTTATTTTCCTTGTAGATAGAGACTATATACTGTTTATTTCTGTTGTGTCATTCCATAGTGATTCATTCTGATTCTTTCTGTCTTCTAGGAGTCTTTTTAGGGAGTCTCATCCTATATGCGAAGATGACCAGAAATTCACTATACAGATAAGGTTATACTTGAAATCACAATAATACTCCTGCCCTAGCCTTTCAAGTACAAGTGACACAAGCACTTTTAACTTCATTTCCACATAAGGTACTTGTACAGTTGTATACATAATTTATCACAAGAACAAGACTCTTAGTGATACCCGTAGACCAGTTATTCAAAGGCTTATTTAGGACATTTATGTATGCTATTAGACACTGATAAGAGTTTCCAGTAGAAGAAAGTGAACCCTGTTAATTCTTGAGGCTGAAGGTGAAAATGAAGATCAAATCTACTCAGTGTATAAATATCTCAAGAAAATCCTATATCCTCTGATTCTTGTTTCAATGCAAGGAATATAGTCAAGACTTGGCTGTAACTACTGTTGGGTTAAACAGTATTTTTTCTATAAAGTGTCAGGCAGTGAATACTTTAGCTCTTGCAGACTGTATCTCCTATTAGGACTTTTGACCTCTGTCACTTATAGGGACCAAAAAGTCATGAAGAATCCATAGACAAATGACATGGTGGGTTCCAAAAGAGCTTCTTATGTACCAACAGGGCTTGTCTTACGCTAGGGCTATAGTTCATGGTTAAACCTATGTGAGAACAAGTTATAGAATGTAAGTATTTTGAGACTATGCAGAAATTAACTGAGGCAAAACTGGGTTTACTCCATTGCTAATGATTTTAATATTGACTAGGGGTGCTAGAAGAGTCAAGACAAAAATTATGTGCACCGATTTTCTTATAACCCATATGCATTCATTTCTCTTGATGAGTTCCTTGGCTTTTCTGTTTGACATGTTCACACTAGTGTTCTATCTAGCTTTGCTGTTGGTGAGATCATTGGCTTCTTGTAGCTTATTTTGTAGGTACCTACTCTCTTAAATGTTGTCTCTTACAGGTGCTACAACACCTGACAGTCTCTATTGGAAATTCTGTCTATCTATCTATCTATCTATCTATCTATCTATCTATCTATCATGACTCATTATGTAGGACTGTCTACCCTGGAACTTGCTATATAGACAAGATTGGCCTCAAACTCACAAAAACTCTGTTTATTTCTTTCTCCTGCATGCTACAATTAAAAGAATGTGTCAACATATCTAGTAAGAATGTCTTACTAAACACTGAACACTTTGTGATGTTTAATTTTGCTCTTTAATTTGAATTAATCTGAAATCAACTAAGAGAAACACCTTTGGGTTGGTCTGTATTGGTATTGCTTGGAAAGATTAATTGAGGTTTGGAAGACCTTCCCCAGAGTTGTCAGTACACTTCAAGGGAAAGGAAAAGGGATTTATGTTTCCCTATTGGCGTTCCCCCTTGCTTCTTGGTGCATAGTCACTGTTTTTCCTGCTACAGCTATGCTACTTTTAAGTGGAAATTTTTGGTTACTCTGAAGACTCAGTTGTGTTATGTGGTATTTTGCTAAAAGCTGTCTTGTGAAAGGTCACAGATGTTTTCTGGCAGAGAGAGCATGTGATGCTTTGCTGGAAGCAGACACACGAGAGAGCACATGATGGTAGGAATTAATATAAAAAAAGAACTACGTACAGTGAAATAAGGTTTTTGGCATTTCTATGCTGTGCAATACTTCTCTGGTCTTTGCTGGTCTTTGCTGGACTTCACTGGTCTTTGTCGGTCTTTGCTTCACAGAAAGAAATGTTCCAGAGAACTTCTCATGGTGCTCTGGCTGATTCCGGCCAATTTCAAGGACTAGTACCGATTCAGAAGCCTTGTGGTTTCTGGTGGACTGTGCCACCTCTATAGATTCTTGTGCTGTTTGGTGTTCACTATTGGACTAGAGTGCTGATATCCTGACAACACAGTGGTATTGGACCAAGGAACTATGTCTAAACAGGTCCACAACCCCTTATTCCTATTAGCATTTTTCTCCTCTTCCTCTGGTTGATGGGTTATAAGTGAGGTTGAAGTGTTTAATAACAATAAATAAAGTATAGGTAGTGGCTAACGAGGGACCTCATTTGTTAAAGGTTATTTTTATAAAAGATTCTCTTTTAATCCGATATCACACAAATAATTGAGACTCTTTTGTATTTGTTTATAAAGCTTTAAAACACAATCTTGAGCAGTTTAAGTTGGCTCTTAACCCTCTATGTTATCCTGACTTCATCTTTGCCAAAATCACCATGTTCCTTGCTTTTCAGTTCTTTCTTTGCTCCAGCTGAATCCTCTTTATCTTTCCTGCACCTCTGCCTGTGGCTAAATTCCCTACTTCCTCTTCTAACTCTTTCTCCCCTGGCTGGAAGTTCAGTCTTATTCTTTTTCCTGTTCAACAATTGGCTGTGAGCTGCTTTAATGGCATACAAGGGAAGAATTGGGAAGCAGACGTTATACAACATTGAGACAGCAGATTCACAGAACAGGGATTACAACCAGACATGAGGGATGCAGAAGTCAGCAATAGAATTCCTCAGTAGCTGTATGCCTACAATTCTTCAGCAGTGTTGCAACTCAGCTTTCTCAGGTTTCAGTGTGATGTTAAAACTAAGGCTCTCCAAGGAACCCCCAAGCCTTTAGTGGTAGATTGGGACAGCTGAGACATCCAAGTTTTGTGGACTGAACAACTGCTGGAATCTCACTCTTTTCAGTGTACAGAGAGCTATTGTTGGAGAACATAGCACATACTCTGTAAGCTAAATGATATTTTCATTATTTTGGTTTGGCCCTCTAAAGTTCCCTGACTACTATAAGCTTCTGTAATATAAACTTCATTAGTATTCTAATTAAATGTCAGTTTATATTGGGTGGTTTTGAGACAATGTTCCAGAGTGAGAGACAAAGGGAGTTCAAGAGGAGTAGAAACTAAAGCAAAAGATAATAGGGAAATTCTTTACTTTGAGAAACATCTGGTGATTTCAGTAGATATCATATATTTATATATATGTATATATATATTTGTCTGTGTGTGTGTGTGTAAATCTTCATCTTAATTTTAGTGTAAGTTATTTCAATCACATTACCTAAAATCATATAATCAATTCATTATAAACCTGGCTATTCACATATAATTTAAACAAACTATTGTCACCATTTTAGCAAGTCCTAACAGAGAGGCTATGACAGTATATTATACTTACATTTTATGTGTGAGTTCAAAAGTGAAGGAATGACAGAATGCACAAATAATTCTTTAGTCTTTGACTTCAGAAGGTCATAGGATGCAGCCTCGTTATAATCTGAAAATCTCACCCACAGACAGTAATTGTATTTCCTACACAGGGAAGAAACAGATACAAAATGCTGTTTAGCAGCAGAATTTTGTAATGCTGATGGGACATTACAGATCAGTGGGGACCCCCAGGCGGCTCTCACCGCATACCATCTTCTGTATTGAAAGCAGCAGGGGAATCCCATTCCACACCATTTCCCAAATCATTTCTCTTCTTTAGAAGAATGAATATCAACTGTGAAGGGAAATTGAAGTCGCAGTAGACCAAAAAGGAGGCGATTATGACTGAAATCCTAGGAAATACTCAAACCAAAGCGACTCTAAGATAATGAAGGCATTTTATAAAACTCACTACTCATATGTGTACTGTCTATAGTGGTGTTTGTAATTACTTAGTGTTTTTGGCTTAAAGTGTTAGACTCACTAAAGGATGTTTTATATATGTTTCATTATAGGACAAAAGCATTTATAATTTTAGAGAACATATAAAGCAAACCTTTATCACATTTAAAGAAATATTTCTGATGATTCTTCATTGATTTCTAGTAGAGAAAGTGGAATTCAGCAAGTTGCGGTCTTCAACGTGCCTCTGAGTCCTGATCATCTCTCTTCTATGGTGCAGAAAATGTGTTCGTATCCTATGCCCAGGCTTTGCTGGTGTGCTGCCTCCATTTTCTATTGTAATCTGACTGCGTTAGAATAGGGATAAAGATGGAATGGGCTTAAAGCATTAAGAACAACTTAACTGCTGGGAACAAAGACAATGAGAAATAGTTTTCTGGGTAAGCCGTTTGCATCTATGGCTTAGAGTGAGTAACTATACTCTAAGCTGATTTTGAATTTGAACTGTTTTGGACACAGAACAAGTGCAGTCAGTCCAAAGGGGAAAAGGAAATTACATTTTGCATAGTTTAGTTAAAATCACTGAGAATCTACGTTGATATTTCAAGAGTCTAATCTAGAATAATATGGAAGCCTACCATGGAAAACCACATTGGCAGAAGCTAAAGAAACATTTACCTCCCAAAATCATTTGGGTTAGTGCTGTCAATAGGCATCTTTCCTTAAAATGACACATTTTTTTCAAGTTTCAAAATTGCCTTCCACATTATCAGTTTTGTCTCATTGTCTTCATGCCAGAATTTAATTTGTTTAGATCAAACTACAAGTTTTAATCATTGCAGATGATTGATGAGTAATCAATTAATCAATGTAAAGACAATGGCACAGAGACTGGCCTCAGTCACCATTTGGTACATATCACCCACAATTATAATTTCTTACTGAGATATAGGTAATTTCTCAGCTGATCTGAATACCGAGGGACTAAATATTCTAAGTAAAATCTGTGTCAGAGTGTCTTAGTCACGGCTATACTCAGATTCCTTATGTAAATGATTTTCACAAAAATTGAAAGGTAATTACCACCATGCTTTTTGTGAAAAATAAGTTAACAGTAATTGAAGAAAATATGGAAAAGTAAGACATGTGAAATGATACTTCAAAAGTTCTTTGTAAGCTAATTAGAAAAAAAGATGCTGTCAAAATGTATTTCGCATGATTTGGTATGAAACCTTTAAAAAGGGGGATAATATCCCTTAAATTATCTTATCAACTGATGTACATTATCCTGTTATTTCAGGCAAGATAATTGCATGGTAAACAGCATTAGCTATTCATTAGCTGTAGCTGTTTTCACTGATTCTTTCTCATCTGGGCAGATTTAATTTAGTGACAAGAAAAATACAGCAAATCAACTCTTGTCATCTAAACTAAGTAAATGTAAGAATAAGTCAGTAAGAAATTACTCATACATCCATGAAGACAGCCTATGTTTAAAGAATAAAGTTTCTCACATCGTCTTACAATGAGCCTGCATTAGAGAGGTATCCATATCGATACCAGCTAACATTAGTAGCCAAACACGGCTACAGGTTTCAGTAACAAGGGTGTCAGGTGTTAGGAACAGCCTCCAGTCAACTGACTGAGACACATTTTCCTGTTAACCATTCCTGCAGCATTTTTGTGTCTGCACTCTCACTTTCTTGCTCATTTTTCCCTCTTGAGCATATGGTCAATAACAAAAATGTATCATTAAGCTTTTCATGAATATTTGAACTGCACTATGTATATCTTTTGCTCGCTATTTTCACAAATTCTTTGAAGTTAAAATAAAAAATTTACTTGAAATAACAGCTATTTTCCTTCCAAGTGGCTATATCAAACCCCTTTATAGTAATGTGGCCAATTACTCATGTATGCTTTTATTTTTGAAGCTTTTCTTTAAAAATCTATATTTACAGATGTATTTTATGAATTTGTCTTTTATATAAGTGTTCTCGTGCTGATAGTTACGAACAAAATTAAAGAATACAATAGAAATTAGGTCTTTATAGTATGAAGAACATGCACTAATGCTAAATTTGTTTGGAGTTTTTCATTTTAATCCTTACATTCTTTGTCATGTGTAAGCTCACAGTTTCCGATAGATGGTGCCTTTGGACAAACAGCATTAGACAACCCAGAATCTTCAACTTCTCAGAAAAACTTCAAGTAAATCAGCATCTAGATGGGAAGGGCATATTCGTGACTGTCATGAAAAAGAGAACCTTAATGGGATATAAATTAAATCAGATGTTTTAATCATTTCATGGAAATGAATTAAATTTTCTATTATTTCTGAGAAATAATGCACTTAATTTAGAAGAAGGAAATTATTGACTAGTCTTCTTTATTACAGAAATATATACTTTATTTTTAATATAAAACAATGTATAGGGATAGTCATTCAATACAATGCTCAAAAATCTTAACTGTAGCAGCAAAACTCTTAATCTAATAAGCAATGTAAAGTTTCAAGCTACAAAATCAATATTAAAAGAAAGTAGCTTTCATATACACCAAAATGTACCATCAGAGTAAGAAATTAAGAAAAATGTTTCATTCACATTAGTCCTTTTCCAAAATTAAATTCCCAGGAATACATGTAACCAAAGAGAGGCTTCTACGCCCCAAACTTTAAGATATTGAAAATGGATCCCAGATTGGCAGAATTCCTATTGTGAAAATGGCTAAAGCACCAAAAGTAGCAAACAGATTTAATACAATATCCATCAAAATCCTTCTGTCACATTTCAGAAGTCTGGAAAAGAGCAATCCCAGAATACCCATGGAACCACAAAAGGTGACAAATATCCAAAGCAATCCTGAGGAGTAAGGACAACACTGTGGTATCCCAGAACCTGAGCTCAAATTACACAACAGAGCTGTAATGATAAAGGCAGTCGGGTATTTGGATGAACCAGATATTTAGACCAAAGGGCCAGTAAAGAAACTGATGATGTTATAATAACATTTTAAAAAATTAAACAAGGCAAAAACATGTAGTTTAAGAAGCCTATTTAAAGAGTGGTGCTGGAAAAACTGGATATCCATTGGGATGAGCACTAAATTAGATTTGTATCTTTCACTTCATAAGAAATGAATATAGATCGGTCAAAGACTTTAAGATCTTAAATGCTCAAACTTCTAGGGTCAAACATAGGCAATTTTCTTCAAGACACTAGGGTGGGTAAGTATGCTCTTAACAGAACCTCAGTAGCACAGGACAAGCCCCAAACATTAACAGATGGGGCATAAAATCAGAACATTTCTGTACAGCAAAGGAAACTATCAGCAGACAACACAGACAGCAAACAGAACGGGAGAAAATAGCTTATACTTCAGACAAGCGGTGAATACCCAGAATTTCCAAAGAATGCGGAAATTAAATACCTAAAAAACAAAATTGCCAGTCAACAAATTGGCCAATGAAAGGAGCAATCTTTAAAAGAATAAACACAAATGTCTAATAATTATTTTAAAATGCATTCAAACATCTCTTGTCATCAGAAAAATGAAAATGAAAACTTTGGCATACAGCCCGAGCCCTTGTTAAAATAAGCATCATGAATAAATGTCATAACATATGTCAGATATGATGTTGGGAAAGGGGAAACAAAAAATAGAAAAAGCACAACCTACACTTACCTTTATACATATTTCTGTATTTTTAATCCTTAGAAGTAAAAACATATTGTTTGTGATTTTCCCCTTTCAATGACTTTTTCTCAATTAACCATCAGGTATCAGATCTATCTATCTATCTATCTATCTATCTATCTGTCTGTCTGTCTGTCTGTCTGTCTGTCTGTCTGTCTATCTATCTATCTATCTATCTATCTATATATATATGGTATAAGCATATTATCTTCACATCTGTATCCTCTAGTAGCTACCAGTAGAATTAGTAGCATCATGTACATACAGAAAGCTCTCTACCTGAAGACTGTTAAATGCCATGATTGCATCATGATGAGCACTAATACAAGAGAAGCAGAAGCAGTTCTTGAATATGATTGTGGCTGCAAACAACTATCTCCCAATTGAAGAGGAGAGGTTTCTTGGTGGTTAGAAGTACGTATTTCCCTTCTAGAGACCCCAGTTTGTGTGTTTACTCAAAAGTGCCTATAACTATAGCCCCTTGAGATTTAACACCCGATCTTGGCTTCTGTGTACACACACACACACACACACACACACACACACACACACAAACCCATAGTTAAAATGAAACAATTAAAAATAACTACTAGTAATATTTCTAATATGAAGATTTTTAGTTTTTGAGATTGTAATATAATTTCATCATTTCTCCCTTCTCCTTCTTCCCTCAAAACCCTCCCATGTGTTACAACCCCATTGTCTTCTTTCAAATTCATGGCTTCCTTTTATTTAATTGTTTTTATATATGTGTGTGTTGTGGTGTGATGTTTGTGTGTGTATATGTGTGTGCAGCATGCACAAGCATGTGTATGTGTGTGTATTCCCAAATACAGAAATACAACTTAATGTAAATAAAAATTAATATATAAATTAAATGTGACAGTCTTGATTGGCTCTCTGTCTGAAAGTCAGAGCACACTTAATCTTTCAAATTTATATCTTTATGCTAGGAGTTCCCCCAACTGTTAATACAATGAAAGTAGATTTTTCTGAAATTATGAATGGCCAGATGGAAGTCAAGGTTTCTCTTGGATTTTCTACCTCTATGGAGTAACCATGAAATCTAGGAACTGCCTAGCCCTTGGCTCTGCTGTCTTTAAACCCCACCTTCCAGACACAGACCATGAGGAGCCTTGTAGTGGCCATGCCTAGAAATGATCCACATCACCTTTGTTCATATCCCATGGCTACCAACCACAGGACTCAAAAATAACACTAAGAATCAGATCCACACAATTCATGTGAGCCCTGCAGGTTGAAACACAGATCATCTGTGTCTAAATTACATAATAACTTTCAAAGGTATAGTTGAAATATAAATGCACCATTCATTTAACCAGTATTATTAAGTGTACTTACAAAGTTACTTTAGTCATTTATGGTCTAGTAACATGCAGCAGTGATTTAATAAAATTATATATAATAGAGCTGAAAATTTCCTATTGCCTAGTAATGGTACGGTGATCAAAACATCATGATCGAGGGTAGAATTCTGATATTTCACTGCCAGCCTTGTAAATTACACACAGTACTGAAGAGTTAACACTTGATGATAAAAAATTGTGTTAGCAGTACATGTATTTCTACACTGTGACTGTGAGTGTGTAGTTAGACTGTACTTCTAGTTTAAAAAAATTACTATAACCCTGTATTACACAGACATTGGAAACAGACTTATACCATTTGTTTTTAGCTTAACATGTATTACAAGAGAAAAAAACCAAAAGAAGCATAAAAAAATTTATTCAGTCACCAGCCACTCAACTGAACCTGGAGTTGTAATACAGTATTTTATGTGAGGTAATTGAGGTTGCACTGCATGTGTCATGCCCTCCCACACACTGTGGCTATCATCACCCCCAAATCCCAAGCTATTGAGTATTTTAATAACTAAGAACATACCACAAAAACTCAATCAGCCAGACAAAAATTGAGTTCCTGCCTTCCTTGGGGACAAAATTTTCACGAAGACAAAAATAACAGCAGGCAACAGAGCATTGGCTGAGATACAATAAACATTCAGCATTCCCTTAATTCTAGACTTAAAATGAGAGTTAAAGTTTAGACTACAGGAACATAATATTTATGAGAAAGTTCCTTATCAGGTCGTTGCTACTAACATATTAGTAAGAATCGACTAAATTAAGACGTTCCTACAATGTAGCCTGAAGACACTAGCATCACAAGACTGTTAATTCAGTGTTACCTCACAACATCTATAAGAACTTTGTGCATACAAACCTATGTGTATTTTACAAATAGTGTAGATATAGATCCATGGTGTTTACTGAAAAGGATCTTGCAGATGTGGAGATACTAACAAAATGATCTCCCTTTCTCTTTTCTTTTCTGCCTCTGCACCATTCAGTGAATTGACTTCTCCATTATTCTAGCTGCAAGAAGTGGATTAAAAATGTTACTCCCAGAAGATATTCCTAAATAATAGAACTGGCTCTCATGTTGGTAGTTCAGCAAAATCCTGGGCCTTGAGCACTTCAAGCCATGTCCTGTGCCATACTTTATGCATCCATAACATTTAACTGAGTCTTAGTTGCAAATCTACCATTATATGTAAAATGCTCCCCCTTACTTTTCTGTGTTGTGATAGTGAATTTTTACATCTGAGGGTATATGGTAGCCAGCTTTTCATCAATGTGATAAAACACTTGAGATAATCAATTTTGTATGAGAAAAGTTTGACATTGGCTTATAGTTTTAGAGATTGTAATCCATGCTTCATGTAGTGGAGTATCATACCATGCCAAGAACATATGGCAGCCAGGAAGGAGAGACCTAAGTAGCTGCAATCCTATAATAGCTTCCACAAGCATGCCCTTGATGGTTTAATTTCCTCTTATGAAACCTAACTCTTAAAGGCTATGCTACCTCCCAGCATTACCTCAAGCTAGGTACCAAGCCTTTGTGGAACATTCCTGATCCAACAATAGCATGGGAAATCCATGAAAATATGAAGTCTATTATAAATGGGTAGACATATGGGTATCCTGGACACTTCATCTATGGTTGAGATGTGAAGGTGGTGCATTATTTTCTAACTGAGCCCTTTATCTGAGGGATCTGAAGGGACCCTTGGGAGTCAGTTGAATTGCATTGAACTGCTGAATAGTCAATTGTGCTGGAGAAATGAACAACTGCTGCTGTACACAATGCCTCGTTTTCCTTAGATACAAAAACAATTCCTAAAGAAATAAGAATTATTTATTACTTTACCTTAAAATTCCATATAGTCTCAGTTACGTAAAGAAAGCAATTTCAAGCAACTTTGGTCTGAGTTACTTTTTATCAAGAACAATGCAGAGACTTGTGCAGGTCCTGTGCATGCTGTGAGTTCATGTGTGTCAGCATTGTATAAAGAGATACTGTTCCCTTGGTGACTTACATTCACGTGTGGTCTTACCCTAGTTCCTTTTCCACAGTTCCCTTAGCGCTGAAAGGGGGGATTTTATGGAGAACTATGATTTAAGACTGAGAATTTCAGGCTGGGTGTGGTGGCTCATGCCTGTAATCACAATACTTAGGGGACAGAGGCAGGTGGATTACTGTGAGTTCGAGGCCAATTCCAAGTTAGGAGTTGAAAAGCATAGCAGTACTCTCTGCACTTTCAGTTGTGGGTCCTATCTACTGAAGGAGAAACCTTTTCTGATGATGGCTAAGCATGACACTCGTCTATCTGTGTAGCAGAGTGTCATTAGAAGTCATTTTATTGCTATGTTTCTTTAGCATGACAGTAGTATTTGATTTTCCCGTAGGTCCATGGCATATCTAGTCTCAGACTCTTGACGTTCTTGGCATTCTTAACAGTGCTAGGCATGTGCCAGTCCAGAAGGAGTCCCGGTGCTGAGAGAGGAAGTGGACAGAAGCTCCACCTCTAACCTAGATAGTATCTCTAATTAATAACAAATAGTAAATAAAAAATTAGTTTTTTTCCTCAACTGAGTCTCACTGGGCATACAAAACACAGTTAAGGGCAGTAGAGAGCAATACAATATACTTTTGTAAAGTTTATTACTATTAATAATATTATTTCTTTATTGTCTCAAAATGCTTTGTCTGAGGTTTTAAAAAAACCTTTTGTTTATATATTATAATTTCCAATATATTTTAATAGGTTTTCTGTTTTTGTCAAGGTGTGTGTCTCTTCATCTGTATATATTTCTTGTACTTATTATTTGGCTCTTTTTTCTGTTTGTTTGATTTTTACTATTCTTGTTTGTATTTACTTTATTATTATTTATATTATTTTGATGCCTATTTGCTTTATAATAAAAGAGAGAAGAAATGTAGATTTGGGAGGGTGGAGAGGTGAGCAGGTTCTGGGAGGTATTGAGGGAGGGAAACAATCAGTATGAAAAAACTATTCTCAATAAAAATATTTTTTAAAAATTTAAAAGTATAAAATCTAGAAAAACAAAACACAAACTCAAGAAAACAAGTATTGACAAGAATGCGAAAAAAAAAAAAAAACTCTATGGATTACAAATAGTGAGAATGCCATAAAATACTTCTGTGAAAAATCCTGAAAAATTTAAAATAGAACTCCCTTTTGGAAAAAAAGATGAAAAGGTAATAAAGAAGAAATAATGGAGGTGAGTCTTTCCTGGATAGTGTAAGTATTTAGTTTAGTCTCATTATGTGGTGAGGAGCATAAACAGCCTTGTAAATAGAAGAATACGGCATAGGTAGAGTATGATATTTAGAATTTGTGTTAAAGAGTATGAAATGGGTATCTAAACAAATACAGACACAGAACGATGAAAGTATAAGAATATCAAGATTTGGGAAGGGGTTTAAAGTTTACCTCCTGTATTGTCCTAGGCTGGTGCCTTAGTTTGAGCGGGACCCCTGGGCCCAAATCTGCCTATCATAATGTTCTACTTGTAGGTTTCTAGGACCCTCTGTATCCTTTTATTTTGCTGTTCTCCCATGCGTCTCTCATTTAGAGTCCCAATAGGATGCCCTCCCCTCTGTCCCAGTTTCCTGGTAAGTGAAGGCTTTTATGGGACATGTCCCTTGGGCTAGTATGCAGATATAAGTGAGTATATACCATTTGATTCTTTCTGCTTCTGGGTTAACTCACTCATTATGATCATTTCTAGCTCAATCCATTTATCCACAAATTTCGGGAATTCCTTGTTTTTAATAGCTGAATTAGCCAATGGTCAGAATATTCTCCACAGTTGAGTGGAGAGTGTGATACGACTTTCTCACGTACTCTGGTGCCTCACATTTGACCATGTCCCCTGGAGGGGGAGACCTGGTGGCACTCAGAGGAAGGACAGCAGGTAGCCAAGAAGAGACTTGATACCCTAAGAGAATATACAGGGGGACGTAATCCCCCTCAGGAACAATCATAGGGGAGGGGAATAATGGGAAAATGGGGGGGGGGGAATGGGAGGATACAGGGATGGGATAAACATTGAGATGTAACAAGAATAAATTAATAAAAAAATTTAAAAAAAAAGAATGTCAAGATTATGTTGGAAAGAAAATGGGCTTTGAGGGGAGTGAGGTGTGCTACGACTGCAGTAAGGCAGAAGGTGAGTGAGATGAGAGCTTCAGGTGCAGAAGGAAGAAATCTTTGACAATTCTCTCCTGTGTATTCTGTCAAGCATGCACTTTGTTTAGTGATGGTTTCTTTCTACAGTCAACCATTTTATTTGTTAGGAAAATGGGAAACGATTGGTCAGGATGAGGGACTGACTGGTAGAAATGACTTAGATGAGGCCATCTGGGACCTTTTATGCATGTGGTGCTGGGCTCTATACAATTTACACATCACCAAAAATGCTGCAAGAAAGTCAAACATGATGGTCATAGACACAGACAAGTGCAGTCATTGTGCAATATAGGATGGCGGCATCTTCGTGCAGGGTTTTAGGGTTTGCAAACATATTGGTAAGATTTCAAGTACACAGCATGCTGGTTTTAGAAATGGTGTTTCATAACAGGGTGTGTTGGAGTGCTGACTACTTTAATTCGAAGAAGCTTCAAAGGTCCTGGAGGCAGAGGCTCTGCCTTCCTTCTGCTCCTGTGTCTCACCATTTTTTCCTCAAGAAAGTAGACACAGTAAGAAAGATTCCTTTTCTCCATCCTGAATCATGCAAGTAGACATGCCATTCTATCTTCTTCTGCCTTCCTGTACCATCTTGCTATAAGCTGGGATTACCAAAAATACCCTGTGCTTTCTTACATATGAGACCTCCAGGTTTGAATGGAGTGTGTGTGTGTGTGTGTGTGTGTGTGTGTGTGTGTGTGTGTGTGTGTGTGTGTGTGTTATTGAGTGAGGAGGTAATAACAGTATAAAGAGGACCAAGAGAGGAAACATGAAGCATATGATAAAGGTCTTCTTCCTGGTTGCTAACTATGGACTTTCCAATGTACACATGGCAGACATTTAATTAGTGATCTCTTTAGACTCACTTTTCCATGGGCATCCATACTGAAAACCAATTCCTCCCAAAGACTCCAATATCATCCCAACATAGGAAGCTTGAGAAGGATACAATCATTCAATCCACTGCATTTGGCTTGACCTTGAGATGCAGGTCGAGCGTGCCTATCCAGCCAACTATTCAATGCCTCCATACTGCATTTCATCTGTTCAGTATAACTTTCAGGTTTTTTTTTTTAACTGTGAAAGGGATAGAGCCCAGGGCTCTGCACTTGCCAGAAAATGACTCTATTAGTGAGGTACACTACTGCTCCTTTCTGCAGTCTTGTTTGTTTCATCTCCTGGGTATAGAGTTCTCTACAGGATAATTTTATGCTTAGAGTTTACAGCTCAATTTTCTTTCTATATCCTTAAAGATTGTCTTTCCTCCCAGGTATTGGCAGACTACAAAAATCATAAAACACCAGCACTATACATCTTTATATATAATGACAAGAATTCCTTCCTTTCTCTCTTTGTAGCCATTTTTTTTGTTTATGTTTGCATGATACTTCCTTCAGGATGGATTAACACAGTTTGTAAGGCTAAAGGTAGATTCCTAGTGAACATTTGATTTCAGTAGTCACAAATTTGGGTAGAGTTAATATCTAAAAACTATTCCTTCTACAGGAACGTAGGATAACATTCCATGAAATGCATAATCTTTGAGGAGCTTCTGAAATTTTATAACAGTTTATCTTTAACTCCTTTATGATATGTGTTTTTATATTTTGTATTGTTTACTCATTTTCCTCATTGCTGTTTGAAGAAAAGATGAAACATAGACTCTCTTTGTACTACATACCTATATTTGAATTTAGTTTAATGTCTGTTTATCTGCATTTCCTACTAATACAGATGTAATGTATCTACCTGTATTGTTACCTCTAACGTCTTAGAGTCTAGACTAGTTAGGGATAGGAAGTGTTTCATGTACAGTACTTTTTATGTAAGAAAGGAAGACATGAGGGGAATGGGGAACAAATGAAGGAACTACACAACACTGAGCTGTTTTAGTTGTCAATGAAACTGCTTATTAGTATGGGAACAACTGATATTTTTAGGCTTAATATAAAGAGAAACCTTTTTTGTTTATCTGTCTTTTCATGTACTTACAACGTTGTGCATTTTATTTTCTTCATAACTATCCAACACCTTCATTATTCCTGTGTTAAATCTTTCAACCTATTTACATGTAGTGAATGTACATATTTTTACATGTAACAATTTAAAGAAATTGTGTATAGTATGATTTTATCCTCAATTTAAAATAGGTTATTTCAAACTCTTTTTATATTGCTTTGTATAAACTTAGAATAAATCCAAACAAAGTATTCCATGCATTGAGTATAGGTTTTAGCATAGAAATTGAATGATGAAAAGGTTAAGGCTTTCCAATTCTTTAATTACATTCACCATTTTAATTGACTTAAAGAAAATCATGTCCTTGTGTTAGTGATGCTTTGTTCTGTGTATTAATAAGGTATTGGGAAAAGGCAGTCAGTAAGAATATCAGATATGATTATTCATCATTCACATTAGCAGAGTTAGTTGATCAAGTGACACTATTTTTGTATAGCTTTTGGTTTAAACTTTATGAATGAAACTTCCTGGTAACAACTGTATTAATAAAAGAGCAGTAATTCTTTAAGAGTTATGTTTTTCCTCATGTACAAACTCTATAAACAGGAACCAGTGATGTTTGAGAAGAGACAGGTTTGATGAATCTGACTGAAACTTGGATTTTGCCTTTTCTTTCATTTATAAGCTATCCAAATTTAAGTGGTCAAATTGATCAGACTTTAATTATAAAATTATCAGTATATAATTTTCAATAGGAAGACTGTTATTTAAAGTTATACTCATAAAAGTGAGATGTAGCCCATTTTTTGAAGAATTTAAATTTCATCACGGACTATGGGTTGTACTGCTGTAACCCAGTAACCTCACTCTAGAAAAGGTTACCAAAGCAAAAATTGAAATGGTGGAGATGGAGATATGTAAGATAATTTTAGAGAAATTTGAAGAAAAAAGAAGAGAGAAAAAATTGAATGGTAATAGATGAATATGAGTTTCTGATTCAAAATTTAAAATCGATATAGTGACCAATTCTTATTATGTAATATACAAAATATATGTCCTTTAAAGTTTTCTAGTCTCTTTTTGTTTTCTAAATCATGACATAAAGAAAACCAAACCATTGCTAATCTATCAAACCTCCAATATTTATTATTAATTAATTTATTTTTTCACTTTACATCCTGGTTGTAGTCCCCTCCCTCCTGTCCTTCCACTCCCACCCCCTCTCCCTATTCCCTATCCCTGCTCCTCAGAAAAGAGGAACCCTCCCCTACCCATCCAATCAGCATATCAGGTCACATCAGGACTGAGTTACTCCTCTTTTCATGTGGCCTGGCAAGACAGTCTTGTCAGGGAGGGAAGTGATTGAAAATCTATATTACATATCCAAGACAGCCCCTTGCTTCTCTTACTAGTGGACCCACATGAAGCCTGAGCTACATCTAAGTAGAGGACCTAGGTCTAGTCGATGCATGGTCTTTTGCTGGTGCTTTAGACTACATAGCCCCCCCACCCCCCGTGCCCTGGTTAGTTGGCTGTGTTCGTCTTCATGTAAAGCTCTTTGTTACCTCTAAGTGCTTTTATCCTACCTCACACTTTTCCACCCAACTCGCTTTGCATTGCCCAATGTTTGGCTGAGTCGCAGTCTCTGTTTCTAACTGCTTCTGGGTGGGAGCCTCTCACAGGACAACTCAGATAGGCTCCTGTCTATTATAACTGAGTATATTTAGTAGTGTCAGAGGTTGTTCTTTTCCATGGGGTAGGTGCTGGGCTGGGCTAGATACTGGTTAGACATTCCCTCAATTTCTGCGCTATCTGTTCTATCTTTATCCCTGCATGTCTTGTAAGCAGGGTAAGTTTTGGATCAAACTTTTTGTCGATGGGTTGGTGTTCTCCTTCCTCTACTGAGTCTCGTCTAGCTGGAGGGTGTTCTCCTTAATCTCCATGTCCCATGCTACTAAGAGTCTCAGCTATATGCTCAGAGCCCAATTCTGACTTAGGTCTCCAGCTTGTCACAGAGATGTCCTCACCCACAGTTTCTCTTTTCTCTTCTTGCCTTCTGTCCTCTCACTTCCACTCTCCCCCGGTCTGATATCCACCCTTATTTCTCTCTGCCCTCCCACTCCTACCTTATTCTCTCTCTTCAACCATTATAGCTTTACCTCAAGACTGAGCTATACCATTTCTGGCCATACACCCAAAAGATGCTTCACCATACAACAATGACATTTGATCACCTATGTTCACAGCAGCTTTTTTTGTAATAGACATAATCTGGAAACAACCTAGATGTCCCTCAATTGAAGAATGGATAAAGAAACCATGGTACATTTACACAATGTAATACTGCTCAGCCATTAAAAACAAGAAAATCATGAGATATGCAAGCAAATGGATGGAAATAGAAAATATCCTGGATGAGGTAACCCAGACACGGAAAGACACACATGGTATATGTGCACTTGTAACTGGATTGTAGCCATTACTTTGTAGAAGATAAACATTCTACAAGGCACAGACCCAAAGAAGATAAGTAACATGGAGGTTCCAAGGGAGGACACTTAAATCTCCTTCAGAGGGTAAATAGAACAAACCTCCAATTTAAAAATAATCCTTTAAACATTATTTGTTTATATGTATGAGTGTCTGTGTGAGTGTATATTATGTATGTGCAGGTGCCCCTGGTGGCCAGAAGTGGAAATTGAATTCAAGTCCTCTGAAAGAGTAGTATGTGTCTTCACCCATTAATTTAAAAAATCAGTGCCACAAAATTTAATCCAGAAATTTCTTTAACTAAATTACTAGTTCTGAAATAACTTTATTGACAAATTTTAGATAGGAAATCAGTTTGGACATTACTCATATCCCATGGTGTAAGATGGTTCACTGATTTAGATCTGACAAAATGTCAGATTTTACTTAGTTTACCTTTATATCACTTCCCTATAATATTAATATTAGATTAAGATACCAATGAATGAAAAGAGAATCCCTGGAGGGAAAATAACTCTTGAGTCAAGTTTTTAAAAAATCACTGCTTATTAGTGGAATAAGTGGCACTGATAGAGAGAAGCATCTGTTGCTTACTGCACATTAATGTCTAATGGCACCTGCTACCTTTTGGCGGGGTTCAGATATAGCCATACGTATCACTCAGACATCGATCTCAGTCAGATACGGATGGTTTATTGGATGTACACCAAAGACTGATTGTTGAGGGATGAAATTCAGACTTGGGAGCTGAACTGTGATGCTGAAGGTTTGTCAGAGTCATCTTATAAAGGAAAACACCTCACTTAGTTTATACATGGGTTGTAGACAGTGTAACAGGGTAGTTGGCTTTGACTCGAATTATTTTTGCCTACTAGACAAAGTGATTCTAGCTAACCTTTAATTTAATTGGTCCTAAGTGAAGCTCATGGTTAGAGCCAGATGCACTTATGGTTGGGGAATTTCCAGAAGTAGGAAGGCACAGAGCATGCCAGGAATAAAAAACCCATTGGGCATAAACCTATTTTGTGGTCAGCCTGACCTTATATGGAGAGATTTCTGTGTATGTCAGCAACAAGCTGAATTGGCTGGTGTGGCTGTAACAAAATGGGTACAGTTATGCTAAAGGAATAGGCCAACATAGGAAGGGAAGTGGGCTTTAACAACACTGCCTTTTAAAAAAATTAACTGTAGTAAGAATGAGTTAAGAATTTAACTAATCTTAATATTTTGATATCACATCTTGATAAATTCTTAGAAAAAACATGATTTTATTTAAAAATTTTTGGTATATTGAGCAGATTCCACTTGAATAGCAATGAATTCTGAATGATGGAATACCCATCTATTTACCCACTCATCCACTCATCCATCCACCTACGCTCTATCTACATATTATATATTTCCAGATCTCTATTTGTCTTTACTTCATAGGGACTTAGAAGTCAAATTTTTATGGAGTGCAATGTTGTGGTTAGTTTATCAGTAGGCCTAATAATGTTTATTATCAGGCCTATAGTTATTACAGCGGTATTTTCTAACCTGCTAACAATCAATCAAGACACAGACACCTGTTATATTTTAAAATAGCCTTAGTTATCCTCGGCCAGGGCAGATATTAATCCCATAAGACACCTCCCATGTTGAGGCAGGTATGTGATACCCTGCCCCAATCCCATGCCATCTGCTTCTAATAATTTCTATTGAGGTACCTCCCATCCATAACCCCAAATACTTGCTAATTATCAGCATCTGGGCCACATCTCCATCCACACGCCATGTGCTTCTTCCTGGACCTAACTCATGGCCCAGGCCTTCCTTCTTCCTCCAGCTCTTGTCCCTCGATCTATCCTCCTTTTCAGATCTCTTTCTGAAAAAACCCATTAACCTTAGCCACGCCTGTCCTACTTGCCCTGCCCAGGTGTGATGGCTTTTTATTGGCTAAATAGGAATAAGTTTCTAAGCAAGGTTTACATAGCATTCCTGGGGCACAGAGACAGCAAGCAATAGCATCAAAATACATCAGATCAACCTCTGACAGTGTAACATACATTTTATTATTACTATTATGACAACAGTGATTATTATTAATGTTTGAGAAAATTTTTAATTTTTTTAATTTGTTCACTTTACATAATGATTGTTGTCCTTGTCACCTCCTGATCCCGCCCTCCCTCCCTCATACCCTCTCCCTCCCTCCTCTAGCCCTCAGAAAGGAGAGCACTCCAACCCTAACATCTGACCTCAGCCTATTAAGTCTCATCTGTTCTACCTGTATCCTTTTTCTCTGTGGCCAAGGAAGGCTGCGATGCCAGGGGACAGTGAATAATATGTTGGAAGTAGTCTCTGTTCTTTTATCCATTTTGTGCAAGCTATCCTGGAACTTAATCTGTAGAACAAATTGGCGTTAGTCTCAGAGATCTACCTACCTCTGTGTTCTGAGTTCTGGAATTAAAGTTATGTGCCACCACACCTGATTCAACACACATTTTAATTCTTAAGTAATTAGTTTTTATGTGAAGAGTAGAGTAAGGCAATAAAGATTCAAATTTTAAATCCTAAAGAAAACCTTCAACATTTTAAATATTCAATAATATTGACTAGTAAAAAAATCAAAGCTCTGACTTTCTTCTGAATATCAATAGCAATACTGATTTAGAGTGTTACATTTATAGCAACTTGTTTCTAAAATTTAGTTTTTTACTGTATATACTACAGTGCTATAAAATCCAAAGGAATTCTAAATAAGCACTAATTAAATAGATTGTTTTTGCTCATTAGCTTATTCAGAATGATGTCTTGTTATTTTCTTGTCACTTAGCAATGATATATGAAATTTCTCCATATGTTTTTAGTTTAACAATGATGATGAGATGACAATTCTTTAATTAACTTAGGACTTGGTGACTTGATATGTTTAATGCTTTCCACAGCTTACCTATTCAAGTAGCTGAGTATGCATTATGCTTGCTAACTTGACATTTTCTAGATATGTTGACAGGTGGAAATTGAAAACAAAATTTTAAAGGTTAGTTAATTGCACACAATAAATTTTGTTATGCAAATGTGGAAATTATTTAATTTCCTAGCTAACCATACTTAGGCAATAAATTACAGTGTATCTTTTATTTGTAGTGTTAAATTGCCAGTCAAATTGAAGGTCACTCAGTTACAAGAAATTTTATGTTTATAAATGTTTTGATCTTTTCTATTTGCTTTTAAGAAGTATGGGAGTATGACTTTTTTTTTTTTTTTTTTTTTTTTTTGCTTAAATCTTACTTTTATCATAAAGTCAATACTGCAATGTTTCAGTCTTCCTGTGCCTTGTATTAATAGATTTAGTGTGTAAAATCTTATCATTGTTTCATAAACTCATTTAAATCTAATTCTTTATTTTGTCTAAAAATCATGGTTAATTTTGATTAATTTTATTTTCAGTTACAGTATAAATTATAAAAAAACAAATTTAGCTAAAGGAAATATATGCATTGGCCACATAATAGGATCATTTATTGCACTTGATTTCCTGATCCTCATTTCAGATGGCATAAAACCATTTTCTGTTTGGCTCTCATTTTTCTGTTACCCTGATATTTTGTTCTGAATGGTTTTATGCCACCCTGACACAAGCTGGAGTCACCAGAGAAGAGGTAGCCTCAATGGAGACAATTCTCCTGTTAGATTAGGTGGTAAGCAATCCTACAGGGAATTTTCGTAATTACTGCTTGACGAGGAAGAGCTCAGCCCAATGTGGGTGTGTCCATATCTGAGCTTGTAGTCCTGGGTTTTGTAACAAAGCAAGATGAGCCAGAAGTTTGGAGCAAGCCAGTAACCAGCATCCTTCTATGGCCTCTGCATCAGCTCCTGACTTCACACTCCAACCCTGTTTGGGTTTTTGTCCTGGCATCCTTTGATGATGTGCTATGATCTGTACCATAAGCCAAATAAACCCTTTCTTACTCAACTTGCTTTGTTCATGGTGTTGCATCACAGCAATGTAAGTAAAAGTATCTCTAATTCTCCAGATATAATTATTGTCTCAGAGGCTTATTGCCTCTGTCTGATAACCTAGGCCTAGTCCTGGAAGCCTCTAACTTCCATACAATCTTAACTAGGCTGAGAATGTTTACAGTCTCTGAGATTTGCTGGTGAATAACCTCACCCTCTTTTGTTCTTTCTGAACACTGGCTGCCTGGTTAAATTCAGCTGTCAGGCTCAAAACTGCTCTGCAAGCTCACTGACTCATACTGGCTTCTCTCTGCTTCTGACTGAATTGATTGCTCTGCTTGGCCTCATACTAATTTTGGCACTATGCTCTAACATGGCTCTTTCTCATTCTTTGGCCCATTCTGACTTCACCTGAGTCTAGCTTATTCTTTTTTGCAGCTTATCTCTGTACAAGTGTTCCAGGTAAAACTTTCTCCTCTACTTCTTTTTCCTCTTTGATACTCTCTCTTAAGTCACCTCTCTGTTATCCTGAGAGTTGGGCACATCTTATTCTACCAAATCTTTTTCTCATTCATCAGTATCTACCCTTTGATTAGATATCCCTTCAAACATGGGTGCTTCCTTCTACAATCCAATTTTACTTTCATTATATGGTATTAAAAGTGTGTAGAATAGGTCTGTCAGTATTCCAGCCAGAGTGATTAAAGTTGTTCTGGATTAGAATTCCTCCACACAGCCATGAAGATTGTCAAGGGGCAATTGAAGTAGCATTTTAAAATCTAGCCACAAGTTGACCAGTATGCACCATACCTGACCTACTCTGAGGAGACCAGGGACATGAATGGACCCACAGACTGCTGGATTTTTAGAACTGTAGGTGAGTTGGGCCCCAAACTCCGCAGACCACCAGTGGGTCTAACCCCAGGACAAGCAACAGCTCGGAGATGTTAAATGAACTCCCCAAACTCTGAAACGGAATCCACAACTAAGCTGCAGCCGAAACATAAAACCCAAACTCGCCATTTGGGGAGGGAATTTTCCGGAGCCCCCAACCTGAGGAGTCTCAGCGAATAGGGTAAAACTACCATTGAACCTCTCCATCCACACCACTCCAAACTGCGGAGGTCACCTGCCTAGCCCAAGTGGAAACACAGGTGGCGGGACTCACCCAAAACAGCTAGAACTGGCGTGCAACTCGCGGTCCGTGTCCTGGGCCCAATCTGAAGCCAGACACAAAGGATTGATCCTGCAAACAGAGGCAGTTAGAAACCAGCGTGGACTGCTCCCACAGCACAGTGGGACTGCCCACGTTATCGGGAGACATGGGTCTTGCTTGCGGTGTCTAACTGCTGACCTAAAGTGATCTGGGAGCATTCTGGCTTTCACTGGAGGAAAGAAAAGATACAGGGGATTCCCGCCAGCAGTCTGAATCGTCATTTTCGCCAGCTGCCCGCCCGGGCTGCCGGCAATGACCCGGCACTTCCCAAACAACAGGACCTAGCTGGGTCCATTCTTGCAGGTGCGACAGGACCTCACATGATATAGGGAGCCGTGGGTCATGCTTGCAGGGTCTAACTGCTGATCTAAACCAATATGGGAGCATCCTGGCTTACAGGGGCGTGGAAATTGCTGCCTCCTTGGATACTGCCAGTGGCCCGAAACCATATTGTCTCAGGCCTACCAGGCACTGATCCTGTAATCTCCAACAGGCAGATCCTAGCTGAGTCAGCTCCTGCAGACCCAGCAAGAACTCTCAAATTCATGGGAGAGGCTGGACGCTCCCACAGAGTATAGAGGCAGAGATAAAAGACAGCTTCAGCCCAGAAGTCTGATTCACCTGGGGTCTTGGCTACAAAGCAACAGGAAGGACAGGCAGCTGGGATCAACCTACACAACCAGAGAGCTTGTGTGCTGACCTTACTCCAGATTCCAAAACTGCTGATCTGAATTACAGCAGTAAGGTGAAAAGGCCCAAACAGAAAACTACTTTGCATGAATCAGCCTGGAGCCTATGGTGTTGAGAAAAATCTCCAGGAGTAGAATCTGAATCACCTGCCTGGTCCAGGGAAATACCCCCTGATCCCCACAGGCAAGGGCACCCTACCTATAATCAGGCCTCAACTATACACTCTCAAACAGGGAAGGTCACTACAAACCACCTCCCAACATCAGAGTCACCAAAATGACAAGATGACAGCTAACAAAAACCAAAACAGGTTGGCATCTCCAGATTCTAGCAAGCCCAATGAAAACAACCTGGAGAGCCCAACAACAATTGATATACAAGAAAATGACCTCTAGTCCTTAGTAAGTAAGATGATAATGGAAGAAACAAAGAAAATCTGTAAACAAATGCAGGAGGAGGCAAACAAGAGGGCTGAGGATTTAAAAGAGTCATATAAAGAGGCATTTGAAGAATTTCAGAAAAATACAAATAACCAGATGAAGGAAATCATTAAAACAGTTCAAGACCTGAAGATAAAAATGGAAGCTATCATAAAGAAACACACGGAAGAAAAATGTGATCGAGAAGCATCAGAAAAGAAAGCAAGCATCTCAGAGGTGGCCTTATCTAACAGATTGCAAGAAATGGAAGAATGAATATCAGGATTTGAAGATACAGTTGCAGAGCTGGAAACATCCATCAAGGGAAATTCTAAATCTGAAAAGTGCCTGACACAGAGCATTCAAGAAATCAAGGACACCATGAAAAGATGAAACTTAAGAATAATAGGGATAGAGGAAAGAGAAGGCAACCGACTCCACAGCCCAGAAAATATCTTTAATAGAATCATAGAAGAAAATTTCCCCAATTTGAAGAAGGAGAGGCATATGAGCATACAAGAGGCATACAGAACACCAAATAGAATAGACCTGAAAAGAAAATCTTCCCGCCACATAATAATAACAACACAAAATATACAGAACAAAGAAAAAAATATTAAAAGCGGCAAGAGAAAAAGGCCGAGTACCATATGAAGGCAAACCTATCAGAATTACTCTTGACTTCTCAGCAGAGACCATGAAAGCCAGAAGGGCCTGGACAGAGGTTCTGCAAACCCTAAGAGAGCACAGATACCAGGCAAGATTACTATACCCAGCTAAATTATCAATAAACATTGATGGAGAAAACAAGATATTCCATGACAAAAACAAATTCAAACAGTACCTAGCCACAAATCTGGCTTTACAGAAGTTACTAGAAAAAAAACTCCACCCCAAAGGGTCAAAATACAACCAAAACTACATAGGAAATAGGTAACTATACCATCGCAAAATCACAACCTCACAAAATCTCGACTATTACAAATACCAAAAATGAAGAGACTTAGCAATGACTGATTATTAATATCTCTCAACGTCAATGGTCTCAATTCTCCAATAAAAAGACACAGACTAACTGAGTGGATGCATAAACATGACCCAACATTCTTCTGCATTCAAGAAACACATCTCAACCACAAGGACAGACATTGCCTCAGAGTAAAAGGCTGGGGAAAAATATTCCAAGCAAATGGTCACAAGAAACAAGCTGGGGTAGCCATTCTAATATCTAATAAAATAGACTTTCAACCAAAATGAATCAAAAGGGATGAGGATGGACACTTCGTACTCGTCAAAGGTAAAGTCAATCAAGAAAACATCACGATTTTGAACATCTATGCTCCTAATACAAGGGCTCCCACATTTGTAAAAGAGTTATTAACAAAGCTTGCCCCACTCATCGATACCCACACATTAATAGTGGGAGACTTCAACACCCCACTTTCACTCAAGGATAGGTCTTTGAATCAAAAACTAAGCCGGGAAATAACTTCATTAACCAATGTCATGAATCAAATGGATCTAACAGATATCTATAGAACTTTCCACCCAAATGCTAAGGATTATACCTTTTTCTCAGCACCCCATGGAACGTTCTCTAAAATTGATCACATAGTTGGTCACGAGGCAATCCTCAACAGATACAAGAAGATTGAAATAATACCTTCTATCTTATCAGATCACCATGGTCTAAGGCTGGACTTCAACAACAACAGAAATAACAAAAAGCATACGTGGAAACTAAACAACTTTCTACTTACTGACACATGGGTCATGGAAGAAATAAGGGACGAAATAAAAGACTTCCTGAAATTCAATGAAAATGATGGAACAACATACCCAAATTTGTGGGACACATTGAAAGCAGTGCTAAGAGAAAAATTCATAGCACTAAGTGCCTTTAAAAAGAAAATGGAAACATCCCACATAAACCACTTAACAACACATCTGGAAGCTCTAGAAAAAAGAGAAACAGAAACACCCAAGAGGAGTAGACGCCTAGAAATAATCAAACTCAGGGCTGAAATCAATAAATTAGAAACAAAGAGAGCAATCCAAAGAATCAACAAAACCAAGAGCTTGTTCTTTGAGAAAATTAACAAGACAGACAAACCGTTAGCCAATCTAACTAAAAGACAGAGAAACACTATCCAAATAAACAAAATCAGAAGTGAAAAGGGAGACATAACAACAGACACCAAAGAAATACAAAGAATCATAAGAACCTACTTTAAAGGCATTTATGCCACAAAATTAGAAAATCAAAGAGAATTGGACAATTTCCTCAACTGATTCCATTTGCCAAAATTGAATCAAGACCAGATAAACAAATTAAATAGCCCTATGTCGCCTATAGAAATAGAAGCAACCATTGATAGTCTCCCAACCAAAAAAAAGCCCAGGGCCAGATGGTTTCAGTGCAGAATTCTACCAGTCCTTCAAAGAGGAGCTAATACTGATACTATTCAAGCTATTCCGAAAGATAGAAATGGATGGAATATTACCAAATTCATTCTATGAGGCCACAGTCACAGTGATACCTAAACCCCACAAAGACCCAACAAAAAAAGAGAATTTCAGACCAATTTCTCTTATGAACATTGATGCAAAAATACTCAACAAAATACTCGCAAAGCGATTACAACAGCATATCAAAGACATCATTCACCATGACCAGGTAGGCTTCACTCCAGGCATGCAGGGATGGTTTAATATATGGAAATCCATCAATGTAATCCACCATATAAACAAACTGAAAGAGAAAAACCACATGATCATCTCTTTAGATGCAGAAAAAGCATTTGACAAAATCCAACACCCATTTATGTTTAAAGTTCTGGAGAGATCCGGAATACAAGCCACTTATCTAAACATAATAAAGGCTATATACAGCAAACCAACAGCCAACATTAAATTAAATGGAGAGATACTCAAAGAAATCCCTCTAAAATCGGGAACCAGACAAGGCTGCCCTCTGTCCCCATATCTCTTCAATATAGTTCTTGAAGTTCTAGCCAGAGCAAATAAGACAGCAAAAGGAGATCAAGGGGATCCAAATGGGAATGGAAGAAGTCAAATCATCCCTATTTGCAGATGATATGATAGTGTATATAAGTGACCCCCAAAACACCTTCAGCAAATTGGCAGGATATGAAATTAACTTAAAAAAGTCAGTAGCTTTCCTGTATACAAATGACAAACAGGCAGAGGAAGAAATTAGGAAAACTACTCCCTTCACAATAGCCACAAACAATATAAAATATCTAGGAGTAACTCTAACCAAGCAGGTGAAGGACTTATTCGAAAAAAACTTCAAACCTCTGAAGAACGAGATTGAAGATTATATCAGAAGATGGAGGGATTTACCTTGTTCGTGGACCGGGAGACTCAACATAGTAAAAATGGTCATCTTACCAAAAGCAATTTACAGATTCAACGCAATCCCTATCAAAATACCTACAAAATATTTTGAAGATATTGAAAGATCAATTCTCAAATCCATATGGAGAAATAAAAGACCCAGTATAGCAAAAACTATCCTATACAACAAAAGATCCTCCAGAGGAATCTCCATACCTGATCTCAAGCTGTACTATAGAGCAACAGTAATTAAAACAGCATGGTACTGGCACAGCAATAGGCTAGTGGATCAATGGAATCAAACTGAAGACCCAGAGATGAATCCACACACATTTGGTCACTTGATTTTTGACAAAAAAACCAAATCCATTCAATGGAAAAATGACAGCATCTTCAACAAATGGTGCTGGTCTAACGGGATATCTACATGTAGAAAAATGCAATTAGACCCTTATTTGTCACCATGCACAAAACTCAAGTCCAAGTGGATTAAAGACCTCAACCTAAAACCAGAGACATTAAACCACTTAGAGGAAAAAGCGGGGAAGAGTCTGGAACACATAGGCACAGGAGACATCTTCCTGAACAGAACACCAACAGCCCAGGCCTTAATGTCAACAATTAATAAATGGGACCTCATGAGGCTGAGAAGCATCTGTAAGGCAGGTGACACTGTCAAGAGAACAAAGCGACAGCCTACACACTGGGAAAAGATCTTCACCAACCCTTCATGTGACAAAGGTCTAATATCCAATATATATAAAGAACTCAAGAAATTAAACACCACCAAACCAAATAACCCAATAGAGAAATGGGTCTCAGAACTAAACAGAGAATTCTCAACAGAGGAATATCAAATGGCTGAGAAACACTTAAAGAAATGCTTGACCTCCTTAGTCATCAGAGAAATGCAAATCAAAACAACACTGAGATTCCATCTTACACCCATCAGAATGGCTAAGATCAATAACTCAACTGACACCACATGCTGGTGAGGATGTGGAGAAAGAGGAACACTCCTTCATTGCTGGTGGGAATGGAAACTAGTACAACCACTTTGGAAATCTATCTGGCGCTTTCTCAGAAAAATAGGAATAGGGCTTCCTCAAGACCCAGCTATCCCAGAAGATGCACTACCACACAACAGGGACATATGCTCAACCATGTTCATAGCTGCTTTATTCATAACAGCCAGAACATGGAAACAGCCTATGTGTCCCTCAGTAGAAGAATGAATGAAGAAACTGTGGTACATTTATACTATGGAATACTACTCAGCTATTAAAAACAAGGAATTTCTGAAATTTGTGGACAAATGGATTGAACTAGAAATTATCATAATGAGTGAGTTCACCCAGAAGGAAAATGAGTTAAATGGTATATACTCACTTATATCGAGACACTAGTCCAAGAGGTACGTCCCCATGAAAAACTTTACCTACCAGGAAAGTGGGTCAGAGGGGAGGACATCCTATTGAGACTTTAGGTGTGAGAAGCCTGGGAAAATGAGGAAATAGAAGGATCCAGAGGGTCCTGGAAAACTACAGGTGGGTCTGGGCCCTGGGATCCTCCTCAAACTATGGCACCAGCCAAGGAAAATATAGGCAGTAAACTTCGAACCCCTACCCAGACTAGCTGATGGACAGGACATTTTCCACTGTTAAGTGAAGAAGGAGATCTGACTTTCACACAAACTCTGGTGCCCCATATTTGACCATGTCCCTTGGATGGGGACGCCTGGTGGCACCCAGAGGAAGGATAATAGGTCACCAAGAAGAGACTCGATACCCTATGAGCATATACAGATGGAGAAGGTCCTCCTCAGTCACAGACATAGGGGAGGGGAGTAGGGGGGGAAGCGGGAGGGAGGGAGGAATGAGATGATACAAGGGATGGGCTAACAACTGAAATGTAATATTAATAATAAAAAAAGAAAAAAATAAAATTAAAAAAAAAATTAAAAGCCAAAAAAAAAAAAAAAAAAAAAAATCTAGCCACTATATGAATTTAGTATCCAGGATGAGTAACAAAATCCCAAAATCTGAGACTCAAATTCCTCCAATATAATGGCATAGTACTGGAATATAATCTGTACACATTTCCCTATGAATTATCACTTTTATTTTAATTAAAATGCCTAAAACAATATAAATTGTATGTGAGTATTTTATATTATATATATTTTATTATTATTGTTGGCCTTTTTTTTATCATGTTCCCCAGGCCAACAAGGTCAGCTGTATAGAGCCATTCATACTAAATCCATGAAAATTAAGGAAATTTAAAATATGTCAAAAAGCTTAACTTACATAATTATAACTGGACATGCGTTTTGATGTTTATTTAGTGCTTTCCTTGTAGTCCAGGACATCTCAGAATGCCCTTGTGTCATAGCAATCCTTATGCCTCATGCTTCCAAGTGCTGGGATTAAAGGCACGTGTAATGACACCTGGCTCTCACTGTTACTTTACATCTCAGGTTCTCTGTAGATGAGTCGGTGTACACACAAACATTTTTCATGCTAACACATCAAATATGTTGGTCTGTAGGATTTTCACTTTTTAGCTTTCTTTCAAGTCTCCAAACAACCATTTCCTCTGTATCACAGCCCACTCACTCTTTAGTGCTCAGTTGAAAGTTAGCCATATTTATTATATGTTCTATATATTTATTTTATAGTTCTTTCAAATCCTGTTTTAAAAAAACACAGCTATTTTGCGATGCCCATTTCTCTAGTAGGAGGTGAGCTTTGAAACGAAAATGACTCTTCTTTCCTTTCTCCCTCCCTCTGCTCCTCCCATCTCTCTTTTGGTTTTTCTAAACAGGTTTTCTCTATGTAGCATTGACTGTCCTAGACTCACTTTGTAGACCAGGCTGGTCTCTAACACACAGAAATCCACTTGACTCTGCCTCCCAGAGTTTTGGAATTATAGCAGTGCACCTCTATGCCAGGCTGGGAATGACTGTTTGTGTTTTTCAATTTGCTTTTCATGCCAAGAAGCTTTTGTACTGTTAGCTAGCACTTAACAGATGTTCAAAGAATAGTTACTCAATGAAAGAAAATGAAAATGCCGCACATATTCTTCTAATTGGGAAGTTGGAAAACACATTAAAGTTGTTTCTATCAACTGACTTGGGGAGGCACACATTTTATCATGGATGTATCTTATGACTTAAAAGAAAAGCTTATATGTATTAAAATCAAGATAAAATTTAACAACAGATGGATTTCAAGAGCTTGTCTGCAAATACAAAGTCAGGGTATATAACCATTCCTTTATCAAACTAAATAGTTAGGTCTTGAATTACAGAGAGCAAGGAGTTATCAGTACAACAAATCTAGATGATAACTGTGAAAATCATTGAAAGGCCTGGTGGAGACTCTTCTGTTACTTTTCAAAGGGAAAGACTGAGACAATAATACAAACAACTTTGCACATTCTCATTGAATTGTCATTTCTTATGACCAAAATATCTGTAATAGTATATTTAATACACTGCTAGAACTGTTACTTGGTGTTTTAAGGTACAAAACTGACCTCAAATTTACTTCAAATGTTATATAGTTAAAGTGCAGCTATGGCTCCAAGAAAACAAAAGAAGGGAAAAGTATAGTTAAGCTTTAGGTCTAAAATCAAACAACACACCTATTGAACCTTGATATACTGGTTATTTAAAGACACTTGGGGATCAGTAGATAATGGATGAAGCATTTCTTTGAAGTTCTTCTCTCTGTGAAAAGGGTAAATTCTCCAGAAGAGCTTTGGAGAAGTGCCTTCAGTGTTTTTGCTGAAGTGCAATTGGTCAAGGAAGTGTATGTTCATATATATCAAAGGAAGAAAATAAAAATCAAGCACTATAACTATATCCAAGACATTGTAATTTCTTTTTGGTTCATTTATCTTATATAAATTACTCTCCTGATGAAGTGAAACTTTCATTTCCTTCCTGCTCTAAATAAAGATACACAGCTTTCTGAATCTCATCTAGTGTTAGGTCTATCACCTTTATTTGAGGCCCCTCATCACATGAAGAGATTGGTACAGACTTTCTTCTGCCAAACTGTCTACTGCCAGCAAATTTCAGTGGCTACAAAGACTCAAACATTTCAAGTTGGGAGAGAATATATCTTTGTTCACCTACCAGTAACCATTGCATTATGCTAAACTTACTCAGGTAATTCTACCATCTCTGATGATTTGATTCTGTAACTTAGTATCTTTTCAGCCATGAAGATCCTGTGGGAAAATTATATAACATCTTTTTTTTTAAGACCTGGGTTCTATAACTTATTCTAAAATGTTATCATTTAAGTTTCAAATTCTTGATTTAAGCAAATGGGTTGTCAGCAGCATGCGTGCTGCAAGTTGACCCAAATTCAAACACCCAGTATCTAGAGTATGGTGCTGTGCTCTTATAACAGCTTGGAAAGGCAGATAGAAGATCATCACCTGGAACTCCATAGCTGGTGAGGTAGCTAGCCTAGGCTAATTGGTGAGCTTCAGGTCCTAATGAGAGAATCTGTCTCTGAACCAGGTAAAAATAGCATCTGAGAAATGACACAGAAATTTGACTTCTGGACTTCGTATACATGAATACACATATGTACATGTGTGCTCATGTGCACACACACACACACACACACACGCAGATACACACACAAACACAGGGGAGCATGCACACTTTCTCAACCCTCCCTTTCCATGTTGTTATGGATATTTCTCTATCCATATTAACAGAAGTGAGACTAAATCCTTTTTTATTTATCATAATTGATTGATATTACATGCAGATGGTTATCCCCTCACTTGTATCTTCCCGTTCCCACCCTCCTTTTCTCTTCAAGCCCTTTCCATTCCCTTAGACCTCTGATGGGGTGTGGGCTCTTCCCCCATCTGTGAGACTAAATCTTATTGCTGAGGCAACAAGATTGTTGGGACTGTTATGAGTAGTAAGAAAAAGTTTACTTTAAAAAATTAACTTTTAATTTGATTTTCGTATACTCCGTGATTTCCTTTTTGTTGCCTTTCTTTTCCTTCTTTTAGAACCCCAATAACAATCCATCTCTGCTGTCCCCTAGTGACAGATAAAATGACTTAGCTATCTTTCAGGTAGTGAAGACTTATGGGGTGTAGTTTTTTTCCTCACTTGGGATTTTTTTCAAGCTGGTCCGGAAATAATTTGAAGCAAGGACATGGTAAAGGGGTGAGTAGGGTTTGATTAGATAGACGGGGTAATTGTTGTGTGTTGGGGGGTAGGCACTTTCATTGTTCAGTCCTCTGGGTGACACTGTAAAAGTAAAACCCAAGCTTTGTTATCAATTTCCTTAGATGAGGAGCTAGAGAGATAAAAGAGAAAAACAAGGAAGAACAGAATCAGATGCTTTCTTACCTTTGTATTCTTCCCTTGCCTTCCTGCCCTTACTACGGTCTGTTTCTTTTGTAAGCATTTTCACTCTTTATTTCCTCTATCTTTTCCATTGTTGTTTTGTTCCTAGTCACAAACATAATTTATCTCTTAGGAAATCACATTACTTGGTAGAGAAGGTACAGCTTTTCTGATGGTTCTATCAGGAACATAACTCTCTTAAGACAGCATGTCATGGGGCTGGAGAGATGGCTCAGCGGTCAAGAGCACTGTCTGCTCTTCCGGAGGTTCTGAGTTCAATTCCCAGCAACCACATGGTGGTTCACAACCATCTAAACCCTATAATCCCCTCTTCTGGTATGCAGGTATACATGTAGATAGAGCACTCATATACATAAAAATAGATTTAAAAAAGACAGCATATCATATACATTCATGGCTCTTAGAAATTTGATTTAGTAAGCTTTTTAAATTAATGAACATTCTCAGGATAGATTCAAAGCACATGTCATGTACATATAGAAACAAATTCAACTCACTGAATTTGCCATACCTCCACTATTTATCTCTAATCTATTGAATATGTAAATGTAATTATAATAAATAAAATATTATGAGCTAAATATTTTATATTATATTGAAATCAATATTTTCCACAATATGTTGGGCTTCATCATAGTGTAAAGCTGATGTATTATTATGTATTGAGAAAATCTCAAGTGGATTCAGCTTCCAACATTCAAGTGATGATACAAAGAGTTCACACATGACTGCTTCTCTTTAATTTGCCATGATTTTTCTTAGAGCTTAGAATTTAAGTGTTGTTTCCCTTCTCATAGTTTTAATTTGTAGACAAATTGTAATTTAACTACATTAAGAGCACAGAAAACGTTGTTGGTATAGATCTGTCCCATTTACATTTGTTACTAAAGGGTAGGATTTATTATTTAATAGAACAAGTAAGTTAGGAATGACTTGGGAATTTCAGGGTTAGTGATTCATCAATATGGCTGAAACATAAAAAAAGAAATTTGTTGTGTCTTTGTGCACCAGGTTTGGGGTGTGAGTCCCTGTCTTCTATTTTACCCATAGCCCATGGGTCTACATCTTCATCTCCTGCTTCTTTTCCCAGTTTCTCTGTACATGGTATTTTACGTAAGAAAATATTCTCTCCTATCTTTTACCCCTGTAGACTATTTATGTGTTGTTTTGAAACCTGTTTAAATTACATGTTCATGAAATGTTTTATGTCCTTTCATCTGATATATCAATCAATAACTATGTGAAGTCCCATATATTTCTTTCAGTGTGATTACTTTTCTATTATATTCATATACTCATAAAAGAAGCTTTATGTGAGTTGACACTATTTATATTGAAATGATATGCTTATTTGTGGGAAAGAGGAAAATTGGAGATGACACTGATCTTTTAGTGAATTGCAGAAACTATATTAAGTTGTTTTTGATCTGACCTTATAAAAATAACTATGGAATTATGTTTTTTACCTGATAAAATTGCTTTCAAAGGAGGTCATCTTACTTGACAAAAGTCATATTACTGGTAAATGATTGGCTAAAGAAATTTTGAGCCAAGCTTATTAGAATCTAGACTTATATTTTAAATCAAATCATATATAAGAATAGTGGCTATATTCCAACAAGCCATATCTCTTTTCTTTATTTTAAAGACCATTTTAGAATTTAAACTGCATTCCCTTAAGGAATAATTTTCTACTTGGAATTAATGGTAAAACATTTTTACAGAAATCATAACTTCTGTCTTTCTAAATGCTCTATCTTTTGTATTGTCGTTATTGTATATCCTGATGTTTACCATACAACTCCTAAAAATCAATGATGCATTCGTTACTTTAAATTAATGTATTTTTTAAAAGAAGCCAGATAAAAATTGTTGGTTTGAGGTATTTTGATGCTAATTAATAAAAGGTCATTACACCTGGGTAGGGCAAATGAAATAGGTGTGGCTAAGGCTTTCAGGTGTGGGGAGACAGAGAGAATCTTGGGAAAAAGAGAGACTGGAGGAGAAGAAGGGCTCCATGGGTTAGAAGGCAGAGGACCACATGGCCAGTGTCGATGGAGACTTGGCCCAGATCAAGAACATTAGCATGTATTTTGGATTATGGATGGGAAGTAGTGTGATAGAAATTATTAAAAACATATGGCATGGGATTGTATGTATGGGATACCTGCCTCATTATGGGAAGTAGTTTAGGGGATTAATATCTGCCCTGACCCAGGTTAACTAAGGATGTTTTGAAATATAACAGATGTCTGTGACTTGATTGATTGCTAGCAGATTATAATGCCGTAATAATAATTATAGGCCTAATGATAGACATTACTAGGCCATACTGGTAAATTAAGAAGTGGTGCTCGACATGGGGCAATTATTAGACAATACTGATAAATTAGATGCAACAAAAAGTTAAACACCCATTTAGTATTAGTGAATTTTGTTTTTCAAGGGAGTTTAATGGAAGCACCTGGCCTTGTTATCCTTTAACACGAGGAACTGACATTTCCCCAGCAACACATTTCCTTCTTTTGGTTCTCTGTAAATGTGTTTAACTTGCTTTTATTTTTCAGGTGCTTTTTTGGGACATAGTATTATAAGTTGTCTGTTTTGTTTCATAATTTAGAAAATGACTTTCCTTTGTCTCTTTGAGCTACTCCTGATGAAAAGCCACCATTGATCATGTGGTTGTTTCTTACGAGATTTATACATCATTTTCCCCTCAGGCCATTTTCCTCCAGCTTTTCATTCAGTTTAAATTCAGTTTAGCTACAAATGTGTCCATGTGTTTTGTATTTGCACTTAAAAGAATTAAGGCCTCAAAGAGATGATTTATCATTGTTGCTTTATGAGGTCTGTGTGTGTGCATGTGGATGTGCGGGCGTGCATGCGTGTGTGTGTGTGTGTGTGTGTGTGTGTGTGTGTGTGTGTGTGTGTGTGTGTGTAAATTCAACCTGTATGTAGCTGCCTGTGAAGGCAGGAAGAGGCTGTCAGATCCCTTGGAGCTAGAATCACTAAGGCTGGTGAACCTCCTGGCATGGGTGCTGGGAACTGAACTCAGGTCTTCTGGAAGAACAGTACATGCTCTTTAACCACTGAATGCTTTCTCCAGCCCTTTGAAAGAGTTAGTTAAATCCTCAGAACTCACATATTAGAAGGCAAGAACAACAAAAGTGTTGTTCTCTGATCTTCACACTCACACTTGTGGGTTCATGAGGTAAAATTAAGTGCCATTTCCATTGCTGCTTACAATGGCTCACCATTGTTGATGTTAACCGTGGTAACTTGAATATTATTGTGTTTGCCAGAGGTTCCTTCTGTCTACTTACCCCCTCTTTTATTCTCCATTTTTTCCTCCTTGAAACAAAGTTAAGATGAACAATTTAGATTCATCAAATATGCAAATACGTTCTCCTTTCTCAAATGGAGAATATGTCATGTGCCAATTTTGGTGGTTGGCTAGAAAACAGTGCTTACTTGTTTGCTTACTGGTCAATACCAGACATTCTCATGGGAAATTTCCCAATTCAGTAATATTTGCTGGCTCAGTTATTTAAAGTATCTAATCTATTCTAAAGTATCTATTCTAAACCCTAGGTGGACCTCATCTGATCAGTTGAAAACCTTTGCAACATAAAACCTAGAATTTCCCAGGGAATACTTTGGCTTTGATACTGTAACAAAAATCATGTGTGTGTTTCTATCATGCTGCTGGGCTAAAGAATGTTTTTCCCAACACTGCAGTTCTATCTCACACCTGTCCGAATGTCTAAGATAAAAAACTCAAGTGACAGCACATACTGGTGAGGATGTGGACAAAGGAGAACACTCCTGAATTGCTAGTGAGAGTGCAAACTTGTACAACCACCGTGGAAATCAATCTTGAGCTTTCTCAGAAAATTAAAAATAGCTTTACCTGAAGACCCAGCGATACCAGTCCTCAGAAAATACCCAACAATGCTCCTCATTACCACTAGGACACTTCCTTAGCTCTGTTCATAGCAGCTTTATTCATCATAGCCCAAAACTGGAAATAACCTAGATGTCCCTCAACTGAAGAATGGATAAAGAAACTGTGGTACATTGACACAATGGAATACTACTCAGCTATTAAAAACAGGGAAATCATGAAATTTGCAGGCAAATGGATGGAACTAGAAAATATCCTTAGTGAGGTAATCCTAACCCAGAAAGACAACCATGGTATATACTCACTTATAAGTGGGTATTAGCCATTAACCATACTACAATTCACGGACCCAAAGAATCCAAGGAGAGCCCAAGGAAAGATGCTTTAATCTCATGCAAAATGGGATGTAGACATCCAAAGTAGATGGAAGGAGAGAATTGAGTGGGTGATGAGGTGGTGAGGATAATGAGAGTGGGGATCAGGTAGGCAGAGAGAAGAGAAGGGAAGATGAGGAGATGAGCCTGGAGAGAGAACAGAAATCTGAGAGCAGGGCATCTTGGTGACAGAGGAGACTCCTGGGTGTCTATGGGCGTGGCCCTGAGTCGCCAAGCAATGGCGTGTAGAGCATAAAGGCAGCACCTCCTGTAGCCAGGTGGGACTCCCAGTAGAGGGAGGGGGACACCAACCCACAGGGAAAAGATGGAACAGAATTGAGAGAGCGGCAAACCAGTCACTGGCCCAGCTTGACACCTACTCCACTGGAGAGGGCAGACCACTGTCACTAATAATGACTCCCTACTATGCTGGCAGACAGGAGTCTAGCATTACTATATTCTGACAGGATTTTCCCAGCAGCTGATGAAAACAGATGCAGAGAACCAAGGCTAAGGGCAGAGCTTGGCAAGTGCCGTAAAAGAGTGGGAGGAAGGAGAGAAAGAACTGGAGGGGTCCAGGACACCACAGAAAGACCTAAATAGTAATTTATCCTGGGCCTAGAGGGGCTCAAAGAGACTGAACCGCCAAACAAAGAGCTTGCTAGGTTCTGTCCATACATATGTATACAAATGTGCAGCTTGGTTATCATGCAGGTCTCGTAACAATAGTAATAGGAGTTGTCTTTGAATGTGCTACCTACTGCTTGGTCACCTTTTTCTAACTGGGATGCCTTACCACTCCCAGGTGGGAGAGGATGTACTTAGTCTTTCAGTAACTAGAGATTCCAAGGTGGATTGGTACCAGTTGGGGACCTCCCTTTCTCTAGGAGGGAGAGTGCTGGGATCCAGATGTAAAATGATTATATAAATAAATAGATGGGAAATTAAAAAAAAGAATGTGTGTTTTCTAGGTCTACCTTTTAGAATCAGTTATGGATCATGCTGTTCTTTCTTGTTCTATATTGGAAAAATTCATCAATCAACTAAAATGTAATTGATGTTTTATTTTTGTAATCTCATTATTATTAATAATATTTGTATAATGAGTGTATTTCTATTTATATTATCTACTCTTGTGTACAGTTTGGCAGATTGTATTTTTAACTGTTCCGGTCATTTTTACCATAGTCTTTTAATTTGTTGATATACAATATTATTGTTATTCCTTTAGCGTAATCAATGTCACTATGTATGACTTGTCTTCCATCTAACTTGTATCTTTTTCCTTGATATATTTTTCCTTGATATCAAACTCACTGATGAATGTATAGCCTATAGTAATAGGCAACGCCTATTTTTGAATCTTTAGACTTAAATTTCCTTTTCTTGCCTTTCCCCTTGACAGAAAGTTGTAAATCATTGATGTTAGATTTTTCTTTCTAAAATATTTATTCAATATATTTATTCAATATAGTAAATATTCCACACATACAATTTTAAATTTACAAGTATCTGGGATGATGAGTTATAATATTCTACATAAAATAATCTTAATTTTTCTTGAGACACTCACCTTAAACCGTAAAAGTACATCTCTTATATTGGAACAGCAACAGGGTATTGCCCTTTTCTTTAGGAAATTTTCTAGCTATTCCCCATCCAATTGTCATCTTTCAGGGTATGTGGCAAATTATTCTTCCTATTCAAGTACAAAGGGAGAATTTGTATACTATCCACCAATTTCTTCTCCATTACCATAATGGTCATTCACCAAGTCTACCACATGTTACTTAATAGTATGATTTTTAAAAAATATTTTTAGGCTCATCACTGGAGGAAACTAACTCTTCTTTTCTCTGCATCCAATGGCCATGCGTTGCTCTTCCTGTAGGGAAGGGATCATGTAGAATTTTCCAGCCTATGTTGGCATGCCAACTGGTATTCCAATTTTGCTAGTCTTAGTCAGGCAACCACATTGTAGAGATTTTATGACATTGCTTGGCAGCAGGCATTCTGGATGTTTGACTCTCACAATCTGTCCTCTTCCTTTTGCATGATTTTCCCTGAGCCTTGAGTATAGGGCTTTCGATGAATATGTGCTAGTTGTGAATGGTCACCCACAGTCCCTCATTTCCTTCATTGTGACCAGTTGCAGATACTTGTAATAGTTCTCGTCTGTGGCAAATGATAACAAAAGCAAACCTTTTTGATGAGAAGGAGATATACATATCTGTCGGAATAAGGATTAATATTTAGAACCAAGAAATTATATGGATGTAAGGAGATGGTAGTAATAGGTTCTCCTCTTGGGTCTATAATCTCTTCAGCAATGGGTAGTTGGCTAGATTTACAGTATCAGGTACAAATTCCCTCCTATTGAAAATATCGGAAGCCAATTAGACAGCTACTGGTTAGCCCATGATAGAAGGGCCACTATTACAGCATTGGAGATAGTATGGTTTTACCTTCCATATATTTAACATATTCCAAATGTCTTTCTGTTATTGCTTTATAATTTGACATTATTCTTCCCTGAGAACAGATGTTCAGTGATTTTCTTTTTACATACTTATAAAGGCATGCTTTCACCCAGAAGTTGGTCTCCATTATGTTACATGTGTAACCCCCTGCAGAATAGAAGACTCTAAGTTATAATGGAAACCGTTTCGCATCTATCAGTTTGCCTCATAGAGTTTCGTGATCTGTTGTTAGATCAATTGTAGATCTCATCAAAGAACTGACTTTTAAAAGAATTATCTACTTCTTCTATACATTTAAAAATTTCTTATTTCGAAGTCAGCTTTTTCCGAATTTCATGGAGCTATTCAAGCTTTCTTTTTGTTAGTATTTACAGAGTGTTTCTTTCCTCACCATCTTTCCCTAATCTGTGGTTTGTACTTTTAGGATGAGTTTCCTATGAATGAAATCAAGTTAGATATTAATACATATCCTTTAACTGGTTATTTGAATTATCTGAACTTAAAGAAATTGCTTTTTCCAGAAAATAATGAGATTGTTCCAATGCTTTTGTGCCCATAGAGTTAAATTATTTTAGGCAATGGTTCTTTATGAATGCATTGTTATAGATCCAAAATAGCAAAATTGACAATGGGGTTTATATTAACCATCAATAAATACTGATTTTTGTTTCTGAACAAAATTGCTTGTTAACTGTATATAAGAAGGTAATATATAACATTTTAAAATAACATTATTTTAATATAAATAGAATATAAGTACATTTTTATGTTTGATTTTCAACTGCAGCCCTGAAAGATGATGTTTTCTGTCTTGTTGGGTTGCCAGTTCAGTAAATCAGGAATTAAGGAATTTTAGTGAAAATGCTCTGAATTGCTTTGATTTTAATTAACCATTTTATATGATTTGATTTTCCCTCCTTTTACTACATAGAAAGTATATTTTATAATTGTTTTGCAATTATAGTAGAGTTTATAATTTTTATTTATAATCATTCCAATTGTACTTTCACATAGTACTTCTCTAGGTTTATTACATGCAGAATATTTCAATATTATAATATTACTTTTATTAATTTAATTTATACATTTATTAAAAATATTCAATGCTATTTTGCAATTATTACTTGCTGTGGTCTGTGACACATACAGGAATGCTGGGAATAGGCAGAACATGCACTTTGATAGACTCAACCGAAGTCCAGAAACTCAATGCACTTATTATATACAGCAGTATAGAAACCAGGTTTACTATATACAGCCGAATCAGAAGGCAGCTACCTAATCTGGGAAGGTAGGGTCTCTGTAGACCTAAAGAGTAAGGGAACGATTTCAGGATGCAATCATCAAGGAAGAGGAACTGTGTTTCGTACTTTCTACACATACTGGCAATATCCACCCTCAGATCAGAAGAAGACCTTCCATTCTCATGACCCTGGCCTGCAGAAAGCCTTGCCAGTACCATGGGTCTGAATCATTGAGGTCTTTGATATAGCCATGCATATGTCAACAATACACATAGTATCAGAAACTTCTATGCAAGCTGCCAAAGTAGAAAAGCCACCAATAATATTACCCAATTGTAAAGCCTATGCATTACAGCAAAGATCAGCTTGGCATGATATCCTCAGTGGTGCAACAGTGGAACTATTATGTTGAGGGCAACCATCAATTGTGTAGTTGGATTTAATGCATACTCAATAAAAGATAATTCATGCCTGATACTGAAAAGTTAGCCATCTACCCATGGCTAGAGAGCTCACAGACCTTAGAGGATAACCTGCTACTAGTATTTTCCTAAACCAATATACTTTTCAACTTTATTATAAATATCTATTTTTATACACATACATAAGTATACTTCTCACCTTTCATCAAAGAAGGTTCTTTTTTTTATTGCAGCAGACATGTTATCGCAGTTATTCACAACCATTCAAAACACAGAGAAGAATTGATTGTGTGGTGTCCATCCCCAGTTGGTACCTCTATAAGTCAGGACCTACTCCCAAGGCTCTGAAAAATTCATAGCAGAAAGCATGTAACAGCCAGAAGGCCAGGGTACCAGTTATGAGATAATGTCTTCTAGATGTGACAGGAAAACTACACCCGTAAAAACTTTAGTTCTAGTCAATGGACAGCTCATTCTCAACTGTTGTGGGGAGAGTAGGGACTGCCTCTGACATGAACTCTGGTGTCCCCAATTTTTTTATTTTATTAATTTATTCTTGTTACATCTCAATGGTTATCGCATCCCTTGTATCCTCCCATTCTTTCCTCCCTCCCATTTTCCCATTATTCCCCTCCACTATGACTGTTCCTGAGGGGGATTACCTCTCCCTGTATATGCTCATAGGGTATCAAGTCTCTTCTTGGTAACCTGCTATCCTTCTTCTGAGTGCCACCAGGTCTCCTCATCCAGGGGACATGGTCAAATATGAGGCACCAGAGTTTGTGTGAAAGTCATACCCCACTCTCCACTCAACTGTGCAGAATGTCCTGTCCATTGACAATTGAGAAATGGTGTCACCAATTTGATCACCTCCCCTTGGTGGTGGTGGTGGGGCACAGAGAGGAAAGGGAAGCTGGCTATTAGGATGAGAGCTGATAGGCTGTGGTCATATGGCCGGGAGGAGATCCCTTTCTGTCGGAGGTACAGGGGAGGGGCATAGGGCAAAAGAGAGAGGGAGAGTGGGAACAGGATGATACAAGTGAGGGTATAACAATTGGGATGTAATATGAATAAAGTGTAATAAAAAAAACTCAACAGGGTGGTTGCTCACATAAGATTTGCAGAGGGACAACAGTTTACATCCCAACAGGGAAAGGGGCTGTTTTGGTTTAGATTAAGAATGCCCTGACAGGCTTATCTGTTTGAATACTTGGTTCTCATTTGGTAGAATAGCTTGGGAAGACGTAGGTGTGGCCTTGCCATAGGTGATGTATCCTTGAGTGATGGTCTTTGAGCTTTCAACATCCCCACTTTCTCCCCAGCGTTCTTCTGCCTCCTGCTTGCAGTTCTGGAAATAATTTCTCCAGACTTACTAGGTTGCCTGCTACCTCTTCCCTGCTATCAGGGACTTTAACCCTCTAAATATTTCCCAAACACCTTTAGGACAAGAAAAGTAATGCTCATATGTGCCTCACTTTTCCTGGAGTGGGTTGCAGATGCTATTGTCCACACACTGGTATTGTGAGTGAAACAGAAGTCACAGATACAGGTGCTTCCTCTTGGTAAGGAAGTTTTCATCACAACATTTGGAATTGATATACATTTCCAGAAAAAAAAAAAAAAAAGGTAGATCTCTTCTGTGACTAAATCCAAACCTCAATTCCAGTCTCTTGAGAAAAACTCTGCATACTTTAGCTAAATCACTCCCAAACTATCTTTCAAAGTTACCATATCCAGTGTTTCTGTAAAATGTCATCATAAGCCTTCCACAGCAAAGGAACATGAACATCTTTTCCCCTACAGCTCTGTATGTGTGAACACTTTACTGTCACTTTTTACATATGAATTGTTGTTTGGTAACTTTTAAGAAAAATATTTTTGGACCTTGATAAGCTACTTAAACAGTTATAGCTGTAGTCAGAGCAGAAGAACAATAGTGATAGCAGCCAAATAGATCATCCTTTGAATATTTTATAACATTTGCATATATAGGAGTCTTTAAGATTCATGGTTTTTTGTGACTCAAATGGCCATATTTACCATAGTCTATTTCTGAAGCCCAATTCCAAATGTTATCTTTCTAAAATACAATTGTTTATATACTTTGGTTTAAATTTAAAACAATATCTTCATTTTTAGAAGGAAAAGAAATCATTACATATAGTAGTGACATTTCCCCCCAGATAGTAGGTTGCTTTATGCAAAAACTAATAGGTAGGATTCTGATTCATCTTCTGAAGGAGGAAGAAAGACTCTGTACATTTACATTGGAGTTTCAGCAGTCCCAAGTGAGAGAAGGTGGTAGGGCTATTTTGCATATAGCTTATGTAGTAATTCCTTGGAACACATTTTATCTTTTTTTCACTCTCCAATGGTCGCCTATTTTCTTTCCACTGACAGCAAACACAGTTGCTTTGAACATAACAAAAGTAATTGTGCGAGAGGAGTTCAGCATGACTTTATTGTTCCACCTCCTGAATCTCTTTGCATATCATTCCTGGTACTTGAAAAATGAGACTTTGGTCAGGGCAACATGACATCTTCAGGCAGAATATGCACCTTTTTATTTCCTGTTTCTTCTTTTTGAAATTCGTTAAAAAGAAAGCATTTTCGAGCTCCCTTATGGTTTGCGTCTTTAGCAGGCTGGTGTGGAGAAACAATAATTATGCGAAACCATTGCAAAACATCAGATTTCCCAGGACTGTGTGCAGGAAGCTTTACGTGTCCTTGTGCGTCTATTCCACTCACTGTTCTTTTGTTTTGCATTTTCCTTGTAGTTTCATATCCATTTAAGTCCCTAGAATGAATTCTGTCTAATTAAGAAGAACTAAATTGCACTGACAATAGCCGTACACATTAGGCATATGCGAAACCTCACATGTCCCTGTGGCACTGCAGCATCCTTTTTTATTCCTATTGACTTGTGTTGTACCCTTTTCTTTGGCAGAACTCCTGCTCTTGATGGCCCAATTCTGCTGGTTTCTCCAAGACCCTTATTTATGTGTATCTTCAGAGAATATTGATTGCCTCTATAGCCCCTGTGCTCTGTATTGCTCCATTTCAGAATAGTTATATTAGAGTATAGATCTTCGTTATCTGATTTGCTATCTCCACGCGCCAAAAAATTTGTATTTCCATATGCAATAGATACCATGTGTTGCATTGCTCTCTTTAAATGTCATGGGTCTATGGAACTGTGGCAGCTACATTTGAAGATTAAAGAAATTGACAAAATAAGAAAACACCTGAAAAAGTGTGGATGAGCAACATCCAAAGTTAATCACTATTTAAAAGCAAACTATAAAAGTACCAATATTTTTCTTACAAAGTATCTTTTAATTTATACTTCACTAGTTATTTTTTTTCAATTAGTAAATTTTAAGAAAATTTCATTGTGTCCTTTAGAATTTTTTATGTAAATTTTTAAAGTCAATTTGTTTTGAAGATTATCAGAGTACTAGGTATTAATTTAAACTCGTGTGAATTTATTGCTAAAATAATGAGATAGATTGAGTATAAGTATCAGCTATTAACTAAATTCAACAAGAAAGCTTTATATACTTGCTTCTAAATCAATACAAGTCTAAGGATTAGTTTCTTTTAATTTTCCTATACCTGATAGTTTCTTTATTCTTGGCACTTTTGACATGGTTTTCAACTATTTTAAACAAAACAGTCTATACTTCTGAAAAATCCTAAAAGTTTTCGTCATTTGTAAAATTCACTGTTAGCAATTCTTTACTTTAGGATTTAACTACATTTGTTTAAAGTTTTCTCCTTTCAACTCCAGATTAAGGCCTCTAAAAATTATTTTAAGATACATTTTATCTTAATGTTAAGATCTTGAGATTTTTTAAATAAATTATCTGTCAAAAGTCATAAAATTGCTTATATTTTAAGATATATGATTGATATAATAATTAATTTTGTTTGATATTCCCAGTTTTATTCACTATAGGGCGAGAGGTTTAATTCTAAATTTGAGTATATAAAATTGTGCTGAAATAAACATGGGGTGCATTATCTTTTGCAATAGTGATATTAACTCCTTCAGTAATGGAATTGCTAGATAATATAATAATTCAATATTCAGCTATTGACAATTTTTTATATTGTGTGAATTTATATTTTATTTGTATATGATTGTTATTGTTGTTGACAATATTAGCTGTACCAATTTAGAGTCCCACTACTATAGTACAAGAGTTGAATTTTCTGTCCTACTGTCAGCAGTACTTGTTATGTTTTTGTCATTTTTACTAATATTATTGGTGTGTGTGTTTGTGTGTGTGCATGTAGTAGTATGGGTGTGCACAAGGAATTGTGCCTATATAGGGGTCAGAGGACAACTTTCAGGAGTTGGTTCTCTCTTATTTCAGGTTCCAGGAACTGCACTAACATTATCAGGCTCAAATTATTACCATTTTAGCTATTTTTCTTCCTCTGTGTGTGTGTGTGTGTGTGTGTGTGTGTGTGTGTGTGTGTGTGTGTGTGTTTCTTTTGGAGGGTACTCAGTGTAGCCTCGGTTGGGTAACATCATACTGTGGTTTTGATTTGCATTCTCTAATGATTAGTGGATTTTATATATAGTGGTACATTTGTGTTTTCTTTTGAAAACTGTGAGTTTGATTATTCAATTATTTTAACTGGATTGTTTTAGTGTTCAGTTCATTGGCTTCTGTATCTTCTCTGGATGTTGGGAGTTTATGAGAGGAGTAGTTACAAATACTTTCTCCTTTCTAGGGTGCCCCCAATTCAGTAACTTCCATTGCTTCTCAGAAGAACACAATTTTATTTCTCTATTTTGCTTTGTTGCCTTTGGCTTTGGAGTCCCATCTGAAAAATCACTGTCTACACCAATATGTCAAAAGGTTCCATTTATATTTTCTTACACTGTCTACACCAATATGTCAAAGGCTTCCATTTATATTTTCTTGTAGCAATTTCATAGTTTTTGTCTGCTATTTAGGTGTGTGATCCATCTTGAGTTATTTCTCTGCTTGGTACAAAACAGGAATTGAGTTTCCTCATTCTGTTTGTCTGTCCCTAGTTTTGCCAGCAGCATTGTTGAAAGAGAGTACTTTTCTCCATGGCATGCTTTTCACATCTTGTTCAATAATGGATTAATTTTTACGTTCTTTGTTCTCTCCTGCAATTTATGTCCAGTCATGTTTTTATCCCCATTAAAGAATCTGAGCTATTATCCTTTTAGTCCCTGCAATAGATTGAGTTCAAATAACAAAATATCTTATCTTTTTAGTGTGTCTGTGTGACCGCCTACATCCAATATTGAAACCAAATTTCAGAAGGGCTCCTGTGTATTTGGCGAATGCTAATTAAAATTGATCTGCAATATTGTCTAGCTTCAGCCTTGGAAACGGTCAAAGTAGAGCAAACCTTCAAAAGGTTGTTATGTTCTCAGGAAAGTCTCAAGACAGAAAATAATAGTAGCTAAGCAAAAATGTATGTTTTAGAGAGTTTTCACCAAAAATGTATTTGACTTTTCACATCTAGGTAAATAGTAACGTAATCGGGACAATGGCCTGCCCAACTGGACAAAGAGCTCCAAGATATTGGAGCTGCAAGATATTACTAATTCCAAAGTACACATAGCCCATTTTTTCTTTCCCAGAAAGACTCATATTAACATAGTTGTTCTGAATGATATTTCCTTTATTTTTTTCTTGATTCTATTGAGAACATATAAAGTTACAGTTTCCCACTTTTGTATTAAATTCCACAGCACTGGCCAACATTCTTTTTCTTTTCTTTTTAATGAAAGGTGATGTCTTTTTCTTTGTGCTGATTCTATAAATGACATTTATTATATCTTGCCTACCTTGCATTTGCTCCTAATTGTACTTTATATGGCTTAGCATACTTTACAAAGAACTGTGTTTTCTCTAAATTATAGCTACCTTCATGATTACATTCAGGAAGTCATAGATAAATGTTTTCATGCTCCCAAAGTTTTGTTCTATTAGATTATACAAGAGACAAATTTCAGATTCATTGAGCTAAGGCTATGAACACCTCAACGCAAGAGACCCTGTCTGCATCTTGTGGTACTATTGATTTATATAGAATACATGCATTGATTACTATGTTAACAGAACACTTTTGAGAACGTTATTAAACAATTTTCTTTCTGTTTGTTTGATTTTATCATTCATTTTTGTAATTTAAAACAGATTTTTCAAACAATACATTCTGATTATGTTTCCCCCTCCCCTACTCCTCCTATCCAGCTCTTTCACACCTCTCTACCTACCTAAATCCACACCCTTTGTTTGCTCACCTGTCTCTCATAGCAAAGATGTTTTCTGCAAGGTTGCCAAATAAAATTAGCCAAAACACTATGAATGTAACATTTATATAATTCCTGATTTTTTCATGGTTCTTCTTGCTGTATGTAGTTTATTTTACTTATGTGTAATAATATGAATGTATGTGCCAATAAATAAATAAATAAATAAAAGAAATCACACCAGCATCTAAAATAAAATAAAAATAAAATTCTAGAATAGGATCAAATCCTGCTACAAGACAAAAATAAAATGCCCCCTCAAAAAATAAAACCCATATATTCGCACATATAGAAATTCAATAAAGACATAAAATTGAGAAATAGAATTTACAAGAAAAAGACCTGTAATGGAAAAATAACGCTCAGACTCCCCACCCCCAAATAACAAGACAAACATTTCACTGAGTTTGTTTTGTATTGTCCTTCTTCTGTTAGGCTCTGGTCTGCCATTGCGCATGGTTCGTATGCCTAGTGAGACTTGGTTGGAGAACACTGATTTTTTCCTTGTGAGTGGTTAGCAATTGGAGATAGCTTCTGGGATAGGGCTTGGGTCCTATGTTCATTTTTCCTTTTGACACCGGAAGCCCCATCTGGATTAGACCTGTGCAGGCCCTGTGCACATTGCCATAGTCTCTGTGAGATCATATGTGCATCGATCCTCTTGCATCTAGAAGGCTTTGTTTCCTGTTGTCTTTCATCACTCATCTTCTTCAAATTTTTTTTTTTTGAGCTCTGACATGAGAGGTTTGATAGAAACATCCTATGAAGGACCTACTGTTCGAAGATCTCTCATCTCTGCAAATAGTTGAGTTGTAGGTCTCAGTATTTGTTCCCATTAACTTTAGGAGGAAGTTTTTCTCAACATAGCTGAGCAAGACACTGATCTACAAGTTTATCAGAATGTCATTATCGCTATGTTCCTTTAGCAGGAAAGTAGTGTTTGTTTTTCCCCTAGGTATATGGCCTATGTATTCTCAGGTTCATGGCCAGCTGAGCAGTGTCAGGTATGGCTTCCATTTCATTCATTGGGCCTTAAATGCAATCAGATATTGGTTGGTAATTATCAGAAGTTTCTGCTATTATTGTACCACCCTATCTTGCAGGCAGGTCACCATTGTAGATCAAAGGGATTGGTTACCCTTCTTCTCTATAAGTGTTCAGAATACCTTTTAGTACCCGTGAACACTTGTAAATAGGATTGAAAACTCTAGGTAGGTTCAACTTTTTCATATTAAATTAATTATGGAGGTGATTTTTTAAAGACAATAGCACTTTATCATCAGTTTATGGGGAACAATCAGTAGCCCTGGCAATAGCCTGGATTGTTTGGAGGTTCCTCTGAGGCCTCCTTTGGCCAACAACTTAATTAGTTATAACCCATTCCCGGAACTAGAGGTTTTATTTGATAGAAGGTTAAGAGTTGGTGTTTTGGTCTTCTCCATTACTTGGTAGCTCTTACCATTCTGCTTTATCATCCCACATGTAATGTTTTATAATTTGGTCTAGTTGTATTCAAGATGTGCATTTAAACCAGAGTACAGATATAAATCATATAATTAAATATAAAATTAAACCCAGTATTTCAGAAGTCTTGTTGGTTGTACTTGTTGTATCTTTGAACATCTGTTTGCCAGGAAAGGGAAATTTCTGGACTCAACAGGTAGAGAATCCTAGACTGTAATAGACAGATCCCTGTGTGTATTTCTTTTGGTTGTTTTGAATTTGTATCCTCTGTGTTACAATAAAACATATACTACAATAGCATGCTCATGAAATCTGTGAGTAATTCTATTTAATTATCAGAGCTAACAGTAAAAGGTTTACTTCTAATACTTTGAAGGTGCTATTGTTGGCTATTTCGGATAATTAAATATACAAGCTACTTTTTAGTTGGTCAACTGATGATAATGTCAATAAATATGATTCTATAGGTAGATAAGGTAAAATAGTTAGACAATGTCTTCAAAAACCATAGAGGCATGCAGAATATGGCATTTAAAGATGATTTTTTGTGATTTTGTGATAATAAGACAGGCTAACTCCTGGCAACACCTAGCTTACATCAAAGATGATGATGAGCATCAAAGAACCTCCTTATAGAGGTGGCTTTAAATGTGGCAAACTAGACACTGGGCAAAATATCCTTGTTTCTGTCACAGAAAGAATTCTGCCTAAAAGTGGACAAGCTTAAACGCAGGCAGAATCAATGGCCAAATTCTGCCAAGACAGGGTAAGCAACTCATCAACAGTTCCTGCTTCATGAATATATCTGCCAGATATAATGGGCCAGAAGGCTGAAGAAGATGCTCCAATGTTATAGAGAGTTTTGGGTGACTGTTCAGGCAGCAAACTGTCTCTGTCATTTTCTCATTTTAGAAGCTCTTAACTTGCACTTCCTGTTTACTCAGATAATTAATTTTATTCCTTATCATATCTCTGATGGGATTGAAGGCCAGATAGTTTAGTTTTATAATTAAGCTCAGTTGTTTAGGGGCTAAGATGTTTTTGGGCCTAGATAGTTGTTTTTAGGTTGATAGAGATGGGATATACTAGATATCGATTTACATCCAGGATAGGAAAGATGTTTTCTCCAAGATTGCAAGGTACAAATAGGAAAAAAATTATGAATTTAACATTTATATAATTCCTAATTGTTTCATGATCCTTCTTGCTATATGTAATTTAGTGTGTATATATGTAATAATATAAATGTATATGTAAAAGTAAAAAAAAATAATAAAAAGAAAAAAAAGCCAAAAATAAAAGAAAAAAAAAAGAATCCTGATTTGTGTATCCAGTTTGGTAGAGGAATGGTTGACTCTAGGAGCTTTGAGCATATGGCTAGCTCTTAAGAGAGGAAGTCGTGCATAGAACTCTGCATTTAGTCTAACAAATTAGGCTTAAGGGTGGGTAATTAGTACCACAAGACATTTCCTGCACCATTAAATATAGAATGAAGCTTTGTAACTTACCTTTCTTTCTAGAATAAATCTGGACCCTTTCCATAGTGTAGATGTTATTCCAAGTCCCCAAAATATCATAAGACGTCTGTAAAACTGCCCGAGGCTCCCATGTCCATCTGCCAGAGTTTGGCATGCCCTTTTCTCTTTTCTTTTGATTGTGGATGTCCATACTAGAAGTTTCTATCTACTTTCTCAATGTCTTAATTGGATTTGGTTATGTACCACCTAGACTCTCCTTCAAGGATAAAAGATGGAATCATTCTTTAGCTTCTCAGAATAGCATTGGCTAAGTTCCCTCAGATGAAAGTTCTTGGCATGTATTGCCTCATGCTGGGAACATCTGCTCAGCTCCAGGTAATTTCTCCTCTTCACTGACAAGTTGAATTCCACAATAATGGAAAAGAATATGAAGAACAACCTCCTGATAGTCAAGACAGAGCTGAAGGACTCCCACAGATTTGGAGACCCTTGTAGATCTGGACATCTCTTTGGACTGAAACATCTCTTTCTGCTCTGGTTCATTTCAGCATTTTTAAAAAGTTGTCAGGCACTCTACAGTAGCATTATTTCATAATATTTCTCTTGGACCTTGTTTCCCAGGAAACTAACCTTCAATTGTTGCCACTACGAAGAGTTACAGAAAGAGTAGGAAGAATTCAGAGTTTGACCCATAATTGGCAGCAAATGAACATAGAGAATTCTAGAATGAGTATTGCAGAGGAGAGAAATACCATAAAGCAGCCAAAGATGCTAAACTGTACTGATAACATCACTGGAATCAACCACAGGAGGATAATTTATTCCCGTGTTGAGACATACAAGTAATGGTCAATACAAACAATAGTGACTTCAAGGAGCTTCTGCTAAAATCTGCTGATGCTTTCACAAAAGATTATCAAAGGGCAGCACTGAGTGGACAGTAATTAAAAACATGTGTACTAGAAGGCTTCTTTGGTAGTGTAGCAAGCCTTAATAGCACCTACTAGCATGCCATCTGAGAACAAGCCAAAGGTTTAATGATTAAAGTACCAGAGCTACAAACATTAAACAGAATAAAAAGTATTGGTCTATGTGAAAACTAAGATGCAGATTGAGAAATAAAAATGAGTTAGTTATGTGATGGGGACATCAGAGTTGATTCCCTAAACATCTTGAACTCGTAGATTGCCATAGACTATGCATTTCTAAAGAATTAGCTCACATATTCCCTGCCCATAAGACAGCATAGAAATCTTAAAGCCTTGTAGCTTTTATATTTTTTTTGTTCTCAGAATTTTTCACTTATATCTTTTCTTGATGACAAAAACAACTGTTAATACTAAACCTAAACATAAGTTGGCTAGAGGAATCATTTTTTATCAGATAAGGAGTTAAATAAATGATTAGCCTCTTTTATCTCCAAGAAGAACTAAGCATCATCCTTTAGAGAAGGTTACTGAAGAATAGGAAAGATTTGTCACAAAACACTACTAATAATACTTACTTTTAAGTGCGCCACGGCATGGTTCTGCCACGTGTTCTCCTGTACAGATGTTCTTCATTCTCTGAAGGTAGAAACGCCTGCACCTGCCAGTGGCTTCTTGCTCCTATGTATTTTAAATAAATTACTGACAGACTTGGCTCCTGTACTACAGGGAAACAATGCTAGGTAGTAGTAAGGATATTTGATTCGTCCCTGAATGTTTGTATATGGTAGTCAGCTGGTATGGTGTTTGGCAAAAACATTGGCCAGCATGACTATTGGCTTATTCTTCAGGCTTTTTTCTTTAAATCCTTGATTCAACTTTTTCATAAGATGATCCATATTTTTCAAGCAAATGGGCAAATATGAGGTATATTTTTTAATAAATTTAGTGGGTATTTTGGAATGTCTTTCATCAAAGGACTTGGCCAGAAAAATACTTTGATATAGCAGACACTTGGAAGCTCAATTCTAATTTGCATGATTATACAAAATGATAAAATGCAGTGGACCTTTCTTCCTTAGGCATAAATCATCTAATATTTATGAGAAGTGGTTATCTTTGGTTCACCAAATCATGTGAAATTTGAGAAAATTCACTCATAACCACTAGTTTTTCAGCTAACTAAGATGGAACATTGTCAAAGTCCCATGCTATAAAGAACCAGGTCATCTTTCCTTACTGTGCTTGAAGCTGACAATTTAAAAGTTAAGGTAAGGTTTCAGAAATCTGTATCTCTGAGTGAGCCAAGACAAAGCAGCTTAAAGTCACTTAAAGATAGCTCCTTGGCATCTAAATTAGGAATGTAGCACTACAATCAAGCTCCCCTTTCCAAGAATGGTAGTGAACTTCTGTGGTACACAGTTCCAAGTGACAGATGCAAATACTTGGAAGTTGGACCAACAGGGACTTACAATAATAAGCTGGATGCATGATAGAGAAAACAGAGCACTATGGCAGGACATTTGTGAGAAATACGGATTCAGCAAATGTTGTTTACAGATCAAAAAAAGAAATATTTTTGTGCTAAATCCAATCTGTGATGTCTCAGCAAGAGCATGTGGCACTCACTAATCTGCTATCAAGGTTGATCTCCCTGCTCACAAAAAGAGTGATAAGAAGAAAGAGGGATTAGCTTTTCCATTTTATTTCATTCTCTGAATGTTATCTCGGAGGATTAAGGGTGACTGAAGCTGATACACTCAAATAACCCGTTTACAGCAAGTAATCTTAAGAGAGAAAGCTGACAGATGCATTCAGCTGTGTAAGTGAACACGACAAAGTTGCGATGGAAAATCTATTCTAATTGTTTATTATGTTAGGCGATTATATATATCAAATCTGTATCAAAAATATGTTTACATGTTAAAATACACAAATATATGCATATGTACATATATTAATAAGCATGTACATATTGATCATGTAGAAAGAGAAACAGATACAGTTTTTAGCAAAGGTGTAATTTGGTCTGTTAAACTGACACTTTTTTGAGTATTCTCCCTACTAGGGACTAAAATGAACGCGTTTGAGCACAATGCTATGACTATTTATATTTTCCAAAAGTTGATGTGTTGAAGTTTTAACTTTAAAAAAGATTGACCTTATAATTTGGTACACCAGGTTGGGTCTTCAAGGAATAAGATTTTCCTCATAAAAGATATACCTAGCCTTTTCCACCATGTAACAATGCATTTGGAAGATGCTGTCCATGAAGAATTTGATATTCATTTTATTAGAGAGTAGATTTTTATTGCTTTCTATCCTCTAGAAATATGAGGGGAAAACCACTGCGTTTTCATCACTAGAGTGCTATTTTCCCCCTAAGTTTTGGCTTGAGCAAAGATATCAGTCAAAACTTTATACAGTTTGACTGCATAACTCTTGTTTTGTGTATCTAAATTGAACCACCCTGAGTAAACTGAAACACATATACATACTATATGTGTTAAGACATCCATTAATTGCTAAGGGTCAGTCTTTTAACATTTTTCACTTAGCTAAAATGTTGAAGAGAGACAGCTCTACTACAATGGGGAAGAAATATAATGGGAGTCCCTAGCAAGCTTTGTAAGTGGAAATGCAATGTCCAATCATTCATACACCATAACAAAGCATACATCTAACACAGGTGTTCTTTGACATTTGTTGAATTTAATTTTTTAAAATTTTATTAATTTATTCATATTACATCTCAATGGTTATTCCCTCCCTTGTATCCTCCCATTCCTCCCTCCCTCCCATTTTCCCCTTACTCCCCTTCCCTATGACTGTGACTGAGTGGGACTTCTTCGGGGAGACCTGATGGCACTCATTTGTTGAATTTAATTTTATGAAAATTTGAAAAGTTATATGGACTATAGATAATAAGTAGTTCCACAAGGAAAAAAAATTTAAAAACGGACAGGTGTTACTGTAAATATTTCTGAATTCCAGAATACCACTTTGAACATTAAATCTTATTTTTGTTATTAACAACTGAATGAGTTAACTTTCACGTAACCACTCACAAGTGAAGTTTCTTAAACTTTTACCCCACCACCGGGTAAGTCATTAGGCATGAACCCACTTCAATGTGACCTCGACTCAACCATGATAGATCTCCTCAGTAAGTCATCATGATATGACTCTAGAATCCTATTTAATAATATATTGTCCATTAAATTGATATATTGGTTGCATGACAGTACAAGGAAAAAATGATCTCACTTGAAGAATTGATATATGGCTCTTATCAGATCATGACAATTGGATAATCTGTCATGCTTCCATTTTTATCTTGCTAGGATGCCAAGAACTAAATTTAATGCTCAATCAATGTACCTAGTTAGGCATATGCTGATGTATTTTCCTTGTTTTTCTTAACATATTTTTTATTTTCTACTTCTAGACTAATATTTGTAGATTGAATGTGAAGAAACCAATGAATACATAATATATAATGGGTAGGTTGCCAAACTATACGCCAGTTATTTTTCATTACAAAGACATTAAATCAAATGAACTTAAAATATCTTATGTTGATCAGACAACAAGACTAGGGGACCCATGCCAAGTGAGATAGGAGTTATGACCTTCAAACAAGACAGTCTCATTGTGGTTCTCACACTAATCCAGAACATTTTAAAGCATGGAATGTCCCCAGAGAATTAGCGTCTTTTTCTCCAAATTTGAAATAAAGATTAAAGAAATACTTATATCTAGCTTAAATTTTTTTTACAACCAGATGAAGTAAAGATCCTTAGTATGTGCTTTTAATTATATCAAAATAATTGAAATGCCATTTGAACCAAATGGCTCTTCTTTAATAACTATAATTGTATTTGATTATGTTAGTTGATCTGTGTTTTAAATTTATTTTTCACAATAAACATTCTTATTATCATAAAATAAGATATATGTATGCATATATTCAAATACAGGGTCCTTTGTCTTACAGAAGCTTTTCAGTTTCATGAGGTGGCATTTATTAGTCCTTGATCTTAGATCCTGAGCTGTTGTTGTTCTGTTCAGGAAGTTGTCTCCTGTGCAATGTTTGGAAGGTTGTTCCTCACGTTCTCTTCTATTAGATTTATTGTATCTGCTTTTATGTTGAGGTTATTGATGCACCTGGACTTGAATTTTGTGAAGGGTGATAAATATGGATCTATTTGCATTCTTTTACATGTAGACATCCAGTTAGACCAGCACTATGTGTTGAAGATGCTTTTTCCCCCTTGTTGAATATGTGGATTGCTTTTGGTAAGATGGCTATTTTTGCTATGTTAATCCTACCAATCTGTGAGCATAGGAAGTCTTTCCATCTTCTGATTTTTTCCAATTTCTTTCTTTTTTTAAAAAGATATTTACAAATTTATTTATTTATTTATTTTTGGTTTTTTGAGACAGGGTTTCCCTGTGTAACGGCTCTGAGTATCCTAGAACTCACTCTAGACCAGGCTGGCCTTGAACACACAGAGATCTGCCTGCTTCTGCCTCGCAAGTGCTGGGATTAAAGGTATGTGCCACCACCATCTGGCTCAATTTCTTTCTTTAAAAACTTGAAGCTCTTTTCATATAGGTCGTCCATTTGCTTTGTTAGAGTTACAACAAGACTTTATATATTTTGTGGCTATTGTGTAGCGTGTTCTTTCCCTAACCTATTTCTCAGTACGTTTATTATTTGTATACAGGAAGGTTACTAAATTTTTTGAATTCATTTTGTATCATGCCATTTTGCTGAAGGTGTCTATCAGCTGTAGGAGTTCTTAGGTGGAATTTTTGGGGTTGCTATCATATTATCTGCTAATAGCAGATGATATCGGCTTCTTCCTTTTCAATTTGTATCCCCTTGATCTTATTCCTCTAGCTAGAACTTCCGGTGCTATATCAAACAGTTAGAGAGAGAATGGGCAGCCTTCTCTTCTACTTGATTATTTGTAGAATTGCTTTAAATTTCTCTCCATTTAGTTTGATGTTGGGTATGGACTTGTATATTGCTTTTATTGTGCTTCTGTACATGCCCTGTGTACCTAATCTCTCCAAATCCTTTAAAATGAAGGGATGATCATGAGTTTCTTTTTTACTTTCCATTTGTTTATATGGTGGATTACATTGATGGCATTTTGTATGTTGAACCATCCCTGCATTCCTGGGATAAAGCATACTTGATTGTGGTTAATGGTGTGTTTTGATGTGTTCTTTGATTCCATTTGTAATTTTTTCTTTTACCTTTTTGTTTTTTTTTTTTTTTCAGGACAGGACTTCTCTGTGTAGCCTAGGCTTTCCTGGACTCATTTTGTAGATCAAGATGGCCTTAAACTCACAGACATCCACTGCCTCTACCTTCCTGAGTGTTGGGATTACAGGCATGTGCCACTGCACCCAGCTGGTTTGTGAGTATTTTATTGAGCATTTTTGCATCAATAGTCATAAAGGAAATTGGTCTGAAATTCTGTTGTTGTTGTTGTTTTAGTTTATTTTTGTTTTGGTTGAGTCTGTGTGGTTTAAGTATCAGGGTGATTGTGAAATCATAGGATGAGTCCGGCCGTGTTTCTTCTGTTTCAGTGTTTTTGGAAGAGTTTAAGAAGTATTCATATTAGCTCTTCTTTGAAAGTTTGGTAGAATTCTGTGCTGAAACCATCTGATCCTGGACTTTTTTTGAACAGGAGATTTTAGTAACTATTTCTATTTCCTAAAGGGTTATAGGTGTATTTAAATTTTTACTTGATATGGGATTAACTTTAAAAAGTGGTACTCATTACGGAAATTGTCCATTTTATTTAAAATTTACAATTTTGTAAAGTTCTAAAAAAGTAAAACCTAATTCCTTGTATTTCTTTGGTATCTGTGGTTATTTCCCCCTTTCATTTTTAATTTTGTTAATTTAGAAATAGTCTCTCTGCCTTTTAGTTAGTTTGGCTAGGGATTTGTCTATATTACTAATTTTCCAAAGAACCAGTATTTGGTTTCATTGAGTTTTTAAAAAATATATTTTATTAATTTATTCATATTACATCTCAATTGTTATCCCATTGCTTCTAATCTCCAATTCTTCCCTCCCTCCCATTTTCCCCTTTTTCCCCTCTCCTATAACTGTGACTGGGAGGACCTCTTCCCCCTGTATATGCTCATAGGCTATCAAGTCTCTTCTTGGTAGCCTGCTATCCTTCCTCTGAGTGCCACCAGGCCTCCACATCCAGGGGATGTGGTAAAAAATGGGGCACTAGAGTTTGTGTGAAAGTCAGACCCCCACTCTCCATTCAACTGTGGAGAATGTCCTGTCCGTTGGCTAGATCTGGGTTGGGATTTGAAGTTTACTGCACATCTAGTCCTTGGCTGGTGCCATAGTTTGAGCAGGGACCCTGGGCCCAGATCTGCTCATTATAAAATTCTAATTGTAGGGTTCTAGGACCCTCTGGACCCTTCTATTTCCCCATTCTCCCTTGCTTCTCTCACCTAGAGTCTAATAGGAAGTCTTCCTCTCTGTTCCACTTTCCTGGTAAGTAAAGACATTCATGGGACATGCCCCTTGGGTTAGTGTACAGATATAAGTGAGTATATACCATTTGAGTCTTTTTGATTCTAGGTTAGCTCACTCATTATGATCATTTCTAGTTCAATCCATTTGTCCACAAATTTTGGGAATTCCTTATTTTTAATAGCTAAGTAGTATTCCATAGTGTAAATGTACCACAGTTTCTTTATCCATTCTTCACCTTAGGGAAACTTAGGCTGTTTCCCGGTTCTGGCTATTATGAATAAGGCTGCTGTGAACATGGTTGAGCAAATCTTCTTGTTGTGTGCTGGAGCATCTTCTGGGTATATTCCAAGGAGTGGAATAGCTGGGTCTTGAGGAAGCCTTATTCCCATTTTTCTGAGAAAGCCCCAGATAGATTTCCAAACTGGCTGTACCAGGTGCATTCCCACCAGCAATGAAGGAGTGTTCCTCTCTCTATATATCCTCACCAGCATGTGGTGTTACTTGAGTTTTTGATCTTAGCCATTCTGATGGGTGTAAGATGGAAACTCAGAGTCATTTTGATTTGCATTTCCCTGATGATTAAAGACATTGAGCATTTCTTTAAGTGTTTCTCAGCCATTCAGTATTCCTCTGTTGAAAATTCCCTGTTTAGCTCTGGGCCCCATTTCTCAATTGGGTTATTTGGTTTGGTGGTGTTTAATTTCTTGAGTTCTTTATATATTTTGGATATTAGATCTTTGTCAGATGTAGGGTTGGTGAAGATCTTTTTCCAGTCTGTAGGCGGTCACTTTGTTCATTTTACAGCCTTTGGCTGTTATTGTATTCAAGTTTCTGGAGAGACAAGCATGAACAAATGTTTTGTTACATGAGCAACATTCAATAGGCTTGTGAGCAAGAGAAGGATGGACTGAAAAGGAAACACGGAATGAGTTTGTGAAAATTATTATTTTTTATTTATTTTAACAGCAAGAAAAGTATATAGCTCAATATATGTAACATACAGGCACACATGAACACTGATTCAATGCATGTTGCTTTAGATTGATTCTTAAAATTATTCTAAACTCATGTCACTCTGGTTTGCTAGGCTTTCAGTCAGAAAAACATACTTTATGTATGTTATTCTTAGGAAGATGTGACTCAACATCTATTCTCCCCAAGAAATGATTCCACCAATTTTACTCTGGAAAGCCAAAAGCAGGAGCAACTCAAAAAGTATCTTTATGTTTCAAAATCCCGGTTCTCTATCGGCTTGCTCCTGCCCAAATCTTGAAGGAAGATCCATGCAGGAGACAGTCTTCTCCCCAGCAATCACTCCTACTTTTATGGTCTTGTAAATCTGTGAGCTTCCTGAGTCCTGTGAGTGTCTGCATCTTCCTGAGTCCTGTGAGTGTCTGCATCTTTCTGAGTCCTGTGAGTGTCTGCATCTTCCTGGGTTCTCTGAGTGTCTGCATCTTCCTGAGTCCTGTGAGTGTCTGCATCTTCCTGAGTCCTATGAGTGTCTGTAGCTTCCTGAGTCCTATAAGTGTCTGCATCTTCCTGGGTCCTCTGAGTGTCTGCATCTTCCTGAGTCCTGCGAGTGTCTGCATCTTCCTGAGTCCTATGAGTGTTTGCAGCTTCCTGAGTCCTGTGAGTGTCTGCAGCCTCCTGAGTCCTATGAGTGTCTGCAGCTTCCTGAATCTTATCCCCTTCTCTCCTACCTACAGTTGAAAATTCAACATAGGGAAGTATCCGTTCAATTTTTAAAACTATCTCCCACAAATTAGCAAATGTTTATTATATGTGCAGGACAGTAGTATGTGTACAGTATTTTCTGGTCGCTTGAGCACTCCATGCAATTTATATTTTAGTAAATATTCAAGGTGGATAAGAAATAACAGACTTTATTATGTAGCCCTCTCAACACAGTAAAAACTATTAAAAAGTAGTCTAACATGTAATTTCTATATGTACCCTATATTTGTGTCCCAAAGGGCACATTCTCAGTAGAAAAGGACATTTAGTTCATAGTCTGGGTTATATAAAGTTTCCCAGATGTTACAGTTACATAATTAAACGTTTGAAATATTTGATCATGATGTTATGAAGAGAGACATCCTTCAGAGAAAAAGAAACTGGTCAATGAAGTATTTAAATGGGGTTAAAAGTTATGTTTTATTTCCATTTACTATGGGCTTATTCACAGTGTGGGAATCTAAACTGTTCCTGGGAAACTTAGCTTAGAATAAATGGATACATGAATAGTTTAAGCACATTAAGATATAGACGAATGTGTTGTAGCTTATATAATTTGTTATTTTGTGGGATACTAAATAAAATGAAAAGTGTCCATGACAAAATTAAAATAAAAATTGAGAATAGAAAAAAGAGACAAAATATCCTCATTTTCTACCACAGAGAGAATTCTGCCTAAATAGGGCAAGCTTGGATGTAGGCAGACTTGATGGCCAAACTCTACCAAGACAGGGTAAGCAAGTCCTCAGTAGTTCCTGCCTCACAAATATGTCTGTCAGATATATTGGGACACAAAGCTGAAGATGATGCTCCAACATAGTAGAGAGTTTTGGGTGATTATTCAGGTAGCATACTGTCTCTGTCATCTTCTCATTTGGAAAACTTCACTTCCAGCATACTCAGGTAATCAAGTTTATTCCTTCTCAACTCTATGAAGGAGTTGAAGACCAAGTAGCTTAGTTTTATTGTGAAGCTCAGTTGTTTATGGGTTAAGATGTTTTTAGGTCTAGATAGATGTTTTAAGTTGATACTACCAAGATGTAATGGAGATTGATTTACATTTAGAATTTTACATGCACCAAGATAGGAAAGATGTTTTCTTCAAGGCTGTCAAATATATATAGCCAAAACACTAAGAATGCAACAGTTATATAATTCCTGATTGTGTCATGGTTCTTCTTTATATAGGTAGTCTATTGTATATATGTGTAATAATATAAATGTATATGTAAAAATGCTAAAAAAGAAAGAAGAGATATTTTATATGTAGCATTTGTATGAGCATAGCTTCTGTATAGCTTCACACGGGGTTCTGTTGAGTGTTTTGTCTGTATTAATACATGTTCAATATTTGTCAGAGATGACCACATGAAGGCTTGGGAACCCCTAGACCTGGAGTTACGCACAGCTGGAAGCCACCAAGTGGGTGATAGGAACATAACTCTGCAGTAAGAGAAGCAATTGCTCTTAACCGCTGAGCCATCTCTCTGGTCCCTACATCAGTTTGATGAACATGCCAGTGTGGAGAAATATAAATATTTCAACACTTTATGTTTGACAAATCTAAGGGATAAAATAATTAATTTGTTTGTTGAGGTCATACGAATAAAAGAGATACATCTGAAATATACCCAAGCTCCTGTCTTCTACAATATATGAATATGCTGATAAATGTGCTCCTGTGTGACACACAGACCTGTACAACTTCTATATAGACAATTAATATTTATTTGAGAAGGGAAAACATGACAGTATTTATAAATTTGAACAAGTTTCCTATAACTGAGAAAGCAATTATGGTTTGACACCTTGTAATCAAAACAATCGTCCTCAGAGATAGTTACTTATTTTTCTGTACTATTCAGAAAATTAGCTACTTTCATGTTGTGCATTTCTAAACTCATTGAGAAAATCACACAGCCACATTTCTCCCGAGTGCATGAAGTGAATGATACGCATTTAGCTATTTTGCCATTTTTTACTCTTGTATAGTTTATTTCTAACATAATACTGCTAATTGTAAAATTATGACAGGATTGTATTTATTTGTCAAGATACTGACACCAAGTGCCACAATCTCCTACCCAGTGCTTGAGATTTAGGAGACCTTGAAGTCATGTGGGAAGCACAATAGATGTTATGATAAGATATAGAAAGCCTTAGGAAAGACAACTGGGGAAGGATCAGGTATGACCCAGAATACTTACACATATTAATTATTTTTACAGTTAAGATTAGTTAGTGTCATCAGATATTCATTAAGAATGTTCTAGGTGAGATCAGAAAGGAAGCAAATCACTTTGACTTGTGAACCATGAAAATATAATAGGGTTTTCATTTACTCCATGGAGGATGTGCAATATTTCAAAAACCCTGTTAAAGTGTGGAGGAGGACCTTCTGATTTGAAGAAATATCACATATATACCCTGAGCTTTCTTCTCAAGAAACTGACTAAGGTATTTGAGAAGCAATAGATTACTCAAAGTTTTGAATAGAGACAAATCATTGATAATTTGAAAGGCAAGATGAAGCCCTATACTGGGGCAGATGAGCTAGAAAAGTAATGTTTGCAATGATGAATTAGCTGAAGAATATTTGATGACAGGTTAGTTTGCAACAGTAGAAGTTAAATAGGGTATATACCAGTCGTTGTAGCAGGAAACTGAATAGATGATTTATTGTCATATATAACACCAAAATTCCATTATCATACAGATATCTAATTTTTGTCTGTTGGCTGGTAGGTAAGGTCAGTGTGCACCTCTTGGCCTCGGCTTGGTTAATTCACATTTTAAATAATTATATCAGTAATGATGACTGGAATGGCCTTTCCAGAAATGAGTAGGGCAACTCTCAGCCTCATACATTCTTATCCTTTCTAAGGCCAGTCTGGGAAACTCTTATGTCAAAAACATAGAGATTTGTGGAAAAGAACAATTGCTTTTAATAACTTTTATTTATGTTGCAGTCTGCCCAATGATTGACTGACTGTAAATGCTCCCTTAGCAATGGACTATACCTGTGTTGTGGGGAGAGACTTTTCCTGAGGAGACGCAACACACACACATCTAGTCTTCTTAGACAGGTAGCCCACAGCAGGGCAAAGTATGAATTCCAATGGGTTTTAATGGGGTTATTTATAGGAATATGAGTAAGAAGTGACTTAAAGACTAAGAGATGACTCAAAGATAGCTGTATTACCTAAGTCTACCTCAGTATTGATAACAGATGACATAAATGGGAACTGGAAGCACACTTCAAGCTTAAAGACAGTGTAACAAATTTCAGAGAGTCCTTTTCAACCGACTCTGTGGATATAAACCCCTTCCTCCTACATCTACTCGTTTCAGCTTCTTCCATGCATCTATTTGATCTCAAAGTCCTTTTTGTAGCTTGGCTTGACTGAGAGTGACTCTCATCAGTGAATCTTTCCACTGTGAATCAGTCTCAGGGACTTCCTGGGGATGTTTTAAGTTGTTTACCTTCTGTTTTAAAAGTATTCCCAGCATGATGGAATGTTTTGATCATCAAGGAAACTTATACATCAACCTGTAAAAAAGATACCTTCTAATTTCATCAGTGTATGCTGTTGAATTATCTTTGTCTTTGAATTCTAGGAACACAATTCTTACAAGTTCAATTAATTATTTTTAGTATCAGATAATATGTTATTTTAAGCCATTCATTAAAATATTTTATCAGGCCTTTAGCCATCCAATTTCTTAAGTATAGGTTAATACTAGTTGTATAGTTATTGTTTAATATATGTACCAAAATTCTTTTTCATCTATCTGTCTGTCTATCTATCTATCTATCTATCTATCTATCTATCTATCTATCTATCTATTATATACCTATCTATTCAGGTACTAAGAATATAAAAATGCTCAAATGCTCACTTTGCTATTTTAGGATGCTCACATATGCCATTCAAAATGTTTCTCTCTAGCATGTTATTTTAAGCTGGTTGTTTTGAAGAAACATAGTAAGAGGAGATCATCTGCTACCTGTAGAAGCCTTCCTTTTCTAATGAAGTTGATGTCTACAAGGAAAACTTGTGTTAACATAATGAAATGTGAGTGTCTCCTCTTTATATTAGTAAGAGAAATGTGGCTGTATTACTAGAGACTCAAAATTGAAACATTACTAGATGAAAATCAATATGACATAACTTGTTTTTCTTGTCATCTTCTTTTTAGTATTTCCTTATTGCTTGCCATTCCCACATAATTTTTGTTGTTGTTTTAACCAGCATCTTAGTAGCAGCATCTGTCTTAGTTACTTTTCTATTACTGTGAGAAAATACCATGAACTGAAGCAACTTTTAGAAAGAAGAAGTGGTTGTTTTCTTTTCTTTCTTCTTCTTCTTCTTTTTTTTAATCGTCTGGTTCCAAAGAGAAAGGTCCCAACCTGGTTGAGAGTCCTGGTAGCAGGTAGGCATGAAGGCATAGACCTGCAAGCCTAGAGTTCACATCTTTAACTACAAATGAGAAGCCAAGAGACTGAACTAGTACTAGATTGGATCTTTAAACTCTAAGAGCCTACCTCTAGTGAGTTACTTCCTCCCACAATGCTACACCTTTGAAACTGTCCCAAATAGCACTATCAACTGGAGACCAACTATTCAAGGTCACCTTACTCAAACCACCATAGGATCCAAGCCAGATTTGCTAATTTCTCTGTTTATCTTCCCATGCGGTGTGAAGTATAAATGTTTGTATACTTATAATTTTTATTGTTAATCTATTGTTACTTTAATAATTCAGAAAGAATTGAAATGATTTTCTTCTACTGTCCAATAAAAGTGTGAGAAAAAGCAACACTGAACAATTATTCTTTTTCTCCACAAAAAGATCAGGGACAAGTTATTGAGATTCTTGTGTACATTCTACTGATGCATTTCAAAATGCTATGTAAATGTTAAAATCTTTGTCACAGAGTTCATGCCTATTTGCTTATTGATAGCATCTGTGGATTTCTAATCTCTTATTTTTCATAATTTGTCGTGAGTTTTTAGAATCTGTGTGCTTTTACATAGAAGCAAACGAACAGAGGGAAATTAAATATGAAGGAGTAATGTTTGATTGCCCCAGGATTAATAAGAAGAGAAGCCAGTTGCTAGAACTAATAAAAGCAGAGGCAGTTATTGGACGACTTCAGCACTGTTAAATTATATGTGGGCAAAGACAGACATGTCTTCATAAGGTACTTCATTTTAAGGACATATGTGGAAGAAAAAGTATATTTAGTTTTCCTGAGTCCATTAATTTTTCAGCATATTTAGCACTTCTGAGTATACACTGGAATTCTCTAATAGATCTTCAAGTTACTGCAGCACATTTATACCCAAGAGAACATATGATGTTTTGTATAAGTTCAAATGCTAATAATTAACAATTATTTAAGTAGATATCACTGACTGTTGTTATTAATTGATGCTTATTAATAACTACCCATTTTAGGAATGTAATATAAAAATAAGCAGTATTTTTACTAGTTATTATTTTAGTTAAATAATATCTATGATAACTATAAAGAAACTGGGATATTTTATGTCTCTTTTTTACATAGAGATAAAAAGAATGTGTTTACAAAATTGTTTTACATATAAATAATCCAAATCATAATTGTTATAACTACATTATTATTGTGGATCAGCTAAGTTACATGATGTTTCAGTTACTTAAAAACTGTCATGTAAATTGGATTGGCTTGGATAGTCATAAACTGATGGTTCTATTTAAAGGTGACTGAGAAAAGAACAAAAAGATACTTCTGTTCAGATAGCTTTCAACAAAATAGAAGCCAGAGAATAAGGAATCCCTCAGCACTAAATTGACAATTACTACCTAGAAATTGTATTGTCATTGCAGATTTGCTCAGCTGCTGGTGTCCTGACACTAGGACCAGAACTGAAATATGTATTAGCAGATAAGTGGATAGCAAAGGTAACTGCCCATCATATTGCTTGAGAAGTAGGAAGATGGTTCTGACAGTCTCAAGTCAGTATCTTACTTGAGGATTCCCAGAAACCAGAATTTAAGAGGTATCACTTGAGAAGTTAAACTGTCAATGAAAGCATATTACTTTAGAAGTAGACTTACTAACATTTCTTTAAGTGGAAAAAAAGATCTTTCTCTTAAAACTTGGATTTGGTATTTACCTACACTGTTTGGTCTCTGCTTTTTGTTGAAGACAGGATTGGATTTAGTGATATATAAATTCAAATGAAATTAATACTCCTTGATTCGTCACTGAATCAATGACTGCATAGTGAAGAATTAACATTTCTTGCAAATAATATAGACCCATGGGTGCTTTTGTTTTGTTGTTAGAAAAAATCAGAGATGATTTACTTTGTGACTAGAAAGATCAAAAAGCACCAGGAGCAAAAATACTGTGGCTCTTATTTGACCAAACCTGGGAAATGATGATGGAGTTGGCTTTACCTATGATAGTGTCTGGACAGGTGGCTTCCAATAGTGTAGACTGGCCGGCATTAGAATGACAAAACTGAAATGGGTAATCAAGAGTAAATGAATACAATCAGCTAGCAAAATCTGGAGGCCAGATTAAAGGAAATGCAAATCCAAACGAGCAAACCTAAGCACTGGGGTAAATTCCAACACAGTAAACAAAAGTGTCTCCTACTAGGAATTTTTATAGTTGTGGGATGAAGAGATAGGTGCAGACTTGAAAGAAAAGTCTCAAAAATAAGAACATGTAGCAAGTAATGAGGGTGCAGAAGAGCTAGAATGAATTCTGAAATTGGGTAGATGCCGCAAGTCTGTCTATGTTTGCACTGTGTTTGGTAGGCATCCTACTTGCAATTAAGAGAGGTTGATAATGCATGTGTCCTATAATTTCAGGCTAATAATATGCAAGAGGGGTGTTAGAACACTTCACTGTGATGAAGACAGTGCAGAAAATACATCCTGGGCTTTCTTGTGTCCTTTATAATGTACTCTCAATTTAAAGTTATAGGGCACAAATGAAAAAGTAATTTGCACAGGTGCTTTTTGAGAATGCTGCCCCAAAGTCTTGAATTCCTATCAACTGCATTATGGCTCCTGGAGAAACATGTTCTTTTCAACTTAAAAGTGAATGCCATGCCTTTTCTGCTCTCCTTATTTCTAGAACAGACTGATATCAACACTATTGACTTTCCGTTTTACAGATCCTCAGATTAATGCTGTACATTTCAGCCCTTAGAGTATCATGCTGTGTTTTCTCAATTCTCCTAACATCAGCTGTGGTGCAAACAATACAAAAGTTTCTTTCCTGAATTATTGCTCTATTTTTTATCTTGCTTTCAGGCTGATTAGAAGGAAACCTGTTTGGGCTCACAAAAATTAGCTCATGCTTCCTGTTTAGGGAATGGACATTTTAGCTTTGCCATGAGTTATTGTGAGGTTCAAGCAATAGAGCCAGGAAAAGATGAGGGTTGTGGTAAGCCAGGAGGTAGAAGAGAATGCAAAGAGCCTCAAGAAGAGAAGAGATACTTTATTCACAGTGGGTAATAGCCACCATATACAACTGTAGACAGGCAGCTGCCATATACAATTGTAGATGGGCAGTGCCTATAGTTACCCAGGCACATACTGGCACACATGAGGAACACATGTGGGGTAGCATAGACATAACTGTAGATCAGCGTATAGGCCACATCATGGGAGGTATCCAGGCCAATAGACAATGCACACAGCTAGAAAAGCAAAGGTGGAGACAACAGCTCAGACCTCTGACCACAGTGCTTACTTATTTAGTACCCACATGAACATGGCATTAGTCTGTAATTAGTTAAAAGATATTATATCACTGTTTAATTTTGTTTTCACCAAACATTTAGTGTCAGTCCTTTGTACGGATTCATAGCATCCTGGATGTCTAGCATTAGTCAGTTGTTTTCTATGCCAGTTACCTATACCAGTAGCATGCTGTTTAAACATAAATTGTCCCTTAAGGCCCTCTGTGTTCCATAATATGTTTAATCAATAGTCATGGGATCAATGTTCTCTGCAACAAATGATCTGATGTCTAGACATTACAGGGAAATGTCCAGTTTCTTCACTTCTTGTAAGCAGGGTCGAACACATCTTTATTTTAGAATGGTTTAAAAATTACAGGTTTAAATTGGGTAAAGTGAAAGATTCTTATAAATTTCAATTTTCGTCCATGATTACCTTAGGGAGTGCATTTTTTAAAGCAGAGACAAGCCAACTTAAGCCAGTTCTTTATACTTAACACAATGCATCAAAGCATTCATTTTCTGAACTCTCCTTTAACTTTGCCCTGTGTAGTTCAGCCTCATTTTCTTTAATGCCAGTGATTTTGTCAGGATTAGCTTTGTGAAATGCCAGATGATAAGAAAGAGCAAAAAATACTGAAGACTGATAACCACCTTTAGAGTTATTTAAATAATGTTTTTTATTATATTTAAATAATTTCACATGGAGTATTTTGATCATATTCACACCTCCATCTTCAACTCCTCCCTACCCCTACCCACCTGCTCACCAACTTCATCTGTTCTCTCATTTTAATATATATAATGAAAAAAAAGCCTCAGGCCATGCATATTGTGTCACTCAGATACTCTTGGGTCTAGGGCTAAATGACCCAGGGCTACATCTTTAAAGTACTGACTCTATGTCTCCTGACAGTCATCAGTTGCTAATAGCTCCTGAGCTAAAGGCAGCACTTCATACCAACATCCAAGCCCTTTCTGGCTTTGACAGATAGTATGTCAGTCCCATGTTGTTTAAACAGAACCTGTCCTTCAAGGCTCTTTCAGATATAAGAACTGAAATAATGCCTGGGTCAAGATTGTGTAGGCTCTCACACTTCTGTGAGTTCATATATATACCTGGCTCCTCTGTTTTATGTTACTGAAGTGAGAATAGCAAAGATGGAAAAACACTAAAATGGCTATGATAGCAAATGCTGGCATAGATGTGAGGAAAGGAGAACACTTACCCATTGCAACAGTTATCAGGGTTAGTAAGCCATGGTTAGATAGGTGGTAGACTCTAGGAGAGATTCTACTGCTGTAAATCTGCCAAGTGATAGAGTAATAATCTGACTCCTAGTGACTTGACACTGTATCCATAGATTAGTAATCTCTCAGCCCGTATCAGACAATGCTCTTCTTGTATTAGATGGCAATTATCACAGAGCCCCACAACTGACCAACTCACAAAGGATATGACACTGTGGCCTGCTCAATCCCAAATGTAACCTTAACAAAATACCCCTCTCCTTAAGGTGGATAATGTGTAGAAAGATTGTTCAAGCCAGAAGTAGTTGATGGCCACTAAGAAATTGTGTTTTCTGAATACCTTAAGAATCTTAATAAATCTTACAGTCCTAGTTATGATTATTATTACTGTGATGAAACATCATAATTAAAACAACTTCAGGGGGAATGGGTTTGTTTCATGCAGAGTTCCATATAACAGTTCATCAAGGAAGGAAGACAGGAATTCAAATGACAGAAGCCTGGAGGCAGGAGCTGATACACAGGCCATGGAGGAGTGCTGCTTATTCCATCCTTCCTGTGCCGTCCTCAGCCTGATTTCCTTTAGAACCCCACATCACCTAGCCAGGGGTGTCCCTACCCAAAATAGGCTGGGCCCTCCCACTTCAATCATGATTTAAGAAAGTGCTCTATGGCTTACCTACAGCCCTATCTCACAGAGGGATTATCTCAGTTGAAGGTGACTCTTCTCTAGTGACTCTAGGTTGGGTGAAGTTGATGTAAAACTAGCCAACAAAACTGGTACTTTGAAAACTTTACATATAAAGACATTAAGCCACAACCTTTCCCTCCATATTTAGACCAAATATCTCACATTAAAAACATAAATAACTTAAGTCTTTGCAAACCTTCAAAGTTCAGTAACTTTAAAATATCCAGTCCTTTTAAAAAATCCCAAATTACTTTTACAAGTTCAAAATCTTTCAGCTGTGGGTTCTTGTGAAAATCAAAATTAAGTTAAGTACTTTCTTACTTCAAGTTGGAAGAACTAGGGCACAGTCTCAATCAAAATATATGAAACCCAAACTACAACAGGGTAAATTACTCAATGTCCAATATCAAGAATTCATTCATGGTCTTCTGGGCTCCTCCAAAGAATTTGAGTCATTTTTCTGGCTCTGCCCTCTGAAGCACACAAAGCTTTCTCCTAGGCATAGGCCAGCTCCACTCAATGCCTGCTGCTATCCCTGGTGGTCATCCCATCATACTGGCATATCAAATAGACAAAACCTAGAGTCAGTGGGAACAAAGGAAGCCTCAATAGAGAAAAGTCTTTTATAAGAATGGGCTGTAGGCAAGCATATCTGACATTTTATTAACTACTGAATGATGTGAGAGGACTCAGCCCACTGTGGGTGGTCCTGAGTTTTAGAAGATAGCAAGCTGAGAAAGACATAGGCATCAAGACAATAAGCAACAGTCTTCCATGGCCTCTGTGTCCGCTCCTGTCTTCAGCTTTCTTCCTGTTTGAGTTCCTGACCTGATGTCATTATATGATGAATAGAAACGTAGTCATGTTAGACAAATACATCCTTTCCTTGCCAAGATTCTTTGCTGGTGGTGTTTTATCTCATCGATAGTAACCCTAACTATGACATAAGTTGGTATCAGAAATGAGGTTCTGCTGTGACAGACCTGACCATGTTGTTTTTGCTAGGTTTGTGGAAGGACCTTGGAATAGAAAATCCATTGAACATTGACCTTAGTGGGCTGTACTATAAAAGTTGAGAATATTAGACAGGCATTGGTGGTGCAAGCCTTTAATCCCAGCGTTCAGGAGGCAGAGGCAGGTGGATCGCTGTGAGTTCAAGGTCAGCGTGGTCTACAAAGTGAGTCCAGGACAGCCAAGGCTACACAGAGAAACCCTAACTGGAAAACCCAAAATGAACAAACAACAACAACAACAACAACAAAACAAAAACAAAATAGAACAATAACAAAAAACTCCCAAAAAAGTTGAGAATATAAGGGGTTTGAAAGCAGTGCAGAAGATGGACACCTGGATTGAGAAACTTTAAGGGAAAGCAAAGTCTCTATTTATTTGTGTAAAGAATCTTTGGTGTGTCTAGCCAGTTGGAACAAGAGAATCAACTCTGATTAATAAGAAACTAGAACCACTAAAGCAAAACCTTTGCTTTTTGGGGATAATGGTTGTTGATCAGCTGAGACTGAAGAATCAGCTGTGATTAAGAAGAGACCAGCATCATGGAGGTGCAATTGTCTGAGAAGTGTTTTCTCAGATCCAGTACAACTTTTTGGTGATTTTAGCTTGTGTCACCTTGACATAAAACTAGCCAGCACATGGCCAACATCTGCTTGAATTTTCACAAAAAATCTTTATTTTGGTTTCACATAAAATTTCACAGATTTTATTTGAAAAGATGTGATCAAAATAAAGATCCAATTCAAAGCCAGGCTACTAAACCAACATCCTTATGGATTTCTTCAACAGATAAGTTGGGGAAAGAGAAGTCAAATGGAGTTCAATACCATATCGTCAGACAAGATTGGACAAGTGAGATGCAGTCTAATAAGTTATTTCTATCAAACCCTTATTTTACATATTAAAATGCACTTGACTTATACATTATTTAAATTATTGGAGATGGTTTTCTTGAATAACACTTCTCCAGTGATATCTAGCATTTGCACAGATTTTAATTTGTGAATAAAGACATCATTAGCCAAATTCCCCAGGATTTCTTTACAGGACGCTTCTGTAAGCAAGTAGCCATAGAAAGCAGAGATGATCCCCTCCTGGCAGTGGATTTAAATTCCAAGGTTATAAAAGTAATGTCTCTCACTCTGGAAAGGTGTTTGGGCCACTTTGCCAGCAATGCCTGCATAAGACCACAGGATTTATATTTTCACCATTTTGTAGCCTTTCCCATCAGTTGGTAAGAAACACCTGAGTCTCATCATGCTGCCCCTTGGGAATCTGCTTTCAGAAAACAAAGACAAGCTGTTACTCTGGCTTCTCTGATAGCTATGAGTAATCAACTGACCCAGAAACTTTATGTCTTTTTGCCAGATTCCAGCAAAATGTAACAAGCTATCTTGCAAGTAGGATAAAACATGATGTAGGGTCCCTGACATGCCAAATTTATTCAACTTTCGGTTTTGTTTTCCTTTATTTGATTATATTTTCTCCTAGTTTCCATGGGTAAAAATTTAGGAAAGAATTCTTCTCAGATCAATAATGACAGAATTAGAGAGTATCAGAAATATAAAGTGCATTATGTACGATTTTTCTGTTTAAATAAAAGTACACACAATGTATCTGCATATTCTTAGAATGATCTCTTCTTGTGTACTATGCCTACACAACAAAACAAGTGCATGTGCATTGAAATTTGTACCATAGAGCGTATGTTAGTGTGTTTTATATTAAGTTGTAAGGCTGCATCTCTGTCTTATTTGTAATTTGTAATTTAACGTGCTGTTATGTTATTATTGGGTTGTAAAAGAATTAACTTACTTTAGCTTTAATTAGGTTTTATATTATTGTCAGTACCCTTATCCTTATTGTTGGAATTCCTACATGTACTACATTGATAGTACCTTGTTTCACAGCTTTACTGAGAAATTTATATGTATTATATTATAATTATAAGACTCCAAAATGGTATTGTTCAATCTTAAAATGTTTTTCCCAGCCACTTATACCATAGTTTGCAAAACCTCCTTATTCTAAGGTATTTTTATTTTACTCTATTGTCTTAAACATTTGCTTTGACCAATTCATTATGTAATAATATTTGATATTTAATAATATTTAATAAACCATTTGTTTCTATAGTCAAATACTTTTCTAAGTAAGATGTACTTATGGTGTCATAATACAGACATTTTAGGGCCTGGAGAGATACCTCCATAGTTAAGAGCACTGGTTGCTCTTCCAGGGGACTGCCATCAATTCCCAGTACTCACATTGCCCCTCACACTGTCTGTAGCTCCGGATTCAGGGACCTACAAACACTGTATGTATATGTAGGCAAAACACCAATGAATATAAAATAAAGGTAAATTATAAAAACCCTTATATTTTATTTTCCTAATATTATTTTTTTGGTAAATCGTGTAGTAAAAATAGAAAAGTGTTTGAAAAAAGTTACCAATGTCACTAAGATAATTCCAGCAAGTGCATAGATACTGTTTGAGTCTGGTATCTTCTGTCAGAAACTTATTTTGAGGAAGCGCCAGATAGATTTCCAAAGTGGCTGTACTAGTTTGCATTCCCACCAGCAATGAAGGAGTGCTCTTCTCTCTCCACATCCTCGCCAGCATGTGGTGTTGCTTGAGTTTTTGATCTTAGCCATTCTGATGGGTGTAAGATGGAATCTCAGAGTTGTTTTGATTTGCATTTCCCTGATGACTAAACGTTGAGCATTTCTTTAAGTTTTTCCCAGCCATTCTATACTCCTTTGTTGAGAATTCTGTTTAGTTCTGAGCTCCATTTCTCAATTGGGTTATTTGGTTTGGTGATGTTTAATTTCTTGAGTTCTTTATATATTTTGTATATTAGGCGTTTGTCAGATGTAGGGTTGTTGAAGATCTTTTCACAGTCTGTGGGCGGTCACTTTGTCCTGTTGACAGTGTCTCCTGCCTTACAGAAGCTTCTCAGCCTCATGAGGTCCCATTTCTTAATTGTTTACCTTAAGGCCTGGGCTGTTGGTGTTCTTTTCAGGAAGTTGTCTCCTGTGCCAATGTGTTCCAGGCTCTTCCCCACTTTTTCTTCTAATTAATTTTGTGTCTCCTGTTTTATGTTGGGGTCACAACTTGGACTTGAATTTTGTGCATGGTGACAAATATGGGTCCAATTGCAGTTTTTTACATGTAGACATCCAGTTAGACCAACACCATTTGTTGAAGGTGCTATCCTTTTTCCATTGAATAGATTCGGATTCTTTGTCAAAAATCAAGTGTGGATTCATTTCTGGTTCTTGGATTCGATTCCACTGATCAACCAGCCTGTTGCTGTAACAGTACCATGCTGTTTTAATTACTGTTGCTTTATAGTACAGCTTGAGATCAGGTATGGAGATTCCTCTGGAGGATCTTTTATTGTACAAGATTGTTTTAGCTATTCTGGGTTTTTTGTTTTTCCATATGAAGTTGAGAATTGAACTTTCAATGTCTTCAAAAAATTGTGTAGGTATTTTGATAAGGATTGCATTGAATCTGTAGATTGCTTTTGGTAAGATGGCCATTTTTATTATATTAATAGCAAGAAAGATCATTCTATCTTCTTATGTCGTCATCAATATCTTTCTTCAGAGCTTTGAAATTTGACCACATTCCCTGCATGGGGAATGGATAGCAGGCTACCAAGAAGATCTTGATACCCTATGAGCATATACAGGGGAAGGAGGTCTCCCTTCACAGTCATAGGGGAGGGGAATAAGGGGAAAATGGGAGGGAGAGAGGAATGGGAGGATACAAGTGATGGGATAACAATGAGATGTAATATGAATAAATTAATAAAATATATTAAAAATATGATGACAGAAACTTATTTTGTGTTATCCAGAGGACACGAGTGTTCTATTATCCCCCCTCAAATGTATTTACATGATGTGCTTCTTTTCAGCATGGTTTTGAACCTGTATGTGGAAGTTCTCTGTGGTGCAGACTGACATCTTTATCTGGTGGTTTAAATTGAGCTGGGTGGGAGCAGAAGATATTTGACCTAGAGGTCACATACGTTTAATAGAAGGACACTTCAGTTTACTTAGGAACTATCACTAATTGCAAGAAAGAATAGATATGGAAGGGAAACATCAGGCTTTTAAAGTTATCCTCTGGAATGCACACTCATTATGGAAAGAGACATTTCATAACCCAACCTAGTGTCCCAGTGGATGGCAGAGTGTTCCTCATTTGCATCCAAGGGAGTCACTCAAACAGAAAAACAGTATGGAAGTAGTACAGGGCTACAGTTTCTATCCACAGCCAATCATAGTATTTTCCAAAGTCATACTAGTCAAAGAATTTCATACTGGGAGTGATGAAGAATATTTCTTTGAGGTAATATGTTTACAGCATGCAATCTTTAACTAAATCCCATGACCGAGACCCCTCTGTTCCTACAACTTTATGGCATTCAAGCATGGAGATTGCTTGCCAAAACAACCCTGGCATGGTTGCATGACCGAGGCCACAGTTTTCTTAACTCTCATCAGCCTTTGCTCCTCTGCCAGGCTCTCTAAATGGAGATGAGAATTATACTTCCGAGTTTGGCGAGTACATTGTCCTTCTGCCATTGTCACAGTTCCCAACTCCCCCTTCACACTCAGCAGCTCTTTCCCTGTTCACTTGTTTATGCTGCACTTTACAGAGCTGTTCATCTTTGCAGCAATACATAGTATGTGGCAGGAAGGAGTAGGAAAAAGAACAGTATTTTAAAGGCATATCCCATTCTTACATTTTAGAAATTAAATTAATAAAATATTGGGTTATAAATATGCTTTCAAAGATGATTTATTAAATTTTCATATTAATCTGGGTAATAATTATCATTATTGAAATAGGTAAGTTGGCTTACTTTAGTAGCAAAAACAAACAATAGTTTTTTCAAGTATCAATTACATATGGGTTTTCATATGAATTTCAAGGGTATGACCTAAAATTATGTTTAAACGTTCTGTATGCAAGATGTTGTTACTAATTCATTGCATTTTGCTAGGAATATTGCTAGCATGCTTTTATTGTGAGAAGTACATTTTGTTGAAAATAGCACATAAAACATGTTAGCAATAGAACTTTTGCCATCATTCTCTGGCCGGACTATTGTAAAGGGCTCATTGAAAATGATTCATTCTTGTAATGTGCCACTGAGTAACATCACCACATATTTTTCTGCCATAGCACTTAGCAGAAATAAGCATTTTGAATTGTGATTGTTTGATGCTATCTTTGGCAAGCTGAAGGTTGAACGATGTTTAAACTGTATACATAGCAACGGTTTGTTATTCTCAATACCTAGTGCTGCCAGCAGCCTGAGTTAAGTTGTGAAGACTATGTCAAAAGAAATGTTTCTCTTTAAAAAAGTTTATAAACTGTACTTTTCAATTCTTTACAATTCCCCTTAATTTTAAGCTTGGATTGCTTATGGTAAAACTGATAGTCATTCAGTTCAGTATATAGTTGATGCTTTTTTTTTTTCTCCAAATATATAATTTTTAAAAAGTTACTGCTTGCATGGAGATTATGATGGGAAACACTGCAGATCCTTTTTTTCTAAGAGTCATCTTGAATGACCATGTACATCATTGTATATCTTTTCATATGTAGGTTTTTCAACAGAAAATAAAGACAAATCTTTTATTATCAACTGCTAAATGTGATTGTGGCATCTTGAAATTTTATTTAAGACAATTAACACATGTAGATAATGAAGGAGAAACTGTGCTTACGTGAGGGCATGGAAAACTTCTGCATTACACACTCAGATTTTCTGAGCACACAATTGCTCTACAAAGGAGTCTATCATTATTCAAGAAACCAAAAGAACTACCACTGGAGCCAGCCGTTCTACTACTAGGTATGTATGCAAAGGCTATGAAATCAATGTGTTACATGGATGTGCAGATTGTTACTTAAATTGCAGCATTAGTGACCACAGCCCAGAGATGAGAATACTTAAGTGCCCTTCAGTGGATTAATGAAGAAAATGTGGCATATGCATAAGCTAATAACATAAAGTCTTTAAAAAGAAAGAAAACACTCATAGGGAAGGGGAATAAGGGGGAAATGGGAGGGAGGAAAGAATGGGAGGATACAAGGGATGGGATAACCATTGAGATGTAACAAGAATAAATTAATATTTGGTTTGGTGGTGTTTAATTTCTTGAGTTCTTTATATACTTTGGATATTAGACTTTTGTTAGATGTAGGGTTGGTGAAGATCTTTTCCCAGTCTGTAGGCTGTCGCTTTGTTCTCTTGACAGTGTCTCCTGCCTTACAGAAGCTTCTCAGCCTCATGAGGTCCCATTTATTAATGGTTGACATTAAGGCCTGGGCCGTTGGTGTCTGTTCAGGAAGTTGTCTCCTGTGCCAATATGTTCCAGGCTCTTTCCCACTTTTTCCTCTAAGTGGCTTAGTGTCTCTGGTTTTATGTTGAGGTCTTTAATCCACTTGGATTTGAGCTTTGTGCAAGGTGACAAATATGGGTCCAGTTGCATTTTTTTACACATAGACCTCCAGTTAGACCAGCACCATTTGTTGAAGATGCTATCCTTTTTCCATTGAATGGATTTGGCTTCTTTGTCAAAAATCAAGTGACCATATGTGTGTGGATTCATGTCTGGGTCTTTGATTTGATTCCACTGATCAACCAGCCTATTGCTGTGCCAGTACCATGCTGTTTTAATTACTATTGCTTTAAGTACAGTTTGAGATCAGGTATGGAGATTCCTCTGGAGCACCTTTTATTGTACAAGATTGTTTTAGCTATTCTGGGTTTTTTGTTTTTCCATATGAAGTTCAGAATTGAACTTTCAATGTCTTTAAAAAAAATGTGTAAGTATTTTGATAGGGATTGCAGTGAATCTGTAGATTGCTTTTGGTAGGATGGCCATTTTTACTATGTTAATTCTCCCGATCCATGAGCAAGGAAGATCATTTCATTTTCTCAGGTCATCTTCAATCTCTTTCTTCAGAGTTTTGAAAATTTTTTCAAACAATTCCTTCACTTGGTTAGTTAGAGTAACTCCTAGGTATTTTATATTGCTTGTGGCTAATGTGAAGGGTGTAGTTTTCCTAATTTCTTCCTCTGCAAGCTTGTCATTTGTGTATAGGAAGGCTACAGAATATTTTCAGTTAATTTTGTATCCAGCCAATTTGCTAAAGGTGTTTATCAGCTTTAGGAGTTCTCTGGTGGACTTTTGAGGGTCACTTATGTACACTATCATATCATCTGCAAAGAGGGATAATTTGACTTCCTCCTTTCCCATTTGGATACCCTTGATCTCCTTTTGTTGTCTTATTGCTCTGGCTAGAACTTCGAGTACTATATTGAAGAGATATGGAGAGAGTGGGTAGCCTTGCCTTGTTCCCGATTTTAGAGGAATTTCCTTGAGTATCTCACCATTTACTTTGATTTTGGCTACTGTCTTGCTGTATATAGCCTTTATTATGTTGAGGAAAGTGCCTTGTATCCCCGATCTCTCTAAAACTTTAAACATGAATGGGTATTGGATTTTATCAAATGCTTTCTCTGCATCCAAAGAGATGATCATGTGGTTTTTTATTTTCAGTTTGTTTATATGGTGGATTACATTGATGGATTTCCGTATATTAAACCATCCCTGCATGCCTGGAATGAAGCCTACTTGGTCATGATGAATAATATCTTTGATATGTTCTTGTATTCGTTTTGCAAGTATTTTATTTAGTATTTTTGCATCGATGTTCATAAGAGAAATTAGTCTGAAATTCTCTTTCTTTGTTGAGTCTTTGTGGGTTTAGGTATCAATGAGACGATGAATTTGGTAATTTTCCATCCATTTCTTTCTTTTGGAGTAGCTTGAAGAGTATCGGTATTAGCTCACCCTTGAAGGTCTGGTAGAATTCTGCACTGAAACCATCTGGCCCTGGGCTTTTTTTGGTTGGGAGACTATCGATGATTGCTTCTATTTCTGTAGGGGAAATGGGACTATTTAGCTTGTTTATCTGTTCTTCACTCAACTTTGGCAAGTGAAATTGATCAAGAAAATCATCCATTTCCCTTAGATTTTCAAATTTTGTGGTGTATATGCCTTCAAAGTAGGAACTTATGATTATTTGTATTTCTTCAGTGTCTGTTGTTATGTCTCCCTTTTCATTTCTGATTTTGTTGATTTCAATACTGTCTCTCTGCCTTTTAGTTAGTTTGGGTAACGGTCTGTCTATCTTGTTGATTTTCTCAAAGAACCAGCTCTTGGTTTTGTTGACTCTTTGGACTGTTTTCTTAGTTTCTAATTTGTTATTTTCAGCCCTGAGTTTGATTATTTCCAGACGTATACTCCTTTTGGGTGTTTCTGCTTCTTTTTTTCCTATGGCTTCCAGTTGTGTCATTAAGATGCTTATGTGCGATGTTTCCAATTTCTTTTATTTCCATTTTATTATTTCATTCATATTACATCTTGATTGTTAGCTCTTCCCTTGTTTCCTCCCATTCTTCCCTCCCTCCCACTTCCCCCTTTTCCCCTCCCCTATGTCTGTGACTGAGGGAGACCTCCTCCCCCTATATATGCTCTTAGAATATCGAGTCTCTTCTTGGTAACTTGCTATCCTTCCTCTGAATGCCACCAGGCATTCTCATCCAGGGAACGTGGCCAGAAAAGGGGCACCAGAGTTCATGTGAGAGTCAGATCTCACTCTCCGCTCAACGGCGGAGAATATCACGATTGTCGGCTAGGTCTTGGTAGGGGTTCGAAGTTTAATGCCTATATTCTTCTTGGCTGGTGCCTTAATTTGAGGAGGACCCCAGGACCAGATCTGCCTGTCATAAAGTTCTTCTTGTAGGTTTCCAGGACCCTGTGAGTCCTACTATTTCCTTATTCTTCCATGTTACTCTCGCCTAAAGTCTCAATAGGATGTCCTCTTTTCTGACCCACTTTCTTGGTAAGTTTTTCCTGGTACGTATCCCTTGGACTAGTGTTTTGATATAAGTGAGTATATACCATTTGTCTCTTTTTGCTTCTGGGTGAACTCATTCATTATAATAATTTCTAGATCAATTCATTTGTCCACTTAAAGGTACTTAGTGGTATGAATTTTCCTCTTAGCACTACTTTCAATGTATACCACAAATTCGGGTACATTGTTCCTTCATTTTTGTTTAATTTCAGAAATTCCTTGATTTCTTTCTTTATTTCTTCCCTGACCCAGGTTCATTTAGCAGAGAGTTGTTTAATTTCCACATAAGTGTAGGCTTTTTGTTATTTCTGTTGTTGTTGAATTGCAGCCTAAGAGCATGGTGATCTTATAGGATACAAGGTATTATTTCAATCCTTTTGTATCTATTGAGGCTTGCTTTGTGACCTACGATGTCATCAATTTTGGAGACGGTTCCATGGGGTACAGAGAAGAAGGCATATTCTTTCTTGTTTGGGTGAAAGGTTCTATAGGTATCTGTTAGATCCATTTGACCCATGGCATTGGTTAATGATGTTATTTCTTGGCTTAGTTTCTGTTTCAATGACTTATCCTTCAGTGAGAGTGGGGTGTTGAAGTCTCCCACTATTATTGTGTGGGGATCGATGTGTGGTTTAAGCTTTTTTAGCAGATCTTTTACAAATGTGGGTGCCCTTGTATTGGGAGCATAGATGTTCAGAATTGTGATGTCATCTTGGTTGACTTTACCTTTAATGAGTATGAAGTGTCTTTCCTCATCCCTTTTGATTAATTTTGGTTGAAAGTCTATTTTGTTCGATACTAAAATGGCTACACCTGCTTGCTTCTTGTGACCATTTGCATGGGATATTTTTTTCCAACCTTTTACCCTGAGGTAATGCCTATCATTATGGGTGAGATGTGTTTCTTGAATGCAGAAGAATGTTGGATCTTGTTTATGCACCCATTCAGTTAGTCTGTGTCTTTTTATTGGAGAATTGAGACCATTGATGTTGAGAGATATTAATGACCAGTGACTGTTAAGAGTCTTAATTTTGATGTTGTTTCCAGTCGAGCGTTTGTGTAGTTGTGTTTTTGCCATGGTATAGTTATCTATTTCCTGAGTAGTTTTGGTTGTAGCTTGACCCTTTGGGGTGGAGTTTTTCTTCTAGTACCTTCTGTAAAGCTGGATTTGTGGATAGGTACTGTTTGAATTTGTTTTTGTCATGGAATATTTTGTTTTCTCCATCAATGGTTATTGATAGTTTTGCTGGGTAAAGTAGTCTGGCCTGGCATCTGTGGTCTCTTAGGGTTTGCAGGATCTCTGTCTTCTGGCTTTTATGGTCTCTGCTGAGAAGTCGGGTGTAATTCTGATAGGTTTGCCATTAAATGGTATTTGGCCCTTTTCTCTTGCAGCTTTTAATATTTTTTCTTTGTTCTGTATGTTTTGTGTTTTGATTATTATGTGACGGGCAGTTTTTCTTTTCTGGTCAATTCTATTTGGTGTTCTGTAGGCGTCTTTTATGTTTATAGGCATCTCTTTCTTTAGATTGGGGAAATTTTCTTCTATGATTTTGTTGAGAATAGTTTCTGGGCCTTGGAGTCTGATATCTTCTCTTTCTTTTCATGGTTTCCTTAATCTCTTGAATGTTTTGTGTCTGGAGTTTTCCAGATTTGGCCTTTTCTTTAATGGTTGCTTCAAAATCTGTGATTGTATCTTCTAGACCTGAAATTTGTTCTTCCATCTCTTGGATTCTGTTAGAAAAGCTCACCTCTGTGTTGCTTGCCTTCTTCTCTGAGGTCTCACGTTCTCGTTTTTCTTCTGTTTGTGTGTTTATCATTGAATCCATTTTCATTTTCAGATCTTGAACTGACTTTTTGATTTCTTTCATCTGATTGTTTGTATATTCCCGAGTTTCTTCCATTGCCCCTTTATAGGTCTTCAGAGCTTGAACCGTTTTATTTGTTTCTTTCATTGGTTGTTTGCATTTTCCTGCAATTTTCCCAGTTCCACTCTATGTGTTTCTTTTATGTCTCTCACCTGTTTGGCTGTGTCTTCCTGCATATGATTATGAATTTTATTTGTTTCCTTCATTAACATCCTCATTACTAAGGATTTGAGGTCATTTTCTTGTATTTCCCTTGTGTTTGAGTTCTCTGGGTTGTTTTCTTTGGGATAGCTGAAAACTGGAGAAGCCATGCTGTTTTGGGTTTTTTTTTTGTGTGTGTGTATGCTTTTTCTCTGTCCTTTAGACATCTTGCCGTATTTGTTTTGTTGGGTAACTTCCACAGTTGGATGGAGGGAGTCTGATGATAGATTCACTTGTTTTCTCAAGATTTCCCTAGGCTGGGACCTCTAATGCTTCACTGGTGTGGATGTTAGGAGGTTAGCCCTGTTGTTTTGGACTCTCACAGCCAGTGTTCTTCAGCTCCCCTGTGCTGTGGATCCTGCAATCGTTCTGGGTCTCTGAATGAGCATTCGGTCAGGCCAAGGTATCCACAGCCTTCTGTGTCCCCTGCCAAGTCCAGCCAGGAACACTGGGTCTTAACCACGGGCCGAACTTAGCTAGAGATTCTCATGGCCTGAACCGTCTGCCAAGCTCAGCTAGGGATTCTGGGCCCAAAAATGCACACAGGGTCCAGCCAGAATTTTTGGGCTGGTACTACGCACTATGCTCAGCTAGGGGCTTTTGGCCCAAAGTGTGTGCTGTGGTCAGTTATTGACTCAGGGCCCCAACTGTCCACCAATCTCAGCCAGGAATTCTGGATTCAAACTGCACACACTGTGTCTAACCAGAGTCTTAGAGCCAGTGGAACTGAGCACTCCGCCCAGCCTGCATCACAGCAGGAGAACTGCAGCTGCACTGAGTTAGCGCAAGTGGTGGAACTGAGCACTCCGCCCAGACTGCATCACTGCAGGGGAGCTGCCGCTGAGCTGAGGTGGTGCCTAGGGTGGAACTGAGCACTCCGCCAAGCCTGTGCCACAGCAGGGGAGCTGTGGCCATGCTGAGTTAGTGCTTCATGCAGAATTGCTTGCTGGGCTGGGCCAGAACCCGGGACTCTGGGGCCAAACTGTCTGCCGACTCTAGTCTGGGTCCAAGGCACCATGCGACCCAAATCCTGCCCAGAGTCCCCTCTCCCATGGCAACTCCCACCAGCCACCACACCAATCACCTCCACCGGAAGGCTATGAGCTGTAAACCTCAGCCACCACCACTGGTGCTGCTGGTGCCGCCGCTGCTGCTGCCTCTGCCGCTCACACCTCATTAATATTTTAAAAAGATAAAACATCAATAAAATATCATTTAAAATAAAAGAATATCACTGTTTTTGCAAATTAGAAGCACGTTGAAATAATTTTCAGCCTTGTAGTCATGATCTGTGTGATGGAATTCTGAGTTTCACAAGATAAAACCTGCAAATGTTAGGTTGCTTTAACTTAGGCAGGAAAACAAACAAAAAAATTCTCTGTCTTGTATTTCATGATTTTTCAGTAAAAGAAAGCCTTTTTTAATGTTGTGTAACCCCATAGGAGGAGCTGAGGGTCGATGCTTTTTTTAAGTTTGTGAGACAGAGTTGTTAGAATACAGACTGCAATAGAAATGGAAGAAAAAATGTGAGAATTTCGTTGTTGTTGTTGAAGCAGGAAATTTACTAGTGTTATATTTGCCAGAAACAATGCAATCAATTCTACTTGTCTCATAAACTTGTTTATCTCATTTGACAGACTTGGTGATTTTCCCTTTGAAGCAGGCAAGTCTGGTCCTACTTCCAATAGAATTTGACAGCGAGTTAATCAGTTGTATGGGCTACTGAATAATATCTAATGGACTAAGATGACTGGTGCTATTTTTCCTCTTCCTTCTGCTCAAAAATCCTGTTGCAAGTGCAAAAGTGAGTGCCCTGAAGCTCTGTGAGGTCATACTTCATAAAACATCAAATGCTTATTTCTGAACATTGCTTCCCTGTAACCAGCATCCATGAAGCCCCAACAATTCTACTTTTGCCTCTTCATTGTGGGTGAGAAATATCCCATTGGGATTTAAGACTGACTCCTCAGGCCCTGGAAAAGGGCTTTTGCAGAGCATAAAGTAACTTCTTAGCAGCCCAAAGTATATTGTGGTTGCCAATGTATAATTGCAAAGCTGCTGACTTTTTTTTTCTTTTTTCAGAGACATTGTAGATGAATTTTTTCATTTAGTCAGTTTCATGGGATACTTTGAGTTTTTCACATGTTTCTAGAAGAAACCCAGTGCCTAACCTTCCTAGGTAAAGCCAAGAATAAGCTAAAAGGGGCTCAGGACTAAGAAATAGCATTTTTGTTCCCAAAGAACCATTGCTTAAGTTTATGAAGTCACCATGGGAAATGGGTACATTTGTAGAAGCATTGTAGTATAGTGGAGGACATATTGGGAATTTCATTCTAATCAACTCTCATTTAAATTATCTTTTCTTAAGTGATAGGTTAATATTATTTATATCCACTTGTCTCCTAAATGACAAAGTTAGACAGGCTGCTCATTCACCTGCATCATAAGTTAGTCTCGGGAGTAGGTAAAAAAGAAGAAAAAAAAAGTTTAGCTTTTATTTTAAAAGGGTATGAGTACTCTACACTGTTTAAGTTTTCTTCTTGTTTGGTTTCTTTCCTGCCTTTAGCATTACGAGATCAACACACAGCTATGAATAATTATTTAAGATTTGTCAACTTTAAAATTATGTTTATTTTGGTGGTCCAATACCAGCCTAAACTATTATTCTAACTTGGTAATGAGTGCTATACTTAAAATCTGTATGTATTTTTATGCTTATTTTCATTGACTGGAGATGAGATGGTGAAGAATAGATGAGATGAGGTGAATAGATGAGATTACGTATAGAGATTTCCAATAATCAAGGCCAAGTTCAGAAGAGGAAGAGGTGAAGAAGGCGTTGAGCACAGGCGCTAAGAAGTGTGAGTAGAAATTTTATGGCCAACATATTCTTTTTCTCAGTGAGCCTTAGATTTTTGTCTCCTTTTGAGCTAGAATTTTGTACTAACTTTTGTAAACCTCTACTTAAATTCTTTATTCTGTAGTCTGTCTTGACTTGTATTCCTGTCTTCCTTTTTTTTTTTTTTTTTTTCAGATGAATAGCATTGTCACCTGCTTTCCATTACAGAAATCATGAAACACAGTCCTGCTGGCACCTGTCCTACATCTTGGATTAACTTTCATAAGCAGGACACTCATCACTCTGGCAGTCAGATGAAACCATTGCTTCTACTACATTGGCTCTGCCTTGTTTTCCATTCAGAGCATCATACATACTTCATTATATTCATTGGAACATCGTTGCTGGCTATGCATTTTCTCCACTTGTCTCTGCTCTGAGGGCTATTTCAGGACCTTATTATATACTATCAAACTACTGAAATGTCAGGCTAGGGCTTACTTGGATTCGACAGCATAACAATTAAATATACTTTCTGTTATCGACTAAAGACTACACAATTTTCTGAGATTGGTGATTTCCAGTTTACATTTCTATAATAATCTTACAATATGTAATGTACCTTTAAGGATCATTATTTGTGAATCATTTAATCATTCAGGCTGCTCCTTGCTTGGTGTATTCATCATTTCCAAATGGCATTTATTGCATCTTGAAAGTTTTCTCTAGAATATGAAGGAAAAACTGAAACATTCCTCATGGCTTCCTTGTCTAATGTGGGATTTTAGCTACTTGTTCATAATGTCTACATTTTACACTAGATCTTGTCAAACATTATGGACACTGAAAAAGTGGCATTGTAATTAATATAAATTTTACCATATATTGCTACATTTTCATTTTGAGCCAGAAACTCCCTTAAATGACTGTTCCATTTAAAGATTTAACATAAATATAAGTATGTATGTACTTACATACTTATGTATGTATATACATACACACATACACACATAAACGTATATATGTTTAAATACTGAAGATCTGACACTCTTCCTTTTGACTTGTGAGAATTTCATTAGTTTTGAATTTTTATTATAGAGAAATATTATATCCCAGAAAATGTAATGCCTCTGGTTCAAAAATTTCTTAAATATTATAAAGGTTAATAGTTATAGATTCTTAGAAGCACTTTTATTTCTTTTCATTAATACTACTGTTTAGCTTTATTGACTTATTTCAATCTTCCTTTTTGAAGTGTAAGACCTGTTAGTTCTTACAAAGACTGTCACTCTTGTGAGTATATTTCTTTCATACCTTAAATTCTACTGAATTATTTCCTAACTCTAGCAGTTCTTTCTCCTTGACTTCGATTCTAAAGTATTAAGTTCGTCACTTGATGGACACATAATTGCTAATGTCTCCTTCTTGACGTCCATAATTTCTGCTTTTTGGTTGTGGTGCATCCTTTTGTTCATTGCCACAGCACCAGTGCTTTTCATGCTCAATTTATGTCACTCAAGTAGTCAAAATATTCTCTGATATAAGAGAGTATCTTCTCTTCTCTTTGTCTACATCAAACTTGATGAACTGTTTACAGTAAAGATAAAATTTGCTGTCTTTTGAAACAATTTCAAGGTCTCCAAGGTCTTCTTTTTACACATATAGAAATTCAATAACTTGGTTTGTAATCTTTTTCCTGAAGATGTAAGACCTCCGAGAACTGCAGTTGCATATTTTTGTGTACTACTGGATGGGTCCTTGGAATCAAACACTGGTCTTCTGCATGAACAGACACTCCTGTGCTCTGAGCTATCTCTCCAACTCCAACCCTTGTTCATTTTGACCCTTAATTTGTAATCCATAGAAAAGTAAAATTATTTTCTTCTGTTTAATCAATCCAGTATGTGGAGATTTATTTACATATCCTAAAAATAAATTCATTGATATGTGAATCAGATATAAAAACATGTAAGATATTAATTTGAAATAAATTTGACAAACAATTGAATTCAAATGCATTAGGAGGAAACAGAATGCATGATACTTGAATGTTAAATGTGACCAATTTTTTTTTCCTTTGAACCACCAAGCTTCTACTAATACTTGTGTGGTAACTATGTAATTCAAATAAATTCTGAATTCATTACCTTTAAAACTCTAGTCAATTCAAGGATTAATGGAAAATATAAACTATTGATTTCTGTAGGACTGAAAGCACTATTAGATTAGTTACGTTTATTAAAAAAGAAGGATAGATTTTTAAAATATGGTTGTTGGAAAGGAGAATTAATTCCTTCTCTGTGGATCATTTTCATCCTCTATCAAGGAATGTGAAAGTTAGCCTGATAGGCTATTGTGATTGGTTTTGAATCTCAACTATGTGATATTCCATCTGTGAGACCTTGAAATGGAGAAGACTTCTTGGCCTGCATTATTATAAACAAAAGTGCTTATGTACATGACGTGAACTCTACTTTTCAGGTGTTTTTTTTTAAAGGATTGCATGCATAGATTATCACCTAATAAGGACTTTGTATGCTAGACATTGACATGTTTAGTGAGATAACAGCATCACATTGAGAACACTGAATAAATGGAATGAGAATGCCCTAAGAAACTATCTATGGCTACTTAAAGATTAGAAGGAAGTCTATAAACACACAGGAAAACATGAGACTGGCCAAGAAATAGTAAAAATTTATAAGTGGGCTCAAGTCTATGTATATTATAATGTTAGTAACTGTGGTCAACTATGGTATCACTAGAGGCTGGAGCTGTGTCAACACCACCTCTGATTCCCCTGGTTCTGGTGCTTTCACCTTAAGATGGTGGTGTGTCTGAGACACAGGCATATGGAAGACGCAGTACTGAGCAGACATTGTACGTGGCCTAATAAGATACACTTTGGAGAAAGGACTTAGGAGTGACCCATGTTGTCTCTTCAAAGGAGATGATAAGAGGAGCCAACAAAACAAAGTTTATGCTGAGGATTTAGGGTATAGTACAGTTCTGTTTTTCTCAGTGACTTGTACTCTAGTCTGTCAATATTAGTGTTTCATTGTATTTTGTTTTTTCTGTCTTCTGGAAATATAGCCTAGAAGGAATGCATGAACATGAACATGGTAGAACATATATATTCTTTCTGAGGACTGATGTAAGAAGGTTTGAAGAGGTCATAGCAGTTAGCCACTCACTGCCTCCTGAAATTCTGTCTTCTTCTTATCCAGAAGACTCGAACTCATCTACATCCTAAAAGAAAAATAACAAATGGAAAAGCCCCATAGTGATTCACATCATGTATACACAAGGAATAACTTCATTTAAAAAAATGTCAGAGAATTTTAGCTTTAAACACTTTCTAGATGATAGTAGTCACTTTGCATGTTAATAGATCTTGTGTTCGGTGCCACATAATGACCATTCTATTATCAGAAATGATAACACACTTCTATTTTACTAGCTTCTAAATCACACCCTGTATGCCAAGCTAGGAAAGAAACTTTAAGTTATAAAATTTGTGTCTAATATAAAATATAACTCGAGAACTCTTGACAATGTAGAATAGAACAGACAGTAGGTCAAGGATTCTCTAGGAAAACACTCACAGGTTATAGGATTCCATTTAACTTCATATCCTGTGAAGCTTTAGGCAACCTTCTTAGATATCATGTTGTCCGGCTAATTTAATTCCAAATACCCTGTCCAGCATTGACAACTCACAGAAAATTGTCAATAACATGAAAATGTCTTAATATTTGGAAGGTGATTTTTTTAAAATCAAATTTATTTTAATAATGTTAAGAGGGCATTATTATTTTACTACGACACCAAAACAGGAATATTGGTACAGAGATTTGGACTTCAAATTACCAAGGGTTAAATAAATATTCTCTCAAGTAGTTATAGAAAAGATTTTACCTGCATGTTGTGTTTTATCCACAAGTGGTTCCTGTCCCTACTTTGCCTTTAAGTGTGCGAAATAATATTGTTGAAATGCATCCTTACAAAGCCATAATTATATTTATTTATACTGTTTAACAGTTTAATTGATTAACACAATGTATTTTGGTTGTTTTATCCATTTTTCTTCTCCCTCACTTTGTTCCTTTCTTTGTGGCACTCTCAACAAGTTATCCTCTGATTTACTTGTCTTCTTTTAGTATCTGACTTGAAACTACACACACTAAGGGACACATATTTTGTTTTATACATGTATTTTTGTGTCATATTCAAATAAGAGCAAATATTATATACTCAATATTTTTATTTATGGAAGAAACATTTGAAATCTTTTCTGTCATTTAAAAATATTCTAAGATACAAAACAAAGCTGCATTTCATAAAACAACTAGACATCTCTTTTATAAACATAACAGCATTTGACAAGCAATTTCACACATAAAAGCCATGCCACATCATTTCTCTGGTCACCATCACCATTTGGATGGTATATGACCAAACAAAATTGTCAACATTTGGATATTCACTTTTCACTCTTACATAGAAGTAAGATAATGTGTTATTTGAATAAACAATTTTATATTTTTAAAGACATTGGTTTTATAGTTCTTTAATATATACCATTGCTCTGTCATTTTTCACGGATTTTTGACTAATATAATTTCTTGTTCCTTTGAAGTTTTTTAACATACTACCAAATTCCTTAGGAAAAATTGAATTCTAAGTATTTAACTTGAAGTATATAAAAAGTCTAGATACATAAAGGATCAATGTTATGATATGGAAATATTTAAATAAGTTTACATAAATCTTAGAATAGCCTAACTTTAAATGTTAAGTTCTTATTTATTTTGTGAGATTTCTGTTTATCTATCATCTATATACATATCTGTCTGTCTATCTGTGTATCTGTTTATCTATAGATTTCTCTCCATATGTATATGGAGAAAGAGAGACAGAGGGAGAAAGGGAAGGAGGGAGGGAGAGATAGAGATAGAGATATAGATAGATAGTGAGAGAGAGAGAGAGAGAGAGAGAGAGAGAGAGAGAGAGAGAGAGAGAGAGAGAAAGTATATGAATTTTTGGCTTAATATCATAAAATTTTGTCATTGTGCACTTCTTAGTTTTGATAGGGATGCTTCACATGCAGAGAAAATGAGATTTTATGACTTAATATTTTATTTCATTTTTGTCTTCTTATTCTCTAGTTTGACAAAGGTGCTTGTTGTTAAGACTCAATGGGATTCTCAAAGGTGAAGACTGAAGTCTGTGCATACACAAATGGCAGAGCTGACAACTAAACTGCTTATTTTACACCTTGGATTATGTTGACCCAGAGTCATTATAGCCACTTGGCATCTGCTTTTGTCATGTCTCGTCCATATTCATTGTGTTGTTTGAATGGCTATTCAGATAATTAGTCATACCACAATGTCTTTTCACATGGCCCTTCCCAGCAAGGCCTTTTAACAATTAGTCTTTTGCAAGTGTTCAGAGATATTGTGCATTTGTGCCAAGATTATACACTCTCCAGATTCCTTGCTTCCCACCAAGGTTCTGAATTAGCTAAATGTGTCAAGTCTTTATTTTCAAGTGCTGTGAACACACTGACAGAAGATGGCACTGTTTACACACTTTGAAAAGCCAGCAAACAATCATTCTTAAAAAGGAAATAAAAAAAAGCAAAAATTTTCCTGTTAGGAAACCATGGTGTTATTAGAAACCTGGAAGTGAGCATATATATGCAATGGCATACAATTTTTGAACTTTATAATACAAAGCATAAAATTTAAATTAGACAAAGGAAACTACCATGGAAACAATAGTCTAGTAATACTGATCTTTGGGACAAGCTCACATTAAACACTTCTTCAGGTCTGGTTACATGTAGTAGATGCCTGGATTCCACCCTGCTATTCCCAAAACAAGACTCTTGGGAACTTGCTCAAACCATCTCTGAGTCTAAATATCCTTGTATAAAATTCAGGCAATAATACTAGTATTGTATGATAGGAATGCTAATGATACATGACCATTCTTAGATAGAGTAAGCACGAAGTAAAGGCCCATGCATCCTACATCCTAGTGCACTGCTAGTCTTTAGTTGTATTGTTAATGACTCTGTCATCAACAAATAGCATGGGCTTAACTTGGAGAATTGCTACACATTTATTGGGTGGCTATAAAAATGACTTAATTGAATTAAGTGTTGGCTTACACTGGGAATTTAAGCAAGAAGCAGGAGAATGTATGAAAAATACTTCATTACTTACTAATTTTGAACTTTGGAAATCAGCTTTTTCAGAGGAATTAATTTAGTCATTGTCATTGAAAATATAATCTCATGCTCTAGCTTAAAAGAACTCAATGAGAAAATAGGACATGGCAAGACAGACCTCTCTCCCCTTGGTAATTTACTAAAATTTAACATAAAGATAAATAAGTTTTGTTTTATCTATAATGCTTAAGTATGACTATATTATGTTTATGCATACAGACAAAACATTATATTCAATATTGTAATAGTGAAATAAGCAGTAGATTACTCTGAATCATTTAAAGTACTATGGTTGTCAGTACCTTACTTAATGTCCAAGTTTTCATTCCATTGACACCCATAACATATAGCTAGTCACCACTGGGTAGAGGTAGACACTTATTTTTCCTCTATGATACACAACCATTATCTACTTTCATTCTTTTTTGAAATCACATATAACTGCATATCTAAATTCTAGTGAATCGAATTTGTATGGAAGTGATGCAGGCTATGTCCAGAATCTCCTGAGAGTATTTATGTAACCTCAGAGATCTATTTTTTTCTTCTAGATCTAAAGCAGGTGTTGGAGAGGCTCTAATGTTTAGCAGAGTCACACAATAGAATCAGTTGGGGATTCAGAATCTTTACCTGAATAGATTCATCTGTTCTCAGTAAACATTAGCCAAACAGAGAATACATTTTTCATAGTTCTAGCCATTAGTATTGCCTACACTAAATCTCCCATAATCAGAAATCAACAGCATTTTCACTTATTTTGTATCAGAAGATCATTCTCCAGAAGCTTCCAGGCTAAACCAGAGACACAAACCAATAAATGATGTCTGAGTAGAGGGTTTGGACATTTATTTATTTATGTCCTCAGCATTTCTATTCAATGAATGTTTTCTTTTCATTAATCTCTGTTTTCTTAAATTGAAATGCCAGATAATAGCTGAGTATTAATTCAAATGAATGTTTTAATGGATCTGAACTTATTGTTTCTCATTATTATGTTTCTGCTTCATTTTCAATACATGTAATTAAAAAAATAGTTCCTAGAATACACACTTCATACTGTGGTGAGTGGTATGATGTTTAGTTTTTTCCCTTTCCCCATTGTTCTTCTTTCCTGGAATCTAAGATGAAGCAATAAATGAACATCGGAAACTCCTAAGATACAGCTGTACCTCCGACTTAGGAAAAAAAGACACAGAAATAAAACATGGTACTGAACAGATCATAATACTCAGTTCTTAATGGTGCAGAAAAATGAAGACCTAGGTGGAGATGGAGAGTATAAAGCTAATTTGTCTGTTTAATAAAACAAGTGAATAAGGTAAATAGGTGCTGAGAGATAAACAGTCCTTCAAAGAAGTGTGGTTATAATTTTTTTTTTATTTCAGTTCCTAACTTTCCCAAGTAATTTTCTGATTAAAGCAACATGTCAATCTTTATTTTAACCTCCAAAGGGCACATATTTGGCTGTGCTACCCCTACTTCCTCCTTGGCTTTATCAGCCTCAGTGGGGAATCATTTTCCGAGCATATTTACACCCAATTTTTGTTAGCAAATTTCTAAAGAATCTTTTCAATTTAAATCTTCTAAGGAGACACACGTCCTTTGAAAGCATTCAATCACTGAGATTTGTTGTGCTGCTAGCGTATCTCAGAAAAGGTTCATACACATCTAGCATTCATAGAAAATTAAAAGCCTTTACAAGCAAAATTAAAATTGGAATTAGGCTCACTGACTGATGTAAACCTAGAAAAGTATTCTGTGTCTGGGTAGCACTGTAAACGTTCAACATTACCTTGCATATTATGAATATATTGAACATTTTAATGTCAAGGAATCTGCTGCATATGTTTTCCTATTGAAATAACAATATATATGATCTCAAACAAATTTATTATATCTACATCTCATTCACCAGGAGCTATTCCACTTTGGGAGTCTGACTTTCAAGATTTAGTAAAATGTGTGAAGGAAACATCATGAATTCTTTAGGAGAGAAGAAAGAAAATTTGCCACAAGAGAGAAATACAAATAATATAAACAGTTAATAAAAAGATTCCATTAGCTATAAATGCCTGTATATATTAAGATGCTTAAGGGGTTTGAAAAACTTTAGTACTGTATTAGATTTCCCACAAAAATGTAGGCTCAGTTAATATAGTCAAGTTTAAAGACATATTTTAGGTAACAAATATGCTAATATTTTGTAATGTTTCATAAATATTACTAAAAGTATTCACTGAAATATGTTTTAAGTAAATATTGTTGCAGTAAAATATATCGGTTCGGCCTACGAAGCCAATAACTCACACAGACTGAAACATACTTTAAAGCTGCAAGCACTAAGCCAGGCAGAATCTAAACTGATACAAATATACTCATAAACTAACATAAACTACTCTAAACCACAAAATATATATTCACACCAAGCACTTGCCACTATGATCCTCAGACTTCGCTTTCCTTTCCTGTCAACAACCAACCTTTGCTCTTTCCTCTCAACTGTCAAACTTGGTTCTATTCCCTCTCCAGGAAGTCCCGCCTTCCACTTCCTGTTCTTCTGCCTAGCTTATTGGCTAAACAGTGCTTTATTGACAGTTGTGACATCCACTCAAGATATTCCTCCACAAAATTCTCAGGACCATTGGAATAATCCCAGGGAGCACTGCAGTGAGATCCATGAAGTGATGGGGAGACACTGGTCATAACTTCATATAGAGCATGTGAAACTGGGAAAACTCCTGGTCATCACTTCATATAGAGCTTGTGAAACTGGGAATACTACTGGTAGTAACTTGATATACAGCATGTGAAACTGGGCAAACTGGGACTGTAAAGGAGGGAGTTAAGAGATTACTAAGAAGTAATGTCAGGGTAAGAGCAATTGTGGCTAAGCCACTCAAGAAGGATGCTTAGCAAGGTCAGAATATGGTTATCACAAGCACTTATCATACTGTGGGCAACGAGAAACACAACTGGAGTAATTGTCAGAAAATGAATATTTATGAAAGAGTCTTCGTTTTACAACTAATTGCTCAAATGAACCTCAAAGAACGAACATTAAGTAGCCTGACTAATGTTGTGTAAAGCAAAATAAAAACCTTTCTGTGCTAACATAAGCCCACATTCAAAGTTTATGTCATGGAAACTTCTCTTTGCAACATATGTCGCCCTTTACAGAAAACTAAAACCAATCTAAATATAAAACTGTGCAGCCCAGTCCTGGAAAACCGCTATACTACAACTTCTGTACTTAAAACCCAGATACCCATGTCCAAGGGGGATCTCCTCCCTTACTTTATGGTCACAGACTAACAAGTCTCATCTTGGTAGTCTGCTGATCCTTTTCTGAGTGCCACCAAGGCTCCCCACTAAGGGGAGGTTGTCAAATATGGGGCACCAGAGCTCATATCAGAGTTAGTCTCTGCTCTCCGCATAACCATGGAGGATGGGAGGGTAGGAGGAATGGGAGGATACGAGTAATTGGAGAACAATTGCGTTGTAATCTGAATAAATAAATAAAATAAATAAAGAAATAAAAATCTATTTGTATTCTACTAAAAAAAAAATCAACTCAGATATCATTGCTACAGAAGGGACAGAATAATGGTAAGAGCCAGAGGATCAGGTGTTTGCTGTGAGATTATGTTTCTTAGTAATGTCAGATGCTATAAAGTCTCAGGACCATGCCTGCCTGAACAAGGAAAGACAACAATAAACATGCTAAAGTGGGTGGAACATGCGTGGGAGGAGTGTTGCCCATGAAACCTCAACTGTACACAAAAACTATAGGCATCTAAGGAATGCTGAGAGTGGGAAAACTGTTATCTTCACCCACACTGGCCAGTACTAGAAGGTCAGCCATGAAAATATGCTTACAAGTAACATTCTAGAGACTGAGATGCTCGTGGTTATGTATTTAGGAATACATGTACATATAAACAACAAATAACAACAACAACTACAAAAACCCCACCACGAATTGGAAAGAAAGCAACAAGGGGCATATCAGAGGTTTTGTAGGGAGGAAAGTAAAGGAGAAAATTAGGAAATTATGTTATAATCTCAAAAATAAAAGAATAATAAAAATGTTGCTGTCCTATGCAAAGCTCTATTTTTTTGTTTTGTTTCTGCTTTATTTTTGTTGTTGTTGTTGTTTTTTTTTTTTTTCAAGACGGGCTTTCTCTGCATAACAGCTTTGGCTGTCCTGAACTTGCTTTGTAGACCAGGCTGGCCTCAAACTCACAGTGATCCATCTGCCTCTGCCTCCCTAGTGCTGGGATTAAAGACATGTGCCACCACCGCACAGCCCAGAGCTTTATTTTTTTCAATAAAATTTACATATTCACATTATCTTTTCCATTTTTTATTTTAGATGAATATAGTATATGTTATAATAAAATTATATTCATGTGTCATTAATAACTAAGGTATATGGTAGACTCTGATTTCTAAAATTAAATTTTAAAAAATCACTCTCTTCTCATAGAGATGCTAATTTCATCATATAGACTCCATTCTCACTAATTTACTATAATCTGAAAACTCTACTACCAAGTTCCGTCTCTTTGAGGATTAGAATCTCAACATAGGAATTTGGGTGGGACAGGCATTCAGCCATACAGTGTTATAAGCTCAGCAGCATTGAATTTGATTAATCATCATCATACTTGTTAGTTTTCCAGTCCAGAGTTCTCTCCCATCAGGTTCCACAAATATTGGGCATGTTTCAGGCAGGTGGCACTAGTTGTTTCGTGGATATGGCTGCAGTGCCTCACTCTTGAATGTCTTCTCCCTACTTCTTTGTTGGTGGAGGACAAACTCTTTTGGTGCATTTGCCATGTTTAGGAATTTATCATTAGAATAAGTCTTTTTCTTGGAGAAATAAAGCTCAGTTCTTGATCTAGTTTATTCATTTGTCTGAGGTATTTTTTGCTCTCCCTGAAGTTCATTAAAAACTTGGAGAAAGTTCTTTCAGTCTACAAAAACAGCAGATAAAAAGGAGAGATCTTGATATTGTTTTCTTGATTCTTCTTCTCCCACTAGTGAAGAAAGTTGCTCCTAGTTTATAACAATGGAAAGGGGCTTATTTTTACTGCGCTTTTTTGACAGTCATAGCCATTTTTCTAGTACATAATTCTTCAGATTCTATCACTATCTTTTATGTTAAGTGATTAAGATTCTAGTTAAAAATGATGCCAATGAACTTATTACATTAATTAAAAAATACAATCAGATAACAGAACACCCAATTTACTTTTGGATTTTCAGCCATCTTTTTGTGTCTTTTTTGGAGGTAGTGTCTCATGTAGCTCATGTTGTCTTCAAATTCACTTCATAACATTCCAATCTCCCTCTCTGCACCATATTTTTTTCTGTTGTTGTTTTCATTGAAATTAAAGTACCATCCAGGTGGTCAGCTTTTTAATTTTAGGAAATTTCAAATTTTAAGAATAATAGATATGACATAATTTTATTGGGATTCTTTGTTCATTTATACCCATTGGCATCTTTATGGTACGTAAGAGTGACTTGTTGATTTTTATTCAATAGCCTGATCTTTAGGACAGAAGAAACACTTTAGTACTTGAATTATATCTCAAGTCCTGTGTGTCATGTCTTCAACATATTGTCTTCCCTTCACTGGACAGTTTTGCAGACACCATCTGAAACCACACCAGGTTCCCTCAATAGGAACAGTTATGTTATTGGCAAACATGCCTGTTTATCCAGCACACACTATGAAATAAGGTGCAGATAGTCACTGAGTGTAGAAGTCTAAGAAAAATCAGGATATCTGTGCATTTCAGGAAGTATGAAATGTAATGAATGTTATCTATCATCTAAATATTCATATGAACTTGAAAGCATGTTGCACAGACCTCAATGCTTTGCTATCCCACATCAGCTTGGTCCATTTATACTTTCTCTTTTTCATCCTAGATCGATGCTTTGCTTAACAAACTTCATCTTAAACTCTCTACCTCTTGTTTGGAGAGTGGGGTATGACTTTCACACGAACTCTGGTGCCTCATATTTGACCATGTCCCCTGCAGGGGGAGACCTGGTGGCACTCAGAGGAAGGATAGCAGGTTACCAAGAAGAGACTTGATACCCTATGAGCATATACAGGGGGAGGAAATAACCCTCAGGAACAGTCATAGGGGAGGGGAGTAAGGGGAAAATGGGAGGGAGGGAAGAATGGGAGGATACAAGGGATGGGATAACCATTGAGATGTAACAAGAATAAATTAATAAAAAAAAAAAAAAAGATCTTTTCCCTTTAAAACAAGAACTGAGGAGAAAACTTAAGAAAACACACCAGAACTCAAGAAGCGCAATGTGATTTACTATGCATGTGTAATATTTTATATTCTCATGTAGAGGTTCCATTTTCTCAATATTTCATTCAATTCATATTATTTCCAATTTGTTTATGTCAATTCATGTTGATTGCCGTGAATGCACAAATCTTATGTTGGCATGCTCCCCACCATGATGACCATGGACTCACCCTCTGAAACTGAAGTGTGCACTTCTGCTATGCTGTGTACTCCAGTGACGTTGCTGTCTTATCCCAGGACCAGAAGCAATGGGCCCAATTGATCATAGCCTGGAACCTTCAAAACTCATTGTTCTAGCCCAGGAGTCTTTGGAGACTTGAGATTGTTTGGCTGTTCATTGCTTCACTTCAAGACGCTCCTAGAGAAAACTGCCTGAAGGAAGGCTTCAGGGCTCCAGGCTCTGGCTTAGGCTCTGGGTTCCAGTAAGAATCCTGCTGACTATACCAGGAGATTCTGTTCTCAGAACTGATACCCAGAAGTTTCCATTCTTGAGTTCTTTAATCTCTTTTCTTCTTGTTTAGATTGGTTGGGTTATAAGTGAGTTATGCTCGGTTAATAAGTTCATAATAAAATATGATTGTTAAGAAAATGGTGCCTATAATTTTATATGAATTTCTTACAGTTGCTAGTGATTTTGATTATATATTTATTTACTGGCTATGTAGACTTAATTTATTAAGAAATGTCCTTCTAAATATTGTTCTCTTTTGGCTTATTTATCATCAATTACCACAAGTTTCTCTCTCTCTATATTTTTATTTTGATTAACATTTTTCTTGCAGTTAGTTCAGTTATCATCTTAATTTTCAACTGTCTAATGGAGGTAAATACTAACTTGCTTTCAATTCCATATGAAACTTTGTTTATATAAGTTGCTTACCATCTCCTTCCCTTGTGCTATGACTAGCAGACCACACAAATCACTCCCTATCTGTCTATCCATACAGACTCACAATTACTTACTTGTACAGTTATATTGAATCAGAAGAAGAAAATTATTCACAAATTAAATACTTTATTGCTTTCTTCACTATTCATCTCTGTTTGGTCATTGTCAATGCTGATTATTTTACATTAAAATAAAATTCTGTTAACTCACTTTTCATTTCAGCTGGGGAACTCCTACTGAGCATTAAAAAAAAAAAAAAACCTACAAGCTCTGGCAGTAAAATTTTTTGTGGTGTTCATATGATAATGTTATAATTTTTTATTTTGTTCTTGATTTGGGGCAACAGGTCATTCACTCGCTTATTTTTAAAAAGACATAGGGCATCTGCTTAGCAAAGGTCGCTCAACCTCACAATGCTGCTATGCTCACTATTAATTGCTGCAGTCATTTTGTTTTATAACATTCATCATTTTTGTCCTTTTTAAAATCACTTCTTCTTAACTCAAGAGTAGTTTCACATGCACTAAAGCCAACATTAAGGAGACAAAACCAGATAATCTGTGGGTTTGAGGCCATTCTTGCCTGCATAGCAAGAGCTATATGAACCCTGGGCTGCTCAGTTAGACTTTAATCTAAAACAACACAACACAAAACAAAACAAAACACAAAACCAAACAACAAATAAACCTAACTTCTGCTTTCCACAATCAGTTTGACTACAGCCACAATTTTGCCATAGCTATAAAAGTAGTTAGGCAAGCATCGAGGTGTGTCTGTGAACATCTCTAGAAAGAGTGAAAGCATGAAGCCCCTCACTTAATGAGTGAATTATTACCTTTGTCGATTTATAGTAATGAAGTTTAAGCATATCTATAGATAGGATATGCAGCCACTTCAGTAAAAGTAGGCCAATTGGTGTGTGTGTGTGTGTGTGTGTGTGTGTGTGTGTGTGTGTGTGTGATGTGTGCAGATGACATCTATTGAAATAATGTGAGGTTGTGTGAGGTGAGACTGTGGCTTAGTAAAAGTAAGATTACCATGGATCTAAGGACAAGTATTACCATCAAATTAGTATTTAGAGCAGATGACATTGTCTTATTCATTTAAAATTATATATGCTAAAATTAGTATTCAGTATACTAAAATATACTTCATCTTAAAATGCCCATTTTATTTATGCTTGGTAATATTTAAAGGAATAAATTAACATACACTTCAACAATTCTCTATATTGCAGCTTTTCCACCCTACAATGTAGCTGCATTCACAGAATACAATGTCTCTAAAAGTATTCTTTTTTTTTTTTTTTTTTTTTTTAACTGTTCTGCTTCTTTATCCTTTGTGAAGTGTAGTTTTGTCATTTCAAATTCAAAGCAGTTCAGGATCTGCAAGTGTAAACTAGGAATATTTTTGTTTTAATCATGTTCTGGGTTACTGTATTCAATATTAAATGTTAAAAAAATAAAGATAGTATTTAAAAAGTAACTCATGTTAAGTGATGCAGCTCAGCATATAACATGCCCAAGAGAATCTTGATCTCTAACACCACAAAGATTACACAAATTACACAACCTGAAAGACACAAAAAGTAATCAGCAGGATTCTCAAAGAGATAAAATGAGGAAGTCCACAGAGCTGCCAGATTTTGGAATGCGATTAGCATACATACATGTGTCTATTAATATTTGGAATTTTTTTCTTTAAAGAGAGAAGGTTGTTTTTCAACAAAGTCTACATTAAAAAAAAACAAAACAAAGGAAGAGAATTACTTTTAAATTTCCACCATTTACTAGAAAAACAAATTTTAATATATTTAAATGTATAAGCAGTTTCCTGAATTGCTATGGAAAATATGAGGCAACGTGTACCATGTTTCCAGTACTTTGTCAATCATAAAAGTCATACAATTCTAAACTACACTAATCCTAGGAACTCCTAGGATTAACATCTCAGTATATAGCATGGATGTTTTATATTTAGAATTTTGGTTCCATGAAAACATTTCTTTGCTCATTTATTAAAGTGCACAAGTGTGTGTGTGTGTGTGTGTGTATGTGTGTGTGTGTGTGTTGGGGCATATGTTTTCTTGCTTCATGTGAAGGATAGAACAAAACTCAAGGTATTACTAAATTTTGATTTGATTTTGCTTTTGTTTTGACAGCCATGGATCTGACTGTCCTTGCCTCCTCTGTGCAGGGATTATAAGCAAACACCCAGCATTTTTTTATTTGTTCTTAAAGGCTATGTTGGGTCATGACTTGTGATGATGGGTAGATAATACTCTATCTGGGAAACGTGGCCAATGGAACACATAAGAGTAACTTTTGCTGATTTTCCTTATTATAGAAAGTATCTGTTTCTGAATGAAATGACTTTAATATAATTTCATGGCAAATGTATGATATATGCATATATATGAATATATATATATATATATATATATACATATGTACATGCTGTGATAAAGGAATGTAAAGTAAATCTAAACTGAGAAGACAACATAATATTTTTTTTTTTTAAACTGTGTAGCCCAGGCTGGCCTCAAACTCGTGATCCTCCTGCCTCTGCCTCCTTCAGCAAATCCTACCGGCGTGTGCCACCACTACCGGCAACAACATAATATTTTATGACATGATATATTTAATTTTTAATCTACAAGAGTGTCAATTTGTTTATTGATTAAAATAATTCTAAGCAATCTTTATTTAGCCAGCAAATACTTGAGACTGTATTAGTCAGAAGAAAAGATAACCAGGACTCCTGTTTTATGCTTATAATGTCATCTAGGGTGTTATAGCCTGAAATTTACTGGAGCTATATAATTTAAGATGCTTTTCCTACTTTCAAGTATTCAATGGTGAATAGTCAGGTTGATGAATTAAGTATTGGATAAAGTCATATCACACACTTGACGGGCATGCAGAGAATTGAAAGTGATTTTATTTCTTGGCTTCTATTCTGATTTTATATTTCAAAATTAGCTTTTACTCAACGCCTTCCAAGCTGCGTCATACTCTGAGTTCATCAGCTATGCTCTACTTTTACTCACTTCCTGTTAAAATGGCATGGACCCAAAAATAAAATTACTTGATGTGAAGGAGCTTATATATTTAACTTTCTTTCTGAAGCAGGATACAGAACCTAGATAAGTATATATGATAGATGTCTTTCTATGCTGGGTTTTAGAAGGCACAGGGTTTCTCTTCATGTAGCCAGTCTCACCCTTTTCTGATAATAGATATTATTTCAAACAAGTCAAATATTAAATTATAAAAAGTAATGTTACAAAATTGCCATTATTTTGAATTGACAAAATTATATATTTCAGTGGGAGCTAAAAATACATTCAGGCACATATATGTAATTGAAGTCATGTGTATGTGTGTGTCCCAGAGGTTGATTAAACATACTATAGATATTTAATGTCAACATGACAGAGAAATGCAGTGGGAGACAATAAAAATTCCAAACCACTATTTATAAGGACAATATAAGTATAGATGAATATCATTTTAAATGCTGAGTAATATTCCATCGTGTAAATGTATTATATTTTCTTTATCCATTCTTTGGTTCAGGTTGTCCAGTAATCATCAGAGAGGATTCCTTTGCAGCAGATGGGAGCAGGTGCTGAGCTGTACAGCAGAGAAAGGTCTTAAATTGGTGGTCTCCATTGGGTCCCTCCATTTGGAGATCAGAGAACAGTATGGAAGAGAGGGAGGCAGGATTGTAGGAGTCGGAGGGAATGGAGGTCACCAGGAGAATATAGCCCATTGAATCAACTAATCATGGCTCACTTGGGTTCACAGACTGAAACACTAAAACATGTGACCTGCAAGAATGTACGCCAGGTCCTCTGTGTATGTTATGGCCACTAGCTTGTTGTTTTTGTGGGGTTCCTACCATTTTGAGTGGATGTTTCTATGACTCCTTTACCTGCACTTGGGTCTCTTCCCTCTTATTCAATTGCCTTGTCCAGCCTCCGTAAGAGGGCATTTCCATTGTCTTATTGTATCTTGTTTAGTCCTGTTTGGCTATTGTCTCTTGGAAGCCTACTCTTTTCTAATGGGAAATGTAAGGGGAAAGGATATGGGTAGAGAAAAAGTGGGAGGGAGATGGGAGGAAGAAGGAGGGGAAACTATGACTCAGATATATTGTATGAGAGAAAAATCTATTTTCAATTACAAGAACAAATATGTGTGTCTGTATCTCAGATATTCAATTGTTTTCTTTTGATGTATTTATCAAAGGAAACATGTTGTATACCATGAAGAAATGATTCAGGAAACTGGAAATCAGTCCCTGAACATTGGATGATTACTTATGAATGAAACAACACCTATATTTCACAAAGAGATAGAATAAGAACAGTTGTGATTCAGGCTTTTTAAGTACCTAATCAAGGATGTAGGCAGAATGAAGACTCATATCCTTGTCATAAAATAACTGGTCCATAGATAATACTCAGCATTTGACTATAGCTGAGTAAATAATACAACTGTTTTAGCGAACTGTTCCTAGCAACACTATTCAAATCAACAATTGTCTCTTTTCAGAAAAGCACTGTATTTTCATGAGAAATTATTAAAACTCACCATAGACCATTGACTCACTGTATTCAATGATCTTAAACTAACGTGTTGTGAACTTTCTGAAATCTAGATTTTTATACCTTGGAAAATACTCCTTAAATTATTAAAAAACATACTATCTTTTCCATATAATCTTTAAAACTATTTATTCTTTGAGAATTTTATATATTAATATAATATTTTAGTCATAGTCATACTTAATTCATCTCTCTGACTCTTCCTGGACCCCTTATCTTCCTATCAAATTCCTGTCTCAATTTTAGCTTACTGTTTAATGTAATTTTGAATCTGTTTAATGAAAGTTTGAATCTATCTGATTTCACTGCATCCTTAATGTATCTGTTTTGCTTGCCACTGGCCTTTTGTGAGGTGGAAATGTCACTTGCTTTCCTAAGTTTAGTAAACTAAGTTTTCTGTGGCCTACGCTAGGTCTTTATGTTAGAAACTCCAAGTTTGATGACATTTAAAAATATGATCAGGTCATCACTATAGGATGTAGCAGATTTTTTTTTAAAGTTCAGAAGAACATATTTTGCAAACTCTGTCAAGTTACTGACAAAAGACACGTCTTAAAATATGACACAATGATGGAAAACAAATTCAGAAAAAAAAGAGTACACAATTTGAACAAAGACATTCGTTCTCAACAAAGTCTAGAACCATGAAACTTAGAAATGGCAACGGAGGCAAAGAACATAAGAAATGAAGGACTGCCTACCTAGGGAATGCCAATGATCTGAGATGACATAGGCAGCTGAATAAATCATTCAGATTTGCTTGGTCTCCATAAAGAGAACATAGATGGTGAAAACTTGGAAACAAACAAGGGGAAGGGATGAGGATGTGGAAGTCATACTGTCTTTCAGACAAACAGAGGTCCATTTGAAAGGTCTCACTGAAACACCCAATGCAAATGGAATCTTTAGAATGTCTGCTGGGGGAAAAGAAAGATGCAGCCGGATAACATTTTTCAGAACATCACATTTACTAAGCACTTACTGCAGAGGTGCTTACACTTAGCAAGCATCACTGGGGTCAGAAAATTCCTAGCGTCATCTCACTGATTAAATTCAAGAAGACATAATATGACTTGGCTGAAGGGTGTTTCAGGAAGGAACACTCTGCCTGGAAACAGTGAAGAATGTTCTGAGTGTGTGCAGATGCATGGACTCCACATCGTAGGTATGCAACTGCCATGATAAAACAGCTAACTGTGATTGTAAAAGAGTAGAGACAACCCCTTCCTTCCATCCATGGGGGATTCTTTTCTGTTTGAAAATAAATTTTAAAATGGACTGATGCTTATATAATATAAGAAAAGAAAACTACTACATCAGGGAAATGTTTCCTAATGATAAGTTGTTACTACTGGGTTTTCTCATGGTTTAGGTGTCCTAAGAAATGAGGGTGGGATCGGAGCGGCAGCGGTAGAGGCGGCAGCACCAGCGGCACCAGCAGCGGCGGCTGAGGCACCACCTCAGCTCAGCGGCAGCTCCCCTGCGGGGACACAGTGCGGGCGGAGCACTTGTTCCACTACTGGCGCTAACTCAGAGCAGCCGCAGTTCTCCTGCTGTGGCACAGGCTGGACAGAGCTCTCGGTTCCACCAGCTCTAAGACTCTGGTTGGACACAGTGTACAGTTTGAATCCAGAATTCCTGGCTGAGATTGGTGGTCAGTTCGGGCCCTGAGTCAATAACTGACCACAGCACGCACTTTGGGCCAAAAGGCCCTAGTGGAGCTTGGTGCGTAGTCCCAGCCCAAAAATTCTGGCTGGGCCCTGTGTGCATTTTGGGCCCAAAATCCCTAGCTGAGCTTGGCAGACGGTTCTGGCCCTGAGAATCTAGCTGAGTTCTGCCCGTGGTTCGGTCCCAGTGCTCCTGGCTGGACTTGGCAGGGAACACAGAAGGCTGTGGATACCTTGGCCTGACCCAACACTCATTCAGAGACCCAGAACAATTGCAGGATCCACAGCAGAGAGGGACTGAGGATCACTGGCTGTGAGAGACCAGAACAACAGGGCTAACCTCCTAACATCCACACCAGTGAAGCTTTGAGCTCGCAGCCTAGGGAAATCGTAAGAAAACAAGTGAATCTATCATCAGACACCCTCCATTCAACTCTGGAAGCTACCCAACAAAAACAAAGACGGCAAGATGTCTAAAGGACAACGAAAAAGCATGCGCAAAAAACCCCAAAACAACATGGCGTCTCCAGTTTCCAGCTATCCCAAAGAATACCACCCAGAGAACTCAAATACAACGGAAATACAAGAAAATGACCTCAAATCCTTAGTAATGAGGATGATAATGGAGGAAACAAATAAAATTCGTAATCAAATGCAGGAAGACGCAGACAAACAGGTGAGAGACATAAAAGAAGCACATAGAGTGGAACTGGAAAAATTGCAGGAAAATGCAAACAACCAGATGAAAGAAATAGCTAAAACGGTTCAAGCTCTGAAGACCTATAAAGAGGCAATGGAAGAAACTCAGGAATATACAAAAAATCAGATGAAAGAAATCAAAAAATCAGTTCAAGATCTGAAAATGAAAATGGATTCAATGATAAACACACAGACAGAAGAAAAACGAGAACGTGAGACCTCAGAGAAGAAGGCGAGCAACACAGAGGTGAGCTTTTCTAACAGAATCCAAGAGATGGAAGAACGAATCTCAGGGCTAGAAGATACAATCACAGATATTGAATCAACCATTAAAGAAAATGCCAAATCTGGAAAACTCCTGACACAAAACATCCAAGAAATTAAGGACACCATGAAAAGAAGAAATTTGCGGATAATAGGCATTGAAGAAAGAGAAGACATCAGACTCCAGGGCCCAGAAACTATTCTCAACAAAATCATAGAAGAAAATTTCCCCAATCTAAAGAAAGAGATGCCTATAAACATACAAGAGGCCTACAGAACACCAAATAGAATTGACCAGAAAAGAAAAACTGCCCGCCACATAATAATCAAAACACAAAACATGCAGAACAAAGAAAAAATATTAAAAGCTGCAAGGGAAAAGGGCCAAATAACATTTAATGGTAAACCTATCAGAATTACACCTGACTTCTCAGCAGAGACCATAAAAGCCAGAAGGTCCTGGACAGAGATCCTGCAAACCCTAAGAGAACACAGATGCCAGGCCAGACTACTTTACCCAGCAAAATTATCAATAACCATTGATGGAGAAAACAAAATATTCCATGACAAAAACAAATTCAAACAGTACCTATCCACAAACCCAGCTTTACAGAAGGTACTAGAAGGAAAACTCCATCCCAAAGGGTCAAGCTACAACCAAAACTACCCAGGAAATAGATAACTATCCCATGGCAAAAACACAACTACACAAACGCTCGACTGGAAACAACATCAAAATTAAGACTCTTAACAGTCACTGGTCATTAATATCTCTCAACATCAATGGCCTCAATTCTCCAATAAAAAGACACAGACTAACCGAATGGGTACATAAACAAGACCCAACATTCTTCTGCATCCAAGAAACACATCTCACCCATAATGAAAGGCATTACCTCAGGGTAAAAGGTTGGAAAAAAATATTCCAAGCAAATGGTCACAAGAAGCAAGCAGGTGTAGCCATTTTAGTATCGAACAAAATAGACTTTCAACCAAAATTAATCAAAAGGGATGAGGAAGGACACTTCATACTTATCAAAGGTAAAGTCAACCAAGATGACATCACAATTCTGAACATCTATGCTCCCAATACAAGGGCACCCACATATGTAAAAGATCTCCTAAAAAAGCTTAAACTACACATCGATCCCCACACAATAATAGTGGGAGACTTCAACACCCCACTCTCACTGAAGGATAAGTCATTGAAACAGAAACTAAGCCGAGAAATAACATCATTAACCAATGCCATGGGTCAAATGGATCTAACAGATATCTATAGAACCTTTCACCCAAACAAGAAAGAATACACCTTCTTCTCTGCACCCCATGGAACCTTCTCCAAAATTGATCACATCGTAGGTCACAAAGCAAGCCTCAACAGATACAAGAGGATTGAAATAATACCTTGTATCCTATCAGATCACCATGCTCTTAGGCTGCAATTCAACAACAACAGAAATAACAAAAAGCCTACACGTTTGTGGAAACTAAACAACTCTCTGCTAAATGACACCTGGGTCAGGGAAGAAATAAAGAAAGAAATCAAGGAGTTTCTGAAATTCAATGAAAATGAAGAAACAACATACCCAAATTTGTGGGATACATTGAAAGCAGTGCTAAGAGGAAAATTCATAGCACTAAGTGCCTTTAAAAAGAAATTGGAAACATCGCACATAAGCATCTTAACAACACAACTGGAAGCCCTAGAAAAAAAAGAAGCAGAAACACCCAAGAGGAGTAGACGCCTGGAAATTATCAAACTCAGGGCTGAAATTAACAAATTAGAAACTAAGAAAACAGTCCAAAGAATCAACAAAACCAAAAGCTGGTTCTTTGAGAAAATCAACAAGATAGACAGACCATTAGCCAAACTAACTAAAAGGCAGAGAGACAGTATTGAAATCAACAAAATCAGAAATGAAAAGGGAGACATAACAACAGACACTGAAGAAATTCAAAGAATCATAAGATCCTACTTTGAAGGCATATACGCCACAAAATTTGAAAATCTAAGGGAAATGGACGATTTTCTTGATCAAGTTCACTTGCCAAAGTTGACTGAAGAACAGATAAACAAGTTAAATAGTCCCATTTCCCCGACAGAAATAGAAGCAATCATCGATGGTCTCCCAACCAAAAAAAGCCCAGGGCCAGATGGTTTCAGTGCAGAATTCTACCAGACCTTTAAGGGCGAGCTAATACCGATATTCTTCAAGCTACTCCAAAAGATAGAAATGGATGGAAAATTACCAAATTCATTCTATGAGGCCATAGTCTCATTGATACCTAAACCTCACAAAGACTCAACAAAGAAAGAGAATTTCAGACCAATTTCTCTTATGAACATAGATGCAAAAATACTAAATAAAATACTTGCAAAACGAATACAGGAGCACATCAAAGATATCATTCATCATGACCAAGTAGGCTTCATTCCAGGCATGCAGGGATGGTTTAATATACGGAAATCCATCAATGTAATCCATCATATAAACAAACTGAAAATAAAAAACCACATGATCATCTCCTTGGATGCAGAGAAAGCATTTGATAAAATTCAACACCCATTCATGTTTAAAGTTTTAGAGAGATCGGGGATACAAGGCACTTTCCTCAACATAATAAAGGCTATATACAGCAAGCCAATAGCCAAAATCAAAGTAAATGGTGAGATACTCAAGGAAATTCCTCTCAAATCGGGAACAAGGCAAGGCTGCCCACTCTCTCCATATCTCTTCAATATAGTACTCGAAGTTCTAGCCAGAGCAATAAGACAACAAAAGGAGATCAAGGGGATCCAAATGGGAAAGGAGGAAGTCAAATTATCCCTCTTTGCAGATGATATGATAGTGTACATAAGTGACCCTCAAAACTCCACCAGAGAACTCCTAAAGCTGATAAACACCTTCAGCAAATTGGCTGGATACAAAATTAACTCAAAAAAGTCTGTAGCCTTCCTATACACAAATGACAAGCTTGCAGAGGAAGAAATTAGGAAAACCACACCCTTCACATTAGCCACAAGCAATATAAAATATCTAGGAGTTACCCTAACTAAGCAAGTGAAGGACTTGTATGAAAAAAATTTCAAAACTCTGAAGAAAGAGATTGAAGATGACCTGAGAAGATGGCGTGATCTTCCTTGCTCATGGATCGGGAGAATTAACATAGTAAAAATGGCCATCCTACCAAAAGCAATCTATAGATTCAATGCAATCCCTATCAAAATAACTACACAATTTTTTAAAGACATTGAAAGTTCAATTCTGAACTTCATATGGAAAAACAAAAAACCCAGAATAGCTAAAACAATCTTGTACAATAAAAGATGCTCCGGAGGAATCTCCATACCTGATCTCAAACTGTACTATAAAGCAATAGTACTTAAAACAGCATGGTACTGGCACAGCAACAGGCTGGTTGATCAGTGGAATCGAATCGAAGACCCAGATATGAATCCACACACATATGGTCACTTGATTTTTGACAAAGAAGCCAAATCCATTCAATGGAAAAAGGATAGCATCTTCAACAAATGGTGCTGGTCTAACTGGAGGTCTATGTGTAAAAAAATGAAACTGGACCCATATTTGTCACCTTGCACAAAACTCAAATCCAAGTGGATTAAAGACCTCAACATAAAACCAGAGACACTAACTCACTTAGAAGAAAAAGTGGGAAAGAGCCTGGAACATATTGGCACAGGAGACAACTTCCTGAACAGAACACCAACGGCCCAGGCCTTAATGTCAACCATTAATAAATGGGACCTCATGAGGCTGAGAAGCTTCTGTAAGGCAGGAGACACTGTCAAGAGAACAAAGCGACAGCCTACAGACTGGGAAAAAATCTTCACCAACCCTACATCTGACAAAGGTCTAATATCCAAAATATATAAAGAACTCAAGAAATTAAACACCACCAAACCGAATAACCCAATTGAGAAATGGGGCTTGGAACTAAACAGAGAATTCTCAACAGAGGAGTATCAAATGGCTGAGAAACACTTAAAGAAATGCTCAACCTCCTTAGTCATCAGGGAAATGCAAATCAAAACAACTCTGAGATTCCATCTTACACCCATCAGAATGGCTAAGATCAAAAATTCAAGCGACACCACATGCTGGCGAGGATGTGGGGAGAGAGGAACACTCCTTCATTGCTGGTGGGAATGCAAACTAGTACAGCCACTTTGGAAATCTATCTGGTGCTATCTCAGAAAAATGGGAATAGGGCTTCCTCAAGACCCAGCTATTCCACTCCTTGGAATATACCCAGAAGATGCTCCAGCACACAACAAGAAAATTTGCTCAACCATGTTCATAGCAGCCTTATTCATAATAGCCAGAACATGGAAACAGCCTAAGTGTCCCTCAGTAGAAGAGTGGATAAAGAAACTGTGGTACATATACACTATGGAATACTACTCAGCTATTAAAAACAAGGAATTCCCGAAATTTGTGGATAAATGGATTGAGCTAGAAATGATCATAATGAGTGAGTTAACCCAGAAGCAGAAAGAATCAAATGGTATATACTCACTTATATCTGCATACTAGCCCAAGGGGCATGTCCCACGAAAGCCTTCACTTACCAGGAAACTGGGACAGAGGGGAAGGCATCCTATTGGGACTCTAAATGAGAGACGCATGGGAGAACAGCAAAATAAAAGGATCCAGAGGGTCCTAGAAATCTACAAGTAGAACAATATGATAGGCAGATTTGGGCCCAGGGGTCCCGCTCAAACTAAGGCACCAGCCAAGGACAATACAGGAGGTAAACTTTAAACCCCTTCCCAGATCTAGCCAATGGTCAGAATATTCTCCACAGTTGAGTGGAGAGTGTGATACGACTTTCTCACATACTCTGGTGCCTCACATTTGACCATGTCCCCTGGAGGGGGAGACCTGGTGGCACTCAGAGGAAGGACAGCAAGTAGCCAAGAAGAGACTTGATACCCTATGAGAATATATAGGGGGACGTAATCCCCCTCAGGAACAGTCATAGGGGAGGGGAATAATGGGAAAATGGGGGGGGAGGAATGGGAGGATACAAGGGATGGGATAAACATTGAGATGTAACAAGAATAAATTAATAAAAAAAAAAAAAAAAAATCAGAAAAAAATTAAGAGGACCATGAAAAAAAAAAAAAAAAAAGAAATGAGGGTGGTTGTACATGAGAACTCTCCCATTCATGGCCACAGGCATATTTGACTCAGACTTTGCTGAACAAGAGTTGGCTACGGTGATTTTTCAAATTGAAGGCATATAACACTTGGCATGGTCCCACATTGCTCTAGAAGATGCCTGGGAGCAGGTATAGACTAGTATGAGTTTTTAGATGGTGTTGTGTACTAAAAAAAATAAATCTGAAAATGTATGCATTGGTCTGGCAAAAGGCCCAGATATACAAAAGAAACAGGGAACAAAACATGGTCACATGGGGCAAAGAGAGTTGTCATTAAGTAGTTCGTGCACAAGATAGTTTGGAACGGGAAATGCAGAGGCAGAAACCACTTGCTAACTTTGAAGGTATGTAGTTTCTAATTTCCTTGCCACATATTCTTATTTACTGTACTCAGAACACTGCAGGCTTCTAATGTGCATGAAGAATGTGATTCTAAAGTTCAGCTGTAGATGCCAGCTTTGGATGATGACTTTCCATTCCGCATCTCTGTCAGTTAATAAGCTCTCACCTACTCAGCTGCTCAGGCTAGATTCCTGGCAACTGCTCCTGACATCTCTTTTCTTCATCCTCAACAGCCAATCAATCTATCTGATAATCCTTTAGGTTCTACTTTAAATGCCCCCCCTGTAACCTCTTTGCTATTTATAGAACTGCTCTCCTGGCTGATCATTGGTTCCCTATTTCTTTGTATAATCTGTTTTACTGGAATCCTCATTTGCTATCTGCTTTCTAACCTCACAAAGCAGTCAATGTGGACTCTTGAATCAAAGGCTTAAGTTTGCTCAGCACAAAACCAGATGCTGTCATGTGTGCAATGAATGTGCCTGAGAGCCCTATTCTTCTCCCTACTCTCTCCTCCCTCCTCAAAGTCGGCTTTGATCTGGGTCATAGTTTCAAAGGGTCACTAACACACTGTGGAGTAGGCTGATGGATGTTGGAGTGTGTGTGACAAATTATTACTAGTTCTTTTTAAAATTGCTTTTGTTTTCACAAAATTATGGTTACAAAATAAATGGTTTGTCTGAGCTGAATCTATTCCTGTTAAAATTGCAACATTAAAAATATATGTATAATAAACATTGCTTTCCTGATTCAACCAGAGTGGGGACATTGCATATTTGACAAAGAAGAGTCTATAGTCCTGAAGGCTAAATGTGAGTAATCTTAATTTTAAATACATAATGCAAATAGTGAGTTGAACTAAAAGCCCCTTCTATATTTTATGGGGTATAAGTGACTAGGCTTAGAAATTCCACTACTCATTTGAGTACATAGTTAACAAAATACAATATTCCGGTGAGTTTCACGCATATGATGTATGTGTTTCATGCAGGTTCAAGTTCATTTTAGTGCTGAAGGCAGACAATAAGCCTGTAAAGATGCAAGTATTTTTGGACTAGGATATGGAGTCCTTTGGGAATATATCCAGAAATGATATTATGAGATTGTTGAATAGATCTATTTCTAGCTTATATGGTACCCTAGAGACATACATCTACAGTGGATGCATCAGACTGAAGTTCTGCCAACAGTGTGTAAATATTTCCATTTTCTCATATCCATTTCAGCACTTGTCATTCCTTTTAGTTTTCATATTAGTCTCTTCTGAATGATGTGTGTTAATATCTCAAATTTTGTTTCTCCTTTCCTGATATTTATAGGTGTTGAATGTTTTTAGAAACATTCAACCATTTCTATTTTGTCTTTTTTGACCCTTACATTTAGCTCCATGTCCTATTCTTTGAAATAAGCTGTTTCTCTTCTTTTTTGAGTTCTTTGTGTATTTTTGTCTCTAGCTTTCTGAGAGATGTGTAGTTGTAAGGAGGATTCCCCAGTATGTAAGTTTTATCTTGACTCAGTTGATCATTTTCTTTACCGTACAAAAGAGTTTTAGTTTCATCATTTCCTAGTTTCAAGTGTTCTTATTTCCTATTCTACCAAAGCCTTGTTCAGAAAGACTTTTCCTGTGCTTATATGGTGAAGCACACTCACTACTTTCTTCTCTATCAGATTCCTGTTTAAGGTCCTTTGTTAAGATATTGACCCATTTAGAGTAGAGTTTTTTGCAAGTGAATGATGCACATTATTCTTCTCATGGAGCCAGCCTACTTAACTAGCAACATTTGTTGAAGATGTTGTCTCATGGGTGTGTGTATGTGTGTGTGTGTGCTTAAAAACAGGTATTTGTAGGAGCATGGGCTTACATTTGGGTTCTCAGTTCTCTTAAAGTGTCTGTTTTGTCATTCTACTACCATTCACTTTTATTACTATGGCTCTGAAGTATACCTTGAGATCAGGTGTGGTGAAGATTACAATAGAATTCTTTTTTTCCCATTGGATAAAGTTTCATACAATGTATTCTGATCACAGTTTCCTTTCTTGCAACTCCTCCTAGACCTTTCCACTTTTTTTTTGTTTTACCAGCTCAACTTCACTGTTTTTGTCCTCTCTCTTTAGAAAGCAAACAAACAAGCAGAGTGAGGTACTCAATCAAACTAATAAAATAATTTAGGAGAAGTAAAAAGAATATTGAAGTTTATGACATGAGTACTGATTCAGATTTCAGCGTTCTAATGGCCAATGTGAAGATGTCAAGGTTCAACTAGCACCAGGGGAATGAACAAGAATTACCCAGCAGGAAAGAATGACATCTTTAACAAGAACAACAACAAAACTCAGAAAAAGAAGAGTATAGAAATTGGAACAAACTGGAAAGGTGACTTGAGAGTGAAACTAGTTAAATTAGGAGAGAGATAATGAAAACTAGGAGTATATTATTAGGTAGGTGCCATATTATAGGGACTTAAGTCACCAAAATTATGTGAAATTGAAATGTTTTAAAAAAGAATCCTGGAGAATTACATTTGGCTTCTTTGGAGCTACATCTAGAAAAAGAAACCAAGACATTGGGGTAAACTAGACTTATATTTAGAGTGACCTTGACCCTAAATCATGACATAAATTAAAGAGTATTATTCTTTGCAAATGATTCATCAACAGTTTTCCAATCCCTCATATTCCCTGAATAGATAATGAATATATTCCTTATTTTCCAATTTTATTGAGATGCATCAGCCTTCACTGTTTATTACCTTTATTAGAAAAGAGAAAATTGTTTATAAATAAGTGGAGTCTAAACCTAAAAGATTCTTTTAATCCTTATCAGGGAGTAATCATGTATAATGAAAAATGTTTAAATAACACTATGGATTTTTACATGTATTTTCAGAGTTGAATATATCCCGGGTTTTATACACACTAGGCAAGCAACATTCCCACTGCTCTGTATCACTAACTGATGCTTATGATTTTAGACACTTATAAAAAGAGAAAATTTTCCCTTCAGAGCCCAGCAAATGGCAACTCTGATTCCTCTCTCTGGACATAAAGGAGTGTGAATGTCAATAAGAAAGTAGGCTGAGAGCTGAGCAGTTCACACAGGAATAAGTTGGAAGGCAGTTCATGGACTGTTCTTAATGAAATTTCTGAAGAACTGTATTTTTCATACTCTCTATTGCAGGAGAAAATATCACAATGGGATTTAATAAAATGCGAAGTTAGTTATAAGATCATCCCGGAGAAATAAAAAAAAAAAAATCTGCCTCATAAAGTACACCTTCTGCCTTGAAATTTCTAACACATTATAGATGGAATTGCACTAGAGATGATAAGGGTTCATAAAGATCATGATTGTTTTCCAGCTTTGAATACAGTTTGACAGCTTGCTTCTATTCACCTGTGCAAATTGACACCTGGCAAGTTTCAGCATTGGTCCCAGAGAGCACTGCAACTTGAGGACCAGATACCCTGGTCTATAATGTATTAATTGTGTTAGTGAGGGGCCAGTGCCTGGAGCTGTAGAGACAGAAAGGGTCATTTTTCTGTAAAAATTATCTTTTAACATTTGATTTCCATAGCTGAAATTCTAAAGCAATAAATATACTAGTTATGCAAGTGAAGAGGACTTACTTTGCTCTCTGTAGGGAAAATGTAAAAACATTATGGAGAGATTTTATTACTTATCAGAGTAGCATCATATTATATGTCATATCGTATCCTATATTATAGTTAATGTGGCCATATAAGGTATGGTATTCACATGCCAGTCATGATATGATTATTATTCAAAGAAGCAAGTTTCTGCAGGGTAGTTAATATACTAAACACTTTTTGTTCCCTATAATTTTCTAGATCCTTTCCAATATAAATCAACTCTAGCATGTAGGTGAAAATCGAATTGAGGATTGAAAATACAACAGGCAATGAGTTTAAGAGGGGACACTGGCAGTCTGGAGTGGTGCTTTGTAACAGCAAGAGCTGCCAAACAGGAGGATGGACTATTTTTCCCTGCCTTCATGGCAGACCCTGGAGCATTTTCTAAGATGTACTATTGTCTTTGGATATGGTTGAGTGGCTCATGCACACCCCTTTCTACAGCTGGGTCATTGCTTAAATAACATAGGAAAGCAAATTCATCTTTGTTGCTGTAACTGTATTGGCTTTTGTAAAAAGCTATAGTTTATGCTTCAAAAATCTTAGATTATTGTAGCCTGACATATTTCTGCTATACTTATCCATGACCTATTCCACAACATAGTCCTGTCTTGATTATAGGTTTTATTTTACATAGATGCCTCACTGTGATTGCATATTGGAAGCTTGTTGATTTGCAGTGTAACTCACAGTTGATGATAATTAATAACTTTCTTATCCTTACTTAGGAAGTACAAGAATGCTGATAACTCTAGAACTGATGAAAAAACAGCAGAATCTATCATTTAAATATTTAGTGTGTAAAGTCTTATAAGTTATATATTCTTGCCTATGTGTTTTTAGTAGAAAGTTAAAACAGAGGGACATTTTAAGAAGGAAAGCATACTATTTTTTTCTTTTCCAATTACCATTCTCCATTTCCACTGAATTGAAGAGTTGCATTATTTTGCATATGTGTTAGATTGTTCTCATAGCAGGGATAACTTTTGCTTTCCTGTTCCATTTTCATGTGTATGTGGTATGCATGTGCATATGCATGTTAGGTAGAATGTGTGTAGATAGAATATAAGTGTATATTTAAGGCCTGAAGATCATGTTGGGCAGGAACTTGGATTGTACTTTTATCTAAATCATGTAGACAGGGTCTCCCAGTCAAACCCAGACCTTGCTGATGTACACAGCTTCGCTACTGAGCTTCCTCTGTGGTCCCCTGTATTATTAGTCTCAGAGGCCCCCTGTAGGTGGGCCACTGCACTTTACCCCCTGAGGAATCTCTGCTGCTGTACTTCCTACTTCCTACTGCAATTTAAAGAGACATTTTTATTACTGGTCTCTTAAATCCTTGCTGTTTAAAATGTCAAATCCTATAAGAACAGTTTACTGATAACTAAGAAACATATAGCTAAGGAAAATTGTTATACACACCCATTCTGAATACTGATGTCAGGTCTGAACAGTCTTCATTTCCAGTGGTTGTAACAATCTTTTATGCAATATTGTGCAAGATATAATGTTGTTCTGATGGCTAGTTGATACAAGGGGCCAGAAATTTCTTTGACTCGCATTCCAGGATTCTTGTAATAGACTTCACATTTTGATGTCATAACTTGACAGAAGAATTTGAAGGGTATGCTAGCATGTGTAAGAAATATGGTCTGAATGAGCAAAAACCTGCGTGGTATTCAATATTATAAAAACTTCTATAATAACTAGCTCACTTCTTTAAGTTTATTAATTAATCGCTCATGATAGATGTGGTGAGCACATCTCTCTTTATATATCTCAACTCCCAACACCATCATGAATGATTAAATTACAACATTAATTTTGCAATAATTCTAATTATTTTATTCTGCTTCTGGTTTTCTTAAACCCATGTTTGTTAAAAAACCACATAATTCTATCCCAACAACCCCGCAAATCTGTTAATTTATTCTCTAATCACACAAAAATGTGAATCCTAGATTCTTTTTTGGATTATGTGTGGACGAAGTCAAGTTCATCTTGAGGCAAGTACTTCTCAGGAAAATAGCCAGTAAAGTCATTACACGTCATGTGTCTCCTAATTATTTTGTAACAGACATTGAATAGAGTTTATACTTCAACAATGAAAAGAAAGTAGGGAGAAAGAAGTAATTGTTCATCCATAGCTCCAATATTCAACCTAAGACACAATGCCGCTTGAAACTGAAATATAATCCTTTTTGATTATGTCCATGTCCTGAGCAGACCACACTAGCAATCGGGCAAAAAGGCCTTGGAGGATAGGAACACTCTTACAGTGGAAGATGAGGTACTCCTTCTATATTAGATTATGGGGCACTCCTATAGTAGAGTATGGGGCGCTCCCATAGTGGAGTAGAGGGACTCCTATAGTAGGGTCGCAGTGGGAGAGCACTCCTATAGTAATGTAGAACACTCCTATAGAAAGATGAGAGGGGACTTCTAAAGCTTTTCTAGGCTCAGTGTCTTCCAAAGGATGAAGTCATGCTTGAAGTTCTGTCAGGACTGTGACTTATATTAATAGCCTAGTGTTTCTGGGGTTCTGAGTAAGGCTCATTCTTGAAGTGCCAGTAGACGTTTCTCTAGTGGGATATTTGTGTTCTACTCTGCAATATTATTTTGGAAGCACATGGGTGTGGGGTAGGGAAGTGGAGGTCTTGAGAGTCTGAAACATACCTGAAGTTGGAGTTAAGATAACCGTGTCCCAAGAACTTACAGTCTGCAGCCCTGTATTTTAAATGCCTTATGAGAATCAGCAAGTTTTGTGACTTGAAACTTCTGGAACAATGGGCCAAGGTGCTTACTGTGTGTAGAAGTGCTACACTAAACTAGGGAATCAGATATTCACAGTCTGTGAGGTGAGCAATGAACACTCTGGTGTTGTCTCCTCAGCTCTGATTCTTCAGTCTGTGGTGAACACTCAGAGCACTGAGCCTGTGGTGGATAGAGCAAGCCCCTGACCTCTATAATTCATACATGCTTTTTCTTCACATAGTCTTTGATGAATATTACTTTACTATTTTTAATTCAGTGAATCCCTTTGGCAAACATGCAATTACTTATTTTAATTTGTACATTTTAATCTCTTCTTAGTACACATTTTTCATTTTTACTTTGTATGACCAGACATATTCCAAGAACTTTCTATTCTGCTTCTATTTTAAGTAAACATTTCATTTACATCTGCTCTTCCCTCTTGCCTCTCAACATATGTCATTAAATGTAGCTGTATACAGCCTGAATGCTTGGCTACCGAGAATGTCTTTTTTCCTTTTGGATCTTTTAGTTCATCATTTTAAATTATAGGTTTCATAAAACCTTATGGCATACATCTTGCATTCTATCACATTTTACAACAAGAATAGATTTTACTACAGTTTCTAAACCCTTCCTATTTCCATCTGGAATTGCCCCTAATATGGATTCTCTTTACGCTTTCCATTTCCACCAAATTCCAGGGCCACTTCAGCCTTCATTAAGGAGATTTAGACTTTTTTGGCCCCGACTAGATTTGTCCTTAGTGCTTTGCTGATGATGAAGTCTAGGATTTTAAAACTTGTTTCTGAAAAGTCCTACAGTATATCCTCCATATACAGCAATAAAGCTGATTTCACATGTTCAAATGTTTGTTAAAGTAACTTTCACTTAGTGATATGAACTTCATATCTTACTTTATTTTCTGATGCTCTGACAAAACTGCTACGAACTGAACATCCTGTGTAGAGTTTTTAAAAAACCTTATTTCTCAGACTTATATATGAAATTTTCAATAATAAGTAAACAAATAAACCTTATTTCTCACATATCTGAAGGCTGTAGATTACAAGACTGGAGGAATGTGTCTGGAGAAATCTTAAGTGTTCTTTGGTAACATGAAAGGACAGATGGGCAAGTGAGCATGGAAAGAGCAAGTGAGAATGAGAGAACACAGCTATGGGGGAGAAAGAGATCACTTTTATTAAAAATAAGAGCTGAAGTAATGCTCAATAGACACAGGGCTATCCCATATTTCCTGCTGTCATCTGTGGATACCACAACTGCTTAATTTATTTGCTTCTCCTGTGAAATCTCAAAGTTCCTTGAAGACAGATTTGGGTATGGCTGAACCTTTCTATCTCTTCTTTCCAGTGTAGTCTTGTGGCTTAAATCTTTGCCTATTTAACAATATTCTTTTCTTTGGCTGTAATTATAAGGCCAACGTTGAAACCTATGCTATTGGAAATCTTGTAACAAGTTTCTTTGCATATGTATCCATGTGTCATTTTATTGAACTCAGGTTTTTAGCTACAGAAACATTAGAGCTAAGTTCAGACCCAGAGAGGTAAAGGAAAAAAAGCAAAAGTTATTTTTACTAATATGTTCATTTTATTCATTCCAGACACATCTTTATCCATGAACAAGTCAGGTGAGAGATGCTTCAATGAAAGAACAACAGAGTAAAAGAAGTTTCCACCCCAAAGGCCTCATGTACTCCCTACAAGGAAATAAGGGTCGTAGGTTTAGAGAAGGGTATCTGCTCTTTAGTGGTCAATGTCTGAAACAATTTGTAAGCAACATTGGTTATCTGTCACTCTGTCTGCCTACTTATCTATTTATTCATCTGTTTATTTATTTTGGAGGTTTATCTGTGTTTGTGTGTGTGTGTGTGTGTGTGTGTGTGTGTGTGTGTGTGTGTGTGTGAATACAAATTGCCTGCTATTGTATTTTTAATTACAAAGTGGTGTGTGTGTGTGAGAGAGAGTGCATGTGTGCACTTGGCCCAGGCTCACCATTTGTGTCTCTGCTTGTTATGTGAAAAAAAAAACCCACAGAGAAATCATCCTTACCACTGTCCTCCTTAGCAGGTGATCATTTTATCCCCTGTTTGGATGATACCTAATTTCTTAAGATCTACCTTTACTGTAAGGAGGTAGCTCTAGTATTCTACTTTATCTGAATACTCATTTTTCTAATAAAATTCAAATAATTTATCTCTTTTATAACAAACCAACAGTAGCAATTTCCATTTTATAGCTGATACTATCTGACTAGTTACAGTAAATGACCAATAATATTGAGAGCTTAAATTGCAGGTAAGAAGTAAAAACATATGTAAAGAGCTTTTGATTACCTTCTAAGAGAAAGCAGTCCTGTGGACTCATGCCTTAATCCAGGAAAGCGGAAGACTCAATCAAGGTGGTAGAGGGCATTAAATACATTAACTACAACAAAGGGCCTTCGCTTAACAGGACAATCTTACCTTTCACAAAATTCAGATGCTTGTTCAGGATAAGTTGGGCATGCTAAATTACACGAAGATTCCTGTCTCCCTCCCAGGACTCACTATTGGAGCTCACCAGGGTACCAGGATCTAGGACAGCTTTGGAGAGCTGCCAGGCTGTCGGTACACCCAGGGTACAAAGCTTAGGTGGGTGACAAGAGGATCTGGCTGAAGGGAATGGTCCCTTTTGCCTAGGTGTGTCACAGCCTTGGATATCTGTCTGCTTTACCCAACTCTATGAACTCCTGAGCTTTACAAGACTACGGGAAATCTCCAGAAGAAACGGTCTTACAAAAGCTGTCTGCCCCGTTCTTAGTAAGAGATGAAAGAATCAACTTCCACTGAAAAGGTTCTGGAACATTCTAGTTTTATTTTGGAATCATCTCAGGGTAAAAAAAAAAAAAAAAAAGGAAAACTGCTCTCAAAGACCAGCTCCCACTGAAAGCCCTGTGTCCCAGTGCGGTTTTCTTGAGTCCTCTCAACTTCACAAGATAAAGTCAGTTCTGTAGTTCCTAAAAAAAAAGTGTTGAAGAGAAGGTTGGAACTTTGTGACTTCTTGGGCCTTCTTTCTGTGACAGAAATAAGAACATTTTGCTCAGTGGCTTCTTTACCACACTTGAAGCCATCTCCATAAGGAGATTCTTTGATGCTCATCATCCTCTTTGAAGTCGGCTGTATGTTGCCAGGAGTTACCCTGTCTCATTGTCAGTGAATCTTTAAAGTAATAAAAACATTTAAATGCCATAATCTGTACATCTCTGATGTTTTTTTGAAGACCTTATATAAATATTTTACCTTATTCTGTAGAATCATGTCTATCTGTTGCACCTAAAATATATATTCTTGTGATAAACAAGGGCAATCTTGGATGCAGGCAGAGTTTACACACAAACTCTACCAAGGGTTTGCAAGTCCTTAATAGTGCTGACTCACAAATACGTCTGTCAGATATATTGTGCCAGAAGGCTGAAGATGATGCTCCAATGATTAGAGAGTTTTAGGTGACTATTCACATACCAAACTGTCTTTGTCATCTTTTCATTTGGAAAGCTACTAATCTGCACTCACTGTATACTCAGGTAATCAATTTTATTCCTTCTCAAGTATCTGATGGTGTTGAAGACCAGATAGCTTAGTTTGAAAATTAAGCTTAGTTGTTTAGAGGTTAAGATGTTTTGAGGTCTAGATAGATGTTTTAAGTTGGTAATGAGGAGATATGATAGATATTGATTTACATTCAGAATTTTGGGTGCACTATGATAAGAAAGATGTTTTACCTCAAGGCTGTCAAAAACAAATAGAAAAAAAACTAAGAATGTAACATTTATATAATTTCTGATTGTGTCATGGTTTTTCTTGCTATAGGTAGTTTATTGCATATATGTGTAATAATATAAATGTATATATAAAAAGTAAAAATAATATTTCCCTAAAAATAAAAGAAAAAAGAAAAATCTTTAAATGCTGGAAAAAGAAAAATGTTGGCAGGTCAAAATTGTGCAGGTTTTATGAAAAAATAATCACAGTGGCAGTAGCTAATGAGTGTAATAATTGAGTAAAACTGTTGATGTTTAATGAATGAAAGACCTATTTGAAAGGAAACATAACACAGTAATTAAGAACTGTGAGCTTTAGCTTGGTGGGAACAACCCAGCAGCTACTGTAGATCATAATGGTAATTCATTTTCTAAATTATTTCTTGAAATTGTACATGTGTTTTAAAAGATAAAAAACATCCAAATTCTCTTATTAAATGTCTTTTGTTCGATACCTTCATACTCCACGTATTCTGGACCTAGGTTAAAAACTTATCCTCATCTCAGGCATGCCACTTGCTGCTAGAGACAAAGAGAAGTGGTGAGTACCCACAGGGTTTCTAAAATCTCCTCTAATAACTTATCAGTGTAGGGGAATTTATCCTCTACTTTGTGAAGGTTCACCGATAGAAAAAAAATAACATATTAACAAGAAAAACAACATACATTTACTAAGATGCATGAGGACTTTAAGAAATAAAGGTAATTTTAAGGCTTATTTTTATTTTTCTCTGTATGATGTGATGTGTGTGTGTGTGTGTGTGTGTGTGTGCGTGCGTGCGCACGCGTGCACGTGTGCATGCACAATTTAAGGACATAGTAGTGTATACTAAATGTGTCTGTGTGGATGCTGGGGATTGGAGGAGGCCAAATAGGAACTTGGTTTCACTTGAACTGTAATCACAGCTGTTTGTGTGTTGCCTAATGCAGAAACATGTTCTTAATCACTGAACCATCTCTCTAGCTCCCTCAATGATCTAAAAATGGTTTGATGCTTGTACAACCCTTTTGGAAAGGTCTAGAAATTTAGAAAAGGCAGGCAATTGTGAGAGCTAATAAACTTTTAGGAGCATTGAACTAGTCCAATGATAAGTCATTGGTCCAGCTTAAGATTCTTCCTCAGTGTGAATACACTGCCATATGTAGTTTTTCAGATAGTCGATCAGCATGGCCCAATGGCTGTGGTCACTTTTATAACCTCTTTTTATTGACATTCTTACTGAGAGAATTTAACATAATTTTACCACTTTTAGGGGAAGTTTAGTCAGGGAGTTGTAAGAACTGGAGGCTGAATGTTAAATGGAACTTCAGAGAGACTTTGATTTTTCTTTCTTTCTTTCTTTCTTTTTAAGTGCTTCTAAGGCTGTCCAGTTTTCTTAAATTCAATGTTCTTAGCATTTCAAAGCACTATACTTTGAGGTATCATTTTCTGACCCTCAAAAATGTCTGTTTTTCTATTAAGCCAAATATATAATGAGGCCAAGGCAAGAGTCCACGGGAAAAGGAGGTTCACACCACCCCGGAGTGTCATGGAGTCCCATGAAAGTTATAATCTTCTCTGGGGAATTGATGAATGAGAAAAAATAAAATCACATGTGAGCTGAAGACAGTAGAAGTTAAGAGTTTCTCAAATTGGCTTGCCTGGTTCCTGTTTATGTAACCATGGGTTATTTACTTTCTGTATTTGTCACCTGGATTCCTCATCTATAAAATAGAAAACTCTAGGGCTACCTCATGGGAATAAAATGAGAATCAAAGAACTGTTCTTCTCTAACTACTTATCTTTGATAGTTCTGTGTATGCATTTGATACATTTCCATCAGCCACATACTGAATATTGATTATACATGCCACAATATAAAAAGCTAAGTTTACCCAATTACTGTGGCATTCCTTCAGCAATATTAGGCCAGCAGCTTGCTGAGAATCCTCCAGTTTCAGTGTTATACTGGGGCTGCAGAGGCATCCAGCTTTGTGCACTAAAGAAATAGTACATTTTTGGTCTCTCCAGTGTGAGATATCAATTGTTGGGCTGTCTGGAAAGCACCCTGTAAGTTGCTCTAATAAATACCATATATATCATTTGAAAAGACTGGACATATTTTCAAATTTTCCACTTTCATCATAATAACTTTCAAAAATGCTACAAGAAGAAAATTAATAGTCCCTGTAAGAAGGTCAAATGTAATAATGTAGTATGGGTCTCCTTTTTACTTCCTGGGTCATTATTTTATACTATGTTGCAAAGGGTATTATGATGTACTACATGCTGTCAATAATTTGTCAATAAATAGTAAATTCTCTTAAAATGATTTATAGGAAATTTAAAACAGTAATGTTTTACAGTAAATGCTACTTAGATAATGTATTTATATTGTGAATGTTATAAAATTAAGTAAGTTATTTCCCCTTAGGAAATACTTGTCAACTAGATGTACTTAATTTTAAAAAAAGAAATACCATTTTCTGGACTTATATGCTCTACACCCACAAGCACAGGCAATTGAAAACTTTAAGGTAATTTTGGCTTCCAAGTTAAAATACATGTATTCTCTGTATATAATTCATTTTATTACCTTTGATCATTTCTTTTATCTTTCTACATGTATAATTAATTCTGTAGAGACATTTCCTTGGTCTTGTCTAAACAATCCTACATTTGACATACTCAAACTTCTATTTAATTTTATACGGTAAATATTACATTCTTCCCCCACAAAATTTATTGTTGCTTCATAATTTTTGCATATTAGAATTTAAAGATCATTCTGAATACTTCAGTGTTTCTTGTATCATTGTCTCATCTCCCTATATATGATGAATACATATTAGTGTTTAATATTATTGAAGACCTAATGGACAGATTTAATTTACTGAATTCTGTATATACAAAGATAATCATCTTTGTATGCCTGAAAAGCAGAATGTCTGCTGGGAGCTCAGTCCAAGAATCTGGACTTCTCAGAACTTGAGACAAACTTATTGCAGCCCAGAGCCAAGGCAGAAAGCCAGACATTGTCCTGGATCAAGCATATGAAGAAAAGCTAAAGAAGCTGGAATCCGGTGTCAACGGAGGATGCCACAGCAATGGCAATACTTCCCTGGAATGAGTGGAGGTGTATGTTGGCTGGTGTACTCCTTCCACCTATCTTTCATCTCAACCTTAGGTAGTAGCTTGGTTCTCCCATCTTTTTGGAAGCCCTTCCCCCATTAGGTGTCTTAGGTCTTCACATAACAGTCATTTCTGCAAATGCTCTCAAAGTTGCCATGAGAAGTGTGTTTTCTTGATTCCTTAGTGGTTTTCTTTATAAACTTAAGTTGACAATGCATATTTTTGTTTTGTTTTGTTTTGTTTTGAATCCATCATAATCTCCAAACCAAAGTTTGGTTTCTTAATTTCAATCCCAGGTACTGTGCTTTGCATGCATTACTGCCACAGTGTAACATCACATCTTTCATATCCCCTCTATTCACATAGAATGATCCACCGAACTCCAGAAACATTCACATAATCATTTCCAATGCTGAAAAGTTATTACCACATTGTAAAACTGTGATATCTGCTATTGTAAACCTTACTTTTAAAATTTAATTTAAAATTAATTAAATTTGTTTATTTATTCACTTTACACCCTGATCCTAGCCCTCTCCTCTTTCTCCTCCCAGCCCACCCTCTCCCTGTTTCCTCCTCCCAGCGCACTCTCTCTCCCTTTCCCCATCCTCCCTTCCCTAATCACCAGAACGAGGGAGCTCCCCCCACACCACACCACTCCAGCATGTCAATTCTAATCAGGACTCAGCACATTCTCTTTCCCTGTGGCCTGGAGCGAAAGTCCTGCCAGGGGGAGATGATCAAAATCAGGCAACAGAGTCCATGTTAGAGACAGCCCCTGCTCCCCTTACTAGGGTACCCACATAAAGACCAAGCTGCCCATTGGTTATGTGATGGGCTTGGGTCCAGTCCATGCACGATCCTTTGTTGATACTTCAGTCTCTGTAAGGCCCTCTGGGCCCTGCGTAGTTGGCTTTGCTGGTCTTCTCATGGAGCTCCTGAACACCAGCCCACACACAAAAGCTTTGACCCAAAATGTACCCTGCCGATAAGATGTGCAGGAATTAAAAATAGAGTAGAGATTGAGGGAATGTCCAACCAATGCCTGGTCCAACCTGAGACCTACCCTATGGTAGAGAGTCAGTCCCTGACACTATTCATGACACTCTGCTATGCTTGCAGAAAGGAGCCTAGCATAACTGTCTTCTGAGAGGATCCAGGCAGCAGCAGATAGAAGATCTGAAACTCATAGCCAAGATATGAGGTGGGGAGTGCAGGGAGTCTTGTGGAAGAGTATCTGTGTTCGGGGGTGGGGGGGATATTGTAAACTTTTCAAGTGCTTTCACTCACTTCTGTTTTGGCCACCAACTGATAGCTTTCATCTGAAATTTTATTTCATATTCTCTTTGACCGCGATGCATAAAAGCTATAAGCTATAGTTCCTCTTATCATTCTTCCAAACATTTCTCATTCTCTGTAGTTAGCAGTCTTCTCCTTAAAGATTATACCCTATATGTTTAAGTTATGTTCCCAAAAAGATACATAGGTGTCTTAGATCTTGGTGCTGGAGATGTGACATTACTAGAAACACGTGATATGAAGATATGCTTAAGATAAAACATATAAAATAGATTGGCCCAAGTCCTTGGTGAATATTGTCATTATAGGAAGGGAGATTTGGATATAGAAACACATGCAATCAGAGGAGGATGGTGCTGCTGATGCCCAGATAGTGTTATCCTGAAATATGACATGAAAGCAAAAGCAAAGCATTATGCTACCATTATCTCACTCCTTTCAGAGGGAGAGCTACCGTATGGAATTTTTCAGAACTTCAGTCTCTGAATGTAGGTCACATGATCCTCCTGTAATAGATGTTACACTTTCCAATAGACAGAAAAGAATATCGCACATGGAGGTTTTAAAAAATTATCTGAACAAATAGGACTTACTAAATTCCTACACTTTCACTGACAACCAATTAATTTCATTGTCTTATTCCATTTTTATATGACTGTCCATTCTTCATCATGGTTTTTCTTAAAATTGGGTATTCAATTCAATATCTCAAAGAATTTGAAAGTTCCTAGTCATATAAAACTTTGCTTAAATATATTATTATGCTTTTTTGAGTATGCCTTTTATTATAGAATCCATATATATATATATAAACCTTTGTGATGGAGAATGAATAATGGCAAATTTAGAGACACAAGAAAGAATGCCCCATAAATTTACAAAGACAAAATTTAAATATACTGCCATATTTCAGAGAACGTTGGTCCCTGAAGAAGGAAAGGAAACTTTCATCTTTTGAAGTTTCTGATTAAGCTTGGTCCTACTAGCACATTGATTTTAGATTCTAGACTCTAAGCATGCAAGTAGCTACAGTTCTGTAGTTTGTGGAATAATGTTACAGTTACCATAGGACACTAATGAAACATTTAATACTCTCCTCCTTTTTTGACTTATTTTCAAGTCTTTGTTTAATTACCATAATTTTTATTCTAACTGAATAATCAGTTCTTCCTTGTTAGTATTATTTAAAAGGCCTATGCTTTATCCCAAAAATATAATTACAATTTTATATGTACTTGTGTATGTTTTAAAATTTAACATTTACTCCCTTTCATTTTTGTACTTTATTTCTATAACTTTTTCTATTTTTTTAGTCTGTTGCTATTTCAATAAGTACATAAGGACTGCTTTTCATTACATAGTCAATATTATTTCTAAAAAGAATATCCCCAATAAATTTTTAGTAAATAATTCAAACATGAAATTAAAATTAAATTCAAATAAAAAATGTACATAAGCAAACTATTAAAAGCAGTATTTATTGTTATATTACATGTATAGATCTGAGTTTATGAAATCATAAATGCAGTCTGAGGACCAAAGTAAGAAAATTGTATTGCTCTGCTTCCTACAATACAGTATTCTTACTATGGCCTCTGAAACAGCTGTTCATTATTAATATAGGAGAGGAAAGCAATGGCTCAGGCAGAGATGTGAAGACATTGTCATCAACGAGATGAAACACAGAAGCAGTGTGTTTCCAGGATGGAAATTTTTAGGCATACCATCTCTAGAGGTATAGGATTCTGGACTATACTGAAAAAATGTGCCTTGTCTTCATGCAGCCTATCAGGAAGAATTTTTCCACCATACGAATTTCCATTTTGGTTACATAATATACTTTCTCAAAATAAATAATCCAGAGTTGTTTTGTTGGGATTTAAGGTGGTTAATTAATTGTATTTTTTTCAACATGAACTCTTGCTCTTTACCTTCTCTCTATTCAGAATTTTCTGGAAATCTAAATAATACTTTTCATCTTAAAAGTCACCTGCCTTCACCTCATGCGTAAAGCTCTTGTTCTTAATTTTCTTTTGGTTTATTCTAGTCTTTCAATTCTTTTGTCCAAGTATCTTAACTCTGATTCTAGTATCAAGTCATGTAATACTTTTCTGTTACTTTTGTGATCTTTAAAATTATTTTATAGATATAAAGTTTAAAAATCAGCTAATTTGTTTTTCTCACCAATAATAGTATACATTCAGCTTTTCTACTAATAAAATTATGGGGAGTCCAATGACAATGCATATTATGAGGCACTCCTGACATGGTTTGGATCTTCTGTGTCTCTCCAAAGTTTATCTGCTAAAAGATTAATTTACAGGTCACACATTTAAGAAGATGTAGAACCATGCTGCAGTGAGGCCAATGAAAGAAGTCAGATCACAGGGACTTGTTCAAAGGGGATATTGGGAACATGGCCACATTGTGTCTAAGCATTTCAACATTCATGTGGTAAAGGCCTCTTTTGCTAGGGGCCTTCTTTGTAATCCAATGGCTTACTACAGGCCAAAAGGACATAGTCAAATAAACTTGGAGTATTACCACCATGAAGAAAAACAAAACTATATTTCGTGTGTATTTTTCATCATGGGTAATTTGTCACAGCAGCATATTTACCAAAAAGTTTTCAGTTGATACATACAGTCCATTTTTTTTTGAGTGCTCAGCAAATTGAAAGGTGTTGTGAATTACATTACTACTAATACTCAAGAAAATGCTGTAAAGATTCCATAAAAATGCAAAGCAGATGGCACAGTGCCTGAAGCAGAGCAGCCAGAAACCATTGATTTCTCCTACTTTTATGATCCCTGTGTTCTGTGAGTGTAGGAAGAGAAGAAACAAAGCTGTTGGCAAACACAAGTGAACATTGCCTGTGGATATCGTCACTTCACATTTGCACATTTGCTCTCTGAACTTATTTGAAAGGCTTTTCAAAATCATGGGATGTTTTAGAAAAGGCACTATAACATGTTCAGAAAGTCTTACAGAAAGGGATAACTCTATACCAGAGTCCTTGTTTTAGGCCTTCATGATATCAGTTACTTAGTATGTATATTTTCAAAGGATCTAGTGCATAGTACCAGCTTTTCTGCAAAAAACTCAGTTTAATATAGAGTTATAGAATAATACAGACATTAAGTCAGAAAATTAACAAGAGAAAACTGTGGAAAATAAAAAAACTACAATTTGTAACAACTGATAAGTTCATTGTAACTATTTTAATAATATTATTGATGGTCAAGGAAAAAATAGATACATGTATCCTCTCCTGTTGACAATGAGAGGGCAGATTTTTCTTTTTTGAAATAGCAATGTACATGATGAGGTATGCTTTTGATTTCTGAAGATGGGTGTTATGAATTATATTATGCTAATAAAACTCTATTTAAGCAAGTGCTCTGAAGATTCCATAAAAATGCAAAGCAAATGGCTTTGTGCCTGGAGCAGAGTGCCCAGACATTGTGGATTTATCCTACTTCTGACTCCTGTGTATTCCAAGTGCATAGTTAAATTGCAGTTTTCATTATGCAAAGAACTAGGAAGCTTGATGAAAAAAAATGAGTCAGAGTCCAAGAATTTCAGTACCTGACAGTTTTGATCAGTTCTATAATTGCATATTTTGCAAAGCAATTAAATTGAGGAATTTACAGCCTGATATAACAAACCTCTGTCAGAGAAAATTTTTAGACAATAAATATGACCATGAGTACAAATATTAAGTTTACTGTCCCAACTAACAACTTATTATGAGATGGAAAAGCCCAGGGACTCTACTGCTATAAATATTGACAGTTGCCTGGGGACCTAGGGAATCCATGTTATGCTATGAATTAATACATAATGAATATACAAAATACTGAATACTGAACAACTGAATATCCATGAAGAATGCGTTTACTTCACAACCAACCAATTATAATTCCTACAGATGTGGTATTCAGTGTTCATGACTGTGACTTTAAATGTATCATAATAAATACAATAAAGCTGTAGAGATAAGAAAAGCTATTGAATCATAAATAGTGAGTCACAAGAAATAGTTAATTACAAAAGTATTTTAAAACATTTATAATGACTTGGATGTCAAATAGGGGATACAATAAAATTTCACAGTGCAGTCATATTTAAAATAAGTAAGGATTAAATGTGAGAAACCAGAAATGCTCTGAAAAAGACAATTTATAATATGCTCAGAGTATATCAATAAAGGGAAAAGAAGTTCCCATACAGATTTTACAGAGACTGGTCATACTGAAGAACAGACGGAGATTATACACATAGGTGCTTCTAAGAACAACAGATGTCTCATCTTTCTGTCTTAAAGACCAGAATCATTGGTCCCATGTGATTGAAATACTTCAATCCGCCTTTTTACCCTAAGATATTGCTGCTGCTCTGTCTTCTCTTGATTCATCCTACTTGTAGGGCTTTCTTTTGAGCTTTCTAGTTGTGCTATAGGGGTGTTATGTCCCTCATTTCAGCTCAGCTCTCCTTCAGAATTTCTACCTCCTAATTGAATTCCATTCTCAAGTCCTGGATTGTCTTTATCATTTCTACCAGCCTTATATTTGTAAGTTTTTTGGGGGGTTGTTTGTTTGTTTGCCTACGGTGGGGGACATCACTTAGTCCTGTGTTCTACTTAGTTCTTTTATTTTGATTCTACTGACGTATTTCTTCTTTAAATGTTTGGTAAAGTTAGTGATTGTTCTTTTAAATTCTGTATTCTGTCTTTCATTTAAGCAGTTCTCATTGGCCATTTAACAGGCTTCATAGGTTTTAGAGGGAAGGTACTGGCTTGATATTTCATATTGTTGGCATTTGTTGATGATATCTGAGCATATGGACCTATTTTCTTGGTTCTGTACTTGATATGGATAGAGCAGTTTACAGTACAGAGAACATGTGTGAAGGGTTGAACCAAGAGATTGTAAATAGTTAGGGTAGAATGGGTAGAATGAAGTTAGGTAGATTGGACTCATGTATAGGATGAGCTTTCTACCATACTATAAAATTGTGTACTTATAGAAACAGCAAAAAACACCAGGTTAAAACATTTTTATAATGTATTACGTAGTCTAAAAAAGTTAAGTCAAATAAGTGTCGGCTAAGTAATAACTATATAACAACCATAATTTTTTGTAAAAAGTAATATTATTTAAATTAATTTATTAGGAGTCTAAAGTGTGATACATAAAGCACCTCTGTCTTTGGGCACATTTTTCATTTTGAAAAGAGAGATTGCAAATTAGGCTCCCGAATAAAATAAATATTAAAGCCCATTGAGAACCTTTTTGGTCCAAGTTTATGCAAAAATTAAAAATTCAAGTATATACAATCTGCTAGTAAATGCCACTTTATTTGAAAATTTCATCCATTAACACATAGAGTTATTCAACAATGTGTATTTACTTCTGTCTTTTTGTTTTGTTTTTATTTTTGGAAAATTTTTTCAGACTTCTCTTGGTTAACCGTCCGGAGATTGTTTATTTTTCCCAATGATGTATTATGTACATGTAGTCTTCTTTTCAGGTCTCAGATTCCTCAAGTATCTTCTGTAGATCTATCTTACAGATCATGAATTCCATTTGCCTGTTTTTGTCATGAAAGTGGTTATTTCTCTTTCAATTTTGATATATGGGTTTGCCCACTTTACATTTCACATTGAAAATTATTTCATACTGAATATAGATCTTTTCAGCTCCTTCTGGTCTTAATATTGATGTTGATTATTCTGGTGTTATTCTGATCAGCCTACCTTTATAAGTGACCTGACCTTTCTTTTGTTTAGAATGCAATGCTTTTTTTTTTCTGAGTCTTTAATGTTTTAACTATATGTGTGTATAAGTCTCTTTTCTGCTCCTGTCTATTTAGAGTTCTCTAATCTCTTTTACGCAAATGAGCATCTATTTCTTTAAGTTTGGACACTTTTCTTATATGTTTTTATTTGAACTATCATCTATATTTTGCAGTTTGGTGTTCTCCTTCTTCCATGGTCATAATCAGAGAGTTGATTCTGTTTATGCTTTCTAGAAATTTCATGCTTTCTGCTAGCATTTCTTTTTAAAGTTATCTTGGTCTTTATTGAGTGATTCAAATCCTCCACTCTGTTTCCCCCATGAATTCTATGCTTATTCCATGATCTATTTTATTACTGAAACTTTCTGCTGATATTTGTATTCGGTTTATTGAGGTTTTTATTCAACACAAGATATTGTTTTGGTGTCATTAAGCAATTATATCTCTATTTTTGTATCGTGAATTATTTTATTTTATATATCTCCTTGTTTTTATCCCTTGAAATCTATTCATATTTTTCCTAATTGTTCAAAAATATTTATAGTCATTCTTTTGAGTTCTTTGTTTAGTAGTTCTACCAGGTTATTTTCAGTATGTGTAAGAGCTATAGTTGTCTGAATAAGACCTACATAAGATAAACCTAGTCAACATTTTTAAAAATAACACAAAACATTGAAATGTCCTTTTGAAAATATATTGCTAGTTCTATATGAGCAGAAAGACACACAAATTATTCTCTGTTGACTTTCTCTCTCTTCTTCCTCCAACAACCCCATATTCTCCACTTACACTTACACTGGAAATAAGCACAATTTTTATTGCCATTCATATCATTTCAGTGTCACAGTTGAGTGAAAACTCTTCATAGTGCCACATGGTTAGTTATTACTAACTTGACATGCAAGCGAAAAATCATGCCCCTTTTCTATGATAAACTTTTGAAATCAATTGAATTATGCTGTCAGTTTTAATTGAAAATATCAGGAGAAAATTCATGATTTACATAAACATATGTATTAAAATATCTATGTAATATTTTTTAATAATTGAAAATAATATAAATTAGAGTTGTGAATGAAAATATAGATGTATGAAGGAGCTCATGGTGGATATGCACATTTCTGAATTATTTGAGCAGGAAAGTGTTCATCAAGGAAAGGACAACAGAGATTATGGGCTACCATGCACAAAACAAATATGTGGAGGTCAAGAAATAATTCCACAGTAAGTATACAACAAAACTGGAAATACAGTGTGCCTTAGTTGAGGTTCTTCAAATTATATTTTTTAGTCAAAGAAATCAGCTTTCTTCACTATGGAGGCATGGCTTTGTGTTTTGTAAGTAGCACTTGCTTTAGTGGATGCCCTAGAGCAGTAACAGGATGGCCTAAGTTACGGTTCACATCACCTTCATTTTAACTGATCGATTGCCTGGAACTTCGATTGTCATTTTTATTATAAACAAAGAAATTTCAATTTTCTCCATTTTGAAAATTCCCTTTGCTGCCATCTCTGAGACTCACTCTTGTCTGGAGTAGTCTATCCCGTTGATGCCCTGTGATACAATTTACAGAATGCTCAAAAAACCTGGTACACCTTGGATCTTTTCATATAGTTTGTTGGTTTCCACTTTGTGATTGAACCTGTGGATACCTTGAGGGGCAATAACCTATAAAAAAAAAAAAGCATAAACATAGTGAGACCCTACAGAGAGTCCTGAAAATGGATTGCCAAGAGAAGTGTTGCCAAAGCCATTTGGGTACGGGAATAGAAAAGAATTAATAACTTCCAAGTATATAATAATAATTTTAATGATTCTCTTAAAAAATATTATTATCAAATTCAACAAAAGTTAATACGGGAATTTTCTTCTAAGAAATTTAGACCACTCCTACCATATTTTCTTTGTATTTCTGTACAAAGCAGCCTAACACTAAAGCTGCGTTTGGAAAGCTTTTGACTTTAGAAGGATCTGTGCAAAATGAAGCATTTTTTTTTTGTTAGATTTTTTTCCTCCACTCCTGACGATTTTGAAGGTTGAAAAGATTTCACACATCAAAACAACCACCTCAACTGCAGTGAAGATGAAAACAAACTTCTTCCGGCAGGGACTTTGACCTTTCTAACTAAATTTGCCACCTCTTCCTCCCTTTTGAATCTCAGAGCCAGACACCGGTATTTTCTCTCCCTATTTTCATCTTCTACTGTGAGAAAATAAGGTGAAAAGCAAACCTCAAATCCCAAGACATCCTGAAAACTCATTCCGTGCTGTTTCCTTTTGGTCATAAGATTTCCCCACTCGCTTTCAGGAATAAACAGTTTCACAGAGCAATCTTTACAGTTTTAATAGCATGTGACATTTGAGTCTCTGAAGCCCAAACATCTCTGTGAAGTATTTGCTTCTTCAACAACCTGGGACTTTTAGATAGTTCATCTTGTTCCCAGAGTACAATTTCTGCTCCCCATTGCTCCTTAAATTTTTTCTTATTTACATACACTTGGATCTACTTTTTCTCTGATTAATTCTACTAAATGAAACACCAAAGCAGTGCTCAACATATAGATGCATTTGCATCCTTAGAAATATTTCTTTCATTCATCTACATAAACATATATATCTTTCATGTGTCATATAAATCAGGGATAAACTTAAGGGTAGCTATAAATTTTTATCTCCAAACTAAAAATACAATGTCAACAAAAGGAGATACAGTGGTTAAATGAGGTCTCTAAATAATTTGATGAAATTTGAGGAAATGGATAATACAAATTATATGTATTGGGAATTTCTGGGAACCATTCTATTTTTAGACTCCATGCTCTGATGTAATTTTTTGGCTAATGCATACTGTTGCCACTGTGTTTCAAATCTGTTTTCATGTAGTTGAGACTTCCTAATTATTTTTTTCTTTCATTCCATCCTTCCTACCTTCCCTACTTCTTTCTTTCTTTTTTTCTTATTTACTTTCTTTTTGATACAGGGTTTCTTTGTGTACCCTTGGCTTTCCTGGACTACCTTTGTAGACCAGACTGGCCTAGAACTCGCAGATATCTACCTGGCTCTGTCTCCCTGAGTGCTGGGATTATGGGCATGCACCAAAACACCTGGCTCCTAATTATTTTCTTACATGAAGTAAATGTGTAAAGACATTAAAGCAAAGAAAAATGGCAAATTATGTTCTCTCTTTTTTAATGGGTTGTTTAGTGCATGTTTAACCGAGATTTACTTCACTGCACTAGAGGTATCATATATTTACTATATTTAATACTATGGCAATTTCCTACTCTGTAAAACACTAATCTTGTAAGTCCTGTATTAATTTTAAAAACATGGTTTCTGTGCACAATACTTTGTCACAAACATACTATAAACAATATGTAACTTAAATATAAATATCTTATATTAAGTTAAATATTTGCATCATTAGTTTAATCTAATTTCCCCTCTCTTCTTTCATCACTTATCATTTTTATTTTTGTGTGACTTTAGCATCAATGTAAATTTTTTAATTTTACTTAGAATAATTAGTTATTTCCCATTTTAAATAGCCCTGTCATTTATGATTCATAGAGACTGACTAGCACAATACATTGGACAGTAATGTATGATTTTTTTTGCAACAATGAGTAGGTAAATGTTAAGACAAAATGTACCAATTTACACTGAACACCAATGGCTGCAGAGTTGGCTCAGCAAATAAGAGCATTTGCATTTCTTGTAGAGGACCTGGGTTCAGTTCCAAACAGTTGAAAACTGTCTATAATGCCAGTTTCAGAGAATATGATGCCATCTTTAGACCCCTCTACACACGTGGACACATATATACACTCAAATATATAAAATAATAAACAAATACCACCATCTAAATATTTCTACTAATATGCAGAGATAAGTGCAGTCTTCAACTGTCAAGGTGAAACTTTTTTTCACAACAGACTGAGATCACTGCAGAAAATCACTATTAAAGAGAATGCAACGTTCTGGATCCCAATTTCAATAGATAAATCTGTGTAATCCCTCTTCACTTATAGCTTAAGGAACATTTCAGAAGAATGGGGGGGGGGAGATTGTAAGAACCAAAAGATCAGAAATTTGCTGTGAGATTACATACCTAGTAATGTCAAAAGATACACACATAATGTTTCACCAATATGATTGCCCAATCATGATTAAAAAAAAGAGGACACAAATAAATATGCTAAAGTAGATGCAGAAAATCCAATGATCCTTCAAACCTACACACAGACAAAACAAACAAAACAAGAACAATAAGAAAAAAGCTATAGGCAATTAAGGAATGTTGACAACAGGAAAAATAGTCTTCCCCAAGAAGGAGCACACCAGTTGGTTATCTGATACCAAATAATTATCTGTAAAAACATGCATATAAAGACTAAGCAGGTTATATTTAAGAATATATATGTGGACTGGAGAGATGGTTCAATGGTTATAGGTCCTGGCTGCTCATCCAGAGGTCCTGAGCTGAATTCCCAGCAACCATGTGGTGGCTCACAACCATCTATAATGGAATCTGATGCTCTTTTCTGTCTGATGCTTTCTTCTGTCATGCAGGCTTACATGCTAATAGAGAGCTTATATACATAACTAAATAAATCTTTAAAAAAGAATATATGTGTACACTTATATAAATATGCAATTTAAGGAGAAGTATATGTGATGGTTCAGAAATAGAAAAGACAAAGAATAAATTTTGTAATTATATTACCATCTGAGAAATAAAAAAGTAAAAACAATAAATATTGTTAAAATACAAAGAACATTGACAACAAAAAAGAAAAGAATGTTAACAATCAACATATCTAGGGATTAAATCTTTAAAAATACTGTAGCAAAGAGATATTTGAAAGATAATACATGCAAAATTGTAACAACATAAAGGTGTTTGTTTTTCTCAGACACAATAAATCTGAAGAGAACTAAACACTGAATGACTTGCTAGCAATGTTGGCACTGTATTCATTTTCTCATTAACTAGAGACCAGTACTCATGTTTGAAGTGGTAGGTTTTTGGAAAGAACAGTGTGTTATCTTTTAAAGAAAGATTACAAGTCACTTACCAGTGAGTTTTTAATCTTTGCATCTAATTTATAACAATATGGTACCTTGACATTTTCTCCTATTTTTGCTCCCTTAGTCTGCTATCCACAGAGCAAAGTAATCTTTAAAGACGCAACTAGTGTTACCTCATTCTTCTCCTCAAGCGATGTAGAATAAATTCAGAACTGTTCACCATGACATATAAATCAATATTTACATTCCAAACTCATCTCACCTTTCCACTATGCAAATACTTCCCAGTTTCCCAGCTGGTGCTCTTCTCAACTTTGATTACATGGCATTTGCTTCTGCCTCGGGACCTTGTCAGTACGTTTTAGCATTTGTGACATTTTCTTACAAATAATTTAGAGCTAGTTTCATGTTGCCACAAGTTTTGGGTTGAGGTTTTGTTCTGCTTCAGCTGTTGCTTATATTTTAGTTGAGTCAGTCTGTAGAATATGAATTTACGTATTCATGACATTTTCCGGTATATAAAAGCAAGCTGCTCTCATTTGTTGATTTTGTAGTGTCTTCTTGTTAGTCTTCTTTTGCACAAAGACTATCGTGGCATTATTTATTTTTCCTTTGCAGCCTTTTGTATGTGCTTATTATTCTATTCAGTCCAAAGTATTGCTTTTATTATTTTTCTATAGGGCTGGTTTTGTTGTCATAAGCTTCTTTATAGTGGTAGTACATTTTTTAAAAATATATTTGGAATAGTCTTTCTTTCTCCTGCAATTCATAGTTTTGCCAAGTAAAAGCAGTCTGAGTTTGTATCTATGTTCTTTCAGAATTGAAGCACATTGCTTCAAGGTCTTCTGGCTTTTAAAGTTTCCATTCAGAGGTCAGCTATTATTCCAATAGGCCTGCTTTTAGATGTGTACTGGTTCTATTCTCTTGCAGTTTGTAATGCCCCTTTTTGTTCTGTGTATTTAGTGTTTTTAACTGAAGTGTGGCATGAGGGGATTTCTTTTTTCATCCTCTGGATCTTGTGCTCTGTCTACCTACCTTATTACTTGAATGGGCGTATCTTTCTCTAGATTTGGGGAATGTTATTTTATGATTTTATTGAAGAAACGTTCCATGCCTTTGAGCTGTTGGAGTTTCTTTTGTTTCTTTCACACACACACACACACACACACACACACACACACACACACACACACCACCACCACCACCACCACCACCACCACCACCATCACCATCATGATCACTCTGCGCCTATGCAACAAAAGAGAATTGACCTTCAGAGTTTAGTTTGTAATAAAGAAAATTAAATTTTATTCCTCTCATCCACTTTTTGTATGTGAAAAGCACAGTGAACCTGGGACATCAGACATTAGTGAAGGAATATTTTATGACACATTGTGACTACATTGTAAATTATGGAACTGCTGTGGCACATTCTGGATGACTGAAAAGGAAAACACTTAGGGAACTTTGGGGGCTCTGATCTCAAGAGCCAGGTAGATCATGTCAAACGGAAAGAGCCGATTTAATGTTTTCATTGGAGAAAGGTGAGTAGTTATAAGATGTGAGGAACAACCTCAAAAGAAGTTCAAAGTCCTTTGGGTGACATCTGGAATCACCCAGATTCTCTTTAAATTTAACAGGAGGTTTTCATGATTGACAAATAAGCACAAAATATTGTAATGATGCAATTGTGATCATCACTCAGATGCAAAATGAGTTTAATCTAATAAGAGAGATGCAAGTTCTACCAAAGGGTTTGGTTAAATATGTACATTGGTTTTAGGATTTATGGAAAGCGCTTTTTAAAAATCTGTGGAACTATGGATCACAGGTAGGAGAGAGCAGATGACATTTATCTTTCTGTGTATACATTACCTTACTTATGATCTCTTGTTGGCCCATTTGTTTACATTTAATTTTTCCTCACATCGGAATGGTATGTTGTATGTATGTACCACATATTCAGTTTATTAGTGGAAGGGCAGTCAGGTTGTTTCCATTCCATACCTAATGTGAGTAGAGCAGCATGAACATGACTAAGTAAAGCAAAGGTCTATTTTGGGGCATATATGACTAGAAGTAGTGTATCTGGGTCCTAACATATAGACTGATTTAGCTTTCTGAGCATACTCCATGATTTCCAGAGTTGCTGGATCAGCCAATATGCAATCCCACCCAGTGAATGAGGGATATCTTTCTAGCACCTGTGGTTGTTTGTTGATATTTATGTTTCTGATGGGATAAGATGAACTTTCAAGTTGTTTTTTCATTTCCTTGATTGTTAGACTAAAGAAACCTTTTAAAAATATGTTTCTTAGACATTTTATTTCTTCTTTTGAGAGCACTCCTTTTGGTCATAGCCCCATTTTTTTGACTGGGTTTGATTTTTTGAAAAAAAAAATAATGCAGATGACAAAAATTCCATTCTGTGTGCTTCCTCTTCCGTGCATTTATTATTTATTTGGCTGTGCCAAAACTGTTTTAGTTTTATGAATTCCCACTTGTCACTATCAGTCTAAATCTTTCATAAATGATTCCATATTCAGACAGCCCATTCCTATACACAGGGTAACACTTAGGTTTTCTTCTAGCAATTGGAATGCCTTAGGTTTCACATTCAGATCTTAGATCCATTTGGTTTTAGTTTTTGTGAAAGTCGATAGATAAAGGTCTAATTTCCATCTCTTGCAGATGGATATCCAGTTTCTTCAACAGCATTTGTTGAACATGTATTCTTTTATTTAGGTTGTGATTTTGGAATCTTTGTTGAATATCAAATAGCTGAAATTCCATATACTCATGTTTGGGTCATCAATTTTCCTTCATTGATCTATATGCCTATTTTTGTACCAGTTGATATTGCTTTCATTAGTATGGGTCTGTCCTCTATCTTGAGATCTGGAATAGTAATCGATCAGTAATTATTCTTGTTGCTCAGGATTGTTTTGGCTACCTGTGGTCTTTTCTGGGACCATATGAATTTTAGGGTTGTCATGAGTATATAACCCAGAGTAATTGCAGAAACAGGAATGTAAATGCTGACGGGAATTGTGGAGGTTGAGCAATAGAGAAGAGAATAGATGGTATGAGTGATATGAAAAGAGGAATTTGAATAGAGGCATTTAAATACATAGAGGGGTTGGAGAAAAATACAGAAAAAGGAAGGAGAGAGAGTAAAACAACAGCAAGGGTATTGAAAAAATTGTAAGGAATGGTATTATTTTCTATCTACTAAACAATTATTACATCTAAGTCTCATTATACATATAAATGCTACTCTAAGAGCAGTAGACTATAAAACAAAAATCGCAACAGCAAGAATGAGAATCCAGGGATATACAAGAGTATTCCAAAGTATGATAGATGACTGCAGTGGCCTTTGGTTGCCTCCTAGAGGTAAAAGACATGTTCCTATTGTTGAAAACATCTTTCATTTCAGACACAGGAACAAGAGGACCTCAAAGAGCAGCTTATTTAAAAGTTTCCCCGCTGAGGACTAGTTTCCATGAGATGAGAACGCATAATGCAAGCTTCTAAAGAAGAGAGGCCACTCCCAGTCCCATCCAGCTATACCTATGAAACAGAACAATTAGTAGGTAAAAGCAAGCTGAACGTACAATAATATGCCATACGTACTTTGGATGAACCATCCTCTCTTTAACTAGACATAAGGCCTAGTCATTAAGACATCACTATGCTGGTACTGAGAACCTAGGAAAATACCCAGGGTTAGTGAAATCATAGATCTTGGATAAGAGCCTACAATTGTCACTTTTCTAAATCAACATGAACTTCTACATTTTAAATATGCTTTATCTTTCTTATACCAGTAGTTAGACGCAGTTCTCAACTCTCATCATAGAAGATTCTCTTTGCAGCACTACAGACAACTATAGGAAACCACCACTGAGTAATATAGAGATTTGTGGAGCCATGTTCTCATGCCAACTTGTATTGACACTATGCATGCCTTATTTAGGTAATCATATTGTTAATATTTCATGAATACAGCTTCCCAGTCATATATAGAATATTTGTACTGGAGATGTCTTTTATAATTAGAAACATTTCCATATTTCTTTGGAATTAATTTTTAATTAATTAATTTATTCACTCACATTACATCCTGGTTATAGCCGTATCTCTCCTAAGCTCCTTGTCTAACTTTCCCTCCCTCCCTTTCCCCCATCCTCCCTCCCCTATTTATCCAAAAGGGGAGGTTCCCTCCCACTCCCTTCTACCTCAGCTCTTCAAGTCATATCAGGTCTGAGTATGTCTTCTTCCTCTGTGTCCTAGCAAGGCAGTCCCTCCAGGAGGAAGTGATAAAAATGCTGACAAAGGAGTCTATGTCACAGACAGGCCCACTCCCCTTAGAAGAGGACCCACATAAAGCCCAAGCTGCCCATCAGCTACATCTTTGTAGTGGGCCTAGGTCCAGTTCATGCATGGCCCTTGGTTGGTGCTTCAGTCTCAGCAGGCCCCCCTGGCCCCTGGCTAGTTGGCTTTGTTTGTGTTTTTGTGAAGCTCCTGTCACCCCCTGGTCCTTTTCTCATTTCCCTTACTTTTTCACAAGACTTCCTTTGTACTCCTAATGTTTGGCTGTGGGTCTCAGCATCTGTTTTGATCTGCTGTTGGGTTGAGCCTCACAGAATGCAGTTCTGCTAGGATCCTGTTTACAAGCATAGCAGAGCATCGCTAATAGTGTCAGAGGTTGGCTCTCTTCCACGGGGAGGGTCTTTGGTTGGACTAGGCATTGGATAGACATTCCTGAAGTTTCTGGTCTATATGTTCAATCTATCCTTGTACATCTTGTAGGCAGGCTGATTTTTGGGTTCAAGATCTTTTTTTGCATGGATTGGTGGTCACCTCCCTCTATTAGGGCACTTGGCTAGTTATAGTTTGTTCTTTTCAGTCTCTATGGACCCTGCTGCTAGAAGTCTCTGCTAGAGTTCCTCTTGCATCCTCCTAGGAGCCTACCCTGACTTCAGTTTCCCGCTTGTGACAGAGATGCCTCTAGCCACAGTTTCTCCTTCCTTTACTGCCCTTCTGCCCTCCTACCCCTGATTTCCACCTGCATATCTTTCTGTTTTCCCTCTACTACTTTGTTCTTTCTCTTTAGCCACTACCTCTGTCTGTTCTATTTCCTCTTCTGAGTGACAGTAACACATCCTCCCTTTGGTCCTCCTTGTTGCTTATCTTTTTTGAGTCTGTTCATTGTATTATGTTTATCCTGTGCTATAATGGGCAAAATCCACTTATAAGTGAATACATACCATGTGTGCCTTTATGGGTCTGACTTACCTTACTCAGGAAATACATTTGCCTGGATATTTCATTTCTCTGTTTTTAGTAGCTGAGAGAATTCCATTGCCAAAATCTACCATAGTTTCTTTATCCATTTTTTTGTTTTGGTTGAGGAACATCTAGGTTGTTTACAGATTCCAACAATGACTTTTTTGAAATTATATCATTTTGCTATTTCTTCAAATACTTTGCTCAATTTGTTTCTTTTCTTTCACTACTCCCTCCACCCAAAGTTTTAGTTTTAAGCAGAAGAAACTTACTGGGGTCATTTGTTCTGAATTCTGACTATGGGCATGAAATTGTAGTGTAGTACTTTCTAGATTTGATTGAGAGTTTTTGAGTATGCTGCTTTGTCTGACATGCATATGCCAAAAGATATATGATAATGAATGTGTGGTACAAATTTTAAAAACTGACAAGATTAGTTGGGTTTTGTTTGTTTGTTTTTATATGTAGTGTTAATGTTTTCTTTGTTTTTTTTTTTTTTTGTTTTTTGTTTTTGTTTTTGTTTTTTTTTTTTTTTTTTTTTTCAGTTCTGTGGGGGGCAGAAACTAATTTAAACCTCCTTAAAGAATATTTATTTTTGCTTTTGTCTTCCAGAAGCAGCTGCTACCAAATAACGTTTTTTTTTTCTTTGACATCATATTGTCACTGTGTAGCTGAATATTGGCTGTGTAAGCCACTTTCAAACTAAGTAGGCAGAGGCTGTAGAGGTGTCATTTACAAGCTTTGGCTTCTCTTGCAGAAGATCCAGGTCCAAAACCCGAATCCTGAAGGGGGCTGGCAACCCTCTGAAACTCACATTCAAGGGGATCCTATGACCTCCTCCAGTCTCCAGGGGTAAGTGATACACATGGAGCATTGACATGCAAGTAGGCAGAATATCTATACTCATAAAATTAAAAAAAAAACATTGAAAACAAGTTAAGCAGTGAAAGCACCAATTCCTTACTATATTTCAATAGTCATCTGTTGGGTTTGGTGATCTCTTGTTGCAGTATCTCCAAAGTCTGGCCAGAAACCAAGCAGATGCCAGTGGCATTTACTTTGACTTCCCACTCTCTGGAATCATTAGTCAATCTAACACCCTTTCACTTACAAGTGAGCTGGTCTTAGGTATTTTATTTTAGCAACAGAAAAAGAACAAATATCACAGCAGTGAGTCATTGAAGGCCATGTTGCTCTCTGTTAGAGTAATTGTGATAGAATGGCATATCCCAAAGTGAGAAGACTCCATGCATGTGTATATGCACACATATGATCAGAAGTAGTTATAGCATACACATACCTATTTAATGTAAGTCTAATCTTAGATCAATGTATTTCTTCTTTTCAGTATTTGTGCCCATAATATGAACCCAAATATCAGCTACATTATTTGGCAACACTCAATAATATCAGCATTAAATTTCTAAGTACAATTTTGAGCAAGCCCCTTCTGCTCTTCAATATAAGCTGTATATGCAAGTTTGCAATATTATTTTAATATTCTAAACCAAATATAATTATAAAAATAAAACATAACTACATGATATTATTATTTTCTTAAAGTATGTTTAAATTTATTACTTTCTTCATTATAGTTCTTGGTAATTTGTAAAAACTTAGCTGTCCACATGATTAATTTTTCAATAAATCCTTCATTGGAATAATTTTACTTTATAGCAATTTTATAAAATTTAATCTGATTTAATCCATATTTATTTTTCCAAAGTCAGACATATATAATTTTATTACAGATCTTGAGCTTTTTCACAGTATACATTTGATTATATAATGCTGTTAAAAGATTTAACATTTTATTTTTATTTCCATTATTACTTGTTTTCTAAATGTATTCTTGTCAATGTAATCTGCCCTTATATGTAAATTGACTTTGTAGAATCTGATACTGTTTGAAAATAAGGGTTGATAATTGATTTCCATCGATGATTCATTACATTTATTCCAAGTTCCACTTTTAAGGGCTACAGTTGTGCTTGGTTGTAATTTTGTTTCCTGTGTTGGTATTTGTGAACTCAAGGTGTAGTTGCTCAAATCTGTGTATTTATTTTGGCCTATAGAATGTTTAAATATCAGTAAATTTTTTAAAAAGCATAGCAAATCTGCTTTTTTTTAACAAGACAAAGGATGGTAATGGAATTAGGCATAACAAGTGTACAGAAACATAGGTCAAGCTTGTTTCTTTATACATGGGTTCATGGGTCAGAATGATATAAAGAAAAATATTAACTTGAGTTCACAGAGTCTAGTATTTACACTTACCTGCCATTGGTGACAATAATTCTTGAGCCTTTAAATTATCTGTGAAAACAATGACAATGGGCTTATGAGCTTTTTATATTTTAAACATTATTAGAGCAAACAGTCCATATACACATTTAAAGTGCATTGCAATGTAGTAAATTCATATCTTGGTACGGGTTGACTTAAGAGCCAGTAGAAGCAATATGATACAGGAAGGCAACGTGTTATAATATTGAAGGCTCACCCACTTTTCTGATGGCTGGTTAGAGAACAGCATGGAAAAGTTTACAACAGACAACCTACCAGAATCATCAATAAATATGTTTTAGACTAAAAAAAAAGCCATATAGGTATTAGATATTGTACACACAAATACACAGATACAAGATATTTGATGTGCATATAGTTCTGTAATGTCCAAAACTAAATATGAAGAAGGAATGCACAAGAAATTGTAGGCAGACAGCAAGCTTCACACAGTGATAGGATTATAAATGATGTGAGAGAAAAGCACTAATCTGTATATGTCAGAACAAATGAATATATTGATAAAAACATTTCAGTTATTCAGACTCTGTCCTTAAGAATATGTGTATTAAACAATGAATGAAGAAAGGCATCAACCCATTGGCAGACTCTTGAGAAACACAGGGTGCCCCAAATGCCTTTGGAAAAGGAGAAGAACACACTCAGTGGACCGGTGAATGCAGAGAAAAAAAGAATTAAAATTTTAATTTCTCTACTTGAGTAAATGCAACGCACATTTATTAACATTCATTAAAAATTTATTATTTTCACATTATACCTTAGTGAGGTATAAGTTAGATAGAGACAAGTTAAATTTTGTCATTTTTGAATTTTATAAGTAATATTGTAAAATCAGGGTCAGAATTCCAACAAAAAAGATCTTTTCCTTGTTATTTTAATGATAGGCTTATTTTAATTACTTCCTCAAAGCCTTATATAGTATTAATCACTTCTCTTATATACAGAGTGTATATAAGGTATACTTTATGCATTGGAGCATTTAGTACCCCATGGAATAATAATTAACGAACACATACCAAATTTGTGTTATTCATTTAAAGACCTGAAAAGAATTAATTGTTTGATCAAAGTGAGAAGTCCTGAAACAGCTGTGATAAAACACTGTGTCAACATTATCATGCCACTCTGTCAACACCTGGAGAAATTAGGAAGGCGATTGTATTTAGAGACTGTCTACACTGCCTTCCCTATATGAAATCAGGTTACGCTTGCTTCTTTTATATAGGTTAAGAAGGAATGAATGCTCCGAAGATCAGCTAAAATACTTGGAAAATTTTCTTTTCTTTGCATTCTTAAAGAAAATATAGCATGTGATTATCGAGAAAATAATGAAATGAGAACTAGACCCACCAGAACTACAACACTTCTTTGGTGGAAGGAAAAGCCAGTGGACAAAAGCATGCCATGATCCAGATAAGCCATTGATCACCTTATAGTGAGGTAATGCTTGTTGTCCATCCACTTTGAAATGCCATGGTGAGGGAGCTCCTTGATCAAGATCAATATAAATAAAAAGTAAGAGGAGATATTGGGGGTGTATGTTTATTTTAACTTTAGTTAAGCCAGTATAAAATCTGCAGAAGTAACCAACTATCTAAGCTTTGCTTGCTACTTAAATTCATAGTATGGGATTTCATGCAATTTTTAGAGAAAATTTAGAAATTTCAATGATTTCCATATTGCAATATGTAATTTTTAACTTTGCCAAGTAAAAGTTTCTTATCCTTAAAAATAAACAAAACCCCAAGTGAGTAGTGTTTCACTAACACCTAATGATGCTCTGAAGCTCCCCACATTTCTCTACAGCAATTCTCTTCAGTTCTTTTTATTGTGAGACCTTTTACCCTCCCCAAAGATTTTATATCTGCTATTTTGATTTAAGAATAAGTGGATATTTGCAAATGCAATTGCTAGAGTAAGTGAAAAACATTTGTTTCTAAAGAGGCATATTTTGGGCATGGACCTAGTAGCATCTATATTTCTATTTCAGGACTCTGTAGGAAGATTGGTTCATTTGAAATTGTGAAATGAAATATCCTCTAAATGTGTAAGTGGATGGCATGGTAGAAACAATATTGAAAACTTAGAAGAAGAGATGCCCATAACTTACATATTCCATGTAATGAGTCTATTATATTATTTGAGAAATCTATCTGTAGAAATATTAACACATTCACTTTGTACTTCCTTTTAGAATTGGTCACAAAAAGCTTGTATTATCTTCTGCTGCATTATACTTGAAGAACTGTTCCAATGTGTGGATTTTTTCCTTAGTGTCTCCTGATAGCATCAATGATCTGTGTGGACCATGAAAGGACAACCCTTTACCTTAATCTTTAACACTGCCAGTCTTATGCATGCAGTCAGTTGCTTCTTCTTGTTGATGTTATTTATCCTCTTACTCTTTAATATTTGAGAGAGCTTAAAAGTTTCCAAAGGAAGAAATAAACATATTAAGGATACAGAAAGCCACATGAGAAATAATTCAACTAAATGAGGTACTCATTCCCAGTTCTCACAATCAATAAATGCATTAAATATTTCTGATTATTAGAAGATAATTACAAAATTTAATTCTATTCATTCCTGTGGAGGGCAGTTTCACAGTTTCTTTTGGAATTCCCATACCTATATTTTCTTCAATACATCTATAATATTATAACATTTTCTTTTGGAACTTAAAAAGACCAGTGATTATGTGATGTTGTTAAGGCTTCAGTTACTCCTAGCATTGAGCTTATATTATCATTAATAAATTATCTAATTATTGGTACTTGAGTGATCTGGAGAAGCTCTTCACGCTGTGACTCAACCACAAGAGAATCACTGGTGGAGTTTCGTATATCTTGTCATCTAACTTGATTGCAAAAGTGGACTCAATTAATCTTAGCCCAATAAGACCTCTGCTAAACTAGTTAACATTCATATTGTCTGATTTGACAGTTTTCTGTTGGTTCACTAGATATGCATGCCATTGTTTAAAAAGCAGGCTTATGTTATAAAAATGAAATACTATTACTTTCATCACAGATGTCCACTGATAATACTTTAAGTCCTGCTATGATTATCTCTTCCATTATTTGATGTTATATTTTAATATGAACTGTTCATCATGAGTACATATGAGTTTAAAACCTGAACTTGATTTGGAAGTAATGCATTGAAATTTTGTGGAACATTCAGGTTGGAGATGTCTTACTGATAGGAATGGATTACTAGGATCAGGATTGAAATTTTACAGCCGCTTCTTATGCATATTTGTATCAGGTAATCCAGGCTTGAAAATAAAAGCAAGGATACTTCATCTTAAACAGCAACACACTCAGACTGTTAATAGTTTAAAGAAGCTTTCAATCCTGGAGAATAAACTGATGTAAAGGTACCTCCTACATGAAAAGCAGGTTGCATAGTGGTTTAAGTGAAATTCCTATTTATTTGTTATTTTGGATAGTCTTTACTAACATATGTGACCTCATGAAAACTCATGAGGACAAATATTTTAAATGGAACTGAAGATAGTGTCCAGTGTCAAAAATATATAGAGAAAAATGCAGCATAAAATCTCTGTACACTCAAAAGTTCTTGAACAATGAAGTCTCAAATAGAAACTTTCAAAAACTTTTAATGAATGTGGAGACCATAGTGTGGAGGGAATGGGTTTCTGTGCTTAACTGGCTTTTTTGGAAAGAGTGACAAAAATTGCTGATGTCAGTTTTGAAGAGTATCTCACTAACAGCCAGCACAGTGCTGAATTACTCTAAAGAAGGGGCATGGAAAAGAGAGCCAATCTCTGAGTACATTTGACTATCTCTAAATTTTATCCTAGAATCTCTCATAGTAGACTTTAAAAATGTTTGTCCATGATTTCTTATGCTTGTAGTGAGTAAAGTTTTTCTTTGTCAAAGACCCATGAGTCTGAAACTTTAAAAGCATGTTTTATTTCTGGTTCTCACTATGAGAGTTCCAAACTCTTGTACAGGGATTCATTCCGTGTCTTTCAAAAACTTGCAGCTTACTTCAAAGTGTTATCATCTATCTTTGTGAGTAATAGAAAAAAGATACAAATTGTTAACCTGAAGGAGAAATATCAACAAACCTTCTAAAATTTAAATGAATTCCAATGCTATTAACTTTGTTTTGATGACATCAATATCATGATTCTCCTGGGCTGATTGATTCTTTTATGCTGAGCTGTTCTCTGCTATAATGTGATAAGATTACATATATATATTTTTATTAATATATATTTATTGCACATATCCTTATATACGTTAAAATATCAAGTATAATAAAGAAAGCAAAAACACTGACAAAGACACAAAACAAAACAAAGCAAACCAACAAAACCCACCTTAGACAATTGTTCTGTTTTCCATGGATGGCATCTAGCTTCTATTAGGAGCAGAATATTATTATTAATAAGTTCATACATTAGTTCAGTGGATTCAAACAAAAGACAACTCTTGATATAGCTAGACAATCAATATCCCTATCATATCATATTTGAAACCAAGTCATTTGGAATAAATAAATGACTTTTCAGACACAGAAAGATACTTAGGAGAAAGTAGGAAACAAATAATATGTATGTGGATATCCTATCATGTTTACACATTTTATAGGAAATCAAAACACATAGATGTAAGCATTTTCATTTACTTGTCTTCTATTTTCTCAGCATATAACATCTTCATTTATAAATTTTAATTTGTTTTATTCAGTAGCACATATATTTATGCATTAAAATGTATATATTTATTTTATAATGAACAAATCAAGCCATCTGATCAGTAGTGATGATGGTGGGTATTTGAGAAAGAGTACCATCTAGGGCCTAGTACTCAGTCTCTTATTTTTATCATTACTTCTAAAGTGCAATATTGCTGTATATCATGATAACCAATTTGCATATTAGATATATGGTTAGAGCTTTTTTTATTATTATTAATTTATTCTTGTTACATCTCAATGTTTATCCCATCCCTTGTATCCTCCCATTCCTCCCCCCCCATTTTCCCATTATTCCCCTCCCCTATGACTGTTCCTGAGGGGGATTACGTCCCCCTGTATATGCTCATAGGGTATCAAGTCTCTTCTTTTTTAATCCTGCGAAGTAATACTATGTGGTACACTATTCTTGCTGAATAGTACAGAATCATTAAAATAACACCTGATAACAAGTGACATTCTTTTTTCATTACTAATAGACCACAAGTCATTAATGACTAGTTCTGAGTTTGAGAAATGGGGTCTGTTAACTGTTACTCTTATGTGTGCCAAATAGTGTTGGACAAGAAAAGGAAAAGTTTTGGGAGACTCAATTTTAGGGAATTGTCATAAAAATTGGCTGAAGTAGCTACTATGATAGAGGATGAACTCAGTACTGATATGACTTGATGTGCTGTGATGGCTGATGTGGGAGGCAGAGCTTCCCTTTTCTTAGGGGTGAGGGAGGATACTGGGAAGAGAGGGTTAGGGTGGGACCAGGAGGAGACAAGGCTACAATTGTAAATCAAAATGAAAATTTAACTATTTTTAACAAATAATGGTAGAGCGACTGTGGCAAAAAAAAAAAAAAAAAAAAAAAAAAAAAAAAAAAAAAAAAACAAAACAAAACAAAAAAAAACCAAAAAAACCTCATGGGAGTAATTAAGAGTGTTCAATTTTGACTTAAGGCTCACTCCGTGAGAAGAAGTTCATACCTGATAATACCTGGATGACCAAGAACCATACTCTACCTAGTTCAGAGCCAAAGGGCAGAACCTAACACTACTGGTTTAAAAACTAAAATCTACTGGTCTAAAATAAATAAATAATATGATAAATATTGATTCTCATTCAGAATTTTAGAATCACCAATTTAGGAAAGATTTTTTTTTCTACATGGTTGCCAAATAAAATTAACCGAAACAACATGAATGCAAGATTCATATAATTCCTGATTGTTTTGTGATTCTTCTGGCTGTATGTAATTTTAAATATTTATTTGTTATAATGTAATTTATCAAATCTATCCCCTCCGATACCAGGAACCACATGGAAGAGGAAGCAGAAAGGATGTAAAAAGCAGAGGAGATGGAGGACACCAAGAAAACAAAGCCTTCACAACCCACTGAGCAAAGGTCACATCATGTCACAGAGACTGAAGCAGCAAGCACAGAGTTGACATGGGTCTGCGCCAGATCATCTGCATATATATTATAGCTTTCAGTTCAGTATTTTTATGGGACTCCTTAGTGTGTGAATGAATGTGTCTTGAGTTATGTACATTTCTTGGGACTTTTTTTTCTTCTGTTGATTTGCCTTGTCCAACTTTGTTATGATTTTTTTTTGTTTTAGCATATCATATTATACTTTATTATGTAATGTTTTGTAGCTATTGCTTACGTGTCTGTTCTTTTATAATGAAGGACCAAAAGGTACTGGATCAGGATGTGAGGAATGGATGGGTAGGATCCAGGATGGCTATGAGTGGGATGGACTTTGTATAGAAACCGGAGCAATCAAGTCAGAGATTTGGACTATTTTTTCAACCAGGAACACCAAGCTTCCCAGTCCAGCACAGTAGAAGAATTCCACTGTTCAATAGAAATAAACCATAGAAGTCCTGCACAGGTGCCCGCCATTGTTAAGTAGGAGCTTTGTATCTGAGACTGAACTGTGGGTGGTGTATCTCCTGGCTGGAGCTACTGGCCCAGGAAAAACACAGGACAACGGGTTGCTCTGATGCCAGACCAACTCACTAGTCCTGAGAAAGCTCCAGGGGCTAGTGTCCAGGTGAGCCTGAGTGTAAAACCTAAAAGCAGAGCCGAGGGTGTTGGCCTCACCTGCGCCCCCTGTCTTCCTCTCAGACCATTTGTGGGCCCATTGCCCCAGAGGGAACAGTGAATGTGGATATGAACCTACTAGTCCACAGAGAAACCCAGGGCCCTCACAGGGGACCAGGCAGCTGTGGACATCCCTCCTAGACACAGTGCTAAAGTGGCATACCCAGGTGGTCTAATCTAAGAACCTGGAGGAAGGGTGCACACTGCCCAACAGGTGGACAGGTTCCTGCCAGTGATAACCAGGAACTTGGTATCTGAGACTGAACTGTGGGCAGTGTAACTCCAGACTAGGAATGATAGCCCAGGAAAACAGGTGGTTCTGATCTAAGAATGACCTGCAAGTCCTGAGAAAACCTCAGGGTCTGGAAGCCCCTGCAACGTGAGCACAAAACTAGAACTCTGAGCCAAGGGTGTTTGCATCAACTGTGCCCCCCGTCTTCCTCTCTGACATCTGTGGGTATGCTGTTCCAGGGGAATGGAGAGGATAGATCAAGGCTACCAGCCCTTGGAGAGACCCAGGGCCCACACAAAGTCTCAGGCAGCTGCAGCCACACCTCCAGCCACATCTTTAAAGTTTCCTTCCACCAGGCAGGCATGCCTGTGGGCATGTCACATCTGCCCACTCTCTGTCTCCCTCTCTCGATGTTCTGTAGTCCTGTTCACCCAGGCGGAACAGAGAGTATGGATCAGGGTCCCAACTTCAGAGACAGCAAGATGACTAGAGGTCAATGAAAAACCATAAACAACAAAAACAAAAAACAAAAACAAACAAACAAACAAAAAATATGGCTTCTCCAGATCCCAACTATCCAAATGAAATCAACCCTAAGAACTCAAACACAATTGAAATATAAGAAAATGACCTTCAATCTATAGTAATGAAGATGATAATGGAGGAAATGAATAAGATCAGAAAACAAATGCAGGAAGATGCAGCTAAACAGATTGAAGACATGAAAGAAGCCTATAGAAAAGCACTGGAAAAATCCAGGAAAAGACAAACAACCAGATGAAGGAAATCAATAAAACAGTTCAAGATCTGAAGGCCCATAGAAAGTCACTGGAAGAAACTCAAGAAGACACAACCAGATGAAGGAAATCAATAAAATGGTTCAAGATCTGAAGACGAAAATGGAAACAATGATAAAAACACAGAAGAAAGACAGGAATAAGTGAACTCAGAGAAACATGCAGGTAATACAGACATAAGCTTCTCTAACAAAATTCAAGAGATGGAGGAACGACTCTCAGCAGTAGAAGATACTATGGTAAAACTTGAAACAACCATTAAAGAAAATGCTAAATCTGAAAAACTCCTGACAAAAAACATCCAAGAAATCAAGGACACCATGAAAAGGTGAAATCTGAGGATAATAGAAATTGAGGAAAGAGAAGATACCTGGCTCCAGGGACCAGAAAATATCCTCAACAAAGTCATAGAAGAAAATTTCCCCAATCTAAGAAAGGAGGTGCAAATAAATGTACAAGAGGCCTATAGAACACCAAATAGAGTAGACCAGAAAAGAAAATCCTCCTGCCACATAATAATTAAGACACAAAATATACAGAATAAAGAAAAAATATTAAAAATGGCAAGAGAAAAGGGTCAATTAACATTTAATGGCAAACCTACCAGAATTACACCTGACTTCTCAGCAGAGAACATAAAAGCCAGAAGGTCCTGGACAGAGGTCCTGCAAACCCCAAAAGACCACAGTTTCCAGGCAAGAAAACTCTACCCAGTGAAACTCTCAATAACTGTTGATGTAGAAAACAAGATTTTCTATGATAAAAACAAATTCAAAAAATTCCTAACCACTAATCCAGCCTTACAGAAGTTAATAGAAGAAAAACTCCAAACCAAAGTGATAAATTACAACTGAAATTATACATGAATTAGATAACTATACTGTCGCAAAAGCATAACCACACAAGTTCTCTACTGCAACTAACATCAAAATCAAGAGACTTAACTGTCACTAGTCACTAATATCTCTCAACATTAATGGTCTCAATTCTCCAATAAAAAGACACAGACTAATCAAATGGATGCATAAGCAAGACCCAACAATTTTCTGCATCCAGGAAACACATCTCAGCCACAAGGATAGACATTACCTCAGGATAAAAGGCTGGGAAAAATTTTTCCAAGCAAATGGACACAAGAAGCAAGCTTGTGTAGCCATTTTAATATATAATAAAATAGACTATACATCAACACTAATCAAAAGAGATGAAGAAGGACACTTTATACTCATCAAAGGTAAAGTCAAGGAAGGTGACTTCACAATTCTCAATATCTATGCTCCCAATACAAGGGCACCCACATTTGTAAAAGACCTATTAGCAAAGTTTAAACCACACATTGATCCCCACACATTAATAGTGGGAGACTTCAGTACCCCACTTTGACTGAAGGATAGGTCATTGAAACAAAAACTAAACTGAGAAGTAACAACATTAACTAACATCATGAATCAAATGGATCTAACAGATATCTACAGAACTTTTCACCCAACCACAAAGAATTATATGTTCTTCTCAGCACCCCATGGAACCTTCTCCACTATTGATCACACAGAGGGTCACAAAGCAAGCCTCAACAGATTCAAAATATTGAAATAATACCTTGTATCCTATCAGATCACAATGGTCAAAAACTGGACTTCAACAACAGAAATAACAAAAAGCCTACACATATATGGAAACTAAAGAACTCTCTACTTAATGATACCTGGGCCAAGGAAGAAATAAAGGAATAAATAGAAGACTTCCTGCAATTCAATGAAAATGAAGGAGCAACATACCCAAATTTGTGGGATACATTGAAGGCAGTGCTAAGAGGAAACTTCATAGCACTAAGTGCCTTTAAAGAAAGTGGAAACATCCCACATAAGCAACTTAATGACACAGCTAGATGCCCTAGGGAAAAAAAAAGAAGCAGAAGCACTCAAGAGAAGCAGATGTCTGGGAATAATAAAACTCAAGGCTGAAATCAATAAATTAGAAACAAAGAGAACAATTCAAAGAATCAACAAAACCAAGAGGTGGTTCTTTGAGCAAGTCAACAAGACAGACAAAACATTAGCCAAATTAACTAAAAGGCAGAGAGACACTATCCAAATCAACAAAATCAGAAATGAAAAGGGAGGCATAACAACAGACACTGAAGAAATACAAAGAATGCTAAGATCCTATTTTAAAGGCATATATGCCACAAAATGTGAAAATCTAAGGGAAATGGACAATTTTCTTGATCAATTCGATTTGCCAAATTTGAGTGAAGAACAGATAAACAAATTAAATAGTCCTATTTTGCCTATAGAAATAGAAGCAATCATTGATAGTCTCCCAACCCAAAACAGCCCAGGGCCAGATGGTTTCAGTGCAGAACTCTACCAGACCTTCAGAGGATAGCTAATACTGAGAATTTTCAAGCTACTCCAAAAGATAGAAATGGATGAAACTCTACCAAATTCATTCAATGAGGCCGCAGTCATGTTGATACCTAAGCCCAACAAAGACTCAACAAAATAAGAGAACTTCAGACCAATATCTCTTATGAACATTGATGCAAAAATACTCAATAAAATACTCACAAAACGAATACAAGAACATATCAAAGATATCATTCACCATGACCAGGTAGGCTTCATTCCTGGCATGCAGGAATGGTTTAATGTATGGAAGTCTATCAACGAAATCCACCATATAAACAAACTGAGAGAAAAAAAACCCACATGATCATCTCGTTAGATGCAGAAAAAGCATTTGACAAAATCCCACACCCTTTCATGTTTAAAGTTTTGGAGAGATCAGAAATACAAGGCACATACCTAACCATAATAAAAGCTATATACAGCAAGCCAATAGCCAACATCAAATCAAATGGAGAGATACTCAAGGAAATTTTTCTAAAATTTGGGACCAGACACTTTATCCATATCTCTTTAATATAGTCTTTGAAGTTCTAGCTCGAACAATAAGACAACACAGGAGATCAAGGGGATCCAAACGGGAAAGGAGGAAGTCAAATTATCTCTATTTGCTGATGATATGGTAGTGCACATAAGTGACCCAAAATTCCACCAGAGAACTTCTACAGCTGATAAACACCTTCAGCAAATTATCTGGACACAAAATTAACTCAAAAAAGTCAGTAGCCTTTCTATGTACAAATGACAAAGATGCAGAGGAAGAAATTAGGAAAACTACACCCTTCATAATAGCCACAAGCATATAAAATATCTAGGAGTAACTTTAACCAAGCAAGTGAAAGACTTGTTTGAAAAAAACTTTAAGTCCCTGAAGAAAGAGATTGAAGATGACTTGAGAAAATGGAGGGATCTCCCTTGTTCATGGATCGGGAGAATTTACATAGTAAAAATGGCCACATTTGAGCAGGCCCAGAGGAAGGATAGAGGCTACCAAGAAGAGACTTGATACCTTATGAGCATATAAAGGGCAAGGAAGTCCCCCTCAGACACAATCATAGGGGAGGAGAGTAAGGGGAAAATGGGAGGGAGGGAGGAATGGGAGGATACAAGGGATGGAATAACCATTGAGATGTAACAAGAATAAATTAATTAAAAAAATGGCCACCTTACCAAAAGCAATTTACAGATTCAATGCAGTCCCTATCAAAATACCTACACAAAAATTTAAAGACATTGAAAGATCAATTCTCAACTTCATATGGAAAAAACAGAAAACCCAGAATAGCAAAAACAATCTTATACAATAAAAGATCTGCTGGAGGAATCTCCATTCCCGATCTCAAGCTGTACTATAGAGCAACAGTAATTAAAACTGCATGGCACTGGCATAGCAATTGGCCGATGGATCAATGGAATCGAATCGAAGACACAGAAATGAATCCACACACATATAGTCACTTGAATTTTTACAAAGAAGCCAAATCTATTCAATGGAAAAAGGATAGCATCTTCAACAAATGGTGCTGGTCTAACTGGATGTCTACATTTAGAAAATGCAGTTGGATCCATATTTGTCACCATGAACAAAACTCAAGTCCAAGTGGATTAAAGACATCAACATAAAACAGAGACACTAAGTCAGTTAGAAGAAAAAGTGGGGAAGAGCCTGGAACACATTGGCACAGGAGACAACTTCCTGAACAGAACACCAACAGCCCAGGCCTTAAGGTCAATAATTAATAAATGGGACCTTGAGATTCCATCTTACACCCATCAGAATGTCTAAGATCAAAAACTCAAGTGACACCACATGTTGGTGAGGATGTGGAGAGAGACGAACACTCCTTCATTGCTGGTGGGAATGCAAACTAGTATAACCACTTTGGAAAGCTATCTGGAGCTTTATCAGAAAACTAGGAATAGGGCTTCCTCAAGACCCAGCTATCCCACTCCTTGGAATATACCCAGAAAATGCCCTACCACACAACAGAGACATATGCTCAACCGTGTTCATAGCTGCTTTATACATAATAGCCAGAACATGGACAGCCTAAGTTTCCCTCAGTAGAAGAATGGACTAAGAAACTGTGGTACATTTGCACTATGGAATATTACTTAGCTATTAAAAGCAAGGAATTCCCGAAATATGTGGACAAATGGATTGAACTAAAAATTATCTAACAAGTGAGTTCACCCAGAAGCAAAAAGAGACAAATGGTATATACTCACTTATATCGAGATACTAGCCCAAGGAATACGTCCCATGAAAAACTTTACTTACCAAGAAAGTGGATCAGAGGAAAGGACATTCTATTGAGACTTTAGGTGAGAGTAGCATGGAAGAATGGGGAAATAGAAGGATCCAGAGAGTCCTGGAAACCTACAAGAAGAACTTTATGACAGGCGGATCTAGGTCCTGGGGTCCTCCTCAAACTAAGGCACCAGCCAAGGAGAATATAGGCAGTAAACTTCGAACCCCTACCCAGACCTACCCTATGAACAGGATATTCTCCACCGTTGAATGGAGAGTGAGATCTGACTCTCACAAGAACTCTGGTGCCCCTTTTCTGACCACATCCTCTGGATGGGGAGGCCGGGCGGTACTCAGAGGAAGAATAGCAGGTTACCAAGAAGAGACTTGATACTCTAAGAGCATACATAGGGGGAGGAGGCCTCCTTCAATCACAGACATAGAGGAAGGGAGAAGGGGGGAAGTGGGAGGGAGGGAGGAATAGGAGGATACAAGGGAAAGGCTAACAATTGAGATGTAATATGAATAAATTAATAAAAGAAGAAAAAAATAAATGGGACCTCATGAGGCTGAGAAGCTTCTGTAAGGCAGAAGATACCATCAACAGAAGAAAGCGACAGCCTACAGACTGGGAAAATATCTTCACCAATCCTACATCTGAAAAAGGTCTAATACCCAAAATATATAAAGAACTCAAGATATTGAACACCACCAAACCAAATAATCAAATTTAGAAATGGAGCTGAAAATTAAACAGATAATTCTCAAGAGTGGAATATCAAATGGCTGAGAAACACTTAATGAAATATGCAAAGTCTTTAGTCACCAGAGAAATGCAAATCAAAAGAACTCTGAGATTCCATCTTACACCCACCAGAATGTCTAAGATCAAAAATTCAAGTGACACCACATGCTGTCAAGGATGTGGAGAAAGAGGAACACTCCTTCATTGCTGGTTGGAATGCAGACTAATATAGCCACTTTGGAAGTCTGTCTGGTGCTATATCAGAAAACTAGGAATAGGGCTTCCTCAAGACCCAGCTATTCCACTCCTTGGAATATACAAAGAAGATACTCCAGCATACAACAGGGACATATGTTCAACCATGTTCATAGAAACTGTGGTACATTTACACTATGGAATACTACTCATCTACTAAAAACAAGCAATTTCCGAATTTTGTGGACAAATAGATAGAATTAGAACTGATCATTATGAGTGAGCTAACCCAGAAGCAGAGAGACTCAAATGGTGTATATTCACTTATAACTGGACACTAGCCTAAGGGGCATGACCCATGAAAGTCTTCACTTACCAGGAAAGTGGGATAGAGCTATGGACGTCCTATTGGGACTCTACGTGAGAGAAATAGAGGAGATGGGGAAATAGAAGGCTCCAAAGGGTCCTAGAAACCTACAAGAAGAACACTATGATATGTAGATCTGGGCCCAAGGGTTCTGCTCATTATATGGCACCAAACAAGAATAATATGTGCAGTAAACATTGAACCCTACCCAAATCTATCCAAGGGACAGGACATTCTCCACAGTTAAGTTGAGAGTGGGGACTGACTTTCACATGAACTCTGGTGCCCAAAATTTGGCTATGTCCCCTTGATGGGGAGGCCCCATGGCATTCAGAGTAAGAATAGCAGACTACCAAGAAGGGACTTGATACCCTCGTGTCATATTCAAGGGGAGAAGGTCCCCCTCAGTCACAGTCTTAGGGAAGGGGAATGAGGTGAAAGCGGGAGGGAGGGATGAATGGGAGGATGTACAGGATTGGATACCAATTGAGATGTAATAAGAATGAGTTTATTTTTCAATTAAAAAAAAGATGGGAGCAATGGTGGAGAGGAACTGGGAAGGGAAAATAAATTTTAAAATCCCTGCCTGATAAAGATCAACTACAAACAAATTATTATAAGAAAATAATTTTACAATGCATTCCTTAAGATATTTTATGTTACTGATTAATATTTTCTAATCTTGCTGAAGTATTAATATAATTGTTACCCAAAATATTCTGATTTCAGTATATGATATGGTTATGAATCATATCCTGTGAGCTTAATGCAGCCTGTCACATGCTTTTGTTTGTGCACTGTTGTTGGGAAAATGTTAAAGAACAATATTGTGGACACATGCAATTTTATCTAAATCAATTTCAGTGCCCATAAACTGGAATTTGATTTAAAAAAACAGCTAAGTTCATTTATCTATTGTCTGAGGTCATTTCTTGGGGTCATAGTAGAAATTATCACAGAGAGCATTTTTACTTAGAAAACTTTTTAAGATATTTTTATCTCAGCTATAGATTAAATGGCTTACCAATCCTTGAGTTTTAGCAAAGTGTTAAAAGTTCTGTATCCGCATGAATTAGTGGCTCTGTGTAATCAGGCAACATATGCAGCAGTCGAATGTGTTCTTGGGCATGTTCATTGTGTTCATTTAATACTGCTCATTATTCTATTTGACTCTGATTGTGTTCTTGGCTCGATATGTTAAAGATTAATGATGAACTTAGCCTAACTCAAGACTCACAAAGATGTGAAGATAAAGCAGACTAGAAGGCATGAGAGTTAAATGTATCCATCTTTTATTTCTCTTGAGAGAAAGTGTAAGGAAGTTAAGTAATTATAGAAAATATCTCCCAGAAGATTACTAGCTCTGCCATATCCGTGTCATAAAGCTGACAGCACACCTATGTTCAGATACTTGTAAAAATTATGGTGAGTTGATGAATTATGTCAGTCACATTGGATTTTAGTAGCATTGAGTTTAATTGAGCAGCAACCATATGCAATATTTGCATAACTCTGGGTGAGAATGAAAGCAACATCAAAATCCTAAGCCTACTGAGACATTAGTGACTGTCACAAAGAATTAGGTCTACCCCTAAACCAAGATATTATCTCGTAATGGATATAAACTATTTAAGGGCTCTCTGTACAGATGTAGCTACTAAGTAATCAACATTTTCAGTGGTTAATGTGCCATAGCATGGTGCAAAAACATTCTTGATGATTATATGGACAGGAGTCAACCTGTTACCTATTAGAAATGGAACAGCAATGGCAGTTATCTCAGTAATGGCAGCATAGAGCGGATTTGGAGTAGCAAACTTACAAAACATCTTTTTACACCATGTATTTGTTTAGAACAGTTTTAAGTACTTATAAATTATAATGATTTATTATTGAATTCATTCTTCATTTATCAGTGAGGTTTTAATAAATCCCTATGAGTTTTTATATAGAGGGTTTTTTGTTTTTGTTTTTAAATTGTATTGCATTGTGCTTCAATAGAATGTACAGAGTAATTTCTATCTTTTGAATCTGTAAAAAATGATTTTGTGTCTGAGGATGTGGTTTATTTTAGCAAAGGTTCCATGTGCTGAATGACTCGAATGTATATCTTTGGTGTCTGTATAGAACAAACACTAACTAGATATTCTGTAGTTATCTGTCAAAATCATTTGGTGTATGGTACAAATTCTCATGTTTCTGTTTATTTTTTTTATGAAGATAATGTGGCTTTTGGATCATACAGCAGCCTTACAAGAAAATCCCCACTGCTATAAGAATGTTGAATATTTGAATTTACTGATGATAAACATTACAATCAAACTTAGGCTATTTAGCTAAGATTGTACATAGAATAATATAATAAAAACCTTTGGTATCTGGTTTTAATGTTTTCTCTGAAAAATGCTTTTTCTCCTTAATGAAATTATAGCTTACATATAGTTTAAGTGAACAAAATAAGTTTTACTAAATCATGGAGGCAAGAGGGAAAAGCAACAATTAGAATGTTTGAAAAGGCTATGAGAGATATATTCTTTTATGAATGTACTTAAATGTGTGTTTGTGTGTGAGCATGTGTGTGTATGTGTGTGTGTGTTATATCTGTGTGTCCATGTTTCTATATAGTTTAAATGGTGCTCTGTTGCATGGGGAAGTAATGATATCCCCAAAGATCATAGATTAATAAAAATCTCATTTCCAGACAGGAAAATCATCCGTTTAAATTGAAGGCCAAGAGATTCCAAAAACTCCCCAATCGTTATATCTTATTTTTTGTTACTCTGAGTTTCTCTGAAAGACAGAAGATAACTTTATTGCTGAAGACACCTTGTACTATGGACATGGAACTTAAATGTTATAACCTGGTTTTTATTCTGAAAGTCTCATGCTTGAAGACTAGCTTCTATAGAACTGGAAGGTACCAAGGGAATGAAGGAACCAGTTGTCCTATCCAGCCTTGATTAACAGGTCACAATATCCTTAAGGGTACAAGAGTGACACTCAGATCCTGGTGGAGACCAACAACGGTCTAATCAGAATTAAGGCCTACTCAAAGGAAAGAAATAATGCCTGTTTTTGAAGCCTAGACAGCTACCCAGGGGTAGTGAAACGATAGCTCTCAGAAGAGAACCTATTTCCATCACTTTATCAGACTATCATAATTCATAACTGCATCTAATACCTATCTATATACTCAGAAGTAGTTGGAGGACTCACCTCTCATTAAATACACTTCTCTTTGCAGCAGATAAAGACTGTAACAGTAATCCAGAACTGGTCAAAACGCAAACAACTCAAAGGATGCATCTATAGCAAAGGTTCTGTACCTAGAGCTTAGGAAAAAATTGTGGAAAGGAATATAAAAAAATTAAGATCCAGAGTATCAGCAAGTTTGTTTTGAGATTGTTTCTGCTATGGATGACATAGAGTCTCCTTCTCCAACAACCTCAAAAATATGGCTGCCTAAACAGGACTTAAATGAAGACAACACATATAGACATTCTAATGTGGAAGAAGAAATCTCAGGGGATCACAATCCTAGACAAAAACTTCAGTCAAGTAAGAAATAATGAGAGTAGAAGAATAAATCTTTCAGAGGGATGAACCTGCTAGTTGGTTATGCTATGTCAAGAGAGAAACCCTAAATCTATACACAGTCAAACATTGCTAAGAGGGTGTAATAGATTGTATTTCTATATTTTGCATGTGTGTGTGTGAGTGTGTGTGTGTGTGTGTGTGTGTGTGTGTGTGTGTGTGTGTAAGTAAAATTAAAGAATAAGGTCGTGGAATTGGGATCAAGGGGCATGGGAGAGCTACTGATTTGAGGAAAGAGAAAAGGGAAAGCAATGTGATCATATTTAATTGAATTTTCTAATTTAGCAAATTTCAAAATGTCAACAACAAAAAATTAGATTTCAAATTTAATGCCTGATTTATTTTATAACTAAGAGATAAATTTTCTTCGAATTAAACTTATATTCATACATTTGTGTTCAGTTGTAAAACATTTAGTTTCTGTATCTGGCCTTCAGGAGAGAAGTTTAGTTTTATTAATTAGATGTTTTCCAGGGTGATTCAATTTTCACAAACCTAAAATATCATTTTATCACTTTATATAATAATTATTAGTATGTGCACATGTACTCTATTTTTGAATTCTTTATTATTTTCTTTTTATACTCATATATACTCCAAACACATAAAGCTCATATATACTCTACAAATAATGATTTCTAATGACTAACTTAACTCCTAAAGTCAACAAATCCTTATCATCTACTTGATTTATATGATATTTTAATTTATTAATCTCATTGAATTTATATTTACTCATCCTTAGGTCAAAATTAATAGATATACCTATATACATGCAATGATGATTAATGAGAAAAGACGAAAATTCCATTAGTTTGAAAAATAGCAGGGTGGGTGGGATATAAGGGAAACTTTGGAGGGAGAGAGAGAAAGGAGGAATGTAATTATATCATATTTTAAAAATACCCCTCAGAGGAAGGACAGCAAGTAGCCAAGAAGAGACTTGATACCCTATGAGAATATATAGGGGGACGTAATCCCCCTCAGGAACAGTCATAGGGGAGGGGAATAATGGGAAAATGGGGGGGGGAGGAATGGGAGGATACAAGGGATGGGATAAACATTGAGATGTAACAAGAATAAATTAATTAATAAAAAAAATAAAAAATAAAAAAAAAATAAAAATACCCCTCACACACTTATATATTTATTTGTATTAGATGTTGGTAGCTATATTAGACATTGGCAGCCATGTAGGTAGATTCTTTATTACAATTCTTAGTATGTTAGTAGTAAATTCAAAGCTTGTAAGATAACATTATTTTGTAAATATAATTAGTAGCACACAGCCAGAATATTATTTTCTATGATTACTACTAGCCAGGAAAACTAGTTTAAGTAAACACATTTTGTGTTGAAATGGGGTGAACTTATTTAGTTTTAGTATCTGTAGCACTTTGTGGGCAATCCTTTTGCCAACACAGTGTAATGTAAATGCTTATCTTATGACCTGAATATAATGATTAAAATAGCTTCTTTGTAAAAAACTGCTTTCTGTTCTCTCTCAAAGTATCAAGAGCATAAGGTCTCCATCCTTATTCTTATTCAATGAATACTTTTGTCTTTGCCTTAGGGAAACAACAGGTATAGCCAGAATACAATAAATAATATGTAAATTAAAATAGTTTTTGAAAAAGTCCAAGGAGTGTTTACTATTCCAAGTAAAAATGTTGAACATATCATTCCTTTCATTTTTAAAAATAAGAATCATTTCATTGTGCATTTCATTTCAGTCTCTCCAGATGTATTTTTAGTCCTGCTGTGTCCTCCTTTACCTCCATCTCAGCTGCTTGGGGACACTGCTTTTTATTGCAGATCCTGGTCCCATTAGCTCTTATTCAGAGACCATTCTTCTAGACTTCTTCACTTCTAATACACCTATATCCCTTTGTATCAGCCTGCAGCATCCGTGGCCATATAGGTTGATTGATGGGTGGTACCAACCTCATGCAGGTGGTCTTAGGATAAATATGAAAGTGGCCATCAAGAAAAAGGCAGTACAAATCACTCTCCACTGCTTTTGTGTTTTTTCTTACTTCCAAGTTCTACCCATCAGTTCTTTCTCTGACTTCACTGGATAAGTGATTACAATCTTCAAGAAGAAATAAACCCTTTCCTCCCCAGGTTGACTTTGGTGATGGTACTTTTTCTCAACAATTAAAACTCTAAGACAACTGTCAATTATTTTTTAAAAATATTTTATTAATTTATTCATATTACATCTCAATTGTTATCCCCTTCCTCGTATCCTCCCATTCCTCCTTCCCTCTCGCGTTCCCCTTACTCCCATCCCCTGTGACTGTGACTGAGGGGGACTTCCCCCCCACCCCCTGTATATGCTCATAGGGTATCAAGTCTCTTCTTGATAGCCTGCTATCCTTCCTCTGAGTGCTATCAAGCCTCCCCATCCAGGGGACCTAGTCAAATATGGAACACCAGAGTTCATGTGAAAGTCAGTCCCCACTCTCCACTCAACTGTGGAGAATGTCCTGTCCATTGGCTAGATCTGGGTAGGGGTTAGAAGTTTACTGCATGTGTAGTCCTTGGCTGGTACCATAGTTTGAGCAGGACCCCTGGGCCCAAATCTGCCTATCATAATGTTCTACTTGTAGGTTTCTATGACCCTCTGGAGCCTTCTATTTCCCCATTCTCCCATGCTTCTCTCACCTAAAGTCCCAATAGGATGTCTTCCTCTCTGTCCCACTTTCCTGGTAAGTGAATACTTTCATAGGACATGCCCCTTGGACTAGTGTCCAGATATAAGTGAGTATATACCATTTGATTCTTTTTGCTTCTGGGTTAACTCACCCAGTATGATCATTTCTAGTTCAATCCATTTGTCCACAAATTTCAGGAATTCCTTGTTTTTAATAGATGAGTAGTATTCCATAGTGTAAATGTACCACAGTTTCTTTATCCATTCTTCTACTGAGGGACACTTAGGCTGTTTCCATGTTTTGGCTATTATCAATAAGGCCACTATGAAAATGGTTGAGCATATGTCCCTGTTGTGTGGTGGAGCATTTCCTGGGAATATTCCAAGGAGTGGAATAGCTGGGTCTTGAGGAAGTCCTATTCCTATTTTTCTGAGAAAGCGCCAGAGAGATTTCCAAAGTGGTTGTACCAGTTTGCATTCCCAACAGCAATGAAGAAGTGTTCCTTTCTCCACATCCTTGCCAGCATGTGGTGTTGCTTGAATTTTTGATCTTAGCCATTCTGATGGGTGTAAGATGGACTCTCAGAATTCTTTTGATTCACATTTCTCTGATGACTAAAGACATTGAACATTTCTTTAAGTGTTTCTCAGCCATTCGATATTTCTCTGTTGAGAATTCTGTTTAATTCTGAGCCCCATTTCTTAATTGGGTTATTTGGCTTGGTGGTGTTTAATTTCATGAGTTCTTTATATATTTTGGATATTAGATTTTTGCCAGATGTAGGATTGGTGAAGATCTTTTCCCAGTCTGTAGTCTGTTGCTTTGTTCTGTTGACAGTGTCCTCTGCCTTACAGAAGCTTCTTACCCTCATGAGGTCCCATTTATTTATTACAACTGTCAATTGTGTTTGTGCAATGTCTTCCTATCTTGAGTAGTTGCACATTGCCCAACTCTTTCCTGCTATAAAGGCTACATACTTCATGACTGTCTACTCTTTCATTTTTTAATGTTTCATAAAATAGTGCTGTAAAACATCTTTTCAGGATGATAAACATTTATGAAAAGTTTAAAGGCTATTATTTTGAAAGATTTGTTCAAATGTTCTCTGTTATGGGGGCCTGAAAGTCTGATTTTACACTTTTCAAGTAAATTGGCAGTTTTTGAAGCAAATAGATTTGACAAAATGACATATGTAGGCATTTTTGCTGATTTAAGTTGCTTTTTGAACTCAAAATATTTTCTTTACCTTCCATACTAAATGAGTTTATATTTTAATAAGTAAAAAACTCTAAAGATAAATGGTAGCTTAAAATATTAGAAGAATAAAGAACCTGACACTCTTTTATGGTATTTGTATTTTGTACTGCCAATGTCTGTGTTCTGAGCTATCCATATTAAGCAGCACAGAAAATGATCAATGTGTTAATATTTTTTTTGATATTTTTTCTATATTTTTCTAGTATCCTATTCATATCCTGAATCCAAACCTTCTTCATCAACAGTCTTGGTTCTGTCTTTATCTTCTTGTTTGTTTGTTTTTAGTCTTGTCTACGTATGCCAGTATTAACTAAAGCATGCTTTATTTGTTACTAGGTTAGGTAAACTGCTTGTGATTTACCATGACCATATCTTTTTTTTTTTATCAAATATTTTTTTTATTCTTATTTTTATTTTTTTTAATTAATTTATTCTTGTTACATCTCAATGTTTATCCCATCCCTTGTATCCTCCCATTCCTCCCCCCCCCCATTTTCCCATTATTCCCCTCCCCTATGACTGTTCCTGAGGGGGATTACCTCCCCCTATATATTCTCATAGGGTATCAAGTCTCTTCTTGGCTACCTGCTGTCCTTCCTCTGAGTGTCACCAGGTCTCCCCCTCCAGGGGACATGGTCAAATGTGAGGCACCAGAGTACGTGAGAAAGTCATATCACACTCTTGACTCAACTGTGGAGAATATTCTGACCATTGGCTAGATCTGGGTAGGGGTTTAAAGTTTACCTCCTGTATTGTCCTTGGCTGGTGCCTTAGTTTGAGCGGGACCCCTGGGCCCAAACCTGCCTATCATATTGTTCTACTTGTAGATTTCTAGGACCCTCTGTATCCTTTTATTTTGCTATTCTCCCATGCATCTCGGAGATAATTTTTCACTTCACTAACAAGATGAGGGTCTAGATTTTATTGAACACCTCCCACCTAGCCATGTCTATTTGGTAGTCTCTGGAATAGGTGGAGCCATGTAGAAGCTGTCATTACCCATGCTTTCATTTGTATCCATTAGTTGAAGGAATGTGTGAAAAGACAACAATACCTTTTGTATGTTCTTCAAGGAGCCACACAGAGCCCTTGGTCACTAGCTTTCTTGGTTTGTCCAGACTTTGTCCTTTCCCTTATCTAGTCAGCTTGTTTTTCCCATGCCAGTCTGCAAGCTTCCTGGTTTACCTTCTTCAGGGTTCCAAGCTTTTCTGTTTTAATAGTATTGCTTGGAACAATAAGACGTCTTTCAAGCTGCATCTGATAACTGACTTATACTAATGATCTCCAGTATGTAATAGAGAAGGCATTCTTCATATTAATAATATAGTATATGTAGCACTAAAAATAAGGTAGTTTATGTGTTAGGCTTTGGTTGTACCTTCACACATTTGCTCCATAACCAAATTCTCACAGCTCTAAGAGAACAAAGCACCCTTGCATCCAAATTGAGAGCTTTCTTAAAACTACAATTGTAAATTGGCCATCCAGCCATTTCAGGAATGTTCCAATTATGGTCTGAACAGTCACTTACTTGTGTAGGTATAAACTGGAATGCTAATATTCTGTATAATGATTCTACTTTTCCAATCCAAAATTAACTCTTATGATTTCACTCAACACTTTCAACTAAAGCAAGACAAATTCTTCATTCATGATATATTCATCCCACAGGTGTTCATAGACCTACCATATATCAAATTAGCAATAGAAACATTTTTTTCCACTTTTATAAAAATGATTTAAGGTAGCAAGGAGTTGTATTAGCCACTGTTCTGTTACTGTAACAAATTACTTGAGGGAAGAAGTTTGTGAGAAAAAGGTTTATTTGGACTCAGGGTATAAGGGATGCAGTCCATTAATCATAGCTGATTAATCTTGTCATTTTGCTTCTGTTTTTAAGGAGCATGGATAGACAGTACTGACACTCAGCTCATTTTCTTTCTGTTCCCCATGTTCAATTCAGTACTCAAAACCATTAGGTGATACCGCCCACATATTCTCTCTCTCTCTCTCTCTCTCTCTCTCTCTCTCTCTCTCTCTCTCTCTCTCTCTCTCTCTCTCTTTCCAGAATTAATCCACTTTATTTTTCTTGTAAAAACCCTTATGTGGTAGCCACAGCTGGAGCCTGGGTCCTCTGAACAGACACTCTGGTGTGGGTTTTCACAAGATGATCAGTGAATTCCTGATAAGGAGACTTGGTGAACACAGTTTCTTTCCAGAGATCGGGTGTCAGGTATCTGTAGGTCTTGGGAATGGCATCAAAAGTGGCCTTGGCAAAGTTACCCAAGGTGGCAGTACAGCCCCTGGCTGATGTGTAGCAGTTATCAATACCAGCCATCATCAGTAGCTTCTAGGGCACAGGAGCAGAGACAATGCCAGTGCCTCTGGGGCCAGGCATGAGACGCACCAAAACAGAGCCACAGCGGCCTATCACCTTGCATGGAACAGTGTGTGGCTTGCAAATCTTGTTCCCCAGTAGCCTCTCCACACAGAGACGATGGAAAGCTTGGCCAAGATGATGGCCCCTCGGATAGCAGTGGCTACCTCCTTGGAGCACTTAACACCAAGACCAACGTGACCATTGTAGTCCCCAATAGCGACAAAAGCCTTGAACCTGGTCCACTGGCCAGCCTGTGTCTGCTTCGGCATTGGCATGATCTTGAGAACCTCATCCTTTAGGGATGCGCCCAGGAAAAAAAATCAATAATCTCGTATTCCTTAATGGGCAGGGAGAACAGATAAGTCTCCTCCAAGGACTTGATCTTCATATCCTTAACCAGGCGGCCCAGCTTGGTGATGAGGATCCACTCCTTGTCTTCGGCTTTCCCTCCACGAGCCCCACAACCTCGACCGCAGCCACAGCCTCGGCCAGGACCGACCTAAGACCTAAGACCACTGCCTAATCCTCCGCAGAAGCCACCTTGCCCTCCTAACCCTGGGCCCCAGGGTCCTTCAGGCCCTGCTGCACCTTGCACCTGCGTCATCCGCCATTTGGTGTTTTCCGGAGGAAGAAGAAGCACTGCCCACATTCTCAATGAGGTACTCCCTCCTCAGTTAAGCTTCTCTCAAACAACTACACATCCAAGTGCTAATGCATGTTTCCTAATTGATTTCAAATCCATCCAAGGTAACAAAGAAAGTCTCAACAGATACAAGAAAATTGAAATACCACCGTGCCTCCTGTCTGACCACCATTGATCAAAGCTGTATATCAACAGCAGAAAAAACAGAAAGCTTACAAACTAATTGAAAATGAAAACTCATTACTGAACGAAAAATTCATTGGACAGAAGTTAAACGATTTTCTAGAATTGAATGATACCAAAACCACAGAAGAGCCCAGCAAAGTAAGAAGAGTACAAACCAATTTCCCTTATGTACACAGATCCAAAAAAATCATAATAAAATGCTTACAAATCAAACCCAAAAACACACCAAAAATATTATCTATCATTGTCAAGTAGACTTGATTCCAACAATGCAGAGATGTTTCAACATATATAAATAAATAGATATACTCCATCATATAAGTAAACTGAAAGATAATACACATTATGTATCGTCTCATTAGATGCAGGAAATGCCTAAGACAACATCTAACATGCCTTTATGATAAAAATCCTAGGATGATATGTGATACAAGTGATTAGTGATGTTTCTCAACATAATAAAGACAGTTCCAGCGAGCCCATAGGCAACGTCAACTTACATGCCAAGAAACTCAAGTTAATTCTACTAAAATCAAGAACAAGACAAGGTTATCTATTTCTCTCCATACCTACTAAATATAGTTCTTGAAATCTAAGATAACCACAGCCTTGTAAAATGTATCAGACAATTTTCTTTCTGTATCTATTTTGTGAAATAATATAAGCCATACTGTCATTAACTCTACTTTGAAATTCTGATCAAATTCTAAAACCATCTGGCCATGGGCTTATTTGAGGGTGAATATTTTTAACAACTGCTTCTATTTCACTAGGAGTTATATGTCTATATAAATTACTTGTATGACCTTGATTTAACTTTGGTGTTATATATTGACAAAATTATTTATTTCTTGTAGATTTTCCAACTTGGTGAAGTCATGTTTTTAAAGTACGTCCTTATGATTTTCTGGATTTTCTCAGTGTCCTTTGTTTTGTTCCAGTTTTCTCCTCTTATTTTGTTCATTTGGATCTTGTTTCTCACTTTTTAGTTAATTAGGATAAAGACTATCAGTCTTACTGATTATCTCAAAAAGCCAACTCTTTTATTGATACATTTTAAAAATTTATTCATTTAGTCCGAGGACTTTCATCTCTTGCAGTCTACTCTTTTTGCATGTGAGTTCTTCTTTTTGTCTTAGAGCTTCCAGGTGTGCTATTAAGTTACTACTGTGATATCTCTCTAATTTTTAAATAGGTACTTAGTGTTATGAACATAGTTCTTAGACTTGCCTTCATTGTGTCCCATAACTTTCGATATGTTACACATTTTTTTGATTCAAGTCTATAAAGGCCTTAACTTTTTCTTAATAGAAATATTAAACTCACACCATTGCTTTCATGAGCCTCACACATGAGTTTGCTTAGTAAAATAGACAAGAAATATAAAATATGACAGACACTAAGAAATGTTAAGTGAGGACATCTAAGCAGAGAGTGTTTCAGAAACTGTGTCTATATATGATCAGAAGTACAAAGCATTTGGCTATTTGTATGTCCATGTATAAAATAAGAGATTAGAAATTTAAAAGTTTACCAATAGAAGTCTGTCTAGAGCCATCCTGTTAAAGGAACTCACTAGGTATGTGGGCTGTCTAGGAGTTGATCTTGTATTTGCAAGGTCTTTCCCATGATGCACCCCCAGAACTGCTTCCAGATTCTGACACACTGTCGGGAACTATTGATTTGAGGGAGTTCAGTATACATGAGAGATCTCTGAAAGTGATCCATTATTTTACAAGGTCTGTACCATGATGCATCTCAGAATTGCTTCCAACCTCTGAATACCCTGTCAATTGTGCACTAATACATCTCTCTAAAATCTGGCGTTGGAGCCATGCATGGTGGCACATGCCTTTAATCCTAGCACCCAGGGAGGCAGAAGTAGGTGGATCACTGTGAGTCTAAGGCCAGTTTGGTCTACAAAGCGTGTCCAGGAGAGCCAGGACTACATTCAAGGCCAGCTTTGTCTATGAAACGAGTCCCAGGACAGCCAAGTTTATACAGAGAAACCCTGTATTGAAAAACCATAAAACAAAAAACAAAAAACATCTGTCATTGGTGTGAACTGTTACTTTCTGGGTATTGACCAGCTCTGAGTAAGCAAACTTTTGTCATTTAGATGAATTAATCCCTGATTATGGAATTTTTGATTAGATTTAAATAGTTTTAAAAGTACCCAGATCTAGCCAATGGTCAGAACAGTCTCCACACTTGAGTGGAGAGTGGGATATGACTTTCTCACATACTCTGGTGCCTCACATTTGACCATGTCCCCTGAGGGGGAGACCTGGTGGCACTCAGAGGAAGGACAGCAGCTTACCAAGAAGAGACTTGATACTCTATGAGCATATACAGGGGGAGGTAATCCTCCTCAGAAACAGTCATAGGAGAGGGGAATAAGGGGAACAGGGGAGGGAGAGAAGAATGGGAGGACACAAAGGATGGGATAACCACTGAGATGTAACAAGTATAAATTAATAATAAAAAATTAAAAAAAAACAAAAACAAAAATACAAAACAACAAAAAAAGTTAAATTGTTTTAGATCTTCTAAAACAATTTTAGAGAGTTCAGGGCTGCAATAAATCTTTTTGTGAACCTCCAGATGCCTCACTAGGAATAGCCTTGTAGCAGATTTATGGCTTCAGATAAGCCTCCACTCCAGATTGCACCAGGAATCCTGGTTTTTCACCATAAATATATGCAAGTTAGTTTAAATTTACAATGAACCCAAGATGGAATGGAGCTTAGAGATATCTATATTAAACACAAACTTTAATGCCTCTAGTGTTTAATGTCTATACTCTTCTGTTATAATTCGTTATGCTTTGTAATTTTGTGACATCATATGTTGTCACTTTAAATTTACACTTTTTCTTAGAATGAAAGACAGATAAAATTATTGTCCTGAACTCATTATGAACTAAGAGATAGCTGAATAATGTATAGTTAGATCAATCCTAATTGAAAAGTCATATATTACCTTTGTCACTCTGAACTCACTGTGAACTTATGTAATGAATACCTAGATAAGAAATGTTTAGCTTTAACACATATAACCTGTTTTATTCTAGAATTCGTCTGTTTTAATGATTAATTGCCCTTTTTTGACTATGAGGTAATCTCCCTTTCTCAGAAGTATAAGTAGGGTGGTCAACAGGAAACAGCATTGAAATTGGGAAGCTTAACATCAATTGAAGTTAAGATGCCTAACTTCACCACCTTTTCTCTTGAATGTATGTGTTGAAATTGGGAAGTTTAACTTCAGTTGAAGTCAAGATGCCTAACTTCATCCACCTTTTTTCTTGAATGTATGCATGTGTGAATGACTTATTTTCTATTTCTCTCTTATCTCTTATTTCCCTGTAGATTCAAAAGTAAGTTAGCTGACTCAGGTCTTTACCATCAGCTTTTTAGGATTAACAAGGCTAAGTGTACATTAACATACGGGAGATCTCTGCAAAGAGGCCTATCTACAGATCAAAGAACCTCCTTTTATGACCCCCTGCAGTTTCTAGCTAAAAGTTGCTTTTATAGCCTCACCTATAGGAAAATTGTGGTCAATTACATTTTTTCCTCCTTGGCCGCAGTAAGCCAGTCCCTAAAGAAGTAACCTTGGGCTCCCTTTCCTCTTTCTTCTTTCAATCCTGATCAGTTGCCTGAGCCATCAGCTGTGGCAACCCAAGAGATGAAGTGAACTGAAGGGCATCTGCATCCAGCTCCAGAACACTATCCTGGACCACTTCAGAGCTGCAGCCAGGCATTAACAGAAATCCTTACTGAGAATATGACTATTTGTGATTAAGTAAAGGTACAAATAATCCAAAAGAGCTGGAAATTTTATTTAACTTATTGACTAAAAGTTTCCAAAATACTTGATGATAACTACAGTACTATTGACTGCTGCTTCCCTTGCTGTTATTTGAAAGCCCGATGTTTTTTCTTTATTTTGTGTTTAAAATATTTTATACAATCACTGTTGACACTAAAAGTTGGATGTGGTGACAGGTATTTATAATAGGGATGCTGAAGAGGCAAAGACAAACAGACCTCTGTGGCTTCCTGTACATCCTCTCAGCTATCTACAAAGCCTCAGGCTATTGATAGGGGGACCCTGTCTTGTTAAACAACATAGTTGGCTTCTGGGGTGCAATTCTTGAGGTTTGCCTCTGGCCTCCTCACACATATACATAAATGTGTACAGACAAATGTGCCCAAACATGAACACACACACACACACACACACACACACACACACACACGCACTGACAATTAAAGAACGAGACTATGAATCTGAGAGCAAGCAAGGGAATGTGCATGGGAGGGCCTTGAGGGAAGAAAGGGAAATGGGAAATGATGTAATTTTAATTAAAAAATATATTATAAAAATATACACTCAAATACACACAGAGAAGAGAAACAAAAAACTTTGAGGACATTTTATGTTTTCTTCTGGGAACATTTTCTGCTTTGAGTTCACTGAATTTTTCACATTTGTGAAGTTCATAGAACACTAAAAATTCCATTGTATTAGATTGGAATAAATATATGCATTATTTATATTTTTAAAACTTTATAAAACAGTGCGATTAAATCTTTTGGTCATTCATATTCATTTCACATTAATTCTATTCACATTATCTCTTTTTCTCCTTCCTATTACTATTCCCATCCCCAACAAGCCACTTGATTATGGATTCTTACTAAATATTTAATTCTTCTATTTTCATCTCAAATAAAGCTGAGGGAACCAGGATGGGATGATGAATATCTGGCAAATTATACTGCTTTAATTTAACCTTTGTTTTTGTCTCTTATTGAATCCATAGAAGAATTAAAACTATTAGTAACTAATCACGAATTTTAACAAATCTATGTTAATGTTACCACTTTACAATTTTCCCTAAAAGTTAAAATGGCAAATTCAGTGAATCATAGCAAATGGTACTACAGAATTTTTGAAGACTATAAATACCTTTCTGGGCCTCAGTGCCTCATTATTAATATTATTAATCAATAACTATTATGAATATGCTATGCAAATAATTTATCATTCAAGCTGGAATATATATGAATGGTCATGAAAATGATGAAAATTTCTGTTGAGACAGTAGGAATGAAGCATAACTATGGTGAGGAAAACCACAATTATGTTTGTTTGTGTATATAAGAAGAATAGTAGTTCATAGTGGCCACTAGATCGGATTCTAGAATCTCAGAACCGGGTTTATATCCCAGAGTACATAACAGAGTTGTAGGACTTTAATGTAACTACCAAGTTGCTCAAAATTTCAACTCCACACCATGATAGTAGAACTACAAAAGTATTATTCTAAAAGTATCCATTAATACAGTGGTTTTCAACCATTCTAATGCTGTAACCATTTAATAAAGTTCCTCACGTCATGGTGATATGTAACATATAATATTACTTCCTAACAAAATTTGTTACCATTATGAAACATAACACAAACATTTTACATACAGGCTATTTGATATATGACCCCCAAAAGGAGTAGAGATCTTCAAGTTGAGAGCATCTTAATAAGGTAATATATTTGAACTGGTTACTTTAGGGGTTTTGTATGCTTTGTACTCAATATTTGAAAGATAAGAATACAAGAATCAGAGACTCACTATATATCAAGAAAGGAGAAGACATTATTTAAATTATTTCTCAGGTTATAGATATATGTTGCTTCAAATACAACAATACAAATACTGATTTTGATAAATTAACTGGAAAATAAATGATTAGATCACTGTTAGAATTATGATTAAAATATTAACATTTGATATGCATCATTTAACTGGCTTTTGAGTACTCACCAACATAATGATATAAAAAAATCTCTGAGAAGCGTCTGTCATGGGGAACCAAGACATGAAGAAGCCACTCCAAGGATGCCCAATAACCAGTTGACAACACAGAATCTAAGACAAAATTTTTAAATTTTACATTTAAAGTATGGGTGAGGAGAGAAATTCATTGGAATATCTCTAGATATTTTGCAATGTCAAATATGTTACTTGGATTAGATAGCAATATAATAGAATATAAAACAATATGCAGCAGGATTATGAGCAGAAAATTAATGATACAAAATATTTGATTAAATCATTATTAATTAGAATCTCTTAATGAAAACATTAATGCACACATGTAAAAATGAAGAAGAAATATTTAATTATTGACTGCTAACATAAGTTGAAAAAAGATAATCTGAAGCTCAAGGGCCAATGGCATGCTAAAGATCAACCTGGACTACACAATACTGCCTCAAAGAAACAAAAAACAAACAAGCCAAAATCTGTGATACAGAGAAATTCTAGAGATGGCAACCAAGTTAAATACATCAGGTACAAAATCATTTCTTCCTATAGCATGCATGAAAATATCATAAAAGTGAAAAAAGAAATTCAACTACAAATGAATTTTTAATGGAAAGGCACAAGTGCAAACATGAATTAGTTAAAAGATAATATACGAGCTCTAAAGTTCATTATTAATTCTAGACAAAATTGAAGCAAGTATAAAGTGTTTCACTACTATTTATGAAAATGCGATCAAAATTCTTGTCATTTTGACAGATCATTTGACGTTATAAGTAAAAACATGCCAAACTGCTGAAAAATACTTTGCCAACCTGGCAACATAAAAACTAATTAAAAATGTAAAAATAGACTATTTTTCTCCAACTATGGAATGAATAAATAAAAAATTTTAAAGTATTAGAATAAATTGAAGGGTAATATTAGAAGTACATAAATAAACATTCGGTATAACAGGACCTGGTAATAATTTAAAGTTTTAATCTGTTTTTAAAAAGAGATTTTTAATTTTTTAAAAATAGATTTAATCTTACCTGAAATGGATAGAATGAAGAGTGGTTATATTAAGTAATTAAGGATTGATTGAATTATTAGAAAGCATGTCTATATTGGTTGCTTTTATGTTGTGGAGGTCACAGTACCTTCGAGGAATAGATTTCCAGAGCCCAACATGGCAGATAAGACGTGACAGTACAGCAGTTCTTGTCGTGAACTACCAGAAAACTGAAAAATATGGGAATACCAACACTCAGTCACTTTCCTTCTTTCTGTCCCTTTTATTTTGCCTGAACTCTCAGCCCCTATCTCACATGTATCCACTTGGGTCTTCTCTTTTCAGTAAATACTCTCTGAAAGCATCATACAAACATGCCCCAAGCATGCCTCCCCAACCCATTAGGTGAGTCCATACCCAATCAAGTGGCTAATGAACATTAACTATAATAATATATTTGGAGAAGCCAGAATTGAAATTATTTTAGATTATCAAAGATGATCTGATACTCTAAATTGCCTTTAATCACTATATTGCATCTCTAAGTCTTGAGGAATACCACCTAGATCTAATTGGTCAAGTTAAACAAAATGTGTAGATGAATTAATAGCTGACTATTTCAATCAATGTTTACCATATCAGAGATAATGTTGGCTATTCATTTCTTTTTTACAAAACAAATTCTTTTGCATGTCATATCACATCATGATTTCAATATATGCTTCATAATAACTTTTACACTTGAGAATTCACCTAAATTTTTTTTGCTAGAAAGGATAAGAGGTAGAGGACAAATCCTTTTACTCTAAATTCATTACTCTTGCATAATTTATACATACAATAAATAATTAACAAATTTTAAGACTGAAATATTAACTTTCATAGATGACTTACCTGTGGAAATTACAAAAATTTAAAAATCTGTGTGTTATTCCTAGTTGGATATTAGCTGACTAAAAAGGGAATTAGATGCATACTTCTTTTTACCAAAGAAATTGATATTGATTTAATTGGGCCCTGAAGAGTTCATATTTGCTAATCTTCCGAAGTTCATTGCTCTTTTACTTGGATTTCCTCTTTCTTATGGTACCATTGTCTCAACAGCAATCTCCATGGGGACAGTAACATACTGTACTAATTGGTATGGTCATAATGCCCTACATGGGAACTGGCAATGTATCTGAAAGTGGTTTACTCATGTTTGGGACATGTACAAATATTATCTGTAGCATTCAAATGAACAAGTAATTTTAAGATGAAAACATGAAAAATATAAGTAAAGCAAAGCCCAAATACTGATATTCTAGAAACGTATTATCAGACATGAGAAAATTACTGTAGAGGATTTTTTCTTTGTTATCAGTATCTAGTATAATTATAAAGCAAACTAGAATATATGTGAGCTCATGGTATTGTTCCATACCTATAACATTTGCTTCAAATTTAAAGTTGATTCCTACAACTAATTTTAGTGAACAAGATCAGCACTTGGTTAGACATATATTAGCTTGGTCCATTTCATTAATAACGTATTGGTTATAGTATTTATTGTTCCATTTTGAGGAATGTGGCATAATGAGCTACTATGTTGAGTTGAAGTGGCCACTATGAACTATTATTCAGTTATTGATGTGTTCATGGAAATAGCCAATAATTATTATAACATCAAGTTCACAAGTGGTAGAATGTACAGAGATTATAGTCTAAAATGAGGAAGATACTTTAGTGAATATGTACCATGACATCTGCAGCACAGGTGTTGGCAGAATCATTTCTTCACCATGAGTATACTAGAGTTCTTGGTCAGTGATACATTCCCACAATCTTGAAGAAAGTGACAGGAAAACTATCAATAATCTCTGATTTTGAAACACAACTAAGGGTGATAGTATCATAAGGGCCCCAGAAGAACAAGAGTAATGGTCATGAGAAGGTGAGAACAGGATAATAAATCTTTTAATCCTGGAGTCAAAAACACATCCTCCACTGACTGGAAGTGTTAGTTCATCTAAGTGGGTCACTAATGGCAGTAAAGTCTCTGAAGAAGGTGAAAATGAGTCACTGTAAGCATGTTTGAGGAATGTGGAATTTCAATCATTGAAAAACTACTTAATTTGCCCTGCCATTTAATTCATGCTATCATTTCCAGGACTGAACAATATTTGCAGTACTTGTCTTATTACCTAAGCTGTGTCAATTATGCAAAATATTTATTTTTTTTCCAGTGGAGCTGAATACCAGTAAAAACTTGGACATCTGCAGATAAGATTATCTCTGTATTAGAGAATACAACAGTCTTGCCTACGGATTACACAGACATCTTATTAAGCATGTGCACATCTTTTAATGAAGAAGCAGACACTTATTTTTCTAAGTAGATTTAACACATATTTCCCTTTGAACATTTTTACAATGTTGCCTACTCTTTTAAAAGAAAGTTAGAAGATTATAATTCTAACCAGTGTTGGTTTTTTTTCTCCTTATGCAAACCAATTACACAGAGGTATTTTGGATCAAATGGGAATAACATATTTTTATTCTGCAATCTATGATGTCCAGCTATTATGTTGTTGGGAATATTTTCAAATATGCATGCAGCAAAGCAGCCAGGATAAAGAAAGTATTTATTCATTATTGTCAATATGCCCTGATCTTTTATGTAAATCCCTTAACAACATATTACTGCTTCATTGTCCAAAACTGCATTAAAGTAGAAAACACCTACACTAAATTATTAGGTTAATTAGATTAAGACAAAGTTCCATAAGCTGTGTAGCATGGCATTAGCTGTCTAGCATGGAGGAAGATGTGGAGTCATATGGCTATTTTGATTCTATACCATAAGAGTAATCAGTCCCTTCTGAGTTGTGCAAATCCACCCATTCAGATTAAAAACCAAGACTTCTGTCAATGAATGAAAACACTTCTCCAATGTCTTCTAAGACTTGAAAACTCTCATATACATTAATACCCAAGTGAGGGAAAATATGAATTGAATGAGAATGATGAAAATTTAGAGTCATTATACATAACAAAATTGATCTAAAAATAGATAATGGTGTTGATTAATTTTATTAATCATCAATCATTTTTCTTTTGTATCTCATATTTTCTATAAAATGAGGAAATCAAATATCCATATACTTTAGAGAACTGTAGAAAATAAACAAAATAACAAAATTGTGGATCTGATGTTTGAAAGGAGTCAGTGTCCTTTGTCATACCTCTTGCTAACCCCTCAGTGCTGGTATTAGAAGAATAGGTCATTGTGCCTAACCTTTCTTTCTTTTCTTTTTTTTTTTCTATATGAGATTTTAATTCAACTGTAATATACAACCTTCTGCTTTGCTCACTCCAAACACTTCTACATTCTCTTTCTATTCTCTTCATATTTATCATCTTTTTTCACTAATTACCATTGTTTACATATATACATATTTTCTAATATATCTTACTCAGTCTGTATAATGCTACAAGTATGAATGTTTTCATGGTACTAGCCTTTTAAAAATGCATAGTCTTGGACATGGACCTAAGGTCCTCATGCCTGCCAAGAAAATATCTTAACAACTGAGCTATTATACCAAACAGGCCACCATTTTTAGCAATGAGAATGTTACATTGCATGAATTCATTTTTTTCATTCTTTAACTGAATTACATTCAAGTTGATTTCCAGTTTCTGAAATGATAAAGAAAGTTACTACTTATAACCATGAGCCTGATTATATGTACAGTACTGAGTTACTTTCACTAAATACTGGTGACATGAGTGTTGGATTCTATAGTAATCATAATTCTATTTTCATAACAAGATTCCAAACTTGTTAGAGCTATATTCTACTCTCATGAATGAGCGAGGTTATTTTCATGCAATTAAAGAAAGATTTAGTGCTGTCAGTATTCTAGATCTTCCACTATCCAATAGTTCTAATAGGTTTAACTTGAATTTCCTTCATGATGTGATACAAATAATCATTTTATATTTTTAATGCTTCAATAACCTTTGGATTGTCTAAAATAGACAAGAAAAATTATAAGCTACAGGCAACCAGCATGGAATCACTCACTCGCAAGTATGATTTACATGGCAATGATAAAAGACATAATGAAAAATTCTAAGGCCAGAAGACTTAAGCTAAACAGATAGGTTGAGCTTGTAGGACATTGCATGTTGAGAACAAACTTAAAAGATTCATGATTTTGTTGAGTAAAGAGCAATTCAGAGGCATCATCAAGAAGGCACAACACTCGATTTGACAATATCTATCTTCTCTGAATTGGAATGCAGCATTTCAGAATAGAGCTACATTATTGAAAATAAAATTTGTCCAATCCCAGCAGTCTTAAATAAGGCTGAGAAACTCTTGGGATCTATGGATTATAAATAATTTACTAAGTGAAGCTTGATAACCCAGGGCAGCCTGCACAAACTGATGCCCCGACCAAGAACATTGCAAACAGAGAACCGAGACTCCCTGTTTAGTCGTAGCCAGTGGACAGCTCATTCCTCATATAGGTAAGGCGGGTGTGTACAGTCAGGGACTGTCTCTGACACAAACTCTGGTTCCTGTGGTTTGATCATTGCCTCTTGGTGAAGAGGCCCTGTAGGAACACAGAGGAAGGGGATGCAGGCTATTCAGATGAGGCCTGATAGGCTGTGGTCAGATAGTGCTGGAGGAAGACGCCACTAGACAGAGGTCTAGGGGAGAGAAATAGGGAGGAATGTGAGGGAGGATGGGAAGAGTGAGATAACAATGATGGCATTAAAATCATGATAGAATGTGAATAAATTATAATAAAATAAAAAACACAGAGACGACAACATCAGAAAAGAAATCTGATAAAATTGTTTTCAAAGAGAATGCTTTTAGAATTTTGCATTTAAATATGTTGTGTACAAGTGGTATAAATGCAATGTACTGGGAGGTGTACAAAATATCTCTAGATGCAAGTTCACGGAGTAATCTATCATTTCCAAAGAACATATAGTCATAAATTGTTAATTACCAACAAAAAAAATTGTAAGATGTAGCATTTCCAGTTTGGAGACTGAGGAGGTTTTGGTGAAAAATTTCCTAGCCTGTGTCACACAATTATATTTTTACTTTCTACAAGTTCCCTATAAAATACTGACTTTCCAAGTTAGCAATGAGTACATAAGTATTGTTTTGCCACGAAACAGTAGAATGTCACATCATTTTTGTTTATGAAAATATACTATTTGCTCTAGTACCTTCTGATAATTTGTCACCCTTCATCATTTGTATGTACACAGGCTTTTCCATGTTGAAAAAGCAAACAGATGCTAACAAGTTAATGGACAATTTTTAACCTAAAATTTAAATCTATTGAAAAATAATTTTTTTGAAATTCCAATTAAATACTTAATTTAAATATTTAATTAAATATTTAAGTGTAGTATTAGAGTAAATTTTTCTGATTCCATTTAAGTGGCAATTGACTACAAATTATATTAGCATCTTCTCTAAATCACTTACAACGTAGGTATAATGGAGTACTAATTAAGCTACACAGAGAAAAGTCTCATTATAATTAATTGCTACCTTATATCTATTGATAGAAAACCCATTAATGCCTCTCTTTGTTCACCTAGACCCAATCTCTCATTCCCTTCCCCAGCACTTCAACAGATTACCAGCTAAAACTTCCTTCCTCATGCCCACATCTCCTGTGGATTCTATAATCTATCCCATTGAACCTCCTTCCCCTGATTCATCACCAAGTTCCATCCCACAACACTAGCAGGCATTCTCTGTGAATATACAAACAAATCAGGCTGGAGAACAGGCAATGAACAGCCAATACACTCTCACAACCCAGAGAGGAAACAGAAACCAAGGAACAAAGGACTCATCCATCAAATGTAGACTGAAATTCTATACCTGTAAATTTCCCAAACCAAGATATGCAGATGCCAGCATATAAATACAATATAACTAGGACAATGTGGTTCCATTAGAGGGCAGCTATCCTATCACAGCATGCCTTGAATATTACAATACAATCAAAACACAAGAAAAAGACTTTAAAAGTAACTCTATGAAGGTGCTAGAGATCCTTAAAGGATAAATGAATAAATTCCCTAACAAAAGCTAAGAAAACCAGCCAAAATGTTGAAGGAAATGAATGTAATAGTTCAACATCAAAAATGAAAGTAGAACTAAATTATATCATCTTCAACCCCATCAGAGACTTGAGAAAGAATAAAATTAATTAGCTCAGTATACAGGGAGTGGGGTTAGCAGCTTCCAAAATGGGAAAACGACAAGGACAGTTTGTTGCTTGAATAGCCACCCAAAACTCTATAACTTTGAAGCATCATCTTTAGCCTTCTGGTCCTGTATATCTAACAGAGATATTTGTGAAGCAGGAACTATGAGGACTTGCTAATAATATAAATGTATATGTGAAAAAAATGAAAATAGAAACAATGAAAAAAAAAACACAAATGAAGGGAATTCTGGATAAGAAAAGTTTAAGAAATCAAACAAGAATTAAAAAGTTAAGTTGTAAAACAGAATATAACAGACAGAAGAGAGACTGTCAGGCATTGAATATATGATAGAAGAAATTCTTCACACAAAACATGTAGGACATCTCTGACACTATGAAAAGACCAAACATAAGAATAAAGTAGTAGAGAAAAGAGAAGAATCCCGACTCCAAGGCCTAGAAAGTATTTTCAACAGAATCATAGAAGAAAAAATTCCCTACCCTAAATAAGTAGATACCTATAAGGAGCAAACACATTTGGAGACAAAATAGATTGGGCCAGAAAAGAAAGTTACATAATAAATAAAACACTATACATAAAGGACAAAGAAGGATTATTAAATGTCAAGGGAAAAAGACCAAGAAACGCATAAGGGCAGACCTCTTAGAATAACACATGACTTCTCAATAGAGACTCTAAAAGAAAGAAGGGCCTAGATAAACATGTTGCAGACTCTAAGAGACCACAAGTGACAGTTCAGACTATTATAACCATCAAAAATGTCAATCACCATAGGTGGAACAATTAAATGAGATATTCCATGATAAAGTCAAATTTAGACAGTATCTATTTGCAATACCAAGGAGGTCAACTACACCAAGGGCAACATAGGAAAAACCATAGGTAAAACCAAAAACCAAAAGAGGGGATACACACATGCACACACACACACACACACACACACACACACACGCACACGCACACGCACACGCACACACAAAGAAACAACTTATCACCACTAACAACAACAAAATTATAGGAATCAGTAGTAGTCATTGGTCATTGATACCTCTCAATATAATGGTCTCATTTCACAAATAAAAGGGCACAGAATAACAGAATGGATTTAAAAGTAGAATTCATTTTTTGCTACAATTAAAAAACACATTTTGACACCAAGAATAGACATTAGATCAGGGTAAAGGATTGGAAAAACGTATTCTGTTTAATTAGACCTTACAAGTAAACTGGTATAGCCATTTTACTATCTAACCAAACCTAATCAAAAGAATACTACATACTCATCAAAGGAAAAAATCCAACAAGAAGACATTTCAATTCTTAACATTTATGCCTCAAATACAATGGCATCAAAGTTTGTAAAAGAAACACTATTACAGCTTAAATCCTATGTTGAACCTCACACAATGAGGGTGGGAGACATCAATACCCCACTTTCACCAATGGGCATGTCACCTAGACAAAAACTAGAGAAATAGCTAACAGCCATTATAAAGCAAATGGATTTAACAGATACTGATGGTACATTTAACCCAAACACAAAAGAATAGACCTCAGTATCTCAGGGAATATTCTACAAAATTAACTACATACTCAGACAGAAAGCAAGGCAAGTCTTAGCATATATAGACAATTGAAATAACTCCCTTCATCCACCATGGATTAAAGCTGAATATCAATGACAGAAACAACAGAAAGCTTACAAACTCATGGAAACTGAACAACTCTCCACTGAATAAAAAATTGGATCAAGACATAAAGAAAGAAATCAAAGATTTTCTACAAATCAATGAAAATTACCACAAACATACTCAAATTTATGGGGCACAATGAGTGCAGTTCTAAAAAATATAGGCCAATGTAAAAAATTGGTGCTAACACATATTAGTAACTTAAGAGCTTAATACTTGAAAGCTCTAGAACAAAAGTTAGGAAGCATAGCCAATCCCAGAAGATGGCAGGAAATAATCAAACTGAGGGCTGAATATATATAAAATAGAAACAAAGTTAAAAATACAAAGAACCAGAGAAAGAAAGTGTAGGTTGTTACAGAAAATAAATGAGATAGACAAACCCTTATCCAACTTAACTAAATTAGAAGAAAATATCCAAACTAACAACAATAATAAAATAATAGGGGCATAAGAACATGCCAGAAACCCAGAGAATCATAAGGACATATTTAAAAAAAAATGTACTTCACAAAATTGAAAATTATTAAAGAGAGAGAGAGAGAGAGAGAGAGAGAGAGAGAGAGAGGAGGAGAAGAGGGAGAGAGGAGAGGAGAGGAGAGAGGAGAGAGAGAGAGAGAGAGAGAGAGAGAGAGAGAGAGAGAGAGAATAGGAAGACACAAGCACACGGGGTCAAATCTGTCTATACTCTCGCCACACATGCATGTCTTCTCTTAACAGAAGTCAGGATTGAGAGTCAGTATTTTTTGTTAGAGTAAATTTTGGTGCCTTGTTTAGAAAACTGAAGAGATTCTATTACGACTATTTCAGTTATAAGTTGATAAATGAATTCAAAATCAATTAAATAAAAATAAAATGAGAAGAGTATCTTCATGGCCAAGTTATTCACTGGGAAGTTTAGCTAAAGAAAGTGTTTTCAGCACAGCTGGATGTAAACACTCTTGAATTGCATGTCCATTAACAGACCAGTCTCTGTTCTCAGTCTTTAGGCACCATGGGCATCGGGCTCTTCAGGTCTGTCTGGGGAGACGTTTACTATGATCACACTATATTAGGAAGTTCTCTCCCTTCAAAACAGATTTTGAGGAGAAAATATAGGTAAAAGTTACCTGAATGACTTAACATTTGACATTTTGGGGACCTTGTTGACACTAAAGGCAACTGTCTCACCAAAGTCAGCTACTTCCTAGAGGTAGTAAACATGTCACTACATCTTGTATGTAAAATACAGAATCTACAGCCTATCTGGTTCATCAGGACACTCTATGACAACAATTCTCTGCTTTATTTACTCCCTGGCCAGGTACCACGCAATTCAGGGCAGACATACATTCACTAAAATTACCTTATGCCTGTTTACCAGGCTTCTTCTCTTGTTTCCTACATAATCACACACCATGTGTTAAACTCTTACCCATGTATAACAATTTCTCCCTCTGCTTTCTGGCAAAGCCTGACATTCCATATGGTTCTGCAAGGTGATATTTGGCTCTTCCTGGCAGTAAGCGATGGATGTAAGATTCTACAGTGGAAGACATTTCCTTGTCCTCATATCTTATGATATCTAATTAGTATGAGTCATGAAAGAGTTTTAAATATTATATACTATGCTTATTAATGGATCAATTCTTTAATATATTACTTTATTATTTGATTGATATTTTAAGTAATTATATTGTACCAAAACCAAATATTATTATTCCTTTAATTTAGGCAATCAATTAGTTAGGTTTCTTAAATGATAATTTTCTCTCATTATGGTTCCTGTTTTATAGCATCATTGAATTTACAAAGCACATTCATTCTTTGGAAATTGCAATTATGATGCATGACTTAGGAGTAGAGGAGAAAGGTTCAGCAAGTACAAAAGGGGTGAGAAAGAGTAGGAGTGTTAATTATGAATATGTATCAAATATGATATACACAGTTTGCATTATTTTACAATTGTGTCTGGTATTACCTGGATAAAGAACTACTAATCACATGAATTTAGTTCACTAAATAAATTTCAAGATTAATGTTAACTCCATGTTTATTTCTATTTTCAAACATTTCATTTTTACCTAACATTTATATTTACATTTGAGAAAGAAAAGATTTCTAAACTAAAAATCGTATTTACTTAGTGTATCTGTATGTGAAATTGTGTATATATGCATGCCCACCTTTCATGGATTACATACATAGGTCAAGGAACATATTTTAGGTGTTGGGCCCTACTTAAACTACATAGGTCCCTGGGACTGAACTCAAGTCCTCAGGCTTGGTGACAAGCAACTTTATCCATTGATCCATTTCAGTGGAAACAATTTTTAGAGTTCATACTTTAATAGTCAAGGACTTTGACCAATGATCAGATCTACTTCCATAAAATTTAATTTTTATATAGAAAAAAACTCTACAATACAGAACCCAACAAAGAAAGAATATCCTTCAACTGTAATATGGAAACTAGCTTTTTATTTATTTTATGAAAATTGAAATTTAAATCTAGCATAGAAGATCGACACAAGAGTGCTGGATAACTTTAGCAAAAATGTATCAATTTAGAGCTAGACAGGATATTTTGTATTTTCCCATGATTTCAATTTTAATCCGGATTCCTTTCCTGATACTTAAGCCATTGGGGCTGGATTTCAGTGAGGCAAATAATATTTTGATAGATAAGATAGCAGTTGTTTACATGTGATGACACTTCATAGTGGCAGTCATAAAAATAGGAAAATTGTTAATAGTAACAGATATTGGGATATATCATATGCTATATTTTGAGTGTCTTCCTCTAAACTCATTTTGATATGTAAACATATTTTAGTAGTATTAGGAGATACTTCTTTTAATAGGTTGTTGGATCATAGGAATAATACTTGCATAAGTGGAAGTGGATAGAGCATTATACCAATCAATTATAGCTAAAAGAAATATCTTTTTATCTCTTTCTGTCTTTCCCTCCCTCCCTTCTTTTTTTCACATCTCTATGTCATACCTTGTGGAAAAATGAGTAAAAATTATCCCACCAGAAAGGACTCTTAATTTTGGACTTTACAGTTCCATACGTCTGACCTATTGTTTACACTATATCTAGTTCATAGAAGTTTTTTAACGGAAAAAAGTACTGAGTAATGTTACAAATGTAATCATTTGTATCTGGATTGATCATACTTAGAATTAAGATGGTTTATAGGCCCTTATAGTGAAGGTTTTAAGAAAAATGAGCATCGCACATCAATTCTATTACTGGGCCACTGTGAACGTCAAAGGCTTTTATGATTCTCAAAAACTAGGCTGCTTGCAATTATTGTAGAAATTTGAAAAATACTAAGCATTTTTTTCCTAGAGCAGATTATTATAATAAGTCAAATATGAGATAACGACATTTGTAGAACCTTGTCTAAACTAAAAACTAGTAAATATACAAGATGTTATTTTCCTCAGAATCATCTATTTTTTTTTGCAATAAACATCCCTATCATGTCTGTTGTAACTGCTATGTAAGATATTATAAATGTAGGTCTAGAATGAGGTCACAGTGATTGGATATACATGGGGATGAACTGTTGGAACCTAAACGTTAAGTCCAGAAGTGCGCCAATGAATTGAACCAGCTCCAAGGATTAGTTCTAAATCTGTGTCTCAAAACTCAGTGGATACCACATCAAGGGGAGAAGGCCAGAGGAAGACATTAATCTGTGGACACCATAAGAAGGAAGATGCCCAAGAAAAGGCCTGAGTACTCATTTGGCACCATTGTGGTGGGGCGTACCCCTGTCCTTGGGCTTTTTCCAGGAGAGTTCTCAGTGAGCCAACACAACAGAAGCAGCTTTGGCAGATCACACTGAAAATCCACAGAATCTATGCCAAACCCAGCAGCCGAGGTAAAGGCTGCTGCAATAATTAAGTAGGAGTACAGCTTTGCAATCTTCCCCAAACAAAGTGAGCTTGGCAGCAACTCACGCCTTACAGAATGCTAATTGAAGGAATGCTGTAGTTTCCCACCCACTTCATTCATCAAGCCCCACACCCAACAACATTCACAACTAGCTTGTGATTGCTGTTAGGCCCAACCACTGAGAGAGAGGAGAGAGAATTTTCACTGATTACAAACCTTTTAGGTCTGTTGCACAGGTGGAAATTGGATCTTTTCCTTTCACAGATTGTCCTAAAGTTAGGTTGCTTCTGTAGTAGTTTTAATTCTTCCATAATTTTAAGGCCTTCTTAGCTAACTTCTGCTGCAAAAATTCAATGACCATTGCTGTTTCAGGTACACATGTGTCCTGTGTTCTATGTATAGGCATATAACAAATACTGATGTAAATAGAACTTTCTTGTATATTCCTGTCTCTGTAGGCTTTATGAGAGAATTGCTGGGTGTCCCAGACTGAGATAGATAGGACTTTATTTAGATTATGTCCTTAGAATCTCAAGTCACATATTCCCTTAATCTACCCATTCATATGACAGAAAACTACATAAAAATAAAGACCTGGAGTAGTTAAGGAACTTTAGAAAGAAGGCTTCTTGATTTTATATTATGGTTAGATGTGTGTACGTTTGTGTGTGTGTGTCTCTCTCTTTCTGTCTCTCTCTATCTCTCTCTCTCTGTTTCTCTCTCTCTCTCTCTCTCTCTCTCTCTCTCTCTCTGTCTCTGTCTCTCTCTCTCTCTCTCTCTCTCTCTCTCTCTCTCTCTCTCTCTCTCTCTCTCTCTCTCTCTCTCTCTCTCTCTCTCTCTCTCTCTCTGTGTGTGTGTGTGTGTGTGTGTGTGTCTGTGAAGGAGGACAGAAGATGATGTTTGGTGTATTCCTAAATTTCTCTCCACTTTATATTTTAGACAGAGTTTTTCATAGAACCAGTTTATACCAATTTAGATAGTCCAGCTGGCTCCATGGATCTGTTTGTTTCCATTTTCTGGTGTGGGACTTATATGTGTATATGACAATGGTTGGCTTTTTAAATGAGTCCTGGGCATCTACATTTATGTCTTCACACTTGCATGGTAAGCACTTTAAAGACTTATCCAATGCACCAGTCCTTAGAAGCTACTTGCATTTGCCTATTTTGTCATATTTCCTCTTTAACCCACAGTGATATTTCCAGAGTTTTCATGCATGTCTATCATAGTGCTGTAAAATGTTTCTTATCCTTATTAAGAAATTCTATTTTTCGTTGTTCTGACTTAAATTCAAATATTTAATGAGTATTTGATTTTATGATTTGATGATAATGGTGGTATATGTATGACAAGAAACATGAAAGGACAAATAAAACTGAGCATTCTTGATATTTTGTTCTCAGGGATGAGTATACAATTACCTGGTATTGTTAACATCTATGTTTTCTTGGAAATTTACTTTCTAATTATAATATTTCCATCTTGAGATTACAATGCGGATATTGGATGATTTCAATTTTTCTAGATAAAGATGAATTGACTATCAGAATAAAAATAAATAATTTTTTGTATTTTCAAAGTTTGCATCAAATCATTATGTGCTCTTTAGGAGATTAAGAGTAAAATGAGAGACTTGCAAGTCCAAGCACCAGCTATATGGGAAAGTCACACATGTAGAATAGTCAAAAGCAGGATACAGGAGAAGCTGTGACTCATAGGAAAGTCAATCCTGCTTCCCTCAGATGCTCAGGTTCTCAGATGCTTGGATGCTCTGGGATGTCTTTTGTCAATTACACTGTTTGCCGATTTAACCTTGATTTAAGTCCAAAAGTTCTGGCGGGCTTCCAGACACCAGCCAAACCTGGAGCCTATCAGGCTGAGATAATCTGTAATAACCCTGTCATGCTCTTGTGTCATTTAGTGATTAGCAAATTGATCTTCAGTTATCACAATAACAAGGAAGGTTGGGTTCTAATTAGTGTGTGTTAACTTCAAAGATAATTATATATGGCAATTCAAGAAAAAAAAATGCCCTTGCATTATCATAAGTCATTTATCAATACCTGGGCTACTGGGAAAATCACTGCAATAAAGAAATTAATCTTTAAGATACTAAGCTAAATGAGCCAACACCTACTGCCACAGCCTGTAATGAAAGTATAACAAGACCCACAAAAATCAATGCCAAGTAATGATAGCAGAGACATGGAAGTATGCCTAGAGAAACAGGCAACTATGAGGGTTCTTGACAGTTTCCAACAGACATTCTTTTAGTGTAGGACAAGTACAGGAGCCACTGGCAACTATTGTCCAGCAGGCCTTAAACAATAACTACCTGGAAGAAATGGATCTGGTGGAAATGCAGAGATTCTTTATTATAATCATGCTTGGTATTGCAAAGCTCAGCCAAATGGGACTGCTGAGGGCCAGCCTTTTGGACTGACAAAACAATGTCCAGGTTATCATCCACCACAATGTGAGACAACCTATGTTGGTCTACCTCAATCATATCATGATAGCTAATTGAACAAAAACCACCATATATATATATATGTGCATATATATGACTACATATATTCATTCTGTCAGTTCTGTTCCATTAGATTATTGTGATTAACAAAGCATCTGATATGCAATTATGGGAATAAAATACAGAATTCTAATATATGCAAAACCAATGTGGTAATATTTTGAAAACAGGAGATCTCTTTAAATGTTTAAACTATAAACCAAAGAAGCTTATCTTAGCATCTTAGAGAAAACAAAATTGCTCTATTTGGAAAACAATATTTCAGGCCAATCTTCTTTTAAATGGTTGAATTCATTGACGCTGCAGAGGTTAATATGCAGGATACTTAATATTTCATTTTTTTCATAGATGACTTCTTGTTTAAAAAAGTCTTTTACAATGAAAATCTGAGTATAGATGCTTTTGTTAATGACTGTAAAACAGATGCTAATGCAGAGTAGAGTTTAAGAGGAAAGCGTTTTCTCAGAAAAATGGGAATAGGGCTTCCTCAAGACACAGCTATCCCACTCCTTGGAATATACCCAGAAAATGCCCTACCACACAACAGGGACATATGCTCAACCATGTTCATAGCTGCTTTATACATAATAGCCAGAACATGGAAACAGCCTAAATGCCCCTCAGTAGAAGAATGAACTAAGAAACCGTGGTACATTTACACTATGGAATACTACTCAGCTATTAAAAACAAGAAATTCCCGAAATTTGTGGACAAATGGATTGAACTAGAAATTATCATAATGAGTGAGTTCACCCAGAAGCAAAATGAGACAAATGGTATATACTCACTTACATCAAGACACTAGTCCAAGGGATACGTACCATGAAAAACTTTACTTACCAAGAAAGTGGGTCAGAAGAGAACATCTTATTGAGACTTTAGGCGAGAGTAGCATGGAAGAATAGGGAAATAGTAGGACCCACAGGGTCCTGGAAACCTACAAGAAGAACTTTATGACAGGCAGATCTGGGTTCTGGGGTCCTCCTCAAACTAAGGCACCAGCCAAGGAGAATATAGGCAGTAAGCTTCGAACCCCTACCAAGACCTAGCCGATGAACATGATATTCTCCACCTTGAGTGGAGAGTGAGATCTGACTCTCACACGAACTCCAGTGCTCTTTCTGACCACATCCCCTGGATGGGGAGGCCTGGTGACATTCAGACGAAGGATAGCTAGTTACCAAGAAGAGACTCAATATTCTAAGAGCATATATGGGGGAGGAGGTCTCCCTCAATCACATACATAGGGGAGGGGAGAACGGGGAAGTGGGAGGGAGGGAAGAATGGGAGGAAATGAGGGAAGGGCCAACAATCGAGATGTAATATGAATAAATTAATAAAATTTAAAAAAAGAAGAAAGTGGGTATAGTAAGCAAGAGGCCTGGTGTACTACTTAAGCTGTCCAGTATTAATTATGAGGAAAATAAAGTCCCTGAAAATAATTTTCTTATAATGCAATAAGCATAAATTTAGTACTGTTTTGTAGAGCAAATGAAAGCATGTTATATTAGGGTTGACTATATTTATCATTGCACGGAGAGAGGTATTTATGATGAAAGCTTCTTTTCCAATACAATTGATCACTTAATTCCCAAGCTTTAAAAACTGGGTCATACTTTAGTTTATAAACAGTGTGTTAATCCTCATATCTGAAATACCTCTATTATGTCACAGCTTACAATACTTCCATTGTAAATTGACAAAAATGTTTATAATATCAAAACAGTTGTATTTGTAACATTATAATTGCATGGTATATTGTCAAACAACATTGTCTAAATTTTAGAAGTTATAAAATCAAGCATTAATAACTGAATTGCATTAAATATTTTCATGTATATATTATGTGACATTTACTGACTTGACAAATATTTAATAAGTATCTTTTTATCAAAAGTACAGATCTAGGATATTTGTATATAAAAGAAACATAAAGTAAAATTAAAAATAAAAGAATAAATTAATCTTTATGTAAACCATAACAAAGCAATATTGAAAATAATGGAAGGATTCAGTAAATAAAATTAACTTGAAAATAAGAAATTTTATAAAGAAAGCTACATGGTATCAAAACAAAGAAATTCACTTTACTTAGGCAACATTGCAATGTCTTCTCAAAATATGAATGTATGCTTTTTAGTGTTTTTAAGCTAAGTTAAAAATCACATATATAAGTAACATATGGACGAAGCAAGTTATATTTAGAAATATATGTACGTATATTCACACACACATAAGATATATCTATGAATGCAGTAACAATTAGTGAAAAAAAAAAAGAGGCCATGGATTTGAAGGACAACATGAAGACAATATGGTAGGGTTTGAAGGGGAAAAGGGAATGGAGACATGTTGGTATTATATTACAATATCAAAAGTAAAATTAAAAAGTTAAAATATCAAATTTGCTCCCACTGCCTTTACTGAAATTCTTCCTCCGTGCCCCCCTTGCCTATTTTTTTTCAAATAGTTTCTCTCCATACCCACTGACTCCATTCAGCATGTCCAGCGATGTGCGTTCAGGTCATGCTCTGGTCATAGGTAGCCTCTCTGGGGCTTTATCCTTGAAGAATAATGACTCATTCTCTCCAAGTAGCCGTCATTTGCCAACAGCTCCCCAGCTAGGGATTGGGTTTTGCCATATTCCGTATCTATGCTGGTATTTTCTCTAGCTTCATTTTGTGTTGGTCTTGTGCACACGGTCACGGCAGCTGTGTAGTCATATCTGCACCCGTTGTTTTCCTTCAGTAAACAGTGTTTTGTTGTGGTCACCCACCGCCTCAGATTCTTAAACCATTTCGGTAATGCTTTCCTCCCAAATGGTTAACACTTCCATCATTGTGTTATGATGACAGAGTAGTATATTAAGGTAGTCAATATGAATCAGACAGCGTAAATAAGAAAACCAAATGGAGGAGCAATCTTAAATTAACAGCTAACAGAGATAATAGTGGAATGAGGAAGTATATCTGAGAATTAGATATATGTGAGAGTTTTCATAGAAGATATGGAATAGTGATGTTTCTAGAACGATGTTTTTCTGAACAGTGCTAACTTACTTCATGTACAGAATAATAAATGTAAACAAAGCATTGGCTTAATTAAAAACCCTCACTGGACCTTTTAGCAAAATTATAGACTATATTATGGATAAACACCAAATTTTACAGTTTAGAACCAAAAGAAGAAAATGACTGGTTTTGCAAGCATGTAGAGTTAGAGATAGGGAGGATAAAGGTACCACTGAATGAAGCAGCTGCAGCCTACCTAAATTTGTGATGGACTATTACGTGGAAAGAAAAGGCAGAACAGAGCAAATTATGAATTGCCCTTTTGTGAATAGCTGACACTGATACAGGAAAGAAAATACTGGAAGAAAACCAGTCTTTGTTTTCCATTTGTTTATTTTATTTTTATTTTTTTGAGGAAAACTGGTTAGTTTGCTCATTTCATCTTGTACCTTTTTATCTTGTAACAACCAGGAGTTATCAAAGTAGGCAGAGCCAGAGTATAGTGGATTTTTAAAAAAATGTGGAAATCTGCTGTAAAAGAAGGGACCCATATGATTTAACTGCAGGAAAATAGGTATTTGCTCCTTGGCTTCTGCTTTCCCTCAAGTATGATACAAAGTTAACAACAATCTGAAGTGAGAACACTAGTGTTTCTGAGGCACTGCCTACATAATGTGGGCTCAGAAGTGTAAAGCATGGTATTTAACTAAAGCAACTTTATGTTATGGGATACTGCTCACAACGAAAAACGAAAGGCAAAGAGTTGAATGTCTGTTCAGGTGGTAGATTATATCATCTGCATGGATTTGGTAACAGAATACCAAAGTGACATCTGAGACTCCGGAGGGCGTATTGGCTAGTCCATAAAAGAGAATACGTCACTGGAAAGTGCATTTGGCTGCCAAATTAAGTCTGGCCTTAGTGAATTTTTGGCTCGCTTTGGAGACGAGGAAGGGGCCATGTGGTATGGAGCTGGATAATAACCGGCCATGTAGGTCTTGGTCTTTAATGAGTGGTGGCAGTGAAATCAAATCATCCTGAATTCTTGGTCAGAGGACCTGATGTCAGGGAAGATGGCCCGGTGAAAATTAGTCTGGCAGAAGTTTGGAAAGCAATTTGGAAGTGTGAAAATCAGGAATTGAGAAAAAGAGGAAGGATATTATAGAATTTCATCTAAAAATACAATCATGGTCCGAAATGGATTGAAGAGGGTAAGGTGGGAAACTAATCTAAATTAAAAACTCAGCTCCGCCCATTCCTTTTATAATTTTAATGTGATTTTTCTATTTCAGATTTAGAATTGAGTATACTGAAATAGTTGTTTTGTTTTCTCCTTGGGTCTGTTGTGGGATTGGGGTGTGAGAAGACTTTCAGTAAGATTTATGCTGAATAATTTTTTTCTACTGGGAAGCTGTTTTCTTTAGTTAGTTCTCATTAATTACAAAGATGTTGGATTTAATTATTCTTACTTAATGGAGATGTTTCCCCTATATAAAGCTAGTCTGTCTGTAGTGTAAGGATAAGTTGTATTTTATTTTCATATTCACCAGTTAAGTAATATTAGACATTATTTTAAAAAATTAATGTGCTTGCCTTAGAAAAAACAAAATGATGAAAGTTTCTAGCAGTTTTTTTGTTTGAATAGTTAAAGGAACTAAAACTCATATAGTTACATATGTATTATTTAGTTTCCATTTAAAAATTTTTATTTTTAAATAATTTATTCAGATGGCAACCTGATTGTTATCCTCTCACTTGCATCTTCCAACCTATTGTCCTATCCTAGACCTCTGACAGAACAAGACCTCCTCCCTCACCATATGATCACAGCCTATCAGGTTTCATCCAGACGGCCTGCTTCTGCTTCCTCTGAGTCCCACTAAGCCTCCCCAACAAGAGGAGGTGATCAAATAGGGGGCACCAGAGTTCACATCAGAGACAGTCCACACTCTCCACACAACTGTGTAGAATGCGCTGTCCGTTGGCTGGATCTGAATAGCAGTGGGTCTAGGTTACTGCATGCATTGTCCTTGTTTGGGACAGTACCTTGTGCAAACCCCTCTGGTTTCAGATCTGCCAGCCTTGATGGTCATCCAGTATGGTTCCTTGACCCTCTGGGTCCTTTTATCTCCCATTCTTCCATAGCACTGACACCTGCAGTCCCAATAGTGAGTCCCAGAATCTGTGCCGTTGCCCAGTTGAGTGAAGACTTTTAGAAGACATCCATATTGGATTAGTACCCAATTATAAGTGAGTATATACCATGTGTATCTTTCTGGGTCTGGATTAAATCACTCAGGATGATCATTTCTAGTTCTACCAATTTGCCTCTAATTTTAAGATTTCCTTGTTTATAATAGCTGAGTAATATTCCATAGTGTAAATGTACAAAAGTTTCTTCATCCATTCATTGACTGAGGGACATCAGGTTGTTTCCTGATTCTGGTTACTGTAAATAAAGCTAGTATGAACATAATTGAGCAAATGTCCTTGTTATGTGATGGAGTATCTTTTGGGTATATTCATATGATTACATATGTGTTATTTTTATGATGAAATTACATAGAGAAAATAATTCAAAAGGATGGGATTACAGTTGGGATGTAATATGAATAAGTTATAATAAAATAAAATTTAAAAATAAGACTTTAAAACAGGGATGACTACATTTAGATAATAGTTATAGTGACTTTACTTCTTGTTACTTTTTGAAATTTTTGGTTCTAGAACATTCTGAAAAGGAATTAATCATCACTTTAAAATTAGTTAAAACTTCCCCCACAGTTTTTAAAAGATATGTGCTTGTTTATGACAGTAATCATTCTTTTGATTTTCCAATTTTTAAAAATTTATTCTTTCCTAATATATTACCATCTGACCACAGTTTCTAATCCCTTCTCTAGTCATGTCCCTTCCCTTATTTCCTTTTTCTACCTATCCACTCCTTCTTCATTTCCCTTGAGAAAAGGACAGACTTCCCAGGATTTGAACTGAAAATGACATATCAGGTTGAATTAGGAGTAAGCACCTCCTCCCCTCAGGTGCACAAGGCAATGCAGTAGGAGGAGAACGGTCTCCAAAACAGGCAAGAAAATGCCAGATACAGTCTCAGCTCAAACAATTAGGAGTACCACAAAAAGACCAAGATACAGAACCATAACGTGTATGCAGAGAGTCTAGGTAACACCCATGAAGGCTCCCTCTTTGTCAGTTCAGTCTCTTAGCTACTTTGAGCCCTGCTTAGCTAATTCTCTGGATCATCTTATGGTGTTTTTGACCCCTCTGACTCCTGTAATCTTTCCTTTCCATCTTCCTTAAGATTTGCCAAGCTCTGCCTAATGTTTGGATGTGGGTCTCTGCTTCTGCTCCCATCACTTGCTGGATGAAGGCTATCTGATAACTATTATTGTAGGCTGTAGTCTATAAGTATAACAGAGTATCATTAGGAATCATTTTATTGACATTTTTTTCAGTCATGTTTGGTCGTTTCCTAGGTTTCTGGACTACCCTGCCTCCGGGTCCTGGCCCTCCATGCAGTGTCAAGAGTGGGTTCCTGCCCATAGCATGGTCTTATGCTGGACCAGTTATTGGTTGGACACTTGTACAATTTTTGTGCCACATTTACCCCTACACATCTTGTAGGCAGGACAAATTTTTGTAGGAGAGTTTTGAGGCTGGACTGGTGTCCAAATTTCTCCACTGGGAATCATTCCTGGTTACAGTGATGACCAGTTCAGGCTTCTTACTCCACATTCCTAGGAGTCTTAGCTAGGGTCACCCTTGTAGATTCCTGGGACTTTCCACTGCACTAGGATTTTACCTTGTCCTTCAAATGCCCCTTAATTCCAGTTTTCTGTCCCAGTACTCTCTCTCTTCATCCTCCTCCAAACGTGATCAACTCTACTTCCACCCCCACCCACCTCCAGTCCATCAGCAGTACCTATTCTATTTCCTTTCCAAAGGAGATTTATGAGAAGTCCATTGATCGCTCCTTGTTACTTAGCTTCTCTGGGTCTGCACATGGTAGCATGATTATACTTCACTTTATAGCTAATATCCACTTATAAATGAATACATACCATGTTTGTCTTTCTGGGTCTGAGTTTTCTCACTTTGGAAGATTTTTTTTTCTACTTCTGTCAATTTGCCTGAAAATTTCATGATGCTATTTTTTTAAACAGCTGAATAATAATACTCTGTTGAGTAAATGTACCCCATTTCCTTCATCCTTCTTCAGTTGAGGGACATCTAGGTTGATTTCAGTTTCTGGCTATTAGGAATAACGCTAATATGAACATAGTTAAGCAAATGTTCTATTAATGTGAATGCTACAAAGCAAATTTAATAAGAATTTATAAATAAATTCAAAAGATTCTAAAATATTTATGAAGGAATTTTCAGTCATGGATTTAACTTACATTATTGCAAAAGGTGTTCACAAATTATATAATATAATTTAAAAAATATTATTTATAAACAAAGTATAATTTCATAATTTTAAATCATTAAAAATTTCATTAAGGAAAATTGATCCTGAGACTAAACACCATTCAATGAACTTGTTTATAAATGCCCTTATTTCCTTTTTAAGAACATACATAGTCTGTGGTGAAGAGTTCCCAGGCAATAATTTGAGAAGCTAAAGACTGGGGATACAGAGCTGGAGATGGGGAGGACATTTTGGATTAATGGTCATGGATACTGAAGAAGCTAGCATTGTAGCGTGGGGTGTGTGTGAAATAGAGACTGAGAGGTATGTATTGCTACTCTATGGGTATTACGGTAGAACCTGAAGAAAAAGTTACGAAACTGTAGAGTTAAAATAACAAATTATTGCTGGAACAGATTAAGCAGACTCTGTAAATTGAGAGATATTGCTTTGGTTTGAGTAGTGGACTTTCTTCCACATGGAAATTCAGATGTCATTTTAAACACTGAAGTTCTAACATCTTTGTATAAGTGTGTTTAGTAGTATTGTCATTGGTTAGACAGCTACCTCCTGAGGGCAGATGCTTGGTGAAAGGGCTGGTTCTGTAGTAGGCTCCCTTCATTACATGAGGAGAAGCTCCAAATCTATAGACTATGAGGAGAACATAATGCAGCCTGGAGGATGCAGGCATACATGAAAGGACAAGAATGGATGGCCTTATATCATAGTTATTGAAATATAACGCACACATATATGAATATATGCCTTTCCATTTGTCATTATAACAGCATGTAAAAATTAATTTTTAGTTAATTGTGTCTCATTTGGAGCAAAATGCAGCAGTCCATTAAATGTCATCTCTTCTAAAGAGGAGCATAAATATTGATTTTATCATGATTAATTTGGTACATTCTAATCTGTCATGATTCAGATTATTGACATAAAATGTATACTTTTAATTGCATTAAAAAAGCATTTTAGCAATGTATATTTGGTTATATTCTAGAACTTCGTTCATACCTATCATTTTGCCTAGCAATTTCCTTATTCAACATTTTCCTTCCTTTATTTGTTTCTTTGTAGTACTTAGGATTTGTCTAATATATTGTATGTTAAATTTTTGACTAAAAGATTGCCTTATGGTGTCACAGACTTTGCTGTGCATACTTATAAATGCCTGATACTTGTAATAATGTATTAAACATACTGATAACTCAATAAATATTATGAAATGTGTTTATGAACATGATTACACTAAATATTACAGGAATAAGAATTTCAAAAAGTATTTTCATGAATTTATTTACTAAGAATTTGTGTCTCTCTCTCTATATATATAATATAAACATAATGTTATATGTTACATATATGCATATATATATATATAAAACATAATGTGATATGTTATACATACCTTTTATGTTTTTTATTTTTTGGATAATTGAATGATAAACAAAATATGGCAGGTACAAATTTTAAATACACTTCTTTGTGAAGTGTTTCAGATTAAAACACTAAGTAATGGACTATATCAGTTTACAGCAAACAAACCCAGCATGCCCTTACTGCTTCCAAAGCCTTTGAAGATAATTTCAGAAGGTCATAGAATAATACGAGACGACAGACAGATAAATAGAATCCTCTTTCTCAATCCAGGAAATGTACAATCAAATTAAACATTCTTGTATCAGATCTCATAAAATAAATGATAAATTTATCTCCAGTTTTCTTCACATCATTTAAACAAAGGAGTCAATTAAGTGGAACATTAAAAATTGATGGATCAAAGAGTGGCATAAAATAGTAATTAGAAATAATGAACTCCTGCAGCAAAATGACAGTGAGAAGTCATGCAGTGACAGTGACATAGCCAGTCTATTAATGAGAAATGACTATGCAGAATATAAAGCCCATCACTGAGAGTGTACAGGGCAGATTGATGAGAATATAAACATACCTGATGTGCAGAAAATGTTTCAGTGTTAATATCATATAGTTGAAGAAGAAAATACTCATTATTATAGCACTTCAGTAGTTCATCATGCAAATGAGTTCATATTTAGGGAATGGTCATTACAGATTTTTATTTCAAATTTAGTTAAATTTTGTTTTAAAAGGATACTAGCTTTTTATTTATTGTTTATTTGTTTTTATGATCACCATGTGGTTGCTGAGACTTGAACTCAGGACCTTTGGAAGAGCAGTCAGTGCTCTTCCAGGAAATATAGTAGATGGGGAAATAGAAGGACCCAGAGAGTCCTAGAAACCTACAAGAAGAACATCGTGATGGGTGGATCGGGGCCCGAGGGGTCTGCTCAAACTATTGCCCTAACCAAGGACAATACAATAGTAAACATCGAACCCCTACTCTGATCTACCCAATGGACAAGACAATCTCCAAGTTATGTGGACAGCGGGGACTGACTCTGACATGAACTTTGGTGCTCCATATTTGACCACTTCCCCTTGGTGGGGAGACCTGGTGGCACTAGAGAAAGAATAAGCAGGCTACCAAGATGAGATTTGATAGCCTAAGACCATATAGTGGGCGAGGAGGTCCCTCTCGGTCTTAGACCTAGGGGAGGGGAATAGGGTGTAAGCGGAAGGGAGGAAGGGCTGGGAGGATGCAAGTGATGGGATAACAATTTAGTTGTAATCTGAATAAATTAATTAAAATCATTTAAACCCATGGGGGGGGGGGGTGCTGTGAAAGGATAGTGTTTTAGTTTTCTTAAAAATGTTTAAAGTGTTTTGGATTTGCTTCTGCTGAGGAGTAATGGGAAAACGTCAGTTCATTATAGGTGGGACATCAAGAACAGACTAAAAGGGAGAGTCATATATAATTTGAACTTGGTCAACCAACTTATTTGGCTTAATAAGAGGAGCATAGATAAGCAGTAATAGGAATATGAGTGGTAAAAACAGTTGCATCCCCTAGAAGTTCCCCATATTTGCGTGATGTACTCATTAATGTTAACAATAGTGTCCGTCTTCAGATAACCTTCTTTATCACTTTTGAAGATCATGTCCATCTAGGGGTCAGGGGAAGCATCACTAGATTCTTTTTTTTTTTTAATTAATTTATTCTTGTTACATCTCAATGGTTATCCCATCCCTTGTATCCTCCCATTTTTCCATCCTTCCCATTTTCCTCTTATTCCCCTCCCCTATGACTGTGCCTGAGGGGGATTACCTCCCCCTGTATATGCTCATAGGGTATCAAGTCTCTTCTTGGTAACCTGCTGTCCTTCCTCTGAGTGCCACCAGGTCTCCCCCTCCAGGGGACATGGTCAAATGTGAGGCACCAGAGTACGTGAGAAAGTCATATCCCACTCTCCACTAAAATGTGGAGAATGTTCTGACCATTGGCTCTGTGGGAGTCTATTGGCTAGTCTACTATCTTTACCATAGACCTTGCTATTACTGGACTTTTTTTCCTTCATATCAAACACATACAAATAGGAAAACTAATGTAATTGTTCAGGTATCACATGATTATTAAAAATAAAATGTAAGGGTCTGGAGAGATGGCTCAGTAATTAAGAATGAGCATTGCTTTGGCAACTCAAGTTTGGTTCTTAGTACACATATTGGATTGCTGAGAAACATCTGTAACCACAGCTCCAGGCAGACCCAATCTGTTTTTCTGGCCTCATCAGATGGTTATACCTCCTTGTATGTATTGTCATACTTATAGACAAGAACACACACAATTAATATTAAAAAATTAAAATATTTAAACTGAATTTAATTGCATAATTGTTATTTGATTGACAATTTTATTAATTTCAATATTTAACATATTTTTTTCACCATGAATTAATAATAAGTTGTTGAATAATGATGGCATGGAAGTTTTATTATTTTCCTTTCTTCTTAAAATGATTTAGACTTAATGAAACATATATTTAGAAACTGGTTTTATTGAAACAGAAGTATGAAGAAATTGATGAGCCCATTCCTGGTGGGGTCTTAAGATAAAATCAAATGATATTACAAAATTGGAACTAAGATAATGAAATCTGGTAACCAAAAAAGTTGAAGAAAATGACAAATCATGACTAAGTTCAGAATCCCATTAAAGTATAAATAATAATCATAAAATATGAGTTTGAAATAATTGATTAATATAAACTTTTAATGGAGTTTCATTTTTGGTAAGTATGTTCAGGACATTGAATATTCATTGGCTCCTCAGGTTCTACTATAAGCACTAAATATTTGAGGGACTCTTGATACTTTTTTCTTTATATATGCCACTTTGCTTTGACCAGTGGTCATATTTTTTCTGAGCTGAATTATTGCTCTATATTTCATTTTAAAATATGTTTGCATATCATCATTCACAGTTCCTCATGATTCTACATGCTTAATACTGTTTAATATACTTTCCAAAGAAATGCCAATGAAAAATGATTTGTGTTTGATTGTATGACTTTATGTATGTGGTCTACACATGGTTCGAAAACAACTCTATCATTGAAAAAGTAAAATGATTTCTTTTAGAAAAAGAACACTTTTGTGTTACAAAGTTGTATTATTTTCTAGACTATTGGATTTCCTGATATAATACCCTTCTTATACAACAACAACAGTAAACTATAATGATGAAAGATTTTTCACAACAGAAATGTTTTTCTTTTATATCTAATGTTTACTTTGAATTCTCTTCCTCTGCGCTGGAACCATGGTTATTTACAAAGGGGAAAAAAATAACATAAAGGAAATCTGCTACTGAATCACTCAACCTGGTCAAAACATGGCACAGTAATGCACCTTGAATTGAGATGGCTCAGATTTACATTACTTTTCTTCTTTAAATTAATTTATCTATTCACTTTGCATCCTATCACAGCACCCTTCCTGCTTTCCTCCCAGTCCCATTCTTCCTGCCCTTTCTTCCTGTGTCTTGTTCCCTACTCGGAATGGATAGCCTCCCCCTCAGAGCCACCCCAGCTCATCAAGTCACATCAGGACTGGGTACATCCTCTTTCCCACTTCCCCACCAGGGGGAAGTGATCTGAAAGCAGGCAATGGATTCCATACTGGAGAAAGCCCCCATGGAGAGAGAGAGAGAGAGAGAGAGAGAGAGAGAGAGAGAGAGAGAGAGAGAGAGAGAGAGAGAATGGGAATGAACTGGGCATAGCATGAGCTTATAAAAGTTCAAAGCCCGCCCAAATAACAGGGTTCCCTTAACAAAATCACATTTTCCAGTCTTATAGTTTCCCTCCCTCATGACCAAGCATTCAAGCCTGCGGGAGTCATTCTTATTCAAACCATTACTCATAATAATGTTACTGGTTATCAATTCACCTAATTACAATTCACTTTGTATATGAGTACAACTCTAACAAAAACAGCATGCTATTATTTAATATAGTCACTCCTTTGAATGGTATGCTTCTAGTTTAACATGCTTAATATTGACATATATTTATATATAATTGCATATAGACATAAATTAATTAGTGATATATAAAGTTAGTAAATGAAATCTGTACATAATATAGACCAAAGGTAGAGTTTCAGTAAGTTGGAAAGTAAATGAAATTGCCCTCTATTGTGTAATTTGTGTTCATTTTTCTGTACTCTGCCCAGGTGGTAAACCTGGCAGCTCTCTTGTAGAGTGTACTCTTACATATTAAAATACATCAGTTATTGTCCTTTCATAATGCCCTTGAGGACTTCTTGGCTGAGAAAACTTGTTAAAATGATGAGGCTTTTTTTTTTCTCCTGGAGAAGCTAAAATGCTAATGGTACTTATGTTACGTTCTACTCAGGCTGTTTAAAAAAAAATATTGTTTTCTGCTCAATAACACAGGCCGGGTTGTGGTTATTCCTCACTCCAAATCCATTTGCACTCCATCAACAAGGCAGTTTCCCTTGGCAAGTCTTTCAGATGAGCTGTCTTTTAACTAAAGTGAACACAAATAGAAAGAGAAGACAAAGAAAGAGAAACTTTGGGGGTGGGGAACAGCTTCTAGGCTTCCTTTTTCTTCCTCTCAATATCCCTCCCTCTCTCCTTCTCTTTCTTCCTTTTTTCTTTCCTTTTTTTTTTCTAGTGGAGATCATCTATATTATTGAGAATACATACCTCAGACCCACCAAAAAAAACTTTTAGATATATAGTGACTGAGTACTTCAAAGAATTTAATGCAGTGGTTATTGGAGTACTCCAAAGCATTTAATATTAAAAAAATCTGAGTATTCTTAATAACATGGACAAAAACTTTATATACCTAATGTCTGAGAAGGGAAACTTTTTCTTGTATTTATTAGCAGTGTTATGTCCTTAAAAACTCAGTTATGTTATGTAAACATATTTTGTTTTAATGTGGCTGCTTCAGATTGTCCACTATTTGCCTCATGCATGCTAAAACATGAGGGTTTTTATGCCAGCTAATGATAATTTAATTATGGGGACTCTAGAGAGGGTATAAAAAGACCAGAGCCCCAAAAAAGGAGATCTGGCTTTTCTTCCTGCTGGTTGCTGCTCTTGGATGCTGTTGCTACAGTTTATGAAGTGGTCATAAGCAAAGAGACAAGGTAGAAGAAATTGGATATCCTGTCAGCAAAAAACAAACTCTACCCCAAGGAACATGACATTGCAAATCAGCAGGAAGTAGTTCAAAGAAGTCATTCTCCCTGTCCCCTGCTAACCTTCTTTTCCCATACCTAGTGTTAGGGGATTGGAAGGAATAAGGATTGGAAGGGAAGTAGAGATATAAGAACCTAAATTTAAAAAGGCCAAAAATAGTGCCAACAGACAATAATTGTACTTCTGTAGAATTTTAATAGACCATTTATTTATGACTCTTTACATGTAACACACTGTGGTTAGCTATAAAGCTCCACACAAAGTTGACTAACACAATTAAAACTGTTTTGATAAGTAACTAATTAGGTTGAGATTTACAAGTTTCTAACAACTGTCAATCACCAGAAAGATTATATGGTTTAAAAAGAATATATAGATGGAGACAGCAATTACCATTACAAGACAGAAAAACTACATAGAAGCCATTTATAAAAAAAAAAAAAAAAAAAAAAAGAAAAACAAAACAAAAGCAAAAATCAAGTATTTATAGGCATTTGGGTTTATGTCTCAGTCTCCAATTCCATTGATCAACCAGTCTATTCTATGCCAACCATGCCAGTTTTATTACTGTTGTTCTCTAGTAAGGGACTGAGATACCTGAAAAAGTTCTATTGTATAGAACTGTTTTAACTATTCTGGGACTTTTGCTTTTCTATACAAAGTTGAGAATTGTTCTTTCAAGGTCTGTAAATAATCTTATTTGTATTTTGATAGAGATTGCATTGAACGTGTATATTACTTTTGGTAAGATGGCCACTTTATTATGTTACTCCTACCAATCAACGAGCCTGGAAGATCTTTCCTTCTTCTGATATCTTCTTTAATGTCTTTCTTCAGAGGCTTGAAGTTCCTGTCATACAGGTCTTTGGCTTGTTTTGTTAGAGTTACACCAAGCTACTTTATATTATTTGTGGCTATTGTGAAGGGTGTGGCTTCTCTAATTTCTTTCTCAGCCTCTTTGTTCTTTGTATACAGGAGGGCTACTGAGAGAACACTAACACACCCACAAAAACTTTGATCCAAATCTTACCCTGGGTAAAGATGTGCAGGGATAAAGATATAACACAGATAGAGCAGAGATTGAGGAAAAGTCCAAACAAGCTTGGCCCAACCCAAGACCTACCTCATGGAAGAGAGCCATCTAAAGACACTATTAATGATACGCTTCAATTCTTACAGACAGGAGCCTATCCGACTTGTCCTCTGAGAGGCTCTACCCAACACTGATTCAAAACAGATGCTGAGACTAAAAGCTAAACATTGGGTGATGGATAAGGAGTCTAGTGGGAAAATAAAAGGAAAGATAAAAGGACCTAGAGGTGACAAGAACTCCACAGGAAGACTAACAGAGGCAACTAACAAGTTGCCAGAGGGGCCAGTGGACTCTGAAGTACCAACCAAGAACCATGCATAGACTGATCCTTGGCCCGCTATACAAATGTAGCCAATAAACAGCTCAGGCTTCCTGTGGGCCTCCTAGTAAGGGGGACAAGGGCTGTCTCTGACATGAACTCTGTTGTCTACTTTTTTGATTACCTCACACTGATAAGAATGCCTTGCCAGGCCACAGTGTAAAAGGATGAACTCAGTTCTGATTCAATTTGATAAGCTGGCTGGGTGGGTAATTGTATCCCTTTTGCTGAGGAATAGGGGAGCGGGGAGGGAAGGTGGAATTTAGGAGAGAGGAGGGAAGGGGCCAAATGAGGATATAAAGTTAATAATTACATTAATTAATATAAAAGACACCCTCCCAAAAAACCAAAAATTCTCTGGTTTTGTACAATAAACTAATATAGCAGTCACTATTACCTTCTCTGCATATAGAGACATAAGAGGATATTAGGGGCATTACCTTTATGTCTTTTGTTTTAAATTTTTCACAATTACCCAAGTGAATCAACGTAATTCACTTTTAAGTTTATGTGACTAAATTCTGTCGAGAGAAGTGCTTGGTGGTGATGATGGTGTTCCGAAACATCCCTAGGACTTCACCAGCAAAGCCACAGAGTAATTTGTTGTCCAAACATGAGGCACTAAGTCCGACCTACTTAGATCTGCAAACACCGGAAAATGCCAGGAGCCCATATTAACATGGGCTCTTCTTGAGCCTAGAAACATGGACAGGAAACCACTCTACTGGAATTTCAGTATGGCAGGAATGACTGTCAAGTAGACCCTATTAGCACCTGCTAAGCCTTCTAATTTATTCTATCATGCTGCTGGCTGGGACAAACTGAGTCTCATAAGTTTCCCCCTCTGCTCTGAAAAATCAGTTAGAAGTGTTTTCCTATACAGTGTAGTGTAGCCAATTCTTCAACAGAGTAGCATTTTGCCTTGTGTTAATTATGCCAATTTTGGTTCCATTTAGTATATCTAACTTATCCTTCAACAAATTAACAAATAAACTCAATACTTCTTATTTGATTTTCACATCATGAAACTCACTTTCTGATCATACACATGTCTCTTTGTTAGATTTATTTATTTAATTTTACACCTATGAGTACTTTATCTGAATTATGCCTATATGTGCCATTAGATGGATGTCCACAAAGGTCAGAAGCGGGCAACAGATCCTCCGGAATTTCAGTTATGAGAGAGATTGGGAGAGATGTGTGGGGGTTTGGAACAGAACCTATGTTCTCTGCAAGAACAGCAAGTATTCTTAGTGAAGAGGAAGTCTTTCCAGTCCTAATAAGAATGTCATATGTGAAACAATTCAGGAACAAATAGAATTGCTAATACCATTTGTCCTATTATCAACAACCTGCCAATGATTACCATCAGCAATTCATGCCAACAAACAAATGTTTTGAGAGATAGTAGTTCTGGCAGTGCTTGAGCTATGATATTGGGCCAGACTAGTCCTTCAGTTTCACTTAGTGAAAATTTTACAATGATACAGTGTTAATTAATTATTACTTTTAGATGACTATCTAAAAAGAGAAAAATAAATGAAAGTACTCAGTGGGCTATAGCTGCCACATCTTCCTGATAAAAATCTTCAGTCCAGATGACAATTCCTGCTTAGAGATGAGGCAGAAGGACAGCTGGTGTTGAAATCTCCTTAAAGGAATCAGTGTCATTAGTTTTAAGTTCTAATTTTCTGCTTCAAGCAGGTATAAAGACCCATCTTTTTATCAGTCTTTGTTTCTGGGTTATCTTTTCTGTAGCTAAATTGTACTATATCTCTAGGAATCATGGGATCTCTGATACAGTTTATTGTAATAAAAGGTTATTGGCTAGATAACTAATAACAAAATAATTTTATTTTTCTCAGTTCTGGAGGCTGCAGAACTCAAAGTCAAGGATTTTGGATGAATTTCATCTGGTAATAATCTCACTTTATTTCTAGTTTCAGACATATAGACAGTTTTATTCTTGCCACAAGCTCATACATGGAAGAAAGGCAAGAGAATGCCTGAGGGTCTGTCTTCTAGGACAATAATCCTATCGAAAAGTGTTCCATACTTTTTACCTAGTTGTGCCTCCAGGTCCAACATTCGAGTACATGAAATGTACATCACATTTCAACATGTGGACTTTGGCATGATGGACGCATTCAGTGATAAAGAAAATCTATAGATAACTCAAACTATTAAAAATTAATCTCTTGCACTTTTAAATGCATTAACGGTGATTTGTTACAAAAAGCACAAAATTTCATATTTTCTTTTTACATCTTGTGCCTATTCATTAATTTTAGACAGTTTCATAATTGTCTTACAACCTGATTTGTAAGAAAGAATCACAAATACTTAGATGAAATAATGACAATAATTCTACCAGAATTTGTGGCTCTGTCAGAAACACTGAAGCCCCACTTAACACATTAGGAGAATTCTGTAATAAAAAGGCCAAGAGAATTACAAAGACTCTGGATTCTAATTTCTGAGATTACCATTTTATAAATTCACATGAAGATTTATTTTTATTTACCAAGGTACATATATGTTTTCTTAACAAGAAGTTGATGTTTGAATTTTTGACAAGTTAGAGTTCATTTATAATTCTTAAGTACAGTCTCCAAAAAGAAGTCTTCAAATTATGTCTGAATGAAACTAAACTGTGCATCCTGGGCTTGGTGTCCTCTAAGAATTTAAGGTTAGCATTATGGTATAGTTATGGAATGTCTTTCACAGGCTGAAGTTTTGATGTTTTTGTCAAGTTTGTTGTACTATTTTGAAATATGTGATGTATCTCTAGGAAAAGCTAAAGCCTAGGACAATGGAAACTCCCAGAAATCTCTGAGGGTGAACCTAGATAAATTCCTAGCAACGCAGGATATGGAGCCTGAAATTGCCATCTACTGTAACCAGACAGGTCTTCTAGTAAAGGGATTGGGACACCAACACAACCACAAAAGCTTAGCCGTACAATTTGTCCTGCCAACCATATATGCAGGGGTAAAAGAGGAAGCAGAAATTGAGGGAATAGTAAACAAATGAGCGGCTCAGTTTGAGTCCCAAGCCATGAGAAGGAGCCCACCCCTGACACCGTTAATAATGTTCGGCTACACTTGCAGACAGGAGCCTAGCATAATTGTCATCAGAGAGACCTCACCCAGAACTGGTGGAAACAGATGCAAAAGACACACAGCCAAACAATACTCACAGCTTGGGAAATACATGGAAGAAGGAAGGGAAGAATTGAAGGATTCAAAGGGATCAAGGACACTACAAGAAAACCCACAGTATCAGTGATCATGGGCCTATGGTGTTCATAGAAATTAAACTGCCAACCAAAGTGCATGTATGGGACAACCTATGTAGCTGGGTCTTCATGTGAGACTCCTAACAACAGGAGCAAGAGCTATCTCTGACTCTGTTGTCTACCTTTGGATCCCTTTTCCCTAATAGAGCTGCCTTGTCTAGCCTTAACAGGAGAAGATAGACAGTCTTTCTGCAGCTTGATATGTCAAGGCTGGTTGATAGACATGTGAAGCCTTCCTTCTTTGAGAAAAAGGGAGGAGGGGTGGATGGGCAGGGGAATTGGACATGAGTCAGAGGGACTGGGAGGAGAGGAGGGAGGGTAAGTTGCCATTGGAATATAAAGTAAATAAAACAGTTAAATAACAATTAAAAATAAACAATGTTTACCATTGTGAAGAGTCTCTCTGGTATAATTCCACTACCATATGTCTGCTTCACACATATACTCTGTAGCTAGGTTTCCCCTACACAAGAGAGAGGCTTATGTTTTCTTTCTTCCATCTTGTTCCTGTCAGTTATATTGGTTTCTGTGACATGAATGTTTACTACCACAGCGATATACCCACATACAAAATATGACCCTGTAATACATGGAAGAAAACATGTGTTGAATAGTTGTTTAGAAAATTTTACATAATTTGTAGCAATGAATAAATGCATGACAAATATAGTTATCTGGACAGTAAACAAAGTCCAATGTGAATTTAAAAAGTTCATAAGATTGAAAATAGGTAAAATGTGTTACCTATTAATAAATCATCCATTTATCTAAGGCAGGCTGAATATGGTGCCAGAAATATAGAACATTCTGCTAGTACCGTTTGGTAAAATAATACTTCATGTACTTTTGACCTCAATGGTGTAAATTTAATTTTGTGATGACTCTTGCTTTCTTTCAGTGTTCAACTTTGGAATTCACTCCCTAGATCCATGAGACTCATCCCATATATATATAATTTTATCACAGGAAAAAGAAAACAAAGATAGTAACATTGTTTCCATTTCAAAATCTTTCTTAAAGTATATTTATTATTTTTAAATGCTTGTGGTATGTTCTTTTTATATTTACACTTTTCCAATTGTGAGAAAAAGACTCTTCTGCATGTAGCCTTGGAAATCATTAACATGCCTACATGACAATAATATATCTTGTGGACATAATTAATTAGCTTCTTTCCTAAAGTAACTTATAGAATAATTATTGCTTACCTGGTGTATTTTTAAGGTCTAGTGTATCTATCCTCTAAAAAAATTGTGAAGACAACAGAGTAAAATTAAACTCATAGAGAACTGCATCATTAGTTGCTTCCTTGTGGAATTGTCAGTTGATGAAGGTAGTTACTTATTTAAACTGGGGCTGAACAACCACAAGTAATTACTAGCAATGGTGAGCCTACAAACCTGTATATTTATAATAAGGCTTCAGTAACTCAGATACTCACAGATCCCAAGTCAAGTCAACTCAAGCACTGAGTGAATTTTGCCTAATGCTGTAGCTGTATCATGAGCTACAATGGCAGCTGAGGCAGTGCAATTAAAACAATATTCCACAAACCACAGTGAGAGAAATTAATGTGGGTTAGTAGACACATAATTAGTACTGAATGAAGTCTATATTTTGTACTGAAAAGACTTCCAGATAAACAGTATAGAAAAATGCAATTTCGTAGGTACAAGAAGCCACAGGATTAGACTCACACTGCTTTTCTGAGCCTGGAATCAAATATACATAATGATTTCCTGGTACATCTGCCTACTAGCCAACACACAGTGCTCTGCTCTTCATATATATATGAATGAAATCAGCTGGTTCATAGTGTAATATTACATAATAATATAAGTTTTAAACAAAACCTATTTTAATATCTGTGTAGTCATAGGAATTCATGTGTAGGCCTACATGAACCTATATGTTTATTTGTGACATATGAGATAAGTCTCATTGGAACTAACACAAAGCTTTACATACAATGAATATTTAACCACTGTTTAATTTTGGTAGATATATTTAAAAATATTCTGAGCATGGAGTAGTAAGTGAATTTCTTAAAATCACAAACTAAATCTAATCTTATCTTATTCCGAAAAAGATTATTTTAGAGCTCAGGCATTCTTTCTGCTTGCTAAACTTTCTCAAATTAATGCCATCTTATTTTATTTTATGATTATCTTAACACCAAAAAGACCAGTGGTTTGCCATTTAATTACAGATTGGAGTAACCACAAAGCATTGAGCTTGTCTGAAGTAAACACATTAGACAGCCATTCCACAAAGTTATAGTTGGCAACTAAAGGACCACTGCTAACAAACTGATGGCCTGTATAAGGTGAGTGATTGGTGTATCAGTCAAGGACATTTCAGCCAAAATTGACCAGAGTTGTCTATTATAGGTTTTCAAAATGTAAGGGCAAAATGAATGCCATATTCTACATGTAATGTATATTCTGCAACTAATATCATGGGATGTGAATGTTCTGTGAGAACTTGTTCTTAGGTGACCCTTCTCCCTGCATTCTGGGACTGACACCTGCCAGCAGTCTCCAGAAACTCCACTGGAGTGATTACATACAATTACCTTCCCATGTTCCTCTGAGATTAAACAAACAAACAAACAAACAAACAAACAAACTTCCCCTTCATACACAGTTTCCACCCAACCTGCCAAAAGATTGACATTCCTGTGACCCACAACTTCTCTGCAGATCTAGCCTCCCTCAACCTGCTAAAGGTCAACATTCCTGTGACCCACAAGCCCCACTCTCCTTTATAAACCCATTGTCCTTGAACCTGGGGGTCACTCTCCTATCCTGCTGCATCAGGAAGGAGTGTGATCTGAAGCTCTGAGCCCATAATACAGGACCCTGTGTATGTTGCATTGCTATGGAGTCCTGGTGGTTATTTTGGGGTCTCACGATCTGAGTGATCTGGGTATTACATTGGGTGACCTTGGTTTTTGATACATTTTAAAGTTGAATTTGATCACCAGAATCAAAGAATATAGAGCGAGAGGCATCATCTTTTGATACATTACCCAGCAAAGAGAGAAAAACAAAGCTCCACAATTTTCTTATGCCAAAGAATGACTTAATTTCTCCAGTGAGGCCATAAATCTGTCAAAATAAACCTGGACATCCAGTGCCACTGCTCCTTAACTCAAAGTGCTTTTGGTAGTAATGCCTTTTTCAAAAATTAAATTAAGCACTGTCTTTCAACTTAGGTTCCAAAAATAAACCAATGAAGTCATAGTTCATGACTTACTTTGTTTCCTTCTATTAGCTGATAAAGGCAACGTTTAGGAAGTAAGCCCAAGAAAATGAATAAAAGGTTAAGATCAAATCATTTAATTTACCCATTCTTTTTAGAGTGTAATCTCTAAGATTTTTCTCATCCTCTATTTTATTTTGTCTTTAAAGTAAATGATGGCCTGTGCCAGACAGATAAGCAATGTGAGAAGGAGGAACCAGCATGCAAATTTCCTGAAAGTTTTTTTTTATAAATCATATTATTTACCCTCTCCTAATTTCGCTAAGATCCAACCTACCTTACTGCCAACACCACCACACAGGTTCATATCTCCCATTCTTATATCTCCACACACAGAAAAACAACACAAAAAAGCAAAACTCAAAACAAAGAAAGAAAGAAAGAAAGAAAGAAAGAAAATCTATAAAATAAAAAATATCAAAACAAAGCCAGGAGTTCCAAGATGGCGGTGCTCAGTATGCACTGTATCTGATGTAGGGCACGGAGACCAAGGACTGGAACGGAGCCACAGACTGCTGGATGTTGAGAACCGTAGGTGAGTGGGGTCCCACATACTGCAGACCACCGGCGGGCCTGGCTCCAGCTCCTATTTTATAGTATATAATATATTATAAAATATAGCGAGTGATGTAGAGATATATGGAGATAAATATCCTGTTTCCAGAAACCAGGCTGTATATTTCTCACCATAACCGTTTCACTACTAACAGTGCTTGGGACATAGGGAGCATTAAAAATATTTGTCAAAGATCAGTAAAACGGTTTTAGGTATGGACCAAAATTTTCAAATAATTCTATTATCTACAAAGCAAGATTAATTATTCACTAGTTAGACAAGGGGACACTGATTAAAATAAAAAATATGTTACTTTGTGTATATATTGGATTATATAGTGAAACATTTATTTGGGAAATGTTTATTATTTTATTATTCCCTTCAAGTCAATAAAGCTAAACAGAGTATTTTTCTTTCAATTCTCTTAATTTCACAATATTTGTTTCTTTGATGACTCTCGGGGTTTTCAAATGGTCATTGAAATATTATTCTATATCTTTTATGATTTTTGTCACCAAATAAAAGAGATAAAATTTTTATTATGTTTACTGTAACATTGAATATCATATATGCTATATGATTAGTAATAGTTTAAGCCACCAAAATCATATTTAAAGAATTATATAAATGAATGTTTGAAATATCTTTACCTATCAGCTTAACTGCACTATCACAGACTATGTTATCTCATAGAGTGAGCCTAGTAGAGGTAATGTGGTGACTTTCCTTTCCTTTTAACCTAAGAAAGCCAGTATGACTTTTTCCCACATCATAATATAGTTGCCCAAAATATAAAATTATTTATCTCCTATTACATATGTCTTATTCATGAGACTAGCTGTTAAAGTCTATAAGCTACTGAAAATATTTACCTCCATATATTTAATATGAACTGCATACCAATATTTAACAAAATAACTACTTAGTATCTGTCCATATTTAAAGTATCCATATGGAATATTTTATCAGTACCCTTTGAACTATAGCCAAATTGACATTTGGAAAAATAAAGTGAGAGGTTCACATTTTAAAAAAATAAGTGAATGTCCTATATTTGGTTGCTAGGAAACTAAGATTAGATGGGATACCTGTGATGCAACAGTAACTTTTCAGGTAAAGAACATAACGTGAAAAGTTAACAGTGCATTCCAAGTAACAAAATCTAAAATTAGATGAAGAAAGTACAAATATTATACACTCTCACTCTGTGCTCAAACCTCTGAAAAACAGTGAGCAACTTGTGAAATGAAAACAATTGTTATAATTACTTATTAATGCCTCAATTCCTGGTGCTGCCTCTATATAGTTATGCTTCTAGAGAAATAGTTTTATATGTCAATATTTATGTAGTAAATTATTCACTCTTTTGTTTACTATTGAAAATTCTGAGGCTGTGGGACTCTAAGTGTTGAGTTACTATGTTTACCATTTATATCCATGAGTCAATATTAATAGTACAGTAGTTATTTAGAAATCAAAGTAAATTCCCCTGAACATGTGATCAATTATTTATTGGTACAAGTTTATTCAATATCTGATACTTCAGCTTAAAACTCACAGAACTAAAAGGGAAACATGAATACAACAAGCTTAAGTGAAGCTTTCAAAGCGTTTGAAACGAAAAAGCCTATTCAGCTTCACACATTCGTCGTAGCCTACTAGAAAGTACAGGCCCATTTCAGTTGGTTGTGCTAGTGTTTATGTGTCTCATTAAATCAGCGCACAGATTATACTTTCAGAGTTTCAAGCAACTGAATCTTCATGACAGCCTGATGATAAGGTTCAAGTGATGAGAGAAAGGAGAAATTTAAAATTTTCTTCATGCTGTGTGTTTTGAAATATGCTTTGCAACATTATAATTTTATTAGCTGATTCCATTTCCAGATCTAAGGATTCATATTATTATGTCCGTGTTCCTTTGACTAAACGGCTTGGGCTGCAGAGACCTCTGCCTTCGTCTTGTGCATCGGGATTTCATAAGTTCATGACCTGAGAATGAACTATGATTAACAAGAGCTACAATCCACTGAGAATCCTTCAACCTACCATTCTGTATAAAGTAAGATGGTTTGGAGACACATTCATTCATGAATTTTCTCTTTAACTAAAATAATATATGACATGTAGCAATTAGCTATCTTGTTAAAATGTCATGGCTAAGGGGCTGATGTACATTTTTTTTTTTTTTTTTTCCTCACTGTCTTCTGCCTCTTTCTTGTTCCTCTGTGAGTTTATTCACACTGAAATCCTGCTATGTATACATATAACACACTATGGGCTTCTGTTTATTGGTTTTGTTTGGCTTCAGAATCAGTATCTGGATAACAGTTACAGGATAAACTCCCCTACACATTATAGCATGCTGTTATGTATTTCAAACAAATATGCCTCGGAATTATTGCATTCTTCAGTATATCACATCTGCACCCATCTCAAATGCCTGGAATTTTTTTTAATTTATCTAGTAACCATAATTTCCAACATGGAATAAGTGGTTCTTTATCTGAAGTCAATCCCAAACTTCACACAGATAAGAGAACCTTGTTCAATATTAGCCTACTATTGTCATCTATCATTCAATTTGAGAAAAAAGGCTAGAAATATTTACCACAGTAAACCCTATGGGCAGAGACTATTCACTTCTTTTATATCATACATTTATGTAAAGAATAACACTTAATTTTTTTCAAAAATTTTATAAATAATACTATAAAGACTAGAATACTTATTTGTATAAATGGAGATAAAAATTAATAAAATAAATGTTTTTGACTTTAAGTATATCTTCTGACCTGCCAAATATGTACTAGAAAAATACTTAAATTATTGAATATGTGGAATTTAGTTTGAATGTATGCATGCATATGCACATGCAAACAGTGAAAGTATATTAAAGATTTGGTTACTTATTTAATTTTGATTCCTACTTAACTACAATTACTTAGAACATTTTTAATCTTGCTTTAAAATAAAATATTGGTGAAAAGGGGCAACAAAAATACAGTCCTGTAAGTTTTCCTTCCCTGTCACTATTAGCAACCCAAGGAAATCTATTTTGTCTTTCATTTTACTATATAATTTCCTTTCATATTTTTAAATCCAAATTTAAATAAAGAAATATTAGTGACTTTAAATAAGAACTAACTCTTTCATAATTTTCAGTGTTAGGATCACAATGTATAGATATAAAGATGTGTAAGAAATATTACAATCTGAACAGCCCAGCCTCAAATAAATCATTTGTTGAATACTTCACTCCTAACACAATGGATGTGGGACATTGGAAGGTACAGAAATTATGAGGGTGGAAATGCATGATTGAAATTACTGCCTTACAAAAAGAAAATTGCTTACTTTTGTTCACTTCTACATCATGTGAGGAAGACTGTGTCAGAGAAGACATTCATTTGCACTCAGAAGTAAGGACGCCATCAGTTTCTAGAGCTCCAAGTAGATAGATCTTGGATTTCCCATCCTCTAGAGTGCTGTTCGCTACTCCTTTGCTGTTTTGCCACATAAGCTATACTATTTAGATTATAGCAGCCAAATGAAGGTAAATAATATAATAGGTGTTGATTAAATTGATGTTACATTCTAGTAAATCCACCCATGGTTAAATATTATGGGCTGAACACTCATTTCATCTACAAAACCTACAGACACATTACAGCTTAGTGATTGGCCACCCTAGAATCAGATGTTGCTCACGTTCATGACAGTATGGCTGACTCCAGCGTGACCCACCATTGCCTCTCAGCACCAGGGTATTAAACCACACATCCTGAGCCCTAGAAATACTCAATGAAAAATATTCAAAGAACTTTTTTAACAGCACTTTTAATAAAGTAAAATCATAAGTTGAATTGAGGACCATCTGTAGAGAACACAATTTAAATGGTTTAAGTTTACAGTATAAGTAAGAATTACCCTTAAAGCTTCTAGTGATATGTTTTCATTTGACTTTCTGTTCTGTCTTGTGAATATTTAATAACCCTACTGAGATAACAGAGTAACTCCTGGAGGTAGAGAGGCAACAGCTGTCCATGAACTGCATTACCCTGTCTTTATTTTCATTATATGGTTTCTGGACATGCCTGGCTTTCAGATTTTATATCTGATACTCAAACAAATGTAGAACATTTTTCTTTTAGGCTATTTTTATACCCATCATTTTCAAAAAGTATGTAAGATGTCAAATTTTTGAGAAAATAATTTTAAAACCCCCTTTCCTTTAGAGTGTTTTGATAACTTGAATTTATGCTAATAAGCATTCATTTTTAAATGATAAGCTTTAATATTTCTATTGATTATTTAGGAATTTCGCATCATACACTCTGATGATCACACTTGCTTCCCAGTTCTCTCATGTTTGCCCACCAACTGCTGTGATTCTCCCTCATCACCCCCCGCCAAAAAGGAAAGGTAGAAAAAAAGTCCAAGTGACCACCTCTTTAGAGAAAACTGAGTTCCTCTCCACCTGTCCCTTGTCCTCCAGATGCCACCAATTGTGGAGGGTCATACTTTAGCGTCCTTATAATAACTTTCAAGTGATCTCTTTGATGGCTTCTATTTAGGTCGTTACTTTTTGCAGGTAGTGTTGGGGATAGGGTGTAGGAGTTGTCACAGAAACCCTCTATGTCTCTCTTCTTTAACTGTTAGTCTGCAGTCATTGGTATCACTTCAAAAGGAGCAGCCTTGACCTATACAGTCAGTGGAAGCACTGATCATGGGCTCCCAAGAGGTTTCTGATGACAACACTGACCATTACATGCACATGGTCTCTGACTTTAGCACATGATCGCAGACCTCAGCATGGTCTCTGGACTCCAGAAATCAACATGACCCTCTGGCTCAGTATGGGCCAAAGACACCATCATATCCCTTGGTGGCAGGATTGGCCACAGACATCCTCCTGGCCTTTGGTGGTTACATGTGCCATGGACATCAACAGGACATAACTGCAGCAGGACAATGAACTCCATCATTTTCTCAGGTGGCAGGGCAGGCCACTCACATCAACATGGCCCCCTGTGGCACCAGAGCACTGGGACATCAGCATGGCTTCAGGTAGCAGTACAGACCAGAGACATCCTCATGGGTTTTAGTGGTAGAAACTTATCTGGACTTATGAAAAACTGTAACTTATCCTTAATAGTAGATTGAGTTAATAGGTCTTTATGTTTGATGCTGAGAAAAGCATCATTGTTTAACTTGAGAACACTCTGGAATACAATTTCTCAGGTCCTGTGCTAAACCCCTTGAGTGATGGATATCATGAATGGAACCCAGCCTGCCTTTAGTAATCAGGAAATATTTTTAAACAGTGATAGATGAAATTGTGATATAGCAACACATCTGTACCTTGTGCAATAATAAAGTGCTTGTTTATGTCATATGCATCTTCTCACATATTTATCAGTTGCTAATAGTGAGAACATTAAGAATATTGCCTCCCAGACATTTTGAAATGCTCAACATAATTTTGTTGCAATAGAACACCAGAGTTCCTTTCTCCTCTATAACTGCTACTGTGCATCTACTGTTCAGTGCATCCCATTTGGTTTCATTTCTATTCATTCATTCTATTGCTGTGATAAAACACCATGAAAGGCAACTTAGGGAAGATAAAATTTATTTGTGGTTATGATTCCAGAGAGATAAGGGCCCATCACCCCAACAGCAGGGAAGCATGTCAGCAAGCAGACATGACAACTGGAGAGCAAACTGAGAGTTCACATCTGAGAATTCAAGCAGCATTCACATAGAGCAAAATAAGAAAGGTATGAGTCCTTGAGGCCAGGAAGCTCACCTCCAATGATATATTTCTTTCTACCAGGTTACACCTGTGTAAATAGAGGCTCCAAGCACCAAAAGCCCTAGACTATGGGGATGACATATTTAAATGACATCTTCCAATTGATCTTATTCAGTGACTCCTCTGGGAATGACATCTTTACTCTTATTCTGTTAGATCAATATTGTCAGATTCTGGGTATTAGAGTTTTCATTTAAAATAGAGTCTACTGGCCGGGTGTGGTGGTGCATGCCTTTAATCCCAGCACTTGGGAGGCAGAGGCAGGTGGATCGCTGTGAGTTCAAGGCCAGCCTGGTCTACAAAATTGAGTCCAGGACAGCCAAGGCTACACAGAGAAACCTTGTCTCGAAAAACAAAATATAAAATAGAGTCTACAGGGTAGACTCTCATGAATTAAAATTCAAACCCTAGTTTTCTTTAAGAATGGCAGGCTTTAACTCTTTTTCAGTTATTAACTCTCAGAAGACTCCTTTCCATGAAGGAAGCCAAGCTTCAGCTAGGTATGACTAGAATTACAATTTCAACTGTAGTGTTTACCTGTGTATGTTTATCACATAGTTTGAGTGAGAGAAACTTGAAGGTGAGTTTAATCAAGGTAGATAACTAACCTGGATAATTGATTCACGCTCTGCCTTACTTAGATTGCATATAAATTGCCTTTAAACCATGATTTTGTGCAAATCATGTACCTGTTTATAGATGGGAGGTTAATTAATTCAGAGAATTCTGAAGTGTGTTTGATGTTTTAGAAAAAAAACAGAGATTCCGATCACTATATGACTAAGGAAGTACCTGGAAGTCAATATATCCAATGATAACAGTAATATTGTATTAAGGATAAATGATCTTCATGAATGGATAAAACTCACACAGTTATTGTGTTGCAAATGGTATATAAAAATATTCTTCTTCTTTGTAAACCAAAGTTTTACATCAAGGAGGATTCAGTTAAATTTGAGCTAGAGGAAATGTTAATGGTGAAATTTCTAAAATTTAATGATTACATGCAATGTAAGTATTTCATATAGACAGTTTTTAACTTAATTATATAGAACTAATATATTAAAAATTATGCATGTCAGATTGTAATATTTTCATATATATAAATATATATATATATGTATGTATACACACACACACATATTTAATTTGTTTTGCAGGACAGACATGTTAGTAAATTATTTTCTAAACCTTTATGCTTATACCCACATTACTGGGCTGCTATCAGTGTTGGTCAGAGAAGATTCTGTTTGTAAAGGGAAGAAGCCAATGCAGAGATACACAACTATTCAAAGTGACGAAAAGAGACTTGGTGATAAGACTTGACCATGTATTTGAAAGACTTCTCTCTTTAACAAACAGCCCAATGTTGGGAGCTGACTACAGAAGAAAATTGTTAGGTCTGCTTCAGAAGCCTGTGTGACTGTGTGGTTATGGTGAATTCCCAAACAGCTCAGAAGAAGCTCTGTGGCTGTTTCTGTTTCATTACTAAATGCCACATTTACCTTAAGGTTTACTTAGTCCTAAAGATATAAAATAGTTTTTTAAAATCATCTGTTTTCATTTTCTTTTTTTTAATATCTCTGGATGTTTTTCTTGAATTAAGTTTTATGGATCATATGTGTGCTTTGTTGCAGTGTAGGCCAGAAGTGGGTGCATACACTGGACCTGGCATTACAGATGGTTGTGACTGGTATTGATAATCAAACCCAGGTTTCTGCAATAGTGACAGGATTTCCTAACAGCTGAGACATCTCTCAAGCCCCAAGAAACAAATTCATTTTAGAAAGTAAAATTATATTAACATAGGAATTGTTACTATTATTTAAATAATTTATGTCTAAGAAGAACCTTGATATGTAGCTTGAGTTGTCATTGATGAACAATATTCAGTATCCCAGTTGTTGAGGTTACAATGTATGCTAATACATCCAGCTACAATGTGTTTCATAAGTACTCTAGCTGAATGATATTTGTGTGTGTGTGTGTGTGTCTGTGTGTGTGTCTGTGTGTGTGTGTGTGTTCTGTATGCTTTGCATTTACTGAACATTACTTGGTCATCATTATCTTTCTGCTTGTATTCTGATTTTAAAATTACAATGTCAATTATGGTAGGTTCTTTTGGTTTACTTGCTACTATTACCACTATTTCTATTTCGCCTTATTATGCTTGAATGTTATACTCTTTAGAGTTTTGTTTTTTAAATATATATTATGAAATAGATTTACATGTAAAAGAAACTTACGCGAGAAGTCCAAGCCATTCTCCACTCACATTAAGAAATTTCCAGCATTATACTACATACACCAGTTCCAAACATGAACAAATCAAGTTTTATAAATCATTATCATATTGCACCTTTCTTTTCAGTTCTGGGCAGAAAAATATTGCTGTGTTCGTGAGAATCATGAAAGGGTGCTGCTTTGGAGATATAGTATTCTATTATATAATATATAGTCAAATGATCAGCCTGAAAGTTTGATAGTGTATAATTGGTTTCTCCAGGGATGTGCATCTTTCAGACAAGGCACTTGAGAAGTCTAAGGTAATTAATTTGTCTGAGATAATTGCTGCATGTGGTTCCATGACTACACTGCTACCACTTGACTAAACATGACCTTGAGCTTCTAACACTTGGGTGTCTACTGCTTTTCAGACTCTGAAATTGTTCTTCAGTTACCTCTATTGCATTTAACTACAGTCTTATGCTGTACAAGCAAAGTCAGATTTCTTTTGGACCAACTATTGTGCAATATTGTCAATCAGCAATTACCAGAAGTTAATCATGGTTTTGCCTCACACCACGTTTTAATAGATGGGATTTTTCTGTTCAGCAAATAGTGAGAGGCAAAGAGAGTATCGTAATGGTATTCATATTAGAATTCATTAGCCTTGCAAAAGCACTTTGTATCATTAGTAGACAAAAACATTGTTTACTAGTAAGCCCTACATATTCAGCAAGATACTAAGATTTATCTCTTCAAATACTTGGACATGCTCAAGAATTGATACATTGGATTATGGTAATTGAAATATTATTAACATTCTTCATAAGTATAAAAAACCTTGGAATTTGTAACTTATTAATGTTAGTCACCTGGGAAATTAATCAAATTGCTGGAAGAATTCTTAAAATTCATCATGGCCTTTGTCTGAGTGTCTAGCATGTTTAGGTTTTAAGGACCAAAGCCTTTTAAAATTTAAGTAACTTAGAGAGATTTACATATTTTTTTCTGCAGAAAAAAAATATTATAGATATATATTCCTAAATCACCTATAATAATGAAAGAACATTGCTAAAAACAAACAGGACAAAGTTTGGTTGTTTTGAATGCCAGAAGACATGTGAAAGTCTTCCTTCTCTCTCTTACTTTAATGATAGATAGCCTTAGGTCCTTCTCACAATTGCAATTGCTTGTTTTTTCACTTCTTAAACTTCCCTTTACTTTCAGTTACAGCCAGTGAAGAAGTATATGCTCTTTAATATTCTATGCTTCTGCTTTATAGTCTTTGCTATTATGCCCACCCCTCACTAAAGCCAATTAAAACATTTTTAATGTAACATATAATTTCATTTTGCCTAATGACCACTGTAAGAGAAAAATTATAGTAACTTCAAATGTATTACTAAATCATAATGTATGTATACTGACAAAATTCCAACTGTATTATAGCTAGTTAATTGGCTTGCTTATGAATTATAACACGTTTAAAACTTCCAAAGAGTGGTAGAATAGAAGAAGGAAAACTGTAAACAAATTTATTTGTAAGCAATCAGAAACACTTACCCACAACCTGCTTACAACACCAAGTAATTACTTTGTTTTGGACATTGGGTCCTGGTGTTGCTACAGGTATAGCTGTGCGTTCTTAGGAGATATATGCTGGTGGAAGTATGGGCTAGAATGATGTGAGAAGTAGCTCTTTTATTTTCATTGTTTCTTACATGAAGTGCATTCAATAAAGAGATAAAAAATATAGCTGTTACAGCCGAGAGAGAGAAAATCTATGTCAACATCATAGAGAGTGTTACAGGTGTTAAAAGAAAAGTATTAATCTTGATTTGAAACACTACTTCACAAATAAAGAATATCTTATGTTTTCATTCATTTAGTCAAATTATTACAGGAAAATGGAAGCATGTCAAGATAATTATGAGTGTCTGTATTTAATTTATCTCTGGAACTTCTACTAATCAGTAGATACTGTCCTGGGTAATCCTATCTTATGTGACTCATGCGGGAGAGGGGCAACTAGCTGTTTTGTATGGAGAAGGTACCACTCTTAAGGAATATATGTGCAGTTAACATCGAACCCCGACCCAGATCTAGCCAGTGGTCAGGACAATCTCCACAGTTGAGTGGAGAGTGGGGACTGACTTTCACACAAACCCTGGTGCCCCATATTTGACCATGTCCCCTGGATGGGGAGACCTGGTGGCACTCAGAGCAAGCATAGCAGGTTACCAAGAAGAGACTTGATACCCCATGAGCATATACAGTCACAGTCATGGGGGGGGGGGAGTAGGGCGAAAACGGGAGGGAAGGAGGAATGGGCAGATACAAGGGATGGGATAACTACTGAGATGTAAAATGAATGAATTAATAATAATAATAAAAAAGCCAAGGTGGGGAGGGAAGAGAGGCAGAGACAGAGAGAAAGCTGAGGCATGCAGGGGTGGGGAGATCAAACCATTTTATTCTTTGAGGGGACTTTTTGTGGGGGGGCAATGATTCAGTTTTAAAATAAAGATTGACTTTTGTCTTCAAAAAATACTTGCAACCCCTGGAGAAATAACATTTAACTCTAAAGTTTGATATCAAGCTCTTAGTGATCTACTATATGAACTTTCTACCACATATCTTGTAGTGCCATAGTATTGAAGCTTGTAGTAGAATTCTCCTATATCCAAAGTTGAAGAATACACATACAGAGAGAACCATGAAATAGGTCTTAATGAATGAGTGTGATTGGGGAGGTATGGTAATATACTTCAGAAAAACCAACATCTTAAGAAATGATAAGATTTGTTTTGGCTCATGTTTTGGCACAGATTTTATACCTAAGACCTTGGATATATTGCAGGTGCATTCAGAGTTGTCACCAAGGGATGTACCACATGAAACATTTCAGAGACCATATAATCTTTTGGACTGGTGGTGTAGCTCAACATAAGTATCCTTTTCTAGCATATGGAGGTTGTGAACTTAGCCACAGTGCCAATAATCTACACCCTTTAAAGAAAATGAAATAATGAATCTTTCATCGTTATTTAGAGGCTGATATAATGATGAATAGAAGATAAGTCAGTGTATTCCAAGAACCACTTTCTTTGCAAAGCTTTTAAATCATCTGTGCTCTAACCTTTATATGATTTCAAAGATAAGGGTTCTCAGTGCACTGGATTTTCTTGAATAATTTTCAGGATGTAGGAACATCACCTTATATCACTTGACATTTTTAACATCTGATGAAATAATCAATTCTAAGTTGATTATGTTCCCTTGCTCTTACTCTGTTTTAGCTCTCTAACATTTTGAGCTAGAGAGTGACTTGAGATAGTGATATTTTCTGTAAGTTAACTGCCCTTCCCAATACAACTAGGCAAGTGGGGCAGTGACCACTGCTGAATAAAAGCGTAACAGAAAGGAAGTTGTGGCTCAGAAATAACTGTGCTGAAACAAAGGGCAGGAAGGAATCCAGTCTGTGTTTCATAGAAACCAGGTATAAAACAATGGATGCCAATATTCTGATATCTTCTATCTCCTCTACTAAGGGGCCATCTAACTATACTTGAACTGCATGATAATGTCTGGGACTTGTATGAATAAAAATTAGATAATATGTTGGCTAATATATAGCTTCATTGATATCCTGATAACAAATATATTTGTGATACTGCAAGCTGTACAATATGTCTCCGTTTAATTGATCTATAGAGTGAAATTTTATAGCAAACTTTAACAGCATAGCCACACTTTATTTCTAGCTCATAAAGAAGAGAATGTAGTCACATCATATACACACAGACTTGGATTGTCTATAGCACAGACAGGAGAATGAAGTCACAGCATGCATATAGAAACTTATATTCAGTTATCATCAAATTTGAATATTTGCACATGAATATTATATAGGTTAATGTAGAAAGGAGCAAATATCCCACTAGACAGAAGACTACAAATACCAGAAATGGAGAAAGAAAGAGTAAGCACATTGCTGTGAATATTATGTGAATATTATAAATATACTTTCGTAGTTAAGCTGCATACATATTTTTCAGTATATGTGTAATAGATTTATTTTCATCTTATGTATAAGTTGTCTGATTCTTATTAAGATGTAAATATACATATACCTAAGTATTTCATATATATCTTTAAATACTGGAGTCTTGACAATATGTTACACTGCTAAGGAGAGATTCTACGTTGATAAATGTTTGGAATAATAGGATATTCTTTATCACAGTAAAGGCAACTCAAAATTGGAAATTAATCACTATCTTCTGTTAGTGTCTCAATTCTAATTCTATAAACTTGCACATCTTACAGTTTCTGTTAGACTAAAAGAAAGATACTGATTAAATCACAGGCAGACAATGCATTTTGTTGGAAGTCACTTCTTGTTTTAATTTTTACACATAATATTTGAGAACTTTGATACTCTTTGAACTGTTACATAACTGAGTAAAAAATAGAACACTGTCCTCTAAAGCCATTGCCCTGTGAACTATCAGCAGCTTTGCTTACCTGAAACAGACCTGTACAAGATTGAGTTCATTAACTTTCTGTCCAAGAGGAAATGAGAGGATCAGAAGACCTTATGCCCCCTCAAGATTTAAAGGCAAGATACTAGGGGAAGAGTGATCAGGAAGCCATGTCTCTTCAAGGATTTATAGTCAGTCTTTACTAGTAGGTAGGGAAGGAAAGGATTTTTGTGTCTTCAGTGGTGTAGCTACTCATAGTTGCTTATGTCCTCATAAATAACCTGCCACCCATGTTTATGTGATTTCCACAAATAAAGCAAGTTTGTTCACGGCCTATATGTGGGTGGAATTGCTTCTCTCTCTTTCTGTTTTGGGTATTCAATCCAAGGGGAGTAGTCATTTGTTTACACCAAATGTTCAGACAACACAGTGTTCTCACTATTATATTCCTCCTATCCATAAGCTACAGTCTTTTTCAATTAACCATACGTTTTGGGATGTCATGAATAGTTCTCTAAAGCCTCATTACTAACAGTCCCTTTCTGTGCAATTGAGCAATTTACTGGAAAGTACCTTAGCAATGCTTTCCTGGGTTGCAAGTATTATTGGCTACTCTGGTAGAATGCTTTTTTTTTCCTCCTGAGAGACAACCACTCCATTACGTAAAATATATTTTACTATAAGATGTCTTTTTAAAAACACAATTCTAAAGAGTCAAAGTTCATTTACGTGTGTGTGTGTGTGTGTGTGTGTGTGTGTGTGTGTGTGTGTGTGTGTGCCTGTAGACATGCAAGCAACTGCATTTGTGTGGTGGTCAGAGGACAACTTAGAGGATTACTTTCATTTCTTATTTCATATAGATCCTGGTCTTCATCTCACAGAACTCAGGTCTTCAAGCAAGCTCCCAGAATTTCAAAGACAAAGACATTGGCATAAATATTTTTACATAATGTGAAATCAATATCTGTCTGCAGAGAATCAGAACCATCTTCCTGTGAATAATGTCATTTCATAACAATCTTAGAGGGCCATAAGTCAAGAAGAGAGTCAGATGTCAAAATCACCAGGAGGACCAGTTCAGCAGAGACTGGATATTTTATTTAGCCATGCATATATATACCTTCTTGATATGTCCTGAGTGACCTGATGAAAACCTGGCAATGTGCTTGGATGTCTGGTGAACTGATTGGGTTCTATTCATGCAACATATATAGTGAATGACTTGTGCAAATTAACATAGTGGCAGAAGCAGAGAAGCAATGAGCACGCATCCTATAGCCCATCTTTTGTTTCTATACAATGATTAGCAGACTTTCCCTAGTAATATTAGGTGTGTTATTCTGCACAGAAAACTGTGAATGCCTGTAGAAAAAGAAAACAAAAATAACATCTTTTCTCAGAGAACAGTTGCCACTATGTGGGTATTAGATCTTGCGTGAGATTTTTAATATGCATCCTGAGTAACAAAAGACTGTTTAAAAATGAATTGGTTTTCAAATTAGCATTGAATTCATTAAAGTTATAAATTACCTCAATGATATGAGAGTGGGTATTAAGCATGAATATATATTTTATTATCCTATATGTTAATAGAACTAAAATACTGCTTCCCTCTGATTAATTTTAGATTAATGCAGTTGGTTATAATTAAATTCATTTAAACATGTATAAATTATGCCTTAAAACTGTTGTTGTTAATATTAATTTTTAATTTCAAGTCAAGTGTTTCCAATAAGAATGGAGCAAATATATATAACCTTAACTCAGAAAGCTTCTGAAATAAGTTAACACTTTATGTAAGTCTGAGACGAGTTTTCATCTCATTTTGTGACTTTGAAGACATTCCTTTGTTTTTTTCACAATGAAATTTTGGTGAGAATTAATTTTATTTGAATAGCAAAATTTCTTTTTATTGTTTAGTATAAAGGATATTTCTGTACATAGAAATCCGGAGCCTTCTACCAAAACCAAGAAACAGGTGAAAAATTAAATCAAGAAACTTTACTAAAAAATATTTTTCAAATGCTTTGACTGATATTTAGTGTTAGGTTTCAACTTGACAAGGTCAAGAGTTACACAGGAGAAGGGCATCCAGGCAAGGCCTTTGAGAAATTTTATTAATTTAGTCAACCTTGGGCATAGCTATGAAGGATTATCTTGAATAAGTTAATTGGGGTTGTAAAGCCACCTTAATAGTGGGCAGCACCACTCCCTGGTTTTGGGTCCAAGACTTCATTCTAAATATTTATTCTCATGACCACTGGTTTCATTGTTTTCATTGCTCATCAAAGAAGTTTATTTCAGCAGCAGAGGGAGACCATTAACAACAACAACAGCAGCAACAAACAACAACCAGAAACAACAACTAGTCTAAACTACAGTGCAAGACACCTGATCATAGGTTCTCAGCCTGATGTGACACATTTATAAGACAATCCTGACACCTCTGTGTCTGAGAATATCACCAAGTGTAGAAAGAAACCAGAGGAATCTGCTGGGAGACAGTATATTATCTAAAAGTCAGGGAATCTGCATTCATGAAATATCAACAATGTGTCTGCCATAACAAGACATGAACAATGACACAAGATGACACACTAACATGGATGCAGGAAATCTCACTAGGTCTTACCCATGGCTTTTAAGGAACGAAAAATTCGTTTCCCTAGGGAAAGAGGTCTTAACTTGCCATTCAACACCAAATGGGCAGCCCTAAACACAGACATAAACACACACACACACACACAGACATAAGCACACACACAAACACAGACATAAACACACACACACACACACACACACAAATACCCAGAGAATTGTATATATATACCACTATATTATTTATATATTATATGCATTATGTATAATATATTATATAAACTATTTCATTATATATGATGTATACATGATAATATATTTAGTGATATCACACAGTGATGTTTGATGATATTTATAATGATTATATAGTCATATATACATATATATCACTAAATAACTGATGGTATTTACATATTTATTCACACATAAAAATAATAATCAAAGGAAAAGTGGTTACATAATTGAAAGGTAGCATGGCAGAAGGTGGAGGCATAGGAGAGACTGGAGGGAAGAAAGGGAAACAAGAAACAGCATAAATATAAACATATATATATAATAGAAAAAATAAGCTCAATATAATAAAAGGGATATGTGATGTATGTGTGTGTGTGTGTGTGTGTGTGTGTGTGTGTGAGAGAGAGAGAGAGAGAGACAGAGAGAGAGAGAGAGAGAGACAGAGAGAGAGAGAGAGAGAGAGAGAGAGAGAGAGAGAGAGAGAGAGAGAGAGGGAGGGAGAGAGGGAGGGAGGAAAGAGCTGTGATGCAGTGCTTGACCAGATGCCTCAAGCTATTACTTCTTTGACCTACCTGCTGTAAGGAACTGCACTTTGGAAACTGTGAACCAAACAAACCCCTTACCCTCTTTTGTGAGGGTATTTTATCATAGTAATAGGAAAAGTAAGAGGCAATGAATTTCAGCATTCATTGCTTGTTTTGATTATTGATGGGCTGAGATTATTGCTATTCTTTTATAGAATGTGCTGATATGTTCCTAAGGTTTCATGTTATTTTTACTGTTTACATGTTTATGATTAATTTACCTGTGATTTTGTTTGATTTTACAGAATTTCAACATTTATATTGACACACTCAAATAACGGGTCTTCTAATTTTGTCTTTCCCCACTTCTTCCCTGTGAAATCAAATCCTTGTGCAGCTACAGAACTGTGTGTGGCAAACCTCTTGATATTGGCTTTTAAATTATAAGATTTCCATTTCTTTCTTTCTTTCTACCTGTCTCTTCTCTTTAAACAAGGACACTGTCGAACATTAATCATCCATTTATTACATTTTAAAAACTAGAATTTTAAAAATGGGATTAAGAAACATGTAGTAGTTAGAATAATGTTGATTGAAAAACAGATCTACTTTAGAAGTGATGATTTTACAATCAATAGCATGAAAATGAAAATATCTACCAATATCAATTTGACATATGACTTGGAAAGGGGGCAACAGGAAGTGGATAGAAAATGACTGTTGATTACACCAAAAATCAAGAGCAATGGAAAAAACCCCACCCTTACTGGTCATTTGTAACATCCAAGAATTGGTAACTATGGTTATATCCTTTAAAGCTATTTATAGATCTTAAAAATATTCTTTATTTAATTAATTTATTGAATGTATGTGGTGCTTTGTCTATATGTATGTCTGTGTGCCATGTGCATGCCTAAATGCCTTCAGAGATGCGAAGAGGACATCAAATTTCTTGAAACTGGAATTAGAGATAGTTGTGAGACTCCATGTGGGTGCTGGACATTGAATCCCAGCCCTGTGGGAGAACAAAGAGCGCTCTTACCATTGAACCATTACGTTTTTTTTTCTGATTAAATTATAATTGCTAATTAAATTATTTTAAAATCCTTTTAGAATTTTGTTCCTATAATGACTCATAAAGTAATTTTTTGCTTTGTCTATTTGGCTGTTTTGTTAAAATTGGTTCAGTTTTGGTTTGTTTGTGTTTTGTGTTTGCTTGTTTGTTTTGTTTTGTTTGAATACATTGGGTCTCTATACATCCCTGACTCTCTGGAACTTACTATCTAGACCAGAGTAACATCTAACTCACAGATATTTACTTGCCTTTGCCTCGGAGTTCTAGCATTACAGTACTGTACCACCACACCCGGCTAGCTTTCCTTATGCTCTGTGTGAGTTGACGCATGCTTATAAGTCTTATTATTTGATAATGTCAAGGACTCATTTATTTTCCTGTCAGTAAACTTGTTTATATCATTTCACTTACAAATTTTCCATATTAAGATCTCAAAAGATGAATAGTTTAAGTAATAATAAGCTCAGGAATTTGTTTCTGTCATTAATTATAATAGGTGGTATATTGCAATATTAATCATTATATTATTGGAGGATTTATATTGAGATATTTTCAAAGCATATAAAGATTAGCAAAAGTTGTTCTTCTGTTAATTTATGAGCAATTTAATTGTGGGTGTTTACCAAATTTCACTTATTTTTCTATGCTTTCTTATGGAACCTGTAGTCATATATTTTGTGATATATAAAATAATTTTATCATATATTCAGCATTTTATTTTTAAATTTGTTTTATTTTATTACAGTTTTATTTATTTGGTAGGCTCAAATAGCCTGATAATCCTTTTAATAACATAGTGCATCTATTAAAATGTTTTATTGAAGACATTATATATATAAATTTAATTATATCTTTTTTTTTCCAATTTTACTAAATATTTTTACACGTACATTTATATTATTACACATATATACAATGAACTTTGAACAGCAAGAAGAAACACAAAATAATCAGGAATTTTATATATATATATATATATATATATATATATATATATATATATATATATATTACATTCATAGTGTTTTGAGCCTTGAAGAAAATATCCAAGACAGGAAAGAGATTTTTATACTTCATATTTTATACCTTATATTTATTAGAATATACAACTATACATAATTTCATTATTATTTTCATACACATATTATTGTATTCATGATTAAATATAACATATACGTTAAGAATTTCTTAAGATATGTTTTACTATGTTGCCCCAGCTGGCCTGGAATACACAGAAATCTGCTTGATTCATCTTTTATCTTTTAATTCTGATGTTAAAATTATCATAGCCTCATTAATTTGATTGAGGGGTTCCTCATATTTTTACCATGTTTTCAAAATATTGATAATTTGCTATGTTTTAGAAGGGACAACTAGTTTAGCTTCAGTGTTCCCAGATTACCAATATAATTACATAAATCATTGTAAATTTAGATCTACAGAAGACACTATTAACCATAAACGGTCTGTAAAATAGAACAGATGTGTCTTTTACTGTCCATTTTCTTAAATTTTTGTACATTTCTATACCATGTAATCTTGTAGTAAAACCTAATTATAAAATATTTAAAGTTAATTCAAATAAATCTTTTTAAAATGTAATCATAATATACAAGGTTTTAAATTTTAAATTAAACTGTGATTATTGTTTAAATAGTTATGTTTTGATTAATATTATGCAAAGATGGATCTGAAACCTTTGTTTGGAAGAATTTTTATTTACTAATCATTCAACAGAAACTTCTATATTTATTAAGTACTAGATTTAAAAGATGTGATTTTTTTGTGAAGCTAGTTTACAACTCTCTGTAGAATCTGTAAGTTACCTTATTTCATGGAAGGATGGTTTGCTTTATTGCAGACAGCTTTATCTTTTATTAAGTCACACAGGAAAGCATAACTGACTGTTACTAGTATTGTCTTTACCACACATTATAAAAATATTCTACTGGAGGTAACATCAAATTTACTCAGAACTCTAATCTAAATGTTGATAATACTAGTGTCATTAAAAACTCACTTTCAGTTATTTGATGACAATTTTATGCATTTATTAATACATTTTTATATAAAATCTATGCCATATTCCTTCATCTCTATTTCATTTCCTATTCCCCCTACCAGTATCTTTTACAAATTCATGTGTGCTTTATTTATTTTTTAATCCTTCCGGTATGTAAATTGGTGTAGTACCCTCTTTGGCAGAATGGATACTTTTTTGGGACTACACCTCTGTATAAAACAGGTTCTCTCTCCACTTACCCTCCCCTAACTGCCATCAACTGATAGTAGGATTTTGTCTAGAGTCGCCATTGGATGAACATCTCCATGTCCATACTACTTTTTGTTTTGTTTTTAGAAATCTTATCCATTCAGACTTGAGTGAAATCTTCACATGCCTTAGTTTACATGTCCCTCATAGATAAAGGTGTTGAACATTATTTAAACATTTATCAGTCCTTCGTGCGCCTTTATTCATGCACTCTCTGAGTATTGTGTATGAAGCTTTTCTCTCATTTCTAGACGACACACTCCCACATCATATTTTGGGGTCCTCTGACTTTTACAATCATTTTATTTCATGTTTTGTGATGTTCCTTGAGCCTTCTGTATAGGAGTTGTAATGTATATGCATCCATAGAAGCTATGTACCCTATGATGAGGAATTCTCTGAATTTTGAACAGCTCTCATTTTCTGAAATGATCTCTATCTTTCACAGAGGTTCTTTGGTATGGATTGAGAGTGGCACTCATCTGTGGGTACAAGCATTCAGAATACATTTAGCAAGAAGGTTTTCTATATAAGGCCTGATCTCTCTCTCTCTCTCTCTCTCTCTCTGTGTGTCTCTCTCTCTCTCTCTCTGTGTGTGTGTGTGTGTGCACTTGCACATGTATATGCATGTGTATGTAATAAAAACAATTAAAGAAGAAGAGGCCAAGGAGTTGAAATGATATGTGGTGTATCTGCAATGAATTGGAGGAAGAAAAAGAAATGGAGGAAATGACGCCATTCTGTTTTAGTTAAGAAAATTTAATTATCTGTTTAATATATGCACCAATTTTTAATTGAGTTGTTTTCTTGTATTGTAGGTTTGTAATTTATTGTATATTATATATACTAAGCCTCTGTCATATGGTGCCCATACATAGTTTTTTTAACTGGCTCACAAATCTGTGATTGGCTGGGCTATAGTCCTTAATGGGGAACATAATACTATTGCTCCCCTAAAAGACACGATGTTAAACTTCCCCTTGAATATTTCTGTTTCTAGCCAGAGATTACTGAGTTTCTCAACTCTCATCACAGAAGCTTCTTTTTGCAGTAATTGCTAATTAATACAGACACCCATATCTGCTCGATGTACAGATAAGATACTCTGGATTGCTGAGCCATAAACTGGATATCTGTACCTCATCCTCTACCATAAAATTTAATACTCCTTATGAAGGAGGAAGCAGTAAAGAGTATAAGAGCCAGAATTGGTGGATGTCTGCTGTAAAACATTTTCTGCAAGTGACAGGGCCACTGCAAACATAGACTAATCTATGATTGCATCCATAAAACATGTAGAGCACCCCAAAATCTCAGCATGGACAAGGGAGATACTTGATAGTTGAGTCTGAGAGTAAAACTGCTTGCCACATAATCATAATGACCTCAGTTCCAATCCTCATAATGAACAAAAAGAACAAGGCATGACCATGTACACCTGTACCCTCAGAACTGTGAGAGTCAGAAAAGATGGACAGCTAGATCTTGATTGCTTCCAGTCTAGCTCCTGTCTCAGTAAGAAACTGTCTCAATGAAATAAAGTGGATGCTGATAGACCAGCACACTCAGCCTTTCCTCTGCTCTCTGCACATTCATTCACAAATACACACATCTCAATACACATGTGTGCCTATCACACATGCTTTATACATTTATATGTGAGCACGCACTTACAGAAAGAAGGAATGTTTATCCACAAGTGTAAAAAGAGGAGTTAAATCTGTCCTATTAGATGCCTAGTAAGCAAGGATATATTTGGTTGTTTTTACTTGTTTGTGGTTTTGGTTTGTTTCTTTTTGGTTTTTTGAAACAGGGCTTCTCTGTGCAGCCTTGGACTATGCTGGACTCACTTTGGAAACCAGGCTGGCCTCGAACTCACAACGATCCGCCTGCTTCTGCCTCCCAAGTGCTGGGTTTAAGGCATGTGCCAGCAAGGATATATGTGTACGTGAAGGGTCTATGAGAATAAATATGTAGTTAGTGGATATGCTTGTTTTAATAGATAATTTCATAATCAGTAAGTTAATTAGAAGCACCTTGTAATTGTTTTACCACTTGAGAATCTGTAGGATGGCAGCAATCACATTTACTAAAATAAAAGTGCATAAGTATGTGGCACAATGGCCATTAGTTTATAATTAACAACTTGTGTTTCCATTAGTACTGTTCTAAGACTTTTACTAGCTTATAACATAGAATATTTGCATTATCCTTCTTTTCATTATATCTGAGAATTTAAAGTGCATATTGAATGCCCAGATATTAGTGCTACAACTTAGTTTTTTTTCTAGTTTCTACAATTACATAGGAGCAGAATTTGTTACATCAAAACCATAACCTTCATAATAAGATTCAGCTTGAAAAATAACATAGCTCTTAATCCAGATAATAGTTAACAACACACTGAGGCTTAGAACACTTTCTATGTTCAACAATTTTTTCAACATAATATTATATCATATATCATATATCATTCTCTGGGACTTTCATGGCTTCCATCACGATCACACTCTCTTCCCAGTTCCTCCATCTCATCTTCCCCATCCTTGTGACTCACCTCCCCCAAACAATCCAATTTGTGCTTTCCATATACTCACTGGAGCACGGTCAAAATCTCAGCATCCTGACCCTTAAGTATAAGTGAGTCTTTCTCTTCCTGCATCACTGCCAGAAGCCATCAATTGTGGAGAGCAACTTTAGCACTGACATCACACTCCTTAACAGTTCTCTTTAATGGCTTTCTATTTGGACTGCTACTTTTTAAGCGAGGTTTGGGGTGTGTAGGGTTTGTCATAGATGCCTTACATGTCCCTCCCTCTCAGCTGTGCATTTGCAGTCATTGATATCACAGAAAAGTTAGCCTTCTTGCTATTCACAGTCTGTGGAAGCATCGATCAAGGTTTCTGGCAGTAGCACAGACCATGAACATGACTTCTGGCTACAGTATGATCAAAGACACAGACAGGGTCCTCAAAGGCAGCCTGGACCACGGATATCAACCTAAACTCCAGTGGTAGCACAGGCTATGCAGCGCAATATGGCCCCCATGGCAGCATGGCCCAGGGATGTCAACCATAGTTTCAGGCTGCAGCACAGACCATGGCCATCCACATGGTCTTTGTGGGAACAAGAGACAGTGACATCAACAGAGACCCAGCTTGCAGGAGGACCTCGGACCCAGACATGGCCTCAAGTGGCAGGGAAGACCACTCAAATCTGTATGGTCTCTTGTGGTAGCATGCCCCATGGATATCAACATGGCTTCTGGTAGCAACACAGAGCATGGACATCCACACAGTCCTTGGTGGTAACATAGGCCACATTATCCACCAGGACATAGGCAGGGTTGATGCAGCATGGTGGCACTGGGAATTCATGAAAAATTTTTAAAATTAATTTTAAATATTTTTTAATTTTCACATATACATTTATATTTGAATTACGTCTGGCTATTTGAATTTGGCAGCCTTGATAAAAACATCTTTCCTATTTTGATGAGTCTAAAATTCTGAATGTAAATCAATATCTATCATCTCTTGTTGTTATCAAATTAAAACATCTATCTAGACCAATAACATCTTAACACCTAAACAACTAAGCTTAATTGTAAAACTAAACTATCTGGCCTTCAGCTCCATCAGAGACTTGAGAAGGAATAAACTTGATTACCTGAGTATACTGGGAGAGCAGGTTAGTAGCTTTCCAAACGAGATGATACAGTTTTCTATCTGAATAGTCACCTAAAACTCTATATAACATTGGAGCATCATCTTTAGCCTTCTATTTGCGAAATGAACGTAAAATGAGATACATGATTACATTCTTTTTTATTTATCTTGCAGCTTATTCTTTTAATTAATTAATTAATTTTATATCTGATTCATTTCTCATTTACTTATGTTGCAGCTCTGAGGGGAAAGACTTTCCTTATAGAAGTGTTACAGCTGCTGCATGGGAAGGCTTCTCCAAGGCAACTGGAACAATTAGGCTCCAGGAGGGTATTGTTTCCACTTCAAGAGTGTTCCAGCTTTGATCCAGCTTGTTCAGCTACAGCCAAAGTGTTGCAGCTTTGCTCAGAGAGGTATCTTGACAGTCAGGGGCCAGGAGATACCACAAAGTCAGACCACACAGCAAACCTCACATGAGAGAATTTTTTTTTAGGAGGGAAGAACCCAGAAGGATGGCTGCCTCTGTTGGGAGGAAGCAACAGGGATCTAAGCAGAAGACTGGACTTACACAGGATTTCTTGGGTTGGTGGAGTTTTTCTGGGCGACAATCGGTGGGATGTCTATTCCTGAGCTTGGGGGAGTTCAGAGATTGGTGAGTTTTCCTGTTCCAGGACTGGCAGGTTTCTGTTTCTTTTCCTGGTCTTGGGCTTAGGGTCAAGTCTGGGTCAGGGTGTTCTTTCTTTGGCTTTTTAATCCTACAGATGTTATTATGTATCATAAGCCACTTTAGACACTTCATATAATAGAGACACAAACCATGTTTTTAAAATTCCTTCTTACTCTAAGGTCCAGAAAAGGGCATACTTCAAGAAGACAATTTATTAAAGATTCCAAGGAGGTGAGCACTTGAGAGAATATTCGCATGTTTGTGGAACTTCTAATGCAAGACTGTGTAAGTAAGTGCTTGTGGAGCCGGTGCACATGTACACACACACACACACACACACACACACACACACACACACACAGGAATATTTTTCAACTGTCATAAATAAAAATTCAAAAGTAAAAAAAAATCTTAAATAGATTTTATTTCTGAAGATACAAACAAAATCATAAGAACAGAATGTGTGAACAAAGTTTGACTTTAATTGCCATTACAGGTGTGGTTGCCAAAGCAGAGAGAATAAATTCATAGAGAATAATGGAAGACACAGAATATATGATCACAACCCAGTGGTACTCCCTGGGTAAGCAAATCATTGAGTTGTTGCTGTACATCAAGGAGATGATGGGCCTCTGTAGAGAGTAAATCAGATTAATGAATTCTATGCTTTCTTCACATGTGTTTAGGGCTATAAATGGATCTCAGTTGGTTGGGGGTTTGCATAACATGCTGGGTGCCTGAAAAATCAAAGAAAAATAAGTTTGGAGGAACAAGCACTAAATATTAGTTTTCTTTTTCTTTCACCTATTACACTTAGATATATTTTTCTCAAATTTTAACTGAAAGAAGCTAAATCTTTATGGAGCAGAAAACAATAAGTAATAAAGCAATGGAAAATTCAGATTTACTCTGATAAATGTATTCAGATTTTAAGCAAAGCTTTTTTCATTTAAATTTAAAAAGCCATATATTTAATTTGCTTTAGTTTATTATTATTATTTTTTTTGTATTGTGACTTGGTGAACTACAATTATAAATATTTCAAAGCTTACTTTTCTCTAATTTCAGTACCTTAACTTAAATCTGATATTTATGTGGTTCTTTGTATTTGTTCAATATAACTCTGATAGGAATGACTCTGAGTTCACGCAATGGAAGAACTAGTAAGCTAAGAAAATTCTTCAAGCATGCCTTTGTCAAAGCTTTTAATTTTTTTCAGGATTCATTTTAAGTTTCACTCCATTAATAACGACTAATTCCAGTTTTAAAGCACGTTAATGCATTTGTTTCAACTCTTCTGGCACTTTCGATCACAGATATGTCCACATTATAATTTGCCTTATTGTTGGCTGTTTTCTCTAAGGCTGTTGAAGAACTATGTGGGTCCAAAGACCATGGCTCAATGTTATAATTATCTTTTCAAATCTTAGAGCAGCATTGGCTAATTTTAAAATAAATTTAATTGGTACTTGCTAGTTGTGGTTGGATAATAATGTATTTCAGTTTCTTAATCACCTGTCAGGAATTCCAACATTATTATTTGCATGTGAGAATTTTATAGCTCAAATTTTATTAAATGATTTCTCAATGTATTGTCTTATATATTCCTACATAAAAGCACTTCACAATGATTTTCAAAGTATTAGGGTTTCAAGATCAAATTGATCTGTTTACTACTGTAATGAAGTACCACATAATGTTTTCTATTTACATGGAATTGCAATATATTGGCTTAATAGTATCACTTAATAGTAATTAAATACAATTTAGATATTTATTTACAGTACTTGTTGTACATACATAAATGGAACACCATAATCTCCCTTCATGAAATCTGTATTTAGAATGGATGAAAATAAACACCACACTGCTCTCCTGGGAGCTGTCCTATTCGGATAGCTAATAGCAACTGAGGTGCCTAGGGCTGGTATTGCTCCAGCATTTCAGACTGTCCTACACAGGACTCCTATTAAGTCTGGAATTTCTCAACATTTAGAAAATGGACCGCAAATTCTATCCCTGGCTTGCTTAACCATTTTCCCCAACTTTTTTTGGCCCCTTTAACGGTATTATTCTCCCTATGTCAACCTGAAGTAACCTTAAGAGAACAATGTCCCATTTCCTCTAAAGGGGTTGGGTAAGTTTCCATTTGATCTCTTGGTATACAGGTGCTTATTTTCATCAAGAATTGGTCATAACTTATTATTGATCTTATACAGAGAGAAAACTAGGGTCTTACTGGCAAGTTCTATCATCAAGAATATTTGCAATAGCCTACATCTTTATGTATCTATGAAGCTTCATAGTCAATTGCCTATAATCTTTGGGCATCAAAAAGACACCACTAGCCATAGCCTATAATGTTTGGTGAATCTATGGGAACTCATTGGTAAATGATTCTAAAGGAGGAACCCCATTCTTGCCACTGAGCTTTTGATTTTTGTTAATGCTTGGTGTCTAGTAAGGGCATACATGTCCAAAAAGTTATAAAGAAACCTACTACTGCAAAGACTTCTAAATGTATGTATAGATAATGTTCAGAAACATTACACAGTGTTTTTCTAGCACTTTATCATTTATAGCTCTGCTTTGCATGAGAAATTCCATTAGCATCATCACTGACTAATCACATGATACAGTTCTGCCTTTCACATTCTTATGTAAAAGCTAGGTGTTGAAATTAATAATGATAGTGATAATAATGCATAGGTTCCAGCATGCTTTTAGAGTTTCATTGATATGTGATATGTGATAATGACTCATTGAAAGATTAGTGTTTATCTTATTTGCCTGTCGCAATTTATCATGTCACAGTTAGTATTGAGTATTGTTTTGATCAGGGTGAAGGCAGTTATAATTGAAGTGGTATTAAACTTGCATTCAGCATTCCAGACTCATATGGAAAAGCAATTATCAAGTTAGACTAGTGAACTAGCTAGGTAATATTAGTTATTAAATCAGTAGCAGGAAACACAGCAAGCAAGAGGGAGAATGGAGAAGACATATTATTCCTGTAATTGAAGATGTCAATCAACAACACTAAATGTTTTCTTTTTATTCAGGATAAATATGTGGGAACAGCTAGTACAAATACAGGATATGTGAAGACATGAGTTTCTCAGAAAAAAATGTAGCTTCTTGTGACCTAGAACTCTACAGTCAAAACCAATCTCTGTTGAAAAGCATTTAGGCATGAACCTTGCATGTACCCTTGACTGTGGCTTAGAAAACAATATCAGAATTGCTTAGTATTGTATAAAGATATCTGAATGCTAGAAGTTTCATAGTTATTTCTCGCAAAGTATTTAGTGAGTACAATCATCTTGTTATAGGTATTTAATCTTATCAATTGAATTTTTAATGTTATAATAAACATTGTTATTTACAGATCATGTTTCTTATAAGTTGCAAAAGCACTTTCCATGATGAATAAAACATATCTTGAAGAAAAACATTAAAATGTTTTCTAATATGATGTGCTATACTCATCCAATTCTATTATAATACAAGCTTTTCTTCCAATACCTTGAAAGTGGTGCTGCAGCCTATTTAGGATAATTAAGTAATACAAGCTAATTGTTAGTTGAACAAATCATGGTCATGTCAAATACTAATCTAATTTTATCATAAGAATGTATATCCTAGCTCTAACAGATAGATATGATTCTATAGATATATAAGGTAAAATGGTTAAATAAGATCTTTTTTTTTTTTTTTTTTTTTTATTTTTTTTTTAAATTTTTTTTTATTAATTTATTCTTGTTACATCTCAATGTTTATCCCATCCCTTGTATCCTCCCATTCCTCCCCCCCCCCCCATTTTCCCATTATTCCCCTCCCCTATGACTCTTCTTGAGGGGGATTACATCCCCCTATATATTCTTATAGGGTATCAAGTCTCTTCTTGGCTACTTGCTGTCCTTCCTCTGAGTGCTACCAGGTCTCCCCCTCCAGGGGACATGGTCACATGTGAGGCACCAGAGTACGTGAGAAAGTCGTATCACACTCTCCACTCAACTGTGGAGAATATTCTGACCATTGGCTAGATCTGGGAAGGGGTTTAAAGTTTACCTCCTGTATTGTCCTTGGCTGGTGCCTTAGTTTGAGCGGGACCCCTGGGCCCAAATCTGCCTATCATATTGTTCTACTTTTAGATTTCTAGGACCCTCTGGATCCTTCTATTTTGCTGTTCTCCTATGCGTCTCTCATTTAGAGTCCCAATAGGATGCCTTCCCCTCTGTCCCAGTTTCCTGGTAAGTGGAGGCTTTCGTGGGACATGCCCCTTGGGCTAGTATGCAGATATAAGTGAGTATATACCATTTGATTCTTTCTGCTTCTGGGTTAACTCACTCATTATGATCATTTCTAGCTCAATCCATTTATCCACAAATTTCGGGAATTCCTTGTTTTTAATAGCTGAGTAGTATTCCATAGTGTATATGTACCACAGTTTCTTTATCCACTCTTCTACTGAGGGACACTTAGGCTGTTTCCATGTTCTGGCTATTATGAATAAGGCTGCTATGAACATGGTGACGCTTAAATAAGATCTTAAAAAGCCTCAGAGACACTGTAAGCAAGTCCTTATAGTTCCTGCCTCATAAATATATCTTTCAGATATATTGTGCTAGAAGGCTGAAGATGATGCTCCAGTGCTATATAGAATGTTGGGTGATTATTCAGGCAGTAACTGTCTCAGTCATTTCTTCACTTTGGAAGCTGCTAACCTGCCCTTCCAATTCACTCAGGTAATTAAGTTTTATTCCTTCTCAAAGTCTCTGATGGGCTTGAAGACCAGATAGTTTAGTCTTACAATTAAGCTTAGTTGTTTAGGGGTTAAGATGTTTTTAGATCGAGATACATGTTTTAAGTTAATAGAAATAAGCTATGATTGATATGGATTTTCATTCAGAATTTTAGGCCCAACAAGACAGGAAACATGTTTACTTCAAGTTTGCCAAGTTACTATGAATATAACAATTATATAATTCATGATTGTCTCATGGTTCCTCCTGATGTATGTAGTTTATTTTATTCATGTGTAATAATATAAATGTATATGTTTAAAGAAGAAAAAATAAAAAGGGAAAAAGAAAATAAACATTACACAACATAAAAAATGTAGGCCATAGGAAGGTATATTGGGATAAGAATGGCCAGTGAGAGTTGGAAATTGATGATTTAGGCATTTTAAAGAAGGGTCAGGGAAAATTCTCTTAAGTTGTATAAGTTTCTTTATGTTTCTATAACTCAGTCCTATAATCTAGATGGCATAAGATTTAGAGAGATACTCCTGAGTTGAAAGAGAGATGAAGATAAGTCTGTAAAAATGAGTGCAAGGAGAGGAGATACAGAGATAAAACAATCAGATATACTGGGAGGTGACATTTGTTTCAAACAAACAAACAAACAAACAAACAAAAAAGCAACAAAAAATTTAAATATCCACACTCCGAAAACAAAAGAGAAAAAGAAAAAGGATGATAGTTATTCCCAAACTTTTGAAACATTTTATTTTATCCTTCATGAGGAATAACATTTTAATTGTTCTTTTCAATGTTTTAGGTTTATTTTTAATTATTATGTGTTTATATGTGTTTTGCTTGCATGTACATCTGTGAACCTTAAGAATGCCTGGTACCTCAGGAAGTGGAAAGACTCTTTAGGTCCTAATAAATAGTCCTTTTACATTTTTGGGAAACATTACTTACTCTTTCTTCATTCTTTCTCTCTACACATGTTTTCTGCATATGACTCCTTACTGGCGTCATATAATAAGCCATTTTCTAACATTCACATCAGTGTTCAATATTGAATCATTTAGAACTTAGCTCCAGAGTACTTCCTCAAGTCCTTTCAAGAAAAATGAGATATTTACTATTGATCTACTTCTTTATTTTTTTTAGATTTTAATCAAACTATAAGTGTAAAATTCATGGGCTTGATTATACTATTTATAAAGAAAAAATTTGACTGAAGAAGCAAATCAGTGGATACTCACTTATTAGCAGATATTAGCTTCATAGTACAGGGTAACCACACTACAATATACAGACCTAGAAAACTAACTAACATGGAGGACCATAAGAAGGATGCTTCATTCTCATTCAGTAGAGCAAATAATGAATAGACACTGGAAGCCATTGAAGAGAAGGAACAGGACAACAGCCCACCATAGAAGTCCTCTGAAAGACTCTACCCAGTGGTGTTTCAAAGCAGATGTGGAGACTCACAGCAAAACTTTAAGGTGGAACACAGGGAGTCTTATGGAAGAGTTGGGGAATAGAAGAACCTGGAGAGGGCAGAAGCTCCACAAGACCAATGGAAACAACAAATCATGGCCTGGGGCTGGGGTGGGGGAGGGGCTGAAGAGACTGATGCACCAACCAAGTACCATGCATGGTGAGAACCTAGGTGTTTTGCTTAGATGTAGTTGATAGGCAGCACAGTATCCATGCAGGTCCCATAATATGGAGAGTAGGGGCTACCTCTTAGATGGACTCTGGTGCCCCATCATTGATCACTTCCCCCCTGGCACAATGGCCTTGTCATGCCACAGAGGAGGAGAATGCTGGAATTCTAGATAGGACTTGATAAGCTGCGGTCAGATGTTAGGGGAGGAAGTCTTCATATCTGAGGACTCGGGGAAGGGAGAACTGGGATGAGTGAGGGAGGGTGGGTCTGGGAGGAGATGAGAAAGGGGCTACACTCTGGATATAAAGTAAATAAATTAAAAATAAGAATGCAAATAGATCCTTATCTACTACCCTGCACAAAACTGAAGTCTAAATGTATCAAAGTCCTCAATATAAAACCAGATACACTAATCTGGTAGAAGAGAAAGTGGAAAATTTCCTTGAATACATTGGCATGAGAGACAACTTCCTGAGCAGAACACCAACATCACAGGCACTAAGATCAACAATTAATAAATGGAACCTTGTGAAACTGAGAAGGTTCTGTAAGGCAAAGGGCATAGTCAAAAGGATAAAACAGTAGCCTACAGAATTGGAAAAGATCTTCACCAATGCTATATCCAACAGAGGGCTGATATCCAAAATACATAAAAACTCAAGAAAGTAGACACCAAAAAACAAAATAAAACAAAAAGAAAATGTACAGATAAAAACAGAGATTTCTCAATTAGGAATCTGTAATGGCAGAGAAATATGTGAAAAATGTTAAACATCATTAGTCACCAAGGAAATGCAAATCAAAGTGAATATGAAACTCCATCTTATACATATCACAATGGCCAAGATAAAATTCAAGGGACAGCACATGATGGTTAGGATATGGGGCAAGGGGAACACTCTTCCATTTCTGGTGGGAATGCAAACATGTACAACCACTATGGAAATCAATTTGGTGATATCTCAGAATGTTAGAAATAGTTGTACCTCATGACCCAGCTAGACCACTGCTGGCCATATATGCTAAAGATGTTCCACCATACCACAAAGACATTTGCTCCATTATGTTCATAGCAGCTTTATTTGTAATAGCTAGAAACTGGAAACGTAGACGTCTCTCAATCAAAGAATGGATAAAGAAAATGCAGTACATTTACAAAAGGGAATGTTATTCAGCTATTAAAAATATTGATATCATGAAATTTGTGGACAAATGAATGAAAATAGAAAATATCATCCTGAGTGAAGTAACTCAGGCTCAGAAAAAGAAAAGTGATGTTTACTTGAGTCTCACTGAGAAGGGAAAATAGATTAGACATAGGGAGCATGTGAAGGAAGGCAACTGGGTGTTGGAGATGGGGAGGGGAGCAGAAGGTATCCAGTTGTGGAAAGATGGAGAGATAGAGTACTGGGAGGAGGAGCTGGAATCTTTGTGGTGCGTATCTCTGGGATGAGCTACAAATAGGACAATGGAAACTCCCAGTAATCTATGAGGGTGATCCGAACAAAGGCTCCTCACAATGGGGCATATGGAGCCTGAGATGGCCATTTCCTAAAACGAGAAAACATGTCAACTGGAGGGACTGGGACACCAGACAGGTCCATACAATATCTGTCATCTGAGAGGCTTGATCCAGCAACCAGTGGAAACAGATGCAAAAATTTACAGCCAAACATTAGGACCTTGAGACGGACATAAGCTCTCTGTACATTTGAAACAGAGGTGCAGCTGGGTCTTCATGGGGGTACTCCTAGCATCAGGTGTAAGAAGAAGCTGTATCTGACTCTGTTGCCTGCTTTTGGATTTCTGTGTCCTAACTGGGCTGTCTTTCCTAGCCACAAAAAGAGATGTTCTTAGTCCTATGACAACTTGATATGCCAAGGTGCATTGATATCCTTGGGAGGCCTCCTATTTTCTGAGCTTTTTCTGGGGATAAAGAGAGGACTGGATGATGGCTGAGAGATGAGATAAGAGGGAGGGACTGAGAGGAAAGGAGAGGGGAAAACTGTGATCTGGGAGTAAAAGAAATAAATGCATTAAGTAAAACATGGGGGAAAAGAAAATTTGGCATTGTGGTATGGAGTTTCAAATACAGTAAGGTAACTGAGAAGAGGGCTGGATGTAAGAGACTCTCAGGCATGTATTCAGCTACTCCGCCCTTTTAGAAGCAGTACAGTAATAACCCTCAGTATTTATAATTTTATTTAAAACAAATTTTAATATTCATGAGATATAAAAAGGAAATAGCATAATTAAAAGGTAGAGCTTTCTAGTTAGGAAATATCTTAGGATAGAAAAATATATTCTTAGGTAACATAGCATAGTAATAAACAATCATGCAGTAATATTTGGTCTTATATGTCATTTAGTCTTTGAAAGCTTACTAATTCATAAGTGGATAGAGCAACATGTTTTTGATTGTACTAAGCATTTCTTTGATAAAATTTAATTATACTTCTAATTGCTTTATAAAAACAAAGAAATCATTAATAAAATCTCCTTTATGCTGACACAATCCTAGTCATGTGGAGACAGCAGCATTGTTTGGCATTTGTTCGCTCATACAGAAACAAAATATTTTTCTTTATATGATTGTTTTTCACCTTAATTATATGAACAGTTGTAGTTGGTATATTAATGTCCTCTGAAATGAGACCAAGCTTGAAATAGGGTTTTCTAACAAATACTAGCACTTTGTAATTTTATAGAATAATTCTGGTTAATTTAAGGTTGACTTTCCTTTCACATTTAACTTACCTCGGTAAAATCACATTTTAAAGTAACAAGAAGTATGATTGTTAAGTATTCCCTTTAAAGTAATAATTTTTAGCCTTTTGTCTGGAATCACTGCACTTACTATTTTGATATTTGTTGTCAACTTTGTAGTGCATTTATTTTCATGCTATCTATTGTCCCAACAGGAATGCACTTCAAGCAGAGAGCTGCTTTAAACTTATGACTGTGCCATGTTAAGTTGATATTCCTGGATGGACTGCTGCTTTCTGAAAGAAAGCACAAGAGGAGTGGATGTGGGGGAGTGGGGAGTGGCAGGATGGGGAGGAGTGGAAACTGTGGCTTGGATGCATTTTATGAGAAAAGAAAAATGTTTTAACATAATGCACTGACTTTTAAAACAAAATGCTTGAATTTCATATTTCACAAAATTCCTCTCATTGGTGATATGTGTGTGTGTGTTTATGCACATGCACATGAATGTGTGTGTTTTATTGATTTGTGTATGTGAGCATACTTGTTCATGCATGTATGTTTGGATTAGGGATATCTTATTCTAAAACATGGCTTTCATTTTTGTCCAAGATAGGAATCATTTCTTTAAGAACAACATCGTAAAAAATAAGTAAGGATGGCAGGTCCTTATATGGCTTGGAAGTTCAAGGAGTAATTCTAAATCTGATAGGTATCATGTTTCTTTTGGCCTACTGTTCCTTTAAAAGTGAAAGTGGCAGAAAGGGGTTGCAGAAGGAGTTTTCAAGCTTTCTCGTTCACACACACACACACACACACACACACACACACACACACACACACACACACACACACACACAGAGTTAAATTTTCAAAACACATCACTCCAAATATTTAATAGTCCCTTTCCGTGAGGTTGCCTTTACTTTGTTTCACTTTTTGGTACCAAACAGTTTGATGCTTCCACTGCACCCTACTGTCTTTGTAAAGGCTCTTAACATGATACTGCGCTAAAAAATAAATAAATAAATAAATAAATAAAACACATCGTATAGTCACCTACTTTGTTTAGTGATTTTAGTTTTATTTAAACTGGAAGTAGATTCTTCTCTCACACAATACATTTCAACTACAGTTTCCCCTCTCTCACTTCTCCCAGTTCCCCGCTACCACCACTCTGTACTAGATCCACTCCCACTCTGGCTCCTCTTCACCAAATATAAGCCCTCCAAAAGACAACAGCCGAACAAGTCAAAACACGAAACAATAAAACGTTTCTAAAAGAAAGTTCCATAATGTTCTTAATAATTTAGACATATGACAGAGGGAGTGCACCTCGCTCACCTTCTGACCTCAGCCTGTCAGGTTTCATTAGCATAGCCTGTATCCCCTTCTGCTGTGTGACTGAAAGTTCTCCCCATCAAGGGGAAGTGATCAAATGCAGGCACCAGGGCTGTCCATTGGCTGTATCTTAACCAGGGGGGGGGGGTGTCTAGGTTTTCTGCCTACATTGTCCTTGGTTGAAGCATCAGTTTGTGCAGGCCCTCCTGGGTCAGTGATACTATGGAAAGAACCTAGATGTCCTTCAGCTAAAGAATGGATACAGAAATCTTGTGCTCTCTCAAAATATTGTGAATAGTGCTACAGTTAAACCCAGCTATACCATTCCTGGGTATATACCCAAAAGAAGCTCCACAATACAACAAGGACATTTGCTCAACTATGTTCAAAGCAACTTTATCCCTAATAGCCAGAATGTGGAAACAACCTAGATTTCCCTCAACCAAAGAATTGATAAAGAATCTCTGGCACGTTTGTACAATGTAATGCTGCTCAGCTATTAAAAACAAGGAACATGTTCTGAGACTTTCAGCAGGACTCTAAGTGGAGCCCTGAGAGTTGTATGGAAGAGTGGAGGGCTGGAAGGACCCAGAGAGATCAGAAGCCCCACAGGGTGACCATCAAGGCCGGTGGATTACTACTGGCTTTTAAGACAGGCCCTCTTATAATGTTTATAGATATTTCTGGATTCTACATGAAATTTAAAATTCTTTACAAGATATTTTACCATATTTTCTAAAAACTACAAAAGTTTTACATCAGGTTTTTGAATGTTTTAAAATTAACAAAACACAAAACAGTGTACAATTTGTTGTTTCTTGTGCTTCTAGCTCCCAGATACTCACATAGTAAGAGCTTTGGCTGACATCATTGACTTTGAAAAAAAAATGTTATTTTGGATATTATGGGAGCATATTTGGAAAAAATTTTATAAATTTTTGTTATCTAGCTTTCTAATCACTAAAGTTTTATTTATAGCATAATCGTCACTGGCATTATTAGGATGGTGAATAAATTAATATATATAAAGATATGATACACAGCATTAAGTAAATATTCTGTTGGGGATCAATCCAGTACTGTGGTTAGAGAAGGGAAAAGCACTTTTTATTTTCACTCTGTTATGTTTCTTAAGTGAGGGATGTGGATACTTTTTCAATCATAAATACATGTTCAACCCTGGATCAATATCAGCCTGTCCGTTACTTCAAACCCTATTCTCAATAAAAGAGATTTACTGCGTTAGGGTGAAAGGACAACTCGAAGTGATGTTTGTTGGGTATTTTCTAGGTGGCTCTTGTTACATATCAAAGCTACCCCTGTTATGGAAAACAGACCCATTTGTACCTAAAGAAACATCATTTCAGTATTTGAAAATTTCAGTAAACACAGTATCTTTTAACAATTGTCTCAGAATAATACATGTGGATTTAAGCATTTCTAACCCAATCATGGTTTGGAATAGCCTATCCTGAAGACTCTACTCATCTGAGATTATCTCTACCCATAAGTACCTCTCAAAGTTCGTCCTTACTTTCAGGTGGCATCACGTTATCTACTAGGGATTAGTTTACGGACCTCAGCAAGATGCACACAGTTAGTATATATTAATTGTCAAGCAATTCTTCCTTTTTTGAAGTTATAATACACACATATTGCCAAAAATAACTTGACCTCATTAGTGTTAAAAAAGACTTAATATGTGTACTTTAGTCTTTCAATCTTAATATCCAAGTTTTATCATTTTAAAAACAGGAGGATAAGAGTAGGACTGTAGATTCAATCTTGAGAAAAAGGGACATTGGAGGCTTCTATGACAACTCCTAATCTTGTCCCACCTTCTCCCCAAACAATAACAGCTGAGACAGGAAGTCATTGAAGAATTTATTCAAAATTTTGATAAGGATACTGAAGTGTAGCTCCCCATAACTGATGTTTCTCTCAGGAATGCTGGTGAGGGAAGAGTCATTTTTCATGCTCCAGTGAGTAGTATATGGGTAACACATATTAGATTCGTTGTTGTCATCCTCCTCGTCCTCCTCCACTTTCTCCTCTTCTTCCTCTTCCTTCTATTTCTTTTTTGTTGGGTGAGCTCATAAGAGTTGAGTGGGTGAGATCCACAAGATCTGGAAGGACTGAAAAGTATGACCAGAATGTATGCTGTGAAATTCACAAATAATTACTAAAATATTCTGTTTGGGAAAAATTAAAGAACTTAATTTATCACAAAGACTAACAAAATATAGTGATTATTTTATGAAATTTGAAAAATTAATATAATCCCAATCTGATTTTCCATAAGAAATAGAGTATTTTCAATAATTACCAATTTGGAAAATTAAGATGATACACTTCACTTGATCCTAAAAGTGTAATATTAGTCAGATGGCAAAAACATAATAAGTGTCTTTCACAGTGAACTTTTACAAAATATAAAAATAATACTCTCTCTTCAGAAGTAGGCTTAGGAGTAGTTAATCCTTATTGCTGGTTGTTCTAAGGTTAGTAAATTTGACCTGTGGAGTAATTATAGATGTTGACTGGGTGGCTTGATATTATATTAGCTATGATTGCCTAAATTGATCAGTTAATCTAACAAAGGGTCAATGTCTAGTTAGTTCGTAATCATAATCTCAATATAGATAATTACAATGAAATTCTTAATCACACCAAAGTATGCAGTCAACCTTTTTCAATTAATTTAATTTGCTTAGTATAATTTATGTGACCTTCATAAAATAACCTGTGGTTTCATCTAGATATGGTAAAAATGAAATGCTTAATGAAGCCTCAATACTAAGGAAATGAACTTCCTTTTATAGATTTTTACTTGGCTAGGGATGTTAAAGCACACATGTAAATGTGTAGTAGAGTGCTACTGCTTTGTCTTCATTTAATATATATACAAATATATATTTAAGCTTATATATAGTTCTGTTTTGATTCATATGTACATGAAGTCTATAAATCAGTGTATATGTAAATGAACCAGAATTTTCACTCAAATGTAAAACTACTTATTAAAACTGGCATTTCTGCTAGAATAAATTTTACATATGTATATATATATTAATGCATATATAATAAATAATACAATCTCAAAAAGTTTAAATGAAATTATTGGTTATTTAATATGCAGTTTGTCATGAAGGTGGGCCTGGATGGTGGTGACATATGCTTTTAATCTTAGCACTCTGGGGACAGTGGCAGGAGGATCTCTGTGAGTTTGAGGTCAGCCTAGTATAGACAACTAGTACCAGGATAGACAAGGTTGCACAGTGGAACCCTCTCTCAAAAATAAAACAAAATGGAAAAGTATAATGAAGACAGAAGATTTACTCTAACACATCTTTAACATGCCTCACACTTAAATTATAAACCATGTTTATTTATGTATCAATACACACTAAACATAGATAGGTTAATATAATTTAGTTAAGCTTCTTGGTCTTTGAGGATTTAAAATATAGTAAAGATTTGTGGTACTCCAAAATGAGAGATTAGTGTCCAGATATAAGTGAGTATATACCATTTGACTCTTTCTGCTCCTCGGTTAACTCACTCATTATGATCATTTCTAGTTCAATCCATTTGTCCAAGGGGCATGTCCCATGAAAGTCTTCACTTACCAGGAAAGTTGAAGACTTCCTATTGGGACTCTAGGTGAGAGAAGCAAGGGAGAATGGGGAAATAGAAGGATCCAGAGGATCCTAGAAACCTACAAGAAGAACATTATGATGGGCAAATCTGGGCCCAGGGGTCCTGCTCAAACTATGGCACCAGCCAAGGACAATATGTGCAGTAAACTTTGAACTCCTAACCAGATCTAGCCATTGGACAGGACATTCTCCACAGTTGAGTGGAGAGTGGGTTCTGACTTTCACATGAACTCTGGTGCCCCATACTTGACCACATCCCCTGGATAGTAAGGCCTGGTGGCACTCAGAGGAAGGATAGCAGGTTACCAAGAAGAGACTTGAAACCCTATGAGCATATACAGGGGGAGGAAATCCCCCTCAGGAACAGTCATAGGGGAGGGGACTAAGGGGAAAATGGGAGGGAGGGAAGAATGGGAGGATACAAGGGATGGGATAACAATTGAGATGTAATATGAATAAATTAATAAAATATATTTTTAAAAAGTGAGAGATTAGATGAATAGGTGATAACATCGTAAGTGACTTTTCTTTTAAGAATGCAGACTTGTGTTTGTGTTCATATAGATATGCCTGACTTTTATTTATATTTGGGGAATTTGTGAGTAAGCACATTTCTAATACTAGATAAAAATAATTGCTTCCATTATCATGATAAAACAGGTTTATGGCCCAAAGTTTATGCAACTTTACAGAGGAGCTTTTAAATTTTGTTTTGTTGTTGGTCTTATGTTTGTGTGTTTTGTCTAGGGCATCTTGTTCAAGGGCTGTGTGAAATTTGGCTATGCACAAATGTCTCAGTTAAAGAGTGGACACCAGCAATTCCTTAACTGGTTTGATCATTCATAACAATGGTGACAATACAAAGGTTACAGACTTATACTGCCTTCATTAGTATGTCGTTTCTCCTCAGGCAGCCTATAGATAGGAATGAAGGGTTATATTCTCTATGAACCTAGGAGCTGAGAGGAACTGATGATACATGAGATTTGCCATTTTCTTTCCAAACTGTAGTAGAATATCCATTGACTATACTGAATAGATGATGTGCTGTTCCAATAAAATGCACCTGCCGTTGGTGGAACATTTCTAGATCCAATGAAACCTTTCCCTTCACAGAATCCCAGAGTATGACCAGCAATTTCTGCTGTAGGGGCAAATAGAAAAGGTTCAAGAAAGACAGGTTCTGAAGACCATCCCAGGTGATGCAGATACTCCAGAAAGAAGAGAATAAGGTTGTAAATTTTGTAGGATTCTACATTGGAATTTATCAGGAAGAATATTAATGAATATGTGGTTTAATAGGAATGCCTGTTGTAGTACAACTTGAACACTTTCCAGACGCTTTTGTTGAAAGAGGATTTATAATATTGGTACAAAGTGTATAAATAGCAATGTAAATTATTCTAAGTAATATTTATAAGTGAGTAGCATTTTATATGCATAACCTTCCCAAAGCTTCAAAGATGGGATGTTTTAATGTTGTAGATGTAGTGATAACAAGGTGAACTATGTATAAAGCAATGACCTCTTCCTCAAAAAAACTCTATTAATGAGTGTCCATATGCTCTGAGTGACCTTGTCAAATGTGTCTTCCTGAAAAAGAATTCCTTTATGGGTCTCACCTTCCAAGCATGACATTGGCCCCCAGCCTGTGAGGAAAAAGGAAGAAGTGATAAACTGGGTTCGGACTGCTGGGATTATGATGGAATGACTTCTGGGAACAGCTTCTGTGAGACAGCTCAACTTTATTCAAGGGATACAAAGACAAAATATAGAATAAGGGAGTTAATCAGGCATCCATAAGCGCCCATACTGTTCTTTATTTGCACTTTGCCGCATGGTGCTGTCATATGAATGAGAGCACAATACATAGTTACCCTATGGGTGGCAGAGGTGGAGTTTTGCAGGGAACTGTGTCAAGGGCTATACTCCAAATATGGTTAGGCATCTGTGCCTAGAGATGCTCTCCAGACAAGGTCAGGCGAAGAGTGGGAGGACAGGCTATGGAGATAGATTCCTCCATTTCACTCGAACTTGGAGAACAATCTGGACATGGTGAGCTGTGACCTTAGACAGCAGGATCCCCCAACATTCCTTGAATATGTTTTTATTTGCCTTATTGGAGACGGAGATGATGAAGTTCTTGTCTGCAAGGACTGTGACTAGTCTCAAGGTCCTTAACGAACCTGTGGCAGTAAGAAAGGCATACTCTGTTCCCTTAGTATTGTAAGATAAGTGTATATATAAAGATATTGAAACAATAAATGATTGAACATACTCTTCAGATATAGTTTGAAAGTTCGTATAAATTCTTAATAATTTGAATAATCTTGTGCATGGAGCCAAATGAAATAAGCCACAACACCGAGTTTTAAAATTTTGATTATGTTCCCATTTATTTGATTTTTTTCAAAATAGGAGTGGAAAAATTGCATTACAAGAAAAAACACATTTAGGGATACGCGATTTATATTACACAAGATGTCTCGGCTCTTAAAGATCATAAGTAATATTAGACAATATTTATTATTTAACTGAGAGATTGACATATTGAGATTCATCCTTGGTGTTTTATTTTGCAATCTGTGAGGCCCAGAGTTTTAATTTAATTCCAGTCTATTATAAATAACTAACCATGCCCACTAAAGTGGTTATTAGCTATAGATACTGTGACCATAGGGAAATTTGAGCAGTATAGAGGTTGCTGTGTGGAGGTGAAACATGTTTTTATATTTCTATTATTCGATGAAACGTTTTTTAAAATGGTTATTTATTTATTCACTTTACATCCCCAATGCAGGGCTCCCTTCCTCTTCTCCCTGTCCCAATTTCCCCCTCACCTTCTTCTCAGAAAAGAGAAGTCCCTCCCACAAAACAAGCCATCACAGAACATCAAGTATTTCAGGACCTAGCACATCCTTCTCCACTAAGGCCTGGCAAGGCACTCTTGCTAGAGGGAAGTGATCTAAAAGCAGGCAACAGACTCCATGTCAGAAACATCCTCTTCTCTTTCATTGGACTTAATAGTAAATGACCATCTTACAGTCCTGAAAGGTTGACAACTATTTTATTTTAGCAAGTGTTAAAATTAATAAAAACCTCTTTGTATCGGTGCCAAACAGTTCTTTACGTAAGTTCTGGATTCCTATTTATTAAATTGCACCTCTGTTTAACTGATATATTTATTTTTCCTGTATCCAGTCTGCATATAATATCTTATTCAGGTTATATGAATACTTGATACATATTTTAAGAATTTGATATTCTACATTTTCTAAGTTCCTTCTTTCAGAGAGCCTCAAGCAGTATTGACATAGTTATAGGCATACCCAGAAAAATGAAGAATTGATCAGGTTTAAGTAGTTGTTCACAGAGCTACCAAGAGTGTTTATCACTTAGTCTGAAGTTCATGCACTTTGTTTTGACAGAGACAAGAAAAACAGCATGTGCAATGTGTAGAATCTTTAAGAACACAAAACTTAGTTACTCAAATATTTAAATAATGACTGTTCTTATCATTCTACCATTGTTTTTCCACATGAGTGACCACATACTATCTTTCTCTGGACATATAGTGTCTCTCTACAGAACCTGATGTTAGCCATGTCATGTACTAGAATAGAGACACCAGTCCATTCTAACATACACCCGAAAGGTAAATACACAGTATAGGGTCATTTAAAAGAGGTCTAAATATATTCTTAACCAAGAATACCAATTACTGAAACTTCTGATTTAAAATATTTAATAGAGTAAGTGAAACACAGTTCCAACTGTGAGCTACTCTGTGTATAGCAGCTATGAATATATGTTCTTATGTAGTCAACAACAAAGTAGCACCAAAACAGAAAAAATGATTCCGTTATGGGAGACCCCACCTAGACACCTTCCTCACAAGATCCATTTATTTTTCCTCCCTGTTGAGACCTTATAGACACCTCCAACTTTTGCTTCAGATGCCAAGGGAGGGTACATCACATACATTTACCAAGAGGATGCAGGAGTGTGCTAATTTTCATATCAACGCTTGAAGAGTTTGGAGGGAATGCTCTTTCAATTTAATGCAAAAAATGACTTACTGAAATGTAAAAGATAGCTTTTGATTTTTTTTATTATTGTAAGGAGATAAGACAGGTATAAGGATGCCTACATGGGGTGATGGAATTATATTGAACTGCTTACAACTCAAACAAATAAATAACAAAGCCATGGGGTCCCTGATTTAGTTTTCTAGGCAGAATGTAGGAACAAAAACATAAGGATAGAAGTAAGTGTGAACAGATATTTACAAAAACCAATTAAAAATTGTGTGAATGCTGTTTCAAGAAGAAAAATGGCAGTTCTTCAAGTGAGATATATAAGAAGGTAAAAGGTGGTTCAAATAGCTATAGCACTATGGGAATTGCAATTAGGGAGGAATTGTAAATCTGTTCTACCTCCTTAACTTGCATATATGCTCTTATATTTAAGAGATGCTATGTATCCAAGCTGTCCAACAAAGGGTGTATGGGAGTGAGGTGTAGACTACAGGAAATTTAAATTCTATGTGCCTCACTGTTCTTAGTGATTTTAAGAAGTATAGGCCTTTGATTGTTGTAAACACATGGTGAATTTCTATAGCCCTGAAGCATTGATTTTTGGCAAGGGTTATCACTGCTCTTATTGCTCTTGTGAGTGGAATACTTGTTGTTATTACTGTACCATTTCTGGAATGTTCCTCTCCTAATAGTTTCTAACACAGAATAGTAGACGTAGAAGTCTTGGATCTGTCAATTTGGAAGCAAATCAAACCTGTCTGGAACTGTGTGAAGGCAATAACATACATGATCCAGTTGTTCATGTACTTAGGCTTTATAGTTAAGATAAAAATTAAGCATTTGACACTGTCAAGGAAAACTAAGGAATAACCATAACTAGATTTTTAAAACCCTTAAAAATATTGTTCTCCATTATTTATTAAACTGAAGAAGACAGTGTTTTGCAGAACTGTATGGAACTTATTTGTGAATGTATATAAAATATGGCGACAGCAAATTTACGACTAAAATGGAGGTTAATTTTATTTAAAAAGTGAATGGTAAAGGTAATTGATTTCATTATAATTAGTTTTGTTATTTTTTCTTATAAACTATTTATATCAAATTCACAGTCATTGATTGTATTTGTATTTACAATTTAAATAAAACTTTGATATGAAATCATACTAATGCATAACTATACTATACAAAATTTGATATTTTCTTATTAATATACAAAAATGATGTAGTGATTCTAGGACTTCATTCATATTCTCAAATGACAGCTGAGAAATAACTTCTCCTATGCACTGCTCTTTTTTACTTACGCAGCTGGTTAATCTTTTTTTTCCTATTAGTTCCCTTAACAATGAGTGCTATGAAATTGAAGTCAATGACCACCTACTTCTTTTTTTTTTTTTCCATATGCACAGGCTTTTTATTATAGAAACCCTTGTTATTATTTGTTTTTTTTCTGTATTCCATCTTTTTTTTTATTAATTTATTCTTGTTACATCTCAATGTTTATCCCATCCCTTGTATCCTCCCATTCCTCCCCCCCCCCATTTTCCCATTATTCCCCTCCCCTATGACTGTTCCTGAGGGGGATTACGTCCCCCTGTATATTCTCATAGGGTATCAAGTCTCTTCTTGGCTACTTGCTGTCCCTCCTCTGAGTGCCACCAGGTCTCCCCCTCCAGGGGACATGGTCAAATGTGAGGCACCAGAGTACGTGAGAAAGTCGTATCACACTCTCCACTCAACTGTGGAGAATATTCTGACCAGGAGAATAGCAAAATAAAAGGATAAAGATGGTCCTAGAAATCTACAAGTAGAACAATATGATAGGCAGATTTGGGCCCAGGGGTCCCGCTCAAACTAAGGCACCAGCCAAGGACAATACAGGAGGTAAACTTTAAACCCCTTCCCAGATCTAGCCAATGGTCAGACCACCTACTTCTTGATCAGTGACCACACCTCTGTGGGTGCTTAAAGCAATATTAATATTCCTATAAACCCTTAATTCTTGATTTTCAGCTCAGAGTTATGTCTGACCTGCCATTTGCTTAAATGGCCTTGGAGACTTTCTGGAGTGAAGTAAACAAAGGAATAAGAATTCTTCCAAGAATCTCTAGCAGTGGTCCATGCCCTCTCCTTTTCTGTACTCACCAACAGACACATTAAATGCTGATGTATGACACATGCATTAAGCTGTTTAACAAACTTGACGCTAATTCCAGGCAAGGAGGATAATAGTTCCTAGCACAGTTAACTTTGACAACCTGACTTAGAGATATTGTCTCTAAATAAAGTACTAAATGAGTTGTTATAAGTATGGCTGACCAAGCTAAGTGTTGTGGTGGCCAGGATCAAAGACTCCATCATGCCAGGGAAATCTAATGTCCATATGAGTTATAACAATGGCATCTTTAAATATTCGATCTCGAAAGATTTCTTTATGTGGTAACATTGAGGTTTACTAGCAAAGCTACTGTATATATATATATATATATATATATATATATATATATATATATTTAGGGCATTTTCAGAAGACAAGAAAAATAAACCTTTTTCTTTATGCCTTAACATGTCTGACGTCAGAGAACAATTTCTTAGAGACAATTGTTTCACTCACACTACCATGGATTTCTTTGGCTTGAACTATAAGCCATTTCCAACACACAGTACATAGGCTAGCTCACTAAATAATTTGATTCAATGGTAAGCAAATTTCAAGGTAGGAAAATAGAAATTAGTTAACCAATCTGTTTATCAGATATTGGAGATATTGGATATATACAATATATCCAAATGAGGATCAGAATTGCTATTCAAGCCAGAGTAGATAAACACAAAGATGCTGTAAAAAAAGTAATGATAATTTGATAAAATGCCCACAAATCTGAGTTGGCACACATTTTATATTTTTGTAAACATGTTATAACATTCCTCATGAATATGCATAATTATTTCATTTTAATCAAGACTTCATAAAGTTATAGATAAGATAGAACTAAGAACTACTTCGAATTCACATTAAACAGTGTCTGTACAACAAATTATCACCTGCCTTGTATGGACACATACAATTTAAATATGTTTTAAATAAAACTGAGGTTTAAGTGATTGTCAATTGGTATTTGACTTTCAATCCTCTGTGTCCAAACTCAAGTCAAGTTAATCCTATATTTATTAAATATTTATTTAACTTTATTCTCTATTATGACTTTCTTGTCTTCATTATGTATGTGTGTCAGAGAATTGTATGATGCTTGCAGAGGCCGGAAGACAGTGTGCTTAGAGATATTTATGAGTCCCAATGTGGAACAGAACTCAGATTTTCTGTGAGAAGAGCAAATGCTCTTAACTACTGATCCATCTGTCTGGCCACTTCCTCTTAAAAATTTAAGTTAGTGTTTTCAGCTTTGTTCAGACTTTAGCTCTGTAATACAGATTTATATTATGGGGTTTTTTTGGGGGGGCATTTTAAACCACTATTTTCATCTCCTTCCATTCTGATGAAGCCCTTTAGTCAACAATCTTATTTTCATGTTTCTTTCTTATATGTGAACAGTGATTTTCCTGCCTGAAGGTGAGAGGCAGTCATTTGCAGCAAGGTCTTCTCAATGGTTACCACAAAAAGAACTTAGTAACACCTGCCCCAGCACCTGTCAACTTCTCCTTAGGGAGTTTTGGGGTCTCATGTGCTAAGAATTCCTTCAGAATAAATTGGTGACATTTGTTTTCCTTGTCATAAGAATAATCAATATCCAATGAAAAATTCAACACTGTTGCTAATGAAGAAATACTAGAAATATTAATGGTGAGGAAATGGAGCACATAGTCTAATCCCAAGCATTTCTTCCCAGAAGCAGACAACTCTGAGGCACACTCTAGTCTATGGTAGTCCCAGAAAGATCTGAGTTCAGTTGTCTATGCCAGTACTGGGCCTTTATAAACTTTCTTTCTTAACCCACCCTTATCTCCTGATCTATCATCACTTTTCCTAGGAGCACACCAAAACCAATTAGCTTTAGAGCATGTTTTTGTAATAATACTACCAAAAGTATCACATAATAATCTATATCAAAACCTAAAATGTAAAGTGCTTATACAATCCCTCTTTTCTTTTTAATAAGGAAAAGCAATGGAATGAAATTTTAAACCCAACTCATGAGTAAACAAACAAGGAAGATAGCAGCATGGGAGATATGATTATTTCTGAAACTGATGTTATTTCAAAATACAGGCATTTGTGAGGGTACTCAACCCAGTGTATATAATTTACTCAGGCAATCGTAGGCATGGCTAGATCACCAAGACCATTTCTTCCAACCTCTATAAACTGCTCCTTTTTTCTATGCCAAGTGTGGAGTCATCTTGGGAACAGTTTGTTTAAGAGAAGATCTCACAAAGATGAGAAAAGGCCTGAAATGGATATGACCAGTATGTAATTTTGATTTTTACCTGTGAGTACTAATTTCTTTCTTGTATGGATGAAAATTATGAATAAGAAGACAGAGGACCATGAAGAATTGTTAAAGGACACTCAATTAGAATGAACAACCTAAATCAAAACAGTGAAAAAATCTCTTTCTTTGTACAATTGAGCAATATTATTTTATACTGAATAATTCCATAATTATATAGCTATCCCAAAGGAGAATACTTCATTTATGATTTGTATATGGTTATATTTGGACATCTCCACTTTTCACACATAATGGAAAATCTGAGTTCTTTATTGTAATTTAACTCTACTTGGATTTTAAATTTTTCCTCTCTATAGATCTGTGATAAAAATCCCCTTACAGATACCAAATACAATGTGCTCAGTCTTTTACATAATGTGATATTAACATACAATGTTCATGCACACTACCTCAACTGTCTCATATAAATGTTGTGCATTCTTTGAGAAATAAAAGAAAATATTTGTATATGCTCACATCACAGATGTCATATTTTTGTTATATACTTTTATCTTGAAGTTGTTTGGGAATGCAGGTTTGAAACCTCTTCATCCACAGAATATGTGATGATCATTAACAGTTTTCTTACAACGTGACCCTGAATATAAATTAAGGCATTGTTTTCATAGAAATTCCAGAGTGTATATTGACTTTTGGTGTTGTATAACATGTACACTTGAATATACATATATAAATAGGACTCCATGGTTATATAGTAGTCTTTCATATCTGCAGTTTTCCTTCCAAGACTTCAGTCTCTTTTATTAAACTCAGTATGAAAATATAGTACAGTAGGTCACACAGAGAAAGAGAGAGAACCATAGTTATGCTTTCATTTGCACATCTTTATCATATTTAGTGGCTTGTTATGCCTAATTTATAAATTAACTATCATGACATATAGACATAAGCATATATTAAAAACATAGTGTATATATTGTGTGTTTACACAAACACAGGATTTTGTACTATACACAGTGTCATGCATTACTATAGGTATTTAAATGGATTTTGCAAAACTTAGGTGGGATTATTATAAAACTGTACAAAGTATCTTACTCCACTCAGAACATTCGGCGTTCTACCTAACCATCCCTCTTGTTGCCTGATGTCTTGCTAATGTGCCAGTCTTTCTCCTCTCTCAAACATTTCTTAGTTCTGTAATGTTATAGAGCTTACATCAGCATGTGTATATTCAGAATGGCTTCTTTCATTAACTGTATGCTTTTGATTTTCTCCAGATTATTGTGATATTTTAGTTCCTTAACTTTTGATACTGAGTCATGTTCCATGACATTGGAAAAAATTTAGGTCATTTTGAGTTCTATGTACAAAATTCTTATAAAATATATATGCATAGGATTTATGAAAATAAGCATTATTCTTGGATTGCACAGTGTATTTAGTGAAAGCTTTCTAGGGGAACAGAACCATTCAGAATAATTGCAAAAAATTAATATTATGAAATGGTCTTGTCCACAGATACTTATTAGGAAAGAGAAATAAAAATAACAGTACAAGTTTTTTTATTGTTTTGTTTCATTTTTCCTAGTAGAGAGTCATTGATTGTGTTGATCACATTCTTGGGCAGGCACTATATCCAAGAAGAGCTTGTCAACATGAAATGCATTTGATATTTTTGTTTGTGGGTTTTTTGTTTTGCTTTGAGTGTTTTGTGTTTTATTTTTATCTACTTTCTTTTGATTTTCTTTCTCTTAATGTAGAACAGAGAGTCAAATATAAAGTTGGAAGGGTAGAGAGATGAAAAGGACCTGGGGGTAGTTTTTGATGTGGAATGATATAATAAAACAAAACATTATAAATAGATAATATTTATATTAGCTTACATGATATAGTACAGGTATTTCAATTACGGCTGCCTGCATGCTATGTAGGCCGAGAACCATGGTAGCTCTTCAGCCCACAAGGCCTGATGGTTTATGGTCCTAGTCTGGAAGCTAATGTGTGAAGAATTGTCAGAGATCTATTGGTCCTCAGTTAATTTTGGAAGGTTATGCAAGCTAAGTTCTCATGTCAATGACTAGTGAAAACAACAATGGCAGTGGGATAGACAGCACAAGGGAAAAAAAGAAAAGAGAGACAGAGGGCTGTGCGGGGTTTTTCTAGAACCTCTTTAATACTGGGTATTTCCCATGGTCTTCCTACTGACAGGGGCAGTCTTTTCACAACAAATGCATTACTAACTTATATTCTTATCCTGTATGCTTAGCCAGCATAGGGAGGGTTACTCTTCTTGATTAAACATGGCTAGGGTAGATAGTGGTATTTAAATGTTATTTTGTTTAATACTATTGAAAGTTACATGATAAAACGTGCTTTCTCACTTTTACTTGTTAATTGCTACTATATTTTATATATTTTTTATTCCAGTTCTTGAGACAGAGTGGTCCCTGGTTTTCTTTTCCCTTTTTCTGTTAGTGGTGTTAAGACTAAGTTGCTATGACAGAGTGAATTAGGACTTACTAAATTCTCTGCTTTTCTTTTCTGAATAATAACTGTAAGACGTGTACAATTTCTTCCCCCAGAGAGTTGTTATAATGTACCTCTGAACTCAATTTGACTTGGTGTTTATCAGGGAATTAATTATTGATTTTATATTTAGGGGACAGAGGCCTATTCAGGTAGTTTTTCTATTGAAAATATTGTAGCAAGTATTACAAAGAAATGGTTCATTGCATATATGCTGTCTACTTTGGGAGCACACAACACTTCACAGCACTTCTAATTACCTCCCGCCATCTTGGAGTGTTTCAATGATGTCTTCATTTTGATTTCTGATGTTTGTTATTTTTGTCTGTTCTTTCTCCTTGGGTAGTGTGACACACATATCATGTCACATTCATTGATCTTGTGGGAGAAAGAACCCAGCTACCCTAACTCAGAAAGTCTCTTCAGCATATTACTGAAGTTAGTTCATTCCTCAGGTTACCTTTATCAATGTTATTAGTTCATTTAGATTCATATACTCACACGTTTACATTATAATCATTGCATCACCTTGAATCCATTCATAAAACAAGCATATTCACAGAGTAAATGAAGAGAGATGATTATCAGAGATTCAGATAAACATGCAACCTTATATCTCCTTGATTAAGTCATGGAGTGTAAATGTTCATGGCCAGTGAATTTTTAACTGTACTTTATTGTTGGCATGTATTCCCGAAGACATACCATTATTAAGACACTTAAATCATAATCAAATTTATCATTTTTCCTGTCCTATAAATAAAAACTGCTCCAGTACTCACTTTTAAATATCTTAAATCACATAGTTATTCCAATAGGACTCCAGACACAAGTCCTAGCCAATAGCGTATAAAGATGAAAAGAACAAATTGTAGTGTGTGATTACTTAATAAAATTTGCATCTGGGTTTTTATTACTTATTTTTTCATGTTTATAGGAGTGGGATTAAATTATGAGTAAAAATACACACACATAAGGAGTTATTTCTTCAGTTCTTTTTCTTCCACTTGTTATCTCATATTCTGATTTGTTTGGTTTTTTAATGTTTTCTAATTTCATCTTACCGTTATTTCAATACCTGCTTGTATTGTGTGAGAGAGAAAAGGGAAGGGTGAGGATTTGGATAGGTGAGAAAGTTGGGAGAGAAAATTCTAATCAGATTATATTGTATTTAAAAGTTTATTTTCAACTTAAAATGTAAGTACAATATTAGAAGACAAACTAAAACATTACTTCTTATAATGATAAAGGCTGTTCATTTCAAATTAAAATTGTTAGTGGTAAAATTTCATTAATTTAAGAACAGTGATATATTAAAGAGAAAATATTATAGTTATTGTTATTCGGTGACATTTCATTGAAATCATTTTATCAGGAAGTAAAACTCTATATGTGAATGCCAGGAATGAAATGTTAATTTTATAGTTTTTTCATCAGTGAAAAGGATAAAATATTTCTCTTTTAAGATATATTTTATGGAAAATACAATTAATAGGTCACACTGGTCATCTACAAAGTCAAGGCGGGCTCAGAATAATACCTTGGATATGTGCTTATCGCATTTTCTATTTCTGTATAATTCTTAGTTTTAAATTTCTACATATATACTTATTTTAATCATAAATCAATTCACCTAAGATTATAATGCAAATTCATCATGCCTTTATATATATTGAAGTAAAAATATGTATGTTATGTTGATACCACATTAATTTAGCATAATGTTGAAGTGAACTGAACCATACAACTTGGAAACATATTCAAATTCTAGATGATATTTTTTTCTTATTTTATGAATAATTTGTTCACTTAAATCCTGATAGTAGCCCCCTACCTGTTGTCTACCTGTCCCACCCTCTCTCCCTCATCACCGTTCACTCCTCTCCTAGTCTCCAGAAAGTGGGATCCCTCCTCCCCTATCATCTGACCTCAGCCTCTCAGACTCATCTGGATTGCCTGTGTCCTTTTCCTTTGTGGCCTGGCAGGGCTACCTGCAAGGAGGAAGTGATCACCTAATGGGTACCAGAGTCCCTGTCAAAAATAGTCCCTACTCTCTATATTAAGGGACTCATAAAGACTGTGATACCTATCTACTATATCTCAGCAGATTGTTTAGATCCTCACTATACATGATTATTGGTTGGTGCATTAGTCTTTGCAGAACGCCCTTCCCCTGCCTGGAATTGTTGGCTCCTTTGGTCTTCTTGTGGAGCTCCTGTCCCCTCCAGGTCCTTCTATCCCCCAATCTTCCATAGGACACCCTGAGCTCTATCCCTAAGGAAGTTTGGCTGTGAGTCTCAGCATCTGCTCTGATCCCCTGCTAAGTGGAGTCTTTCAGAAGACCACTGTGGTAGGCTCCATTTCCCTTCCTTTTCTTCAACTGCTTCCAGTGTCTATTCTATTTGTCCTTCTGCATGAGAATTAAGCATTCCTCATAGGATACTCCTTGTTATTTAGCTTCTTCAGGTCTGTGTATTGTAGTGTGGTTATTCTGTATTATGTGACTAATACCTGCTTATAAGTGAGTATATAAAATGTGTGTCTTTCTGGGTCTTCATTACTTCACTCACTATCATCTTTTCTAGTCCATCCATTTGCCTGGACATTTCAAGATTTCCTTGTTTTTAATTGCTGAATACTATCCCATTGTGTAAACGTACCATCATTTCTTTATCCATTCTGCACTTGAGGGACATCAAATTGTTTCCATATTCTGGTTACTATGAATAAAGTTGCTATGAACATAGTTGAGCAAATGACCTTATTGTATGGTAGCACATCTTATGAATATATGCCCAGAAGTGGCATTTCTGGGTCTTGAGGTAGAATTATTCTCAATTTCCTGAGAATGTGCCAGTCCAGAGTGTATAAGTTTTCAGTTCCACCAGCAATGGATAGTGTTCCCCTTTCTCCACATCCTTGACAGCATGTGCAGTCACCTGAGTTTTTTATCTTGCCCATTTGGATAGGCGTGAGATGGAATCTCAGAGACATTTTGATTTGCATTTCCCATTTCTTTAAGTGTTTCTTAACCATTTGATATCCCTTTTTTGAGAATTGTCTGTTTAGTTCTGTACCCTCTGTATTATTCATCCCAAATCAACCAGAAGAAACCCTAAGAGAAGGATACTCCCTTTCCCTTGAGGGAGGTTGGGTAGGTTTTTTATTACTTTCATGGGCAATAGATGTTTATCTTCATTGGGAGTTAGTTATAAGTTATTATTGGTTTTATTTAGAGAGAAAGCAAGGTTGGACTCAGGTATGTCTCTCTTTTCCTTTATCTCCCAATATTAGGTTTGGAGATAGGGGTTGAAAAGAAAGAAGAGGAAATATAGAAATATATAGGGATGATAGGACAAAGAGTAAATTAATGAATCCACTCATCAACTTAATGCTTTAATTGTTACTCACAAGTTTATTTTTAATTCACTGGTATAGAATGTTATATATAGATGCAAAATAAGTTTAATTTTTTATACATTCATATAGAATTCAAATTTAAGATTATTCTTCATACATATTATATATATTTATATTCTAATGTGAGGTATTGTACACACATGACTCAATTATAATACAAGGCTTACTCCCAATACTTTGAAAGCACTATTGCAGGCTGTTATGATAAGTAAATTATATATATTATTTCTTAGTTGATAAATTCATGGTCATATCAATTACTAGTCTATCTTATCACAAGAGTATACACTCTAGATGTAACAGCCAAATATGATGCTATGGAAATGTAAGGTAAGATAGTAAGATAAGGTCTTCAAAATCCTCAGAGACATACAGAATACGTAATTTAAATATGCTTTTATTATTTTAAAGATTCACTGATAATGAGACAGGTTAACTCCCGCAACACTCAGCCTACATCAAAGAGGATGATGAGTATCAAAGAACTTCCTTATGGAGGTGGTTTCAAATACAGCAAAGCAGCCACTGGGCAAAATGTCCGTCTTCCTACAACAGACTGAGTTCTGCCTGGATATGAACAAGGTTGGATACAGGCAGAGCTGACAGCCAGACTCTACCAAGACAGGTTAAACAAGTCCTTAATAGCTCTTGCCTCACAAATATGTCTGTCAGATATACTGGGCAGAAGGCTGAAGATGATGCTCCAATGTTATAGAGAATTTTGGATGACTGTTCAGGCAGCCATCTGTCTCTGCCACCTTCTCATTGGGAAGCTCCTAAATTGTACTCCCTGTATACTGAGGTAATTAATTTCACCTCTTCTCAAGTCTCTGATGAGGTTGAAGAACAGATAGTTTAGTTTTACATTTAAGCTAGTGGTTTAGGGGTTAAGATATTTTTAGGTCTACATAGATGTTTAAATTGATATTGATGAAATATGACGGATATTGATTTACATTCTGAATTTTAGACACACCAAGATAAAAAAGATGTTTTCTTCAAAGTGTGAAATATGAATAGCCAAAACACTATGAATGTAAAATTTTTAAAATAATTCCTGATTGCCTCATCGTTCTTCTTGTTGTAGTTAGCTTATTGTGTATATGTATAATAATATAAATATATATATAATACATATCCTCACCCTTAGTGGAGGCAAAGTAAGGGAAAAATCATTCTAAGTTGTCCTCCCACTCTAAATTTTAATTTTTGTTCTTCTTTTTTATTTTAGTTTATGTCCTCTATCTCTGTTTCTGTTCGTGTCATCTTTGTCTAGGTCTTTGTGTCTCTCTTCTCCTGTTTTCTTCCTTTTTTCTCTATCACTAACACTTGTCTTTTCCACACACTTTCTTAAAACACTAAATAATCCCTCTTTCAAAGAGGGAATTATCCCATAAAATTACTGCATTAACAAAGAAAGAAAAAGGAATACATTATTATATATATTCACACATAGAACTAAAGCAAACTGTGAGTGAATATTTTATTGATTAGTCATTCTTTACTATAGAGCATAATAAAAACACAATTTGTGTTCAAGGTCAGCAATTTGTTATTAGATAAAATTTTAATGTTTTTCTTCAAGATATGTTTTATTCATCATGGAAAGTGTTTTTGCAACTTATAAGAACCATGATCGGTAAATAACAATGTTTATTATAACATTTGTCAATGAAGATTTTATAGCCACCTTAATAATGATGTGAAATAAATATTTTACAAATTCAATTGATAAGATTAAATACCTATAATAACATGATTGTACTCACTAAACACTTTGCATGAAGTAACTATGAAACCTCTAGCATTCAGATATCTTTATACAATACTAAACAATTCTGGTATTGTTTTCTAAACAACAGTCAAGAGTACATGCAAGTTTCATGCCTAATTGTTTTTCAGCAGAGATTGGTTTTGATTGTAGAGTTCTAGGTCACAAGAAATTACATTTTCTTCTGTACTTGTACTAGCTGTTTGCACATATTTATTCTGAATAAAAAAAAAAACACTTTAGTTTTGCTGATTGACATCTTCAATTACAGGAATAATATGCCTTCTCCATTCTCCCTCTTGCTTGCTGTGTTTCCTGCTACTGATTTAATAACTAATATTACCTAGCTAGTTCACTAGTCTAACTTGATAATTGCTTTTCCATATGAGTCTGGAATGCTGACTGCAAGTTTAATACCACTTCAGTTATAACTGCCTTCACCCTGATCAAAATAATACTCAATACTAACTGTGACATGATAAATTGCGATAGGCAAATAAGATATACACTAATGTTTCAATAAGTCATTATCACATATCAATGAAACTCTAAAAGCATGCTGGAACTTATGCATTATTATCACCATCATTATTAGTTTCAACATCTAGCTTTTAACATAAGAATGTGAAAGGCAGAACTGTGTCATGTGAGTAGTCAGTGATGGTGCTAATGAGATTTCTCATACAAAGCACAGCTATAAATGATAAAGTGCTAGAAAAATACTGTGTAATGTTTCTGAACTTTATATGTGTATGTGCTTGTGTATATTGAAATTAAATCTGTCTACATCTCATACTTATTTATGTACTTATAGACAGGAAAGAAATGGTTTCAATAATAATCATAAAATATATACACAAAAATGTTTATTTTATGTTTCTATATCCATATTTTAGTCATGAAAACAAATGCAAAACACATATTTAGATGATACCATTAAGAGAGTAATTTTTTTTGTAGTTGTTTTTCACTGTGTTGATGTGTTTAGAACAGACCTCAATTTCAAAAGTGTCCTTTCTCTGTATCTCTGTGTTACAGGGAAACAAAGGCATGTACTATGCATGCTACTGGGAAAGAAAACTAATGACAGTATTACCTGGGTGTGAACCATACAAACTAGAGTGACCAATCTGTCAGCACTTGATTATTTGTCATGTTCTAATTAAGTCTCCCACAAGGAAACATCATGTCAATTACAACAACAACAGCAAAAACAGTTAACCATTCAAATTGCATATACATAAATATGTATTATATATAACTCTGTAGCTTTCAATTTGATTTTCCCATATTATGTAACTCATGTATGAGATGCTTTCTAACATAGGGTCTTACTGTCAAGTTCTAGAATCAACAATATTTGCAATAGCCTACATCTTTATGTATCTATGAAGCTTCATTGTCAATAGCCTATAATCTTTGGGCATCAAAAGACACCACTAGCCATAGCCTATCATGTTTGGTGAATCTATGGGAACTCATTGGTAAATGATTCTAAAGGAGGAACCCTATTCTTGCCACTGAGCTTTTGATTTTTGTTCACGCTTGGTGTCTAGTAAGGGCATACATGTGCAAAATGTTATAAAGAAACCTACTACTGTAGAAACCTTCTAAATGTGTGCACATACTCATATGTAAAAATTAAACTTCTGGAGTCATAGTCTATAGTGTCCAGGGGAAATATTTACTCTCTCAGTTTTAGGGTATCCCAATTAAAGACATTTTAGGTGTATACATATCTATATATTTTGGGATTCTTCTATTGTGGTAGGTTTTAACATTTCATTTTCAAAGAACTTGCTTGTAGTTACCCACCCCGCCACTACTCTCTTTACCCTGGCCTCAAACTCTCCTCTCCAATTAATCATAATGTTTCATTACTTCCTTCTATATTTACACTACTTGCATTGGGCTAGCCATGGAGTATGGCTGAAAACAATTGATTTTCCTTCTCTCAGAAGCTATCATTTTTAAATAGCTTCTTGGTCACAGGTGGTACCATGGTCTATCTCAATGCAAGCAGTTGAACTTACATCAGCAATTAACCTTGAGAATTGAAGTCTCCAATAGTGGTTGCCTTCATTCTGCCTATTTTCTTACTTTCTTTCCTTATATAAAGATACAGAATCTGGTTAGAGGTTTGGTTTTACAGTAACTCTGTGTTTTCTCTCTCTTGTGATATAGAGACATTTAATATACCTGATCTAAATATTGTTGCTGGCAATTTGGATTTACCATTATTTATTTACATTTTAGGAAGAGATACATTAAAATTTTATAGAGGTAAATGGTTGAACCTCGTTCTTATAGTTGGATAAAATAGCCTACATTTCTAAAAGTGCATTAATTAAAAACTAGATGCTTCCCATTGTTTAATGTAAATTACTATAAACAGTTTTGACAGATTTTATAAGTCGCTATTGCCTTTATTTTGCTTACTCAGGAGTAAGGTGCACCTGGCAGCTCATTTAGGTTGATGGCAGTTTGTAAGAACTTTCCATTATTTCAGTCATGATGCATGGAGTTTTCACACTTAAGAGCCTTCAACGATAGCTAAAACTGATGTTTTTGCTTTTCAAATGTAAAGATGCTGACAAAGAGCTTTCCTGAAGAAATTACCACCTGTGGCCAGTGAGCTACTCTAGATGACTTTGTATTTCATTTTGAAATGTGGTCCTAGGTCATGCTGATTACAATGTGACCCAGCAACTTGGTTCTCCTGCACATGAATGCAGCCTTTATTATTGATACAACATAAAAGACCAAAACTCTGCATTTCATTTCCCTTGTTATTTAGATTATAAGGACACAATGTGCTAAATATGTTTTTGTTAAAAGCATTTACAATATCCAGACATATACCAGTACCACAGAAGTCTGCACACATACACACTTATACAAGCATTACAACATTTTTAAAATTAAAATTTCATAATTTCTCTTTTCTTTCACTCTCTCCAACCCCTCACACGCTCCCACCTTTGCTGCCTGTCTATGTGATTTCAAAGCTGAACACATCCATCATGTCATAGGTGAATCTTGTTAGTTAAAGGTTGGGGCCCTGTAAGAGTTTCTCCTTGCATGTTAGTGTGTTTATTTGTGTTGTACTTTGTCAAGCCATCTTTGCAAATCAATATTATGATATATGGATGAAACATTCCTCTAGTTTCTAAAAGGCATTCTCACAGTTGATTTTATGGTTGTCAGACTTCTACAATCTTTCTACTCCTTCCTCCATGATATTCCCTGATCCATTGTTATAGGATTTGTGTTGGATTTGTATCAGTTAGATTCAATATCAGATAAAATACTATCATATCATTTGCTCTCTGAATTTTTACCAGTCCCTGTAATTAGAGGTGAGAGCCAAACTTATCTGTGGGTAAAATGATCAGTATTTAAAATGCAGATTGAAATTAGGCAACTGAGACCCAGAAAGACACACTTGATACATACTCACTTATAAGTTAATTTAGTAAAGTAATAGTATTAATTTCTTCTCCAAGATTAATGACAGCATTAACCCTGTGTATTGGTCAAGGTGTCCCATACTAGGTATGATTTCCTTCCTGTTGAGCTGTTCTTAATTGCACTTAGAAAGCTCTTGGTTACTACTAAGATCTGAATGTCACTGTTGCTCCTTTAGAGGTGCCCTGCCATGCTGGCCTTCATTGGGCCTCATAGGCATCACAGATGGACGGCAGTATTGGCTGCTTCCTTCCACTGTAAACTTGAGTGGAACCATATGGTATTATGAAAGTTAGTTCCTTTTCAAAATTTATTTATCTTTTGGTTATAATTTATTCATATTACATCCTGACTGTAATTCTCTCACTTTCATCTTCTTGTTCTCCCTCCCCGTTTTGTCAAATTCCCCACCATAGACCTCTGCCCCAACATATGACCACAGCCTGTCAGTTCTCATGTGGATACTGGTTTCCCCCCCCCAAGGGGAAGTGATCAATGTGGGGCACCAGAGTTCCTGTCAGAGGCAGTCCCGACTCTCAAGAATGTCTTAAGTCAAATCTCGCTCCAATCTTGTGGTACTTATGCCTAATGTGCTTAGTGCCCTCAACAACAGGAATTTACCTCCAGTTTAAGAGAGAAAAGGAAGAGTAATAGCAATGAACCATATTGTATAGGATTAAACTCCATTTATCAATGACTTGAAATGGGATTTTTCATAATTGTTCGGGTTTTTGTTTGTTAGGTCATCTATGGCTCTTGAGGGGAGCGATATGAGCCCAAGTAGGATAAGTTCATTTCAGATGTGTGTGTGTTTATATGTGTGTGCACGTGTAAATATCATATATATGCATGTATATATGAGCCATATTGTTATTATATTCAATTTTATTATTCAGTGGTTAAGAGAGCTCATTATCTTACCAAAGACCTTGGTTATATTCCAGGTAATCACGTGACAACTCACAAACAGGCATGAACCTGCTTCACGTACATGTATGCTTGCAAAACATCAATATACTTAAAATAAAATAAAAACCATATAAGATCTACTTATATTATTTCTTATTAATATTTTTTCCAGAATGACTCTTATAGCCAATATTTTACTATCTGTTAATTAATATATGAGTTGAAATTATTAAAATAATTGCATCTATGTATAGTTGCTTGCTTGCTTTGACAGCTTCATCATAGGTATGTGCGTATTTTGAAATTAATCAAAATTTATGTACTAAATTTGTTCATATTTGTATATATTAAACTTCAGTTATGGCTTTTCAGTCTCATTTAAAAAATAAAAACTTTAACATCTTAAATATCTAAATATATTTCAATGTATTGTTTAAAATACTTCTTGTAAAATATAAAAAATAAATTTAAAATACCCCTGTATTTTCAAAAAATACATGGCAGAATGTGATTGGAACAATATCCTTTTTATTATATTTGTGGGTTATATTACTTTTAGAAATTTTTATTTTGATTAAAATTTTATACTTCAATGATTCATTCTGCTTCTACTCAGGTGAAAAAATAATATATTAAGAAAACATCAAAAGTATACTGTTCAGTAAATAGTTAAATAATATTTAGAGATCTAAAATTAGCATTGACTCTTTTTACAAGCACACAATGCTCATAAAACACTTTGGCTAAGTTAGAAAAGTGATTTATTTTTCTAGTTGTATGTTTTCCTTGCTGTGAAAATTTTATTACATATGACAAAGCAAATTACCATATGCAACAAAACAATGTGATTGAATTTCATGTTGAAGTTTTATTCCTTGTTGTAATCAAATATATTACTTAAAAAGAAAAATTTTAACAAACAAATATATACACATTCACAATGATGAATTAATTAGTACAGTCACTGTGGGAAATCATTGTGCTGATTCCTCTGAAAACTGGGAATCTATCTACCTCATGATCCACGTATAGGGCTCTTGGACATATAATCAAAAACAAAAAACAAAACCCACCTCATCCTATTGCAAGAACACTTTCTCAGCTATGTTCATAGCAGTTTCATAATAGCCAGAAACTAAAACAACCTGGATGTTCTTCATCCAACGAACGAATAAAGAAAATGTTGTATATTCATACAATGAACTATTACTCAGCTTCTAAGAAAGAAATGACATCATGAAATTTGCAGGCTAATGGATGGAATTAGAAAACCATCATTTTGAGTGAGGCAATCGAGACCCATAGAGATACAGAGGATATATACTGATTTGTAAGTGGTTATTAGCTGTTAAGAAAAGGATAGCCACATAACAATCTGCAGACCTAGAGTAGCCAAATGGAGGAGGGGACATGGAGCTTAGTGGGAAGGGAAAATAGAATAGATTTTTGGGTGGCCTTTGGGTGGGTTGGAATAGGAACAGGAGGGATTAGGAGGGGGAGGAAGGAAGAGCGGGAAAGATACAGGAGATTCAGCTAGAATTTTCTTTTTTTAATGAATTTTGCTATTATCAGATTTTGAGTACATGGATTGGAAGGTGACAATTTAAAGTGATGTCATTAGCCACCAAGTTGACAAGAGGTGAAGTTGAATTTTAAAAATGAATCTCAATTTTCAACTTGATGAGATCAAGAATCAGTTGACTACTGGTCTCTGGACATAATCTCAAGGATTATCTTGACTAGATTTATAGAGCCTGAAATAGCTGCCCTTTCTTGTTGGCATATCCTAGCCTGAGATAGATAATTATATAAAAACAGGAAATGGGCAGAGTATAAGCATCCTCTGCTGCCTTCTTCCTGACTGCCATTTGTACGTAATCATCTGGTGAGTGTTCCTGTTGCCTTGACTTCCCTCCTGTTGAGGACTATAGCTCAAACTATGAGTCACAACAATTTCTTGCTTCATTAACTTTTCCTAAGATATTTTGTCATAACAGTGAAAATAACAAAACAAAACAAATCCCATCACTTGAGAGTCAGAGGCAGATGGATCGCTGTCAGTTCAAGGCCAGCCTGGTGTAAAAAGCGAGTCCAGGACAGCCAAGGCTACACAGAGAAACCCTGTCTCAAAAAACAAAACAAAGAAAACCAACCAACCAACCAAACAAACAAAAGACAAAACAAAAAAAACTACCAATAAGTGTATATTTTGAGATGTGTCTCTGAATTTTTGTTTAATGCATTAATTCATATTAAAAAGAACACAGGGATAGAATTCATTTAACAGTTTTGAGTAAAGTGTCTATAGAAGCAAATTCATAAAACAAGGGAATAAGCTTTCACTAATTCAATGCTGGATAAGATTTCTTTCTTTTAAAAAATTTTATTATATATTTTACATTTAAATTTATATTATTAAATATAAATAAAATAAACTACATACAACAAGAAGAACTATGAAACAATCAGGAATTATATAAATATTACAACCTATCAGAATTACACCTGACTTCTCAATGGAGACTATGAAGGCCAGAAGGGCCTGGACAAAAGTCATGCAGACACTGAGAGACCACAGACGCCAACTCAGACTTAAATAATGAGCAAAACATTCAATCACCATAGATGGAGAAAACAAGATATTCCATGACAAAACCAAATTCAATCTGTACCTAACCACAAATCCATCTCTATAGAAGATACTAGAAGGAAAACTCAAACCCAATGATGGTAAATATTTACACAGGAAAAAAAGAAATAAATAAGCCCACATACACAAAAATAAAAGAAAGGAAGACACACACCCCCACACACCTACACACTCTACCACCACCAACATCAAAACAATAGGATCCAATAACCATTGGTCAATAATATCTCTCAACATCAATGGCCTCAACTCTGCAATGAAGAGACACAGGCTAACAGAATGGATGTGAAAACAGGACCCATCAATCTGTTCCATTCAAGAAACACAGATCAGCAATAAAGATAAACATTACCTTAGATTAAAGTGCTGGAAAATGGTATTCCAAGCACACTGACCCAAGGGTCAACCTGGAGTTGCCATTCTACTATCTAATAAAATAGTAGACTTTCAACCAAAACTAATCAAAAGAGATGAGGAAAGACTCATCATGCTCACCAAAGGAAAAATGCACCAAGATGATGTCTCAATTTTGAACATCTATGTCCCAAATACAGAAGTACCCACATTCATAAATGAAAACATTACTAAAGCTTTAATCATACATCGAACACCACACATTAATAGTGGGAGACTTCAACACCCCACTCTCCACCAATAAGTAGAGTGGAGAAACAATGAAATTAATTGACATCATGAATCAAATGAATCTAACTGGTAAATACAGAACTTCCCACACAAACATGAAAGAATTCACCTTCTTCTCAGCACCTCATGGGACCTTCTCCAAAAGTGACAATATACTTGGTTACAAAACAAACCTCAACAGATACAAAAAGATCGAAGTAATCCCTTGCATTTTATCTGACCACCATGGATTAAAGCTGGAACTAGATAACAACAGAAACAACCGAAAGCCTACAAATTCATTGAAATGGAACAACTCCCTACTCAGTGGCTAAGATTTCTAAAACCAATCTTTAGCAGGCTGCATTCTTTTGACAGGTTCCAGGGAAGAGGCTGTGTGCTTAACATTTAGAGTTTTTAGAGCTCATGAACTCTGGGCTGCAATATTCTCTCTCATATTTCCTTTACAGTCACATCCTCTTCTCTATGTCTTCTGCCTCACTATTCTATACATATATAAAGACTCTAGTGATTTTCTTGGTTGAACAGGGCAATCCAAGGAACTAACTGAAATTTAATCACAACTATTTTATTTTTGTCAAATAAAATCACATCTGACATGCTTAAGAATTAGAAAATTCATCAGGAAGAGTATCAAAAATATCACAGTGTAACTAAAATTTTAATGAAAATGTAAAATATTCTTGAGAACATTTTAAATCCAGTAATGTTTCATAGCTCTTTAAAAATTATAGACTGTAATCAAAGAGTACAAAATAAATATTATCAAGAATGCTACCTTAAAGTGAGTAATATACTAAATTCTTTGAGTATCATCTTCATGATTTAGGTATTTAAAAATAGTTATACTAATTAATTGATTGATGTAATGATTTAACTCAAATCTTGTTTATCTCATAATTTTGTTCAAATTCACTTACATATTTTTCATAATGCTTCTGAACTCTCCATTATATGCATATATACATATACATATACACACATATATGTATAAAATATGGAAAGAGTATTATATTGTTATAATGATTTGATTTTTATTTATAAACAAAGTGTTCTCAGGAATATTTTAAATTCAGTAATACAGTTTTAAAGGTATTTACTTTTTAAATAATTAAAAAAAATTATTCTTTGACAATTTAATGCATTATATTTTATCATATTCTTTTCAATTCCCCAACTCCTTACAGAGACTGCTTCCTCAATAACAATTCTACTTCATATTTTTTTCTCTCTTAAAGAAAAAAGAAAAGAAAAACCCACAACAATAATCAATCAAGAATATATACAACAGCTAGGCCACAGGGCAATTTGCTAAGAGCATTTTTTCAAGTTCCTCCTTTGAAAATGAATACAGCTTTTGTCAAGTTGAGATAAAATCTAGCCAGCTGAGTATTCAACCACTTTCTATTTGTAATTAATGCCTACTGTATGAAATGAAGCCTATGTCTGCTACTGTTTACTGTGCCGAGAATGTATGTCTGGCTAGGTCATAGGAACTATAGAGGTACCTAGTACTATTAATATCCTAAGTACACAGAGTAATAAACTTTCTACTAATTTTCATCTTTATAAACATAGGTCTATTCACCTTATAACTCTCACTAAAGACTTGTGTTTGCAGTACACTAAGATTGATTCAGAGATCCACAATTTGTGAATTTCCAGAGAACAAAGAGACTGGAGAACTCAGTTCTAAATGGAATATCTATAACTCACACTACCACTCAAGGTTCCTGGCTTGCCTTTGGAAGTAAATCCTAGCATAGATGTGGGAGGGGCTCATGAAGTTCCACCCTTTCCTGAGGATATGTTTGAAATTAATGGTTCATGGTAGAGAGTCCTTGTATAGTGATTCAGAGAGACTTGTAGAGGATACCCATATGCCAATGTCTAGCTCCACATCCATGTACACCTTATGCACAGTAATGGGACTCAGTGGCAGTTAAATTTAAGGAGAGGAAAAAAGGTGCATAAGAGAGCAAACAGTGAAAAATATATGATAAATTGGAGGGCAGGTAGTGGTGTTGAATTGCCTTCAAGTATATTATGCATATTTATGAATATTAAATAAAATAGTTAATTAAAAATCAAGTCATATGATAAGGTAGCAAAGCTCCTTTGGTCGATATATTTCAAATGTATAATATCAATACCATTGATAAACAGGTGTTTATTATATGTGAAAAACATATCCTTTAATTATATATAAATTATTCTAAGAATACGTTTTCATTGTATTGAACAAAAAGAAATAGAATTCTTTATTTAAAAGCTTTATCTTTTGAAAACATCATTCAGAGCAATGGTTTTACTTTTGCTCTTGCCTTTCTTTCCTCTCTTCCCTTGATTTCCCCCACTTAAATCCATGACCTCTTTTTTATTATTTCTTCATGTAAATACATATGTGAAATGTATATGTGAAATGTATAAATAACTACTGTATCCATTTAACATTGTTTGTATGATTATATCTAAGACTGACTACCTGATTTGGATAATCTATGTGGGAAGTGTTCTTGAAAGAGTAATATTGTCTCTCTCTCATCAGAGAAAGAGAAAGCATCTATAACTCTTCATCTAGGTTTTGGCACCATGTAAAATTTCTCATGTCTACAATGGCATATCAATTTGTATTTCCTTTATGCTTATCTTATTCAATAACCCTACTTTGAAGAGTCTAGTTTCTCTACCATATATATATGAAATATTGTATTCCAGTGAGGGCTACACTGAGGTATTTATAACACTGTTATAAATTTTATTGCCTTTGAGAAATATCCATAGAAGTTTCTTCTCTCTGGTCTGTCCATGTTTATAGAACTAACTGTTAGTTACCTCATGTTGAATGGGTGCATTTACATCAATGTTGGTGGCACTACATAGTGCCATTATTCACCATGATGGATATCTTGCTTGCCCATTAGTTGTCACGTCTATACATATTGATTCACTTTGCAGCTTACATAATATCGTCTAATATATTAAGAGCCAGTGTTTCAGAATTTTGTAACTCAAGGTGTCTGAAATTTGTTTTGTTTTGGTCAAACAGTTGCAATAATTATTTGTGGATTAACTATGTTATATATTGTCTTATTTACTTATAAATTTGTTTATAAGAAAGAATAAGTTATTTATTTTACCATGAATGTCATTATGTTTTCTTAATCTTGCATTCAACTATAGGAGATGATAATTAGTTGTTAATGTTAGATATAATTGTGCCTATATGTTTTTCTGACATAATCTTAATCATTCATAATAACAACTTTGAATTTCTGGAACATTAATCAGGTAATTATCTCTCAGAGGGAAAATACAAAAGTGGTAATTGTGGACTTAAGAAAAATTGCTCAATGGTATCAGTCATAGGCATGGTCAATTCATGTATTTCAAAGCAGTTTATAAAATAATATTTATGAAATTTTACATTTTGACCTTTATAATTTTTAAATTTTCTTTAAAAACTTAAATTATTCAACTGATGCATGCCCTTAGTTCAACCAAATCTGCGTGCTTTACTATTAGTACAAAATAAACAAGTGCTTGTAGGGAGGAAAGATTTGTTCTCCTTCCTATTTATGGGATATAGTATGGGTATGGATTACCTTCAAACAATTTGACTCAAAGTCCATTTCACAGATCATCCTTCTTCTTGACCATGTCAAACTTCTGTGCTTCCCTTTGCACTTCCAACATGACTCTAGTGTAAGAAACTCATTTATAATACCTTGTTAAGTTTCTGGGATTTCTTGTCTTTTATTCAAATGGTCTTATATGTAAACAAAAGAGTGAAGACATTGGAAAATAATGAACAAAAACCACTCTGATAAATGTACTTCCCCAGTAGAACAGAAAGTACCTTGATCAAAGAAGGCCAGATAACTCATAGTAAAAGGTCCTCATGAGGTTTTTGTAATAAAGGCGAAGAAAACTTGATCTTTGAGTAGAGCATACTAGAAATATAAAAAATATTTCCTTGTTCATAATGATTTACTAGAAAAGAATTTATGTCATTTATAACTTGGCTCTGTTATGTACATTCAGTGGGGTCAAGAATTAACAGTCTTCATGGTTTTCTCTTCCCCTTATCTATATATCTTAAAAGTATGTTCACTTGTAAATGACATGTTGGGAACACTTCTTAATAATTTTGCTGTATTGTTTCAGATAGCCTGAATGCAGTGTAGTTCATTCCATTGAATATAGTTGATCCATTCCCTGTACGGAGTCACAAGTGAGGAGATAAACCAAAGAAAGAATAAAAATAATCTTCATCTATTCTGAACATGTAGGACTATTGGCTGCATACAGAGAAAAGAGCACTTTTCTTCAAAAAAACAAAAACAACAACAACAACAAAAAACCCTATTCACATACTGAAAATGCTTTTGGCCTTACTACATAATCACAGGGGTTATTCTGTCTTCCTAAAAGGAGATTTCATCTCTATAGCAAAGCCTCACATTTTGGTGTTATTATGTTGATCATGAGAGATGATTTAGTTTTGTGGTCATGGAATTTAAAAACAAAACTAAACTAAAACCTACTTTCAGAAATAAAAGTGAACACCCAAGAAAACAAATCAACTGTTGTGTTTGTTAGTCATTTGCACAGAAACCTTGTTAGAAGCAGATAAACCAAAAACATATTATGTATCAGACAGAAAGTTGTATTATATAAATAAATGATCCACAATACTTTAATTACCTGAACTGAAAATGTCTGTGAATATATGATGCTTAGTGAATCAAGGCACTGCAAGATTGCATATAAAAAAGGAAAAGGCATGGGTGGATAATGCTGATTTTCTATGACATAGTTATTAAATGAAAATATCTGTGCAGATGCAGGTTACTTCCCTACAAGTTATTTGTTAGAGAAGCCTCTGAAAAAAGGGCAGGCTATATCCATTTCCATGTTTTAGTCTTCATTATAAACAGATATTCAATCCATTATTGAAAACAGTACACATTTTAGTTGTAAGTTATAGAGTATGGAACCAACCAGGCAACTCTCTTCTTCTGGGTAGCTTGCACAGTGCTGGGAAGTGCTATTCACACTTCTGGAGAGGGCAGCATTAATGGTGTTACACAGATCTGGACTCTGGATACTGTTCTAATTAATTACTATGTAATTAGTGACAACTTGTGCAATAGTGGGAAGGCTATTTATGATTGTAACCAACCACTCTCTTTATTGGATTTGATACTTTGTCTACAGGAAGAAATTTATGCTTGATAGAACCCTAATAGCAATTAAAGATTATAAATAAAAATGCATGTTATATAAACATGTACTTACAAATATATCTAATATACATACAAATTATATTTGTAATTGCATATACTAATTTGTAAAGTATAACTACATATACATATATGTGAAAATATATGCATATATAGACACAAAATTAGGAGGGGAATAGGCTGTGTGTTGAAGGGGCAGGAAGATCTGGAGAAAGAAAGTAGGAATGAATATGACCATGATACATTATATGCACATATAGAATTAAAAAAAATAATGAAAACAACTGAAAGCTTGTATAGATCTAACTGGTATATGTTTGGTGTTTTATTCTTTGTCTGATATACACATAATAGATCCAAGAAGACATCTGAAACAGTGTAACCCAGAATTGTTGTATTTATTCATCAGAAGTAAATTCCTGTAATGTCAGATTGGGAATTTCACATTCATGTGTTAGATACTGTCAATAAGATGTTCCCCAGGGTTCTGTTTTTCCATAGGTCTATTATGTAATTGTTATGATAATATCTGCTTTTCTCTTTTGTATAAGATGTGGTTTAGTGCAGCTTAGTGTTTTAAGACTGGAAGGAAGTGATTGGCCATTATAGGACACCGTATAGATTTGTCCGAGTATAGTCAATGGGAGTCCTGTGTTTTCATTATCATCTTACTCCAAGTGTGGGTATATAACCTTCATGCCAACCCATGTGAAAGTCACATTTTTCTCCTGCCTCGCAAATATGTCTGTCAGATATATTAGGCTAGGAGGCTGAAGATAATGGTACAATGTTATCAAGAGTGTTGGGTTACTGTTCAGGCAGTAAACTGTCTCAGTTATTTTTTAATTTGGGAAGCTGCTAACCTGTACTCTGCGTTCACTCAGATATTTAAGTTTTATCCTTTCTCAAGTCTCTGATGGGTTGGAAGACCAGATAGTTCAGTCTTTCAATTAAGCTTAGTATTTTAGGGGCTAAGATGTTTTGTAGATCAAGATAGATGTTTTAAGTTAATATAAATGAGATATAGATATTAATCTCCATTCAGAAATTTAGACCCACCGAGATAGGAAAGATGTTTACTTCGAATTTGCCAAATACAAATAGCCAAATCACTATGAATGTAATATCTATATAATTCCTGATTGTCTAGTGTTCTTCCAACTGTTTGTAGTTTATTTTAATCATGTGTAATAATATAAATGTATATGTTAAAAAAGAAACAGTAATACTTTTCCAAAAAATAGAAAGTCACATATTTCTTCAATAGGTCTGAATAACCTCAGTTTTGCTAAAAGAGTATAACCTGAAATGTGGTCAATGTCTTGATAATTTCTTCCATACTATTTATTTCTCTTTTTTTATTGTCTACAGTGTTTTGTCTCTATAATTATAAGGAGACTAGATGCCAATCAAGCACCAATGTGTTCCATAATTTCTAAAACCAGAATTGTTAGAATAACATATTGAAACTTAATATGCTATATATTCCAGATGGAATAATAGCATTGAAGATTTTTGTGTTAGCTTCAAAGTGACAAATTTAGATAGATATTAGACACAGGGAAATGCAGGTTATTGTAGATAAAAGGTATCAACAGTCTAACTCAGCTTTCAATGCTGTGTACTGCAATGCTGAATTGTCATCTGAAATATGTCCATGGGTGTAATAGTGGTATAGCTGTATCAGAAGAACCAAATATTTATTGGTTGGATGGTTATACCACCCCCTCTGAAGGTAAGAGGGCACGGAGGAAGAGGCTAGCAGGACTGTAGTAGCCATTGTGGCCATTGCCAATCATGAACACATAGAAGTAAGGGCATCTCATAGGACTTGCACAAACACAAAAACAGAGACACCAAATAAGTGTAGGACTAATTGTGAATATGGCAGTTAACAGGCTTGTGGTAGAGTAAGAGAAAGTTATAAGAGAACTCAATATAATAACTAAATATTATATATAAGTTATAAACTGCTAAATATTTCTAAAACAAAATTTGAAAAAATCAGAGTAATTTATTTTCAGTTACTGAAATTTTTTATCTGAGATCTATTCATACATTTACTCATAGCAAGAAATGTACTTTTGCACTTAAGACATATCTTCAGAAAGAATATTATTATTTTATAATACTAATGAATGACAGGAAAGAGAATCATATTTCTAAATGAACTTTCAAAATTCAGGACAATAGAATACTTTTTTAAATGATATGTTACAAAGTATATGCACTAGCAAAAAGAGATCACATATGTTTTGTTGCTATAATATCTAAGACAATATTTGAAGGGTGGATGGAAGCAGGGTCCCATTCCTTATGAATATATCAACAAACCATTCCTCAACTTCATCTTTCACCCAGCAGAGTTTTTTACTTTCTACACGTTTATAGGTCAATGTGGCACGATATTGTAATATTGATTTGAAGATTTAAAAAAATAACCTACAGTTTTGATTTGAATTCGTTCATGAATAAAAAACTTGGGGAACTTAGGGTAAAGGTAGTAAAATGATACCGTGTCTACATCTGGCTTGCACCATTAGACCAAAAAAAGGTGAAGGGGTTCTAAAATAGGTACTATGAATTGCTACAGATAAACCTATTCTCTCCCTTGGATTTCCTGAGTTCTCAATAGGCTTTCAAACACACACTTTACAATATCTATTCAGCCTTTAAAATTTCTTTGTTTTCTATATTCCTTGACAATAGGTTAAATATAGTCCACCTATTTTTGTGTACTTGATCTTTACCATGCTATATGCCTTTTAAGAATTTTTAAACAACTGGATATTATAAGAGAGCAGAAATGGAAGGATTTGTATTTCAAGTAGTCCCAAGATGATGATCACAGGAAACATGTAGGGAAGTCCTCCAGTAAAGAGGCAACAGAAGTGGAAGCTGAGCACTTGGGGAAAGAAACAGAAGGCAGGGAGTAGTGAGCCCTCCAGTTAACTTAGTGTTTGTGCTTTTGGGTCTAAATAGAGTTACTGCATCAAATGTAATCACTTTACACTTTAGCTGTATCAGGAATATGTTTCATACCAATACTGAAAAAGGATTAAATACATCACAGAGTGTGCTTAGCAAGGACTGTTTTATTTTTCATAGGTATATTGTTTCTCAGAAAACAACATATACAAAAAAGAAGCAAGAATAAAAGTATTTTAAAACCTGTATTCTTCTTTTTTTTGTAAAACAATCAAACATCAATTGAAATTATGGTTGAAATAAACATGTGTTGATTTAATATCACCAGATATTTGTGAGCATTTTCTGCTACAGATGTGACACTGATAATCTGAGGTGGTACTAAAGCCCCTCCTTTTGTGTTTTTTAACATACTAAAGCAGTCCAGTTATATATCATAAGGAACAACAAATGGGGAATGAATTGAGCTTCCTTGTACACTTTATTATTAAGTCAACACCATGATAAAGCTTTCTTATTAAATTTCTAAATTTGAGTAGATATCTTAAAATGGTCAGAATGAAAACCCTCTGTGATTTGACACTTGATTTTAGTCTCTGTCTTCAGTTTCGATACTGAACCCTACACATACGACAGTTCACTTTTCATAGTTAGTGTTAATTTTAAAATTCTTGTGACTTGCAACATTTTATATATTCCTTATAATTTCATTCTAAAAGCTTATGTTTAAGAGAAGGAACAAGAAGGGAGCCTATCATAGAGGTCGTCTGAAAAACTCCACCCAACAGGTGATCAAAGCAGATGCTGAGACACACAGCCAAACTTTGGAATGGAGCACAGGGACTCATATGGAAGAGTTGATACAGAAAGACCTTGAGGGGTCAGCAGCTCCACAAGGAGGCCAATGAAACCAACAAATTTAGGCAGAGGAGACCGGTGCTGCAGAGACTGATGCACCAACCAAGGACTGTGCATAGTGAGCACGTTGACCCTCTTACCAGATGTAGTAGGCCACAGAGGAAGAGGATACAGGCAGTCCAGATGAGACTTGATAGGTTGAGGTCAGATGTTAGGGGAGGAGGGCTCCATTTTTTGAGGACTAGGGAAAGGAGGGAGGGGTTATAAGACAGGGAGGGTGGGGCTGGGAGGTAATGAGGGAGGGGGCTACTATTGGGATGTAAAGTGAACAAATTAAAAAATAATTTAGATTAAAAAATAAAAACATTAAAATGAAAATAAAATAAAATAAAATATATTTTCTTTACAAACCAGCAGTGTGAAAAGATTTGACCTCCAGTGGTACATTCTCTGAGGAATGAAATTCCATAATCCTTGTGAAACAGTATGCAAAGTTCATGACATCTGTAAAATATTTAATAATATATAAGTAATGAACATTAAATGTGGATACATGTTTAAATCTTTAATCTACTGGGAACATGTAGACAATAAAGATGAATGTTGGCCTAACACTCTTGTGGACTGTGTACAGTTTACTATTGTTCATTCAAATGCTGATTTAGCTATCACACTACCTTGATCAATCAGGACATTGCATTGTGATGTTTATTCTAAGTATCTGCTGTTTCAAGTTTTTGTAAACATGTCACCATTTTTTCTCTGCCTTGCCAATAAAACCAACTAGACAATGCTGAGCAATCACAAAGAATACAGTGAGACAGCCTGATACAGTGAGGGAAGGAGAAAGAGGAGGAAGGAGCAGATGGACCCATGAGGAGAAGAAACATCAGGAGAAATGGACCTGGCCTAGGAAATGATTTAAAAGCAAGTATAAAGTGAGAAAACAGAATCGGAAGATACTATACTAGCATGGAGAATTAGGATGGAATAAATAATTGTGCAGCATTGTGCTATAGGCTAATTAAATAGATTCTATTTTCTCTGTGTTGTTATTTTGGTATAAAGCTGGTTAATGAGTAATTGCTGATTTGACTAAAATAATAATCAACATTAAACATTAATAACCATTCAATAGATGAATAAATTATTAAAAAGGCAGTAGTGAATCCTGGTGTAATTTCAGTAAATAAATGGTTTGATCAATTAAAATTGCTGAAATCAAATAAGAAATAAACATCAAAGAACCCATAGAGTAAATTACAGAAATCAAACTGAATGACCTCAGTGGGCAAGGAATAGTTCAGTCCTGATGCAACTTGATATTCTGGGGTGGGTTGGTGAGGGATTTTTCCCTTTCCAGAGGACAAGGAGGGCCATTTGGAGGAAGAGTATGGCAGAGAAGGACCAAAAAAAAAAAAAAAAAAAAAAAAAAAAAAAAAAGGAGGGGGCTACTCCTGGGATGTAAAGTGAATATATAAATTAAACATCAATTTAAAAATAAAACTGTAGCTGCTCAGAACATACAGAATATATTACAACTTAAAATGAGAAGTAATGATGAAATGCTTCTCTTTGTTAAAAATGTTTTTAAATATATTTTATTAATTTATTAATATTGCATGTCAATTGTTATCCCATCCCCTGTATCCTCCCATTCTTCCCTCCCTCCCATTTTCCCCTTATTTCCTTCCCCTATGACTGTTCCTGAGGGGGATTACCTCCCCCTGTATATGCTCATAGGGTATCAAGTCTCTTCTTGGTAGCCTGCTATCCTTCCTCTGAGTGCCACCAGGCCTCCCCATCCAGGGGATGTGGTCAAATATGGGTCACCAGAGTTCATGTGAAAGTCAGACCCCACTCTCCACTCAACTGTGAAGAATGTCCTGTCCATTGGGTAGATATGGGTAGGGGTTCGAAGTTTACTGCATGTATTGTCCTTGGCTGGTGCCATAGTTTGAGCAGGACCCCTGGGCCCAGATCCACCCATCATAATGTTCTTCTTGTAGGTTTCTAGGCCCTTCTGGAATGGATTGAACTAGAAATGATCATAATGAGTTAGTTAACCCAGAAGCAGAAAGAGTCAAATGGTATATATTCAGTTATATCTGTTTCATTTTTTGTAATACACTAAAGTTAATATTTTCTTCTCCATCGTCACCTCGCTGACTATCCCTATGTTGTCACCAATCCAACCTCATAAGTAAAAAGTAATTATGGAGCTGGTGAGTATATGAAGAAAGAGGTCATTCCTCCATTGCTTATGGGAGTGCAAACGTTTACAACCATTTTGGAAATCAATCTGGAGCTTTCTCAGAAAAGTGGGAATAGTGCTACCAAAAACCCAGCCATATGACTCCTGGGCATATTCCCAGAGGATGCTCTACCATACAAGAACATTTGCTGAACTATGTTCATAGCAGCTTTATTTGTAACAGCCAGAATATGGAAACAATCTAGATGTCCCTCAACTAAAGAATAGATAAAGAAACTGTGGTGCATATACACAATGGAATACTACTCAGCTATTAAAAACAAAGAAAATTTGAAATTTGCAGGCAAATGTATCGAACTAGAAGACATCATCCTGAGTGAGGTAATCCAGACCCAGAAAGACATGAATTATATTCTCACTTATAAGTGAATATTAACCCATATAGACGTCCTCTCTGGGACTCGAGCCAGTGGGGGATTAGGACAGATGCTGATACTTGCTGCTGGACTCTGGATGCAACTTTTTCCCCTAAAATTGTCTTTTCCTCTATTTTGCAGCTCTAATAAAATTCATACAGGAAGAGCTTTTTCCACCCGAGAATGTCAAAAGAAGGCTTCAGACAATGAGAGAGTCTTTGCTCTGACCTGAGCAGCCAGAAACTGCTTGAAAACAGAGTTAGGACTTTGACATAATAGTACCTGGTTAGATATTGTTAGCTGTAGAAAAGTAAACTTGTTTCTTTAGAATATACTTTGAGAGCAAGAGCAGGTGGGCTTGGAATGTCATGCTTTACAGATATTTTACAATAGAGGACCCCTTGGCAAGTAGCCTAGGCTTGGTAGCACACCTACTGGTTTGGGACTAGAAGCTGGTTTCCACAGGGGATCAGTAGAACTGTGGAATGGAGGTTGGGATGCTGACCCAGGTATTCAGGTGCTGCCTTCGGGGAAGTGGAGGAATCTGACATCTGATTGTTGAAGCTGAGTGCTCCTGGAACTATGTATGGACTCATGCTTGAATAGGAAGAAAGTGCTGGGTGGTTCAAGTCCAGAACCCTGTGCAAGTCCTGTACCCAGGAGACAGCCACTGAGGACCTTGAACTTTTAGTCCTCAGCCTCTGGGATGTCCCCTTCTGTCAGGGAAACACTGAAGTTGGTGTTTTGTTGTCAGCTGCCAGGTAACTCACCAGATCCAGTCTCTGACTGTCTGCCACTCTGATACAGTATCCTGGCTGCCTCCATCTTGGAAGTTTGTTTTTGTATTTTCTCTAACTTATTTCATTGATGCTTTTTCCTTAATACTATAATTACTTTCTTAATTTTTTCTGAGTTTAATTTGCTCCTATTTTTTAATAACATACTATGGATCAGGAAGAGTTGGGTTATGTGCCTGGAAATAAAATGTTTGAGGCTAAAGAGGGTAGTAAGCTAGGATTAGATATTCTGATAATATCTTTCCTTAATTGCAGTAGTCATAGTAAAGTTGTCTCAGCAGATCACTGTCTAAACGGTTTTTTATCAGGAATATTCAAATGCAACTTTCCATGAAAATATGTGTCTATATGTGTATCTATCATCTATCTATCTGTCTATTATATATCAACAGATTTATCTATAAATATCTTATCTTTTAGCAAAATTGTACTATCAGGATCACCACAAATATAAATTAACAACATTGTTGTGTGTGTGCATGTATATATATATATATATATATATATATATATATATATATATATATATATATATATATATATATATATTTGAATTCATGAAATCTAGAACTCAGCTGATAAACACACACATATACCTATATAGGGCATAAATATAGGATATATAAATGAAAATTCTCTGCAAGCAATATTGAGGGGGCACATTCTCATGGATTAGTTGTTTTATTATATAACTTAAAATCACCATGAGGTAAAACAGAGAAAAGTATTAGGTGTTTTCATATACCAAGGTTCATTATGGTTTTTGTCAATAACACAACATTTGTGTTTATATTTCTCCTTAATATGCTTACATTTCTCACTAACATGTTTTCTTTGATAAAATGGAAGTGATTATTATGCTGTGATGAGGGTATTAAGCGAAGCTTACACAGAAAGCAGATGACTCTGGTTATTGTTTGAACCCAGGCAATTTTCTTGTCAAACTCATGGTCTTGCCAAATATAGTAATCTGCCTCTAATATACTTACAGGATTTTATTTTCATAGACACAATTAAAATCTTTCTAATCATCATTTTCACTTGTTATGCTTTCTTGAAGAGCATTGTACCTAGTAATCTTAATATTTAAAGATTTGTACAAAATTAAGTATTGGTTATGAGTGAAAGCAGTTTTGTTCTAAAATATCAGCGCTTTTCTTTCCAGTCACTCATGGTCTTAGATTGAAGGCTGTAGAAGAATATGGAGTCCCAAATCACAGTGAAACATTCACAAATCAGTTCTTAAAGTGACAGACAGTGGTTCCACTAAATCATTCACTCACAAGAGAAAGAATTGCACTGATTGGAGGGGAAGTAAAAAGACTAATGCATTTTTTCATCCTTAAGGGTTAGAAGACAAATGGATCTTTCAGCTCTGCAAGTGAGCACAACAAGCAATCCAAAAGTATTATTTGTGCAAGGTAGTTTGTAGAATCTGTTCCATTTGTCACTGGGAGTAGTCATCAAGGCTCAGAAAATTTTGAGCTACAGCTGAGGCCCAGGTTCTATGGCCACATGTTAAGAGCAAAAGCAGAGGTTTGAAGGTGATTCACATCTTTCAAAGTACTCAGGAGAACCATTTCTTCAACATTATTTGTTCTGCAATGTGGAAGATGGGTTGACCAGGGACAGAAGTTAGCCAGGAGTGGAGAAGACAGAAAATTATACAAACTATTTTCCCAGATGCAATAGCAAACTACGTTGTGGTTAAATTTTAATCACAAGAAACTTTTAAACTTTATAATTAGATGTGAATCTGGAGGATGATAAATGTCCCTTATTTGAGTTTAGTCTGCATTACAGAGGGAGTTCCAAGAAAGTCAGGGCTAAGCAGAGAAACCATTCCCTGGAATACAAAGAAACAACACCCCAAACAGGAGAAAAGCTCTTTATCTATGAATTATTTGACAACTTTTAAATTTTCATTTTTTTACATGCATGCATGCATCCACACACATGTGCATATTGTCCTGGTGCATCTTTACAGTCTATGTACAATATGCTTCAGAAATTATTTTCAAAGCAGAAAAAAATTAAGAGAATACACACATGTATCTACCATTATTTTGTATAAAATTGGACTGCATAGGAGTCATGAAAAAAGATTTTTTGAAAGTCATACCCCACTCTCCACTCAACTGTGGAGAATGTTCTGACCATTGGCTAGATCTGGGTAGGGGTTTAAAGTTTACCGCCTGTATTGTCCTTGGCTGGTGCCTTAGTTTGAGCGGGACCCCTGGGCCCAAATCTGCCTATCATAATGTTCTACTTGTAGGTTTCTAGGACCCTCTGGATCCTTCTACTTTGAAATATTATAGTATTTTTCAAGATCTTTTATTAATTTATTCATATTACACCTCAATGGTTATTCCATCCTTTGTATCCTCCCATTCCTCCCTCCCTCCCATTTTCTCCTTACTCCCCTTCCCTATGACTGTGACTGACGGGGACCTCCTCCTCCTGTATATGCTCATAGGGTATCAAGTCTCTTCTTGGTATAGATTTTTAAAGACTGTCAACATTGAATACGTGTTGTGTGTCTAAGCTCTCAGTCTGCCTGTGTATTATCAGACATTGTTCACAGTAAATTTAGTTCTTAGGTCTGGTCAGTAACCAACAGAAAACATGGAATTCTTTTGGCTTGCCTAAAGGGATAAGAGGAGATACTCTGCAGAGATGAAAATGGGTTTGTTAGAAGAAATAGTCTTTTCAAAGAATTGTGGACGAACCTTTTGAGCTTGAAGCTTTTCTCAATGGAAACCCATTTCTGGATCTTCAATATTGTGAGTACTCAATTGGAAATTAGGCTTTATAAGAGCTTTATAATCTCATTGAACATAATTTTGTAGTCTTTCATCCAACATGGCTTTAGTCAGAATTTTATGAAGCTCTGATGGCACTCTGATAGTCTACTAAACCACAGGTGGAGAACCTCTGTGTGACCTCACAAGTGAGCATTTAAAAACAGTTACCTAGAAAGCCACCTTTGTATAGAGTATCTGGATGTTTCTGTCTCTACACCAATTTTTGTTTCAAATGATTTTGCATGGGTATACCACAAAATATCTAGTAAATGTGATCTTGGCCTAAAGGCACTTTTTTCTTATTGTCACACAGCGAAGTAAACTTTCTCCTCAATTATACTAATCTCTGCCTGGTAGTCTTTGTTTCAATTTTCTGTTCATGACTTGCTTCTCTTCAGATGATATATTATTTCACCTATATTTTTCCTTTATTATTTTTTAGGCAAATATGACTAAGATCTGAGAAGAGCACTCATGTCCTAACCTGAATGTTATACAAGTTGGACATTTTCTCTGTCTGCAAAAATTAATAATTCCTCACATTTAAACTTGACATCATTTATTCTTTTCAAGTCATCAGCATTATATGATCAGGTGGTTTGCCAATATAACTTAAAGAACTTCACATCCATGTCCCAATAGATTACCTTTTATTGTCTAAAACTTATGAAAATAGATTATAGTACACATTTTTGTTTGCATTCTGGTCAATTGAACTTCCAGAATATATCATTAAACTCAGTTTATAACACTCTAGGAATTTACTATCCTACTGTCCTACACCCTTCCACATTTCTACCTAAAACTAGTTCCAAAGTCCTATAAGCAATACGGTTAAGCTTATCAAACAAAATGCTGCACCTCTGGCACCAGTTTTCTGTGGAGCAATTTTAACCATGTTCCTGAGACTATACAAGTTAAAGGGGGAAGGGTTTAGTTTGGGGCATGTTTTGAGTGTATAGTAGCTTGGGACCAAGTGTTCAAATACATAAGCTGGTTGGAGATGTTCCATATTCTAACCACAACAAAATTTCATTCACTTTCAACCATAGTTTCAGAAAGGTTGAGTCCATCATGAATAATGCTGTCCCAGAGCAACTGAAAACATGATAAAGGACAGTGAAAATGGAACAAGAATGATCTATAGACAGATACTCCATGAGACTGCTCACTAATAAACCACTACCTAGAGTTGTACTGTACTTATTGAACTTTCAAAACCCTTCTATACAACACCAATATGTGGATACCATATATTTATTATGTGTACCTTCAAAGAATATTTAGTACTCTGGTCACAATATTATAGAGACAAAAATATAAGTATTAACATTTACTTAAGCTAATGTTTTTAAATTAATAATCTAAATTCATGTTATGTAAGTTATTTGTTCTGTATTATTATATGTTAATAACATACATACATAAATATGCATACCCACATAAAACCATTATTTTACCGTTATTTTTATTCCATCATATACTCACGAGGCTAACCCAAAATTCAAATTTTCGGCTGTAATAAGAATTAAAATAATTAATGTGTATCAGCAACCATTATTAGGAATCCTCTTTTTATCCTATTTGCATCAACTCCTGTTAATCTTGAGACTAAAAGGAAGTACTCCATGTCTTTGAATTGCATATTTAAAATAGGACGAACTGCAATTTAATGAGGGAGACCAATTAAAAATAACTTAAATGACATTCCTTGCTCCAACTAGTTGTCTGGAAGAAATTGTATTATTTCCTTTGAAAACATAGTATAGTTTTAACATGATTTTTTTCTTCAAAATATAGTCTACAAAAATAAACAATTATTAGAAGTCTCATTTGTTATTTGAGCATTTTCGAGTATTCTTCATATGCTTCTTACTTAAGTCATATATTCTTTCAAATATTCACAGTTTTGAAAATATACATATTTTAATCAGTTGTGTTAAACATTCTCTCAAATAAAGAAAGCTGTCCAGCAAGAGAAGCAATTGCCAGTCTGAAGAGCAAGACTGCATGGTTGAAACAATTATATCCCTTATGTCCATCGCGAAAATGGTTAACATCAAGAGTAGGAAAAGAACTGAAAAAATAGTAAACATTTTTAGATATCATTGAAATAAAAACACACTGAGGTTCCATTTCACTCCTGTCATAGTTGTTATCCCAAGGTAATAGATAAGGGGCTGGAGAGATGGCTCAGTGTTTAAGAGCACTGGCTGCTCTTCCAGAGGAGCCTTGTAAGGTTTCCTGTAATTACATGGCAGCTTATGACTGCCTATAACTCCAGACTCAGAAGATGGGAAGCCTTCATAGGCACCAGTCATGTGCTGACAAACATGCACCAAAATGCTCAGACTCTTAAAAATAAATGTTTTCTTTATTTTTTTTTTAATTTCTTGCACCCCACTTTTTCTGTTCCTCAGGAAATGTGAGCCCTGCCATACCCACCCACCCTAGCTCATCAAGTCTCATCAAGACTAAGTGTGTTCTCTTTTAAAAGAAAATAGATAAATAACAAATAATGATAGGCACTCAAAGTCAGAGAAAGTCTTACACACAACACAGTTGCTAGAAATGCTATTAAATCTATGTACTACATAATGAAACTATACCACTCTTTGGTATATGTATGAAAGAAGCCCACATATATCCTTATAGTTAATAAGCATATAAATATGTAATTGTTATAAATATGTAATATTTAATAATAATTTGATCATTGTGAATAATAATGTTTTGTTTCTGTTTTTGTTTTTGTTTTTCATGTCAAGTTTCTCTGAAATCCAACTGCCTCTTCCTCCCCAGTGCTGGCATTAAAATCCTATGACAGCACACCTGGCTACATATTTATTATTTTATGGTTGATTTTTATCTCAGCGTTTAGCTATATAGCTATAGTTTCAACATATAATGACAGAGCACCATGCATTGCACAGTTTATAAACACATGCCTTATCATTTGTGTAGGCTGAAAATGTATAATTTCATTGCTAAGAATTGGATATTAGTTCTAGTTAAAAACTCCTTCACCTAGGGTTACAGAGCTCAATTCCTTTTACCTAGATCGTCTTCCTGGTACCTAGATCCCTCTTCAGGTTTACAGAGCCCTTTTCCTTGTTCATAATCCCTCTTATTGTTCAGTAGATGAAGTATTCCTAGTTCATACATATGCCTCCATTCCCCCCGCCCCTCTTTTTTCTGGTGTAGATAGACTCTTTGGGTTTTCTATCAGTTATCTCATTCACTAATGAAAACATGTGTCCCTGATTGGCCAATGACATTTCTTTTTAGTATTTCAGTGCTGCTAATTTCACATATGAATTTTTGGAAGACAAATATTTAGCCCAGGAGAAACTAATATTAAATTAATTTGGTTATAGAAAATTGAAAAGCAAGACCACATCAAAGAGGACAAAATAAACATATTACCTCACAAAACATGGCCACCAATAAAATTGATCTCAATAACGGTAAATAACATGCATGAAAATGTGACTTCCATAAGAATCTTCCTGTGAAGGGGAAGTGAGTGGACTGGGCATGGGTAGGGAGGGGAACCAGGATGATCAGGACGAGGGAATGGTGCGAGAGAATACTGGGAGAGATGACTGGCGCTGGAGGCCGTTTTCAGACCAAGGCAGAAACCTACTGCATTGGAAACTCTATGAAATCTACAAGGCTGACACCAGTGTACGTTCCTAGTAATGGGGGAAATGGAGCCTGAATGGATTTTACTCTGTAATCAGGAAAGGCCTCAAGAGGAGGCATTGGGATACCAACACAGCCACAAAATACACCAACCTACAGCAAGCATTATGTACTGGGACAGGACCTAGCATCATTGTCATCAGAGAGACTTCGTCCAACAGCTGATGTGAGCAGATATAGAGTCCCACAGCCAAATATTAGGCACAGCTATGGGAGTTCTCAGGACTTGGAGGAAGGATGATGCACAGGGCTCAAGAACAGCACAAGAACAGGACCCATAAAATTAGCTGACTGGGACTCAAGACGCTCACTGAGTTCAGGGATCCTGTACAAGTCTGACCTAGGTCCTTTGCATATATGTTATGGTTGTATAGCTTGATGCTCTTTTGATATTCTTAACTGTGAAAATGAGGGCTGTCTCTGACTTTTTTCTGTCTTTGGGACCCTTTTCCTTATGCTGGGTTATCTTTTTCAGCCTTGAGTGAGAATATGTGCCTTGTCTTATTTTAGCTTTTTTATCCCTACTTGCTTGACTTCCCTTGAAGGCCTGATCCCCTTTCTGAGGGGAAATGGATAAGTGGAGTGGATCAGAGATAAAGGGGGGTTTGAAGGGGAGCGACTGGAGGAAGCAAGGGAGGGGAAATGCAGTTGGGATGTAATATATTAGAGAAGAATAAGTAAAAAGTTCATAGAGTTGTTAAAATAAATATATTAAACTAAATAACTGTAATAGCTTTAAGTAAACCACTTATCTAAGAGTGCTAAATTTAATAACATTACACACCTGAGTTGCCTATTTGTGGGCATTTATTTTTCCAGTAAATTTAAATTTTATGGGTACTTTATTTAGTGATGCTATTTCAGAACACTACTTTTACTGGGCATTGGTAGTTGCCTTCATCTTGCATCTATTGTTCATTTGTGCTGTAGCCACCTTATATTGCAGCCTACACTTTATTTAAAATACTCAATTTAAAGTGCTTTGAGAAATACACTCTTCTCTGTAGTGGGGAGGATTTTCACTCTTGATAACATATATTATATTTCTTTTTTTTAAAATTCTTATCTCAAAGAAGTACATAGATGAAGCAAAACCTGTATAAAACGTAAAATTATTCTTATTGGGATACAGATTAGGAAAAAGAGTATCCTACCCACCATTTTAAAAAATATATTGGTTCTTCTGAATTTCACATAATGCATCCCAATCCCAGTGATCTCCCCATCCCTTGCCACCAAACTGTGGTACACTTAAACAATGGAATAGTACTCAGCTATTAAAAACAAAAAAATATTGAAATTTGCAGATAACAAGATGGAACTAGAAATGATCATTCTGAGTGAGATAACCCAGACCCAGAAAGACACGCATGGTATATACTCACTTATAAATGGATATTAGCCAAACATGCATGTCCTCTGAGAGTGTCCACTCAATGGAGGATAGGGACAGATGCTGAGACTTGCAGCTGGATTCCAAGTGAGAGTGGTAACAAAAAATAAAACATAAAATAAAATAAACAAAATTTTGTTATGGAAGCTACAGTGTCTTGCAGTGCAACTACAGTTTTAAATGATATAGATTAATGATTATTTTTCTTACTGTTGTTCAACTGCTTTTTATTTTCTTTTTAACATCTTTAGAAGTGGTATGAACATTTTAAAACAGTTCTGTGCCTATCTAGCTTGGGTGGAAATAATTTTCAAAATGTATTTCTTAACACTATAAAACGAGCACAAAAAAATTTCAATGCTGATATATGCAGTGGTGAATGAGTTAAACACTGCCAAAATTCTTGTTATAGTGAATATCTTGAAGATATCAGACATATTGAACTGTGTTGATTACCAATTTGTCTAGTTACATAGGAACAATATTATGTATGTTATGCTATGAACACCTTTTAAAACCCAGTGAATATATTGATTAGTTTTTCTTTTACTTATTTATAATTAATGGACATACCTGCTTTCTTTCACTGAGATACCGCTACGTAATATCACATAATGGGTGGGTTAAAGAAAAATTCATTGATTCGGGTATCGAGATAATGGAAATCCAAGATCAAAGTGCTAGCCTAACTGGTTTCTTCTGAGAACCTCTCCCCTTAGGTGGCAGTTGACCATTTTTTTCCCACTTCAGTCCAAAGACTTTTTCAACTGTGTACATGCTTTTTCCTCTTCTTATAAAGATATTAATCATTCCTCAACCACAACAATTGATTATGACCTTAGTTAATCATAAATATCTACATAAAGATCTTTTTAAAATATGGTCACATTAGGAATGTGATTTGGAGAAATAAAAATTCAGTCCAAACATATCGTGCTTCTATCTTAATAAACCTATTCTTCTTGCACATAAATACATTATCAAGAATGTTAAATGCAGGGGAGGGGCAAAAGGGAAAAATGGGAGGGAGGGAGGAAGGGAAGGATACAAGGGATGGGATAAAAATTGAGTTGTAATATTAATAAAGATATTTAAAAAGAATGTTAAGTGCTGATTTGATGGTTATGGTTCAAAGAGATTACAATTAAACTCCTCACATTGACTTGACTTTAACTGGTTTTCATGGGATGAACACTATATTCAATTCTACCTTTAAAATATTAGCAATTCATTTTTATCATTTATAATGACCTACCCTACTTTGTATGGTGATTTCACAATTTTGCTGGTTTTTGTTTTTAGGTTTTTTTAGAATATTTATGTTGTTGTTTCATGACTCTGATCACTTCAGATTAGCAAATGGCTAGTAATCTACTAATTATACTAATGTGTAACAAACCTTTCTTCTAGTCAGTTTGTAAATTCTATCATAATGTATTTCAGTAGGTTAGATCATTCTTTTTTAAAACGAAAGGTTTGAGTTCCATTACATATTAAAGGAAAAATGACAATGTTGTGTTTGATGCTGATAGTTTTCTTGACTTATCTATTCAACAATTATCAGGAATATACAGAAAACTCCTGTGTATTTCTTTGCTTTGACTCTTACAAATATTGATTCCAAATTCTACCAAAAGTCTTTACCATGAAAGTAAACCCATGATACTGGATGTGTTGTATCATTTTTTCAAATTCAGCAGTCATGAGACAGAGACAGGTGTATCTCTATTATCAAAGACCAGCTAGATCTACATACTGAGTTCCAGGGTAGCCATGGGAACAGTGAGATGCTCTTAAGCAACAACAACAACAAAGTAGAACATGGTAAAATAAATCTCAAATTTTGGATACTTTTTCATATCATAGAGTAATTTATCTGTTTTATATAAACTATATGAAATGTATTTAATATGCAAATTTAATATACAATTTAGTTATGTACATTTTCCAGAACTGCTCACCTAAATTTTGTTGTTGTTGTTGTTATTTAAAGTAAATATGTACTTTACCTCTTTAAGGTCTGCCCCTTAATACTGTTTCAGTACTAGTTATAGGTTAAAGTTTCTGGTTTGCTTCAGTGTTGACTACTTTCATGGTGAGTTAGACATATTTTCAAAATTGTTTCTTTTTCTTTTTCAAATTTTATTTTTAAAACATATAAATTTATTTTGTTACACGTGGATAAAAGAAAATACATACAGCAAGGAGAACCATGAGACAATCATGAGTTATATGAATGTTACATACATAGTGATTTGGCCATTTGGAAGCTGCTAACCTGCACTGCCAGATCACTCAGGTATTTACGGTTTATTCCTTGTCAAGTCTCTGAGGGGAGTTGAAGACCAGATAGTTTAGGTTCCCAATCAATTTTAGATGGTAAGGGGTTAAGATCTTTTTAGATCAAGTTAAAGGGTTTAAGTTAATAGAGATGAGATATGATTGATACTGAATTTCATTCAGAAATCTAGACCCAATAATATAAGAAAGATGTTCACCTAAAATTTTTCAGTAAAGTAAATGTCTTAGCCAATGTTCGATTGCTGTGAGGCGACAACAAGACCACAACAACTGTTGTAAAAGGAAACTTTATTTGGGAGCTTGCTTACAGCTTCGGCAGTTTTTTCCATTATCGTTGGTGTGGGAAGCCAAACATCGCACAGGCAGGCATGGTATTGAAGAAGAGGTGAGAAGTCTACATCCAGATCCACAGGTGACAGGGTAAGATGAACAGTAAGCCTGGGTTTGTATGGTTTGATTATAGTATCTGTATCTTAACCAGAACCCAAGTTTGTACCTTAATACTCTATATCATAGACTTTCGTTGCCAACTGAATCATATTAGGTAGATTATCCAATTCTCCCTGAGTACTGGGCAGATATTACACATTTCTGTAATATGTACATTTAATTTTAATGATAAGTTATTTATAGTTTTATTTAAGCATTTTTTAATTATTTAGTTTAACAGTTAGCAAAAGTATTTGGAATGGAACAATTTAAATCTCTGAAGAGCAGTTGTTGAACTTTCTGTTGTTGATTAATATGATTTGATCAAGATAACCATCTATCTGTAAGGCATCCAGGCCACTGTTTTCCATCAACAGCTATCTTGAACATGCCACCAATACCTTCGCATAGCTATGTGAAATAATGCAGCTGATCGCCTTGGCTCACGAAGGCACAGCTCAAAGCAAGCTTTTCTAAGAGTTTCTATCAGACTTTTTGATATTATCAGTCTTAGTGAGCCATTTCTATTCCAGTTAGAAAGAAGTACTACACCCACCCATCATGGTTCTCTGGTTCATGTTAAGGGCCTGACTGATTCAAATTCAAGTCTTCACGGGTATTAACAGTCTGAAACAAGTGCTGTGCTTAGCCAGACAAATGATGACAATTTCTCCAAATATTCTTCCTTTGCCTATATAAATAAGTCCTTTAGGCTCACTCTGTGAGTTGAGTTGAGGTACTCTCCTGTGATACCTTCCCTGGTTCTGCAATATGAAGTCCAATGAAAACTTCTCGCAGGTAGCCTTTCCATGACTACTTTCAGTAGTGCACAGTGAATTGGGAACCCCTGGAAAGACACAGTAGAGGATGTGGCCAGCAGTGAGAACAAGAGCAGGATCTAGGACAGATGGTGGAGTCAACAACTGAACATACTCTGCCTTGGTCAGCAGCATTGGCCTTGAACAATGGCTTGTAGCTACGAGCTGTGGATCCTATAAATACCACATGTACAACTACATAGTTTAAGAGTTAAAGTTTGTACGAGTTGTGATGTAGAGAATCTATGCCACTTATCTATGGATTTCAAGATCTGGCTTTCCAGCCCAATATTTTGGAAATTTATCCTTGATATCCAAGGAAACAGTTTGTAGCTGAGACTAAAGAACACCCACAGGGGGCTGGAGAGATGGCTCAGCGGTTAAGAGCACTGACTGCTTTTCCAGAGGTCTTGAATTCAATTCCCAGCAACCACATGTTGGCTCACAACTATCTATCTATAATGTGATCTAATGTGCACTGTATACATAATAAATAAATCTTAAAAAAAAAAAGAACACCCACAGACAGATATCTTCCTAGCAACAACAACACACAGAATACAGACGCAGGAGACTCTGTTTTGGATTTATATGAAGAGATACTGTCCCTCTAGGAACAGGAATTCCAGAAAGGCATGAGGCTGAGCAATCCAAGTTGTTGTCATTAGTCTTATTAAAAAATATCTCTCTGGAAAAGATAAACTCCCATTTACTGTCTAAATAGAGACAATTACCCCAAGTTCATTTGTGACATTCTAATAACTTGATCAACATAGAAGCATCTAGCGAATGCTTAAATGATTGAAAGTATAGCACAAACATAAAGATTCAAACCTAAATTAATTCTAACAATAATAGAAATTACTTCCAAGACTCACCTGCACACACCAGCAAACCAATAAAGGGAATGCAGAAAGAATAGATAGGAAATGTCAATGCTTGGTTCAACAGTGTATTCCTCCCAAAAGGAACCTTGATTACTTTATAGTCATACTCTGCCTCTGTCACATAAATTACTTTGTATATGTAATTTTATGTTTAAAAATAATACTATTGATACCAGATATTTTATTTTTCTATTTGATATTTCTTTTTATTTCTTTTTCTATTGTTTGCCTTTTTCAAACTTTCACACATGCATATTCTACAATCAAGTTATACCATTGAAATGGAACTCTTCTTGACCTCTAGTGAGATTATTAGTAAGTACACAACTGACAATGGTTCACCTCTCTTAACCTAATTATAGCAATAAGTTCAGGAGTGAGGGATAACCTCCCCACCCTAACATCTTCTCTATTTTTGGTTGAATAGAGATGATGCACCCCTATGCAGACGTATCTAGCATCCATGGTAAGACTGTGGAATACTCTCATCATAGCAGCCTGAATAGACATTCCAGGATAATGAGATCTAGCCATCATGGAGAAAGCTTCCAGCTCAGTTCTAATTATATTTCTTAATATTGTGCAAAATGTGTGTAGTATTGCTTGATATTTTTTAATTATTATGTATTATTTTACTTTGGTTTTAAACAGTTAGATGGAATATTATGTATCTTTTCCTACTGCAAATTTTTGAAAAGAATGTTCTTATAAATTTCTTTTTTCCCTTTCATCTTTTTTTTTTTTTCAAGACAGGGTTTCTCTTGAAAACCAGGACAGCTTTGGCTATCCTGGACTTGCCTTATGGACTAGGCTGGCCTTAAATTTAGAGTGAACTATCTGCCTCTGCCTCTCTAAGTGCAGGGACTATAGGTGTGTGCTACCACTTCCAGCTATAAGTTTCTATGCGTTAGAAATTCTTACTACGTTAGAGTTCATTTGCTCCAAGGAACAAAATAAGAAGTTCAAGTGTAAGATCAAAGGACTTCTTCTAATGATATTGAAAACATGACTTTATTATTATATTATGTAATCTAAATGAATTGTGCATGCCTAAAAATTTTACTTTATGCTAAGTATGTAGTCTGTTATTTTTGTCTCAGCATGAAGAGTCTTTATTTTCTTTTACTATACATCATTAGTAGGAATATATTTTACTGATGTTTCTGACACAATTACTATAGTTTATACCAATTTGTTATTTCGGTAATTTATTTTATTAGTGCTTGCTATCATCGCATACCAAAAAAAAGTCCCAACACAACCTTTCACAGCATGCAATCTTAAGTAATTTAAGTACTTGGTCTCTTGCATTAATGCACTCCTTAGATTGTTCCTTAACAATTCCATTTGCTGTACTTTTTGCTAACCTAATGTATACATGACATAAACTCTATATCAGTTCCCCAGCCCTTAACAAAGTTTCCCTCGTTCATTAGCCAGCTTGAGCACTAACACTTTCATACTTGAGTATATTCAATCTGTTGTGTATTTCATTTGCCTGTTAGACCTTGAGGATGGTTTCCAATGGTCTTTTTCATACTTAAAGATAGATCACGAGATCAAGAAAATAGTAATTTTTAGCTTAACTAATATTAAGTTTATAACTTTATTTACTATATCTAATTTTAAAACAGGAGCTCATTATCAGCTAAGAGCATACTTGAAAGTCAGGAGTGCATGCCAAATTATATGTGCTATACCAAGAGTGGTTTTTCTAGTGTATATATTAGAAAAATATTTTAGTATAGTGATAGTTTAAAATATTTGTACTTTAAATTATATAAGATAAAACAGAGATTAAAGTGTATTAATTTACATAAATTTTATAGACTAACATTTAAAATCTGATTTTATCTGAACAGTAAGACAGTAGGTCTATGAATGGTGTTCTTTCTTTGTATAATCCGCACTCTAGCTTCTCCCAACTCCCAGTGGGTCTTATATTGATTTTGAAAATCACTTGGATTGTACATAAGACCCATATACAGATTCAGAAAGGCAGAATGGAAATGATAGTTTTCTGCATAGCTGATGTCAGCCATGGGTCTCCTTGGCTTTCTTGCTTCTCACGGTTAAACAATGTGATGAGGGTACACAGTTTCTTTCAACTTATGTTCTACTAGAAAATATAACAGAGCTTGATTTTGCTTACATATGAAAGAAAAGACTTTATATTTATGTTAGCGGATGTTTTAAACCTGAAATGCTAAAGTCCTCATAAGAATTGCAACAATATGTTATCGTTTTGTCATTTTGAAATAATAAGAAATATTTTTCATTTGAATTTATAACAGCTTCAAATTGCACACAGGACCCCCAAGATTTTCAGCGATCATAAAAGCTAAAGTCTAGAAAGAAACAGATGAGTAGCCAGTGGCAATGATACATATTAATTGAATTATATCTCAAGTTCTTCACAAATATGAATTTATGATGACTTATTACTGAGGACAATAATTCATTCTTTTTTAAAAACTTAAATGTGGCAATTTACTAACTACCTAGGGTTTTATTTCTCCCATATTGTCTGTAAGGGGATTTAGAGAACAAAATAACAAGGAATTCCTCAGAACCAAATGACCTACATTGACTTTTCTTCTTAAGACAGCAGAGATTTAAAATTTTATAATATGGGGTTTGAACATCTACTTACTGTTAATATACAGATACAACATTCCTTAATATTGTCACATCACTACAGTGACAGCTGAACCTGGTTAATGACTAGCTGAAGCAAAGATAGTTTTGAAACACTCAACATACAAAAAGCCCTTTCTCTATGTAAATAAACAATTTAGGTAAAATTTATTTGAATATTTCAAATAAGAACATATATATTATATATAGACATATATGTGTGTGTGTGTGTGTGTGTGTGTGTGTGTGTGTGCGTGTGTGTGCTATATATTAAATGGAGGAGAGCTACTCTGAAAATGAAAAATGTGCCCATGGGAAATCATAAAATCTAATTCTCATGATTCTAGTCATATATGTCAGTGATTAAGAATGGCAGTAGAGAGTGGGCACAATTTTCTGATTCTCTCACCCAAGGCCATGAGTATCTTCTAATGTATTCATTGTATATTCTATCATGAGGCATTCTCTGCAAAATGTACCTCTGCATCCAAATAATCATTTTCTCTTTGTCTTATTCAGCATATAAGGGTAGCTATACACTGACCTTTTTATCATGGGCTGATGCACAATTATTCATGATCATCCTATGCCCTGAACACATTCTTGCATATACTGCCTTAATAAGCCTCTAGTAAACACACTATGTTTGTGTACTTCATTTCCTATTGGGCAGTGATTAACACTTGCTCTGTCTCGCAGTGACAGGTAATATAAAACAACATCTTAGGCATGCCTTTTTACCATTTGTCTTCTAAATGAGGACTTATACAATATGTGAGAAGCTCTGTGGAATAATAGGAAAGCTATTTATTTACATCATTCCATTTTGCTTTTAATAATATATTTAAATTATCCCCATACATAAAATCTCATCAAGCCATCTGTATTTCTGAAAACCTAGTTATTTGAATGTCGTAAAATTAGCTCTTCCTATTAACTAACAAAGTAATTTTAGTTTTTCTTTAATTTTTAATATTTAAGTCCCATTTACAGATTAAGGTTTGGAGCAGATGTGCACTAGTTGTTATTATTGGCCTATTCTTCAATAGATGCTGTGTTATAGTGATTAGAAAAGTCAACAACAACAAAACACACTGAACTTGCCTTTTCTCTGAGAGCAGACTTAGATCCAGTGCTTTTTGTCTTGGTGCTCTTGGGACACTGTTTTTTAATCTGACCAGGAAAACACATAAATCTTCTTTCATCGATTTCATTGCATTGCATTACAATGTGTCTCAGTCAGTTCATCAGTTCAGGCTGCTGTAACAAATTATCATGGACTGGGTGGCTTAAACAATGAACATTTGTTTCTTTCAATGCTGGAGGGTGGGAAGTCCAAGGATAAGGTGTTGGCAGATGCATGTGGTATCTGACAAGGGTCTGGTCCTTGGCTTACGGGTGGTCATCTGTCTGTTTACATTTTCTCATTGCAAAGTACAAGAAGTACAAACAAGCCCCCCTTGGTTCCCTTCTCACAAATGCATCATTCTTGTCATGAAAAGTGTCACCATAAGTCTGCCCTTCTCCTCCAGGTCTGAGAGTTGCTTGTATCTGTACAAAAAAAGCCTTATGTGGAAGTTTAGAATGCCAGCATCACTATGTTCAGCCTATTGTTTATTTCTCCAAGTGTTCACTGGGATTTTCTTCTTTTTGAGACTTTACATTTTAATATGTGTTTTTAGAAAATTACTTAAAGAGTTTATCACTTCTGTTTCCCAAAAATTTTTAAAAATGAAAATGGCAAGCATCACTCATGACTTAAGATCATGTTTCCTCAGAATGCCATAGGTATGCGAGTGACGGTGTTGCCTGAGACGTGGGAATCAGGAATGAGTAGTGATCACCTCCTTTACCAAGTATGTCTGGACATTCAGAGTTAGAATTGCTTTTGCTATTTTGAAAGTGAAACTTTGAATTTAAAAGTACTCTATTGATCTCTACCAAGTTCAGCTGCCCTTATGAATCCTTAGAATCCTTACAGAGACATAGAGGGTTTCCATAGTATATTCTATAGTTATTAGTCTTGTCAAAGCTTCACCATCTATAAATATTCTATACCCACTTCTCTCTCCATGCAGAAGATACCAGTTGCTTAACAACTTTCTGCTACCAGAAGCACTCATATTGAGACGGCTGAATCTCAATCTGTATTAATTTTCTTATCCCTAAGTAAGATTCTCACTAGCACATATCTAGTAGTGTATGGCTGTACCACAAGCATGCCAGTGCCATCATCTCTCATGACTTTTAGTTTTTGAAGCTATATGACATTTCCAAGTCCTAAGGGTGTCATTCAGTATAATATTGGCTAAGGCAGAATTTGCAGTTTTAAAGCTTGAACAGTAAATAGTACAAATTATTTAGTTTAAAATTTGAACTTGTTTTGTGTAATAACATATCACCTGAGAGGAGATACTCCTAAACTAATAATGGCCTGCAAAAACAAGATAACTGATACATCTAATTGCTCAACTAGTGCACTTGAATATAAGCATGTGTTACACAATTTGGTTCTATATTATCACACATATATAAGCATGGCTTTTCTCATCTGCACTCATAATTACATATTATGCTTGAAGGAGGAGAAGTTTTATCTTTCTTTAATATCCATTTCCTCTCAAGATTATGTAATACATTCCCTATTAGGTTTAGCTTCATTTGAACACTATATTTACACGCTGGCTGTGAATAATCAATATAATCTAATTCATAAATTTAGTGTAAGGGTATTCCTGATAGTGATAAAAGGCTCTATTTTTAAATAGTTATACTTCACACGGTATGTTTATTATATGTAATGGGCCAGTCTAGTCCACTGTTCCTCAATCTGTGTGTGTGTGTGCGTGTGTGCATGTCTGCACACACGCACACACACACAAGTTATTTTGATTTTTGTGAAACCATCTTTTAAGGTGCAGATTCTGATTCAATTTGTTTTGTTAGACATAAAACCTACATATAAAATTAACACTTGTTTTAAATTTAATTAGTTTTAGATTTAAAAATAAAGTTTTAAGAGTGAGAAAATGTTATTTGCCAAACTGAGGATTTAGTATTATAAAGTTGTGGTATCTTGAACATAAACTACACAGTAGAATAATATTGCTTACTGTTTTATAATTCATAGTTATCATTATTAACTATTTTATAAGAACTAGAGAACCAAATTTTAATTTAATAAACTTAAACTATTTTTAACCTACAAATCTGAGGTAATTCCTGCAAGAATTTTGTTTTGGAAAACTCGGATCTGGGCATGTTGGTAGTTTTAATTTGAAAATGTCTTTAATCTCAGCCCTTGTGGCTCATCAGAAGCAGCTCTATGAGTTTTAGGATGATACCCTGCTCTACACAGCTAGCTCCATGACAGCCAGTACTGCACAAAGAAATCAGGTATCAAATACAAATAACAGCAGATAATACATACATACATACATACATACATACATACATACATACATACGTACGTACGTACAGACACACACACACACACACACACAAAGAAAGATGAAAAATAAATATAACTAAAAAGAAAAAAAACATTGTTCTGTCTCACTAGTATCATGTTTATATCAAGAAATAACATGAAAGTTTTAAAAATAATGAATTTATTTTTACCTTTATATATAATTTCAATTTACATTTACCTAGACTGGAAACAACTTCGGCAATATTTTGCCAAAATAGGTTTTCTTTTTGTGGGGCTAAAAATAAGATTGTTGATACAAAACTTTTATGTTGATAGAATATATGTACCTTAGATATAGGGATTTGAGGAAAGTGATATGAAAGGGTCAAGTAAAGCATTTCACATGTAAGTTAGGTGTTTTTAAATTTTATTTCCACATTACCTTTTAAAAAGAGTAGTGTCTCATAAATGTGAATGATTTTCATAGAGCCTTAGAGAAATTATTTTAATTGAGGAACAAGGATACAAGTGTTATATATGGAAGAGTTTATGAGAGAGTGAGTTTTTATAGATTAGCACTTTATATGAAGTTATGAAGAAGAACCCTCTAGGTTGTTATTAATATCAACAAAGCACAGCTTCAATCTTGTGTTTGTTACGTTTCCCATGATTCAAGGGGATTCCCCTTTCTCTTCCAAAGTTTCCTCTGACAGTTAAGATTCAGTTTCCAATTTCCGACATGTCACTATCTCACATTTCAAAAATTTATAGGCATTAAGGGAAATAAACTTGGAATCAGTAGCATCTGTGCAACCTGGATCATTAAAAGAATCACCGCAAATATCACATGTCCAACAAAACATGATTTTAAAAAACATTTTTTTGTAATTAAGTATAAAGTAAAGATCTTTTAAAAGAACCATTCTGTAGAATTAAAAATGTGTGACTCATTCATCACCATTACTAGCCTCTCTGTAAAGTAAATGTTAGGCATAGAGGAATGGTTAAACAAAACCAAGTCCAGGAGTAATTAAAACTCTCTTCAGATTGTTAGTGTGCCTAGTAAGAATAGAAACAATGTTGCATGAACTCTGATGCATCCTTCCATTCTAAACATAAAGACACAAATCCTGCATATACTCTTTCTTTTCTCTAATTATTGGGCTGAGAATGAAATAAATACTTGACACTGTTATTGATATTCACATGTGTGTGCAAATGCAGCCAGAATGACTGTGTCCTATACAATCTGGCTTCTGCAACTGCACATTCTATGGTTTCACATTACTATGAGAAGCTTTGTTGAAGAATTGTTCTTAATCTGACATCAATGTGTGTGCTGTATCCTTTAATTTTCTGTCAGGATATACTGCTTATTATTATATCGGATTTATGTACGTATTTGCTTAGGTGTCTTGGAGTGATTCAGCTATCAGTCTTTTTAATTTAACTTCTTTAGAACTGCTTAAATGTGTATTATTAATTAGCTTCATGTGTTTAGTACGTGGCATTGGCATCTTATTTCTATACTTTATTCCATGTCACTTTTCTTGTGTTAACATCTTGTGTTAATATTATATGCATGAATAATTATGCTCTAGATGAATGCCATGAAACAAAACAACCAGTGAGTCTGAAGCTCAGAGAACTGAAGAAGTAGTACAATTACTTGATTAAATGTAACTACAACAGTATTTGTGTCTCAATTTTATATCAAAAGGTGTTGTAATTTTTTGAGATGATTTAATTACAATATTTCTCTTTCTTCCCTCAAACCCCTCCCATATTCCCCTCCCCACTTGCCTTAGGAGTCATTGCCTGTTTTCCCACTAGTTGTGATTACATATATATATATATATATATATATATATATATATATATATATATATATATATATATGTGTGTGTGTGTGTGTGTGTGTGTGTGTGTGTGTGTGTGTGTGTGCATATGAATGTATTTTTCTTAATGTAACATGCCTATTAAGTATAAAACTATAATGTGGTTTCATGGCTGAACAATTGACAATGAAAAACCATTTCGTGTGCTTTTCCTGGGGAAGACCACTTTTCCTTCTGCCAGGTTTACTCAGTTGCCTATAATTCTGTTGGCTTCACAGGCTGCATTTCTCAATCCACTTGGGCATATGCACTGGTGTCAGCTTTGTTCAGCTCACATTTGTGCAGTCTTTTTGGTGATACTTTATGGGAGTAGCTTTTGATATCGCTAGGAGATACAGCTTCACGGCAAACATCTTGATCCCATGGCTTTTAAGGCCTTTGGGTTGCCTTTCATGTAATGCTTCCTGAGCCTTAGCTGTGGGAGTGCTTCATAGATGCAGCCATGGAGATTTGGCTCCACAACTCCTCTTTTTGGTTGGCTGTAATTTCTGAATGGTTTCCACCTGTTGCAAAGATAAATATCCTTAATGAGGGATGAAGACTCCACTTATCTGCGCATATGAAGACAATGCTCATAGATTGTTGTGGATTATGCTGGTTTAACAAAATAATGGTTGTAGATTCTCCTGAAAAAATATAATCAGGATTTAGCTATTACTGAGTACTTTGCTAGCATTATGACTTCTAAAATTTTATTTGTTTGTTTGTGTGGAGTTAAATATATTTCTATTAGGTATGGAAAAATATCATTTCATTATTATAACTATTTCCTATAAAATCATATCTTAATATTTCTATTTGTCATCATTCTTGGTTTTATCACTCCTTTTTCAAGAATTGTATAGAGTACCAATATCGAAAAAATTGTACAGGATTAATCCCATATTTGATATTGGGAAAATAGAGATAATTTAATGTTTTGATCATAATTTATTCTTTTTATATTATACTGTATCCTACCATATGAATTACTATTCTGCAAATTACTTATTGCCTCTTTTAAAGCAAATTTTGGATATTGGTGGATCTTGGGTTTAGAACATCATTTGTAATAAATCCAAACAATGAATTCATTGCAAAACAAATTTAAAGCCTCAGAAGACTTACTTGTAAAATATATGGCCAATCGTTTATGTATTCAATGTTTTATTATCATGGTCCTAAGTTTGAAAAAAGAAACCTATCATGAGAATAATTTCCCTCTTACAAATAAGGATGAGATCTTTTTGCAGAACAAAAATAATTCAGGCCTTCATGTTTTTGAGGAAAAATAATTCTGTCAGTCATGTTTCATATAACTTGACCTCCTGATAGCCATGACAGTGGTATAGCACACTATTGCATCTACAGTATCTTATAGCATATGTGATAATCTTCACAGACATAAATTTCTTAACAAACCTGTGAGGAAAGATTTTCTAGATTAGGATCATTGAAGTAGACTAGAAAGCCTTAGGAAAGGGTCTCCATTGTCCTGTGCTGGACTTAGGGACTGCATAAAAAGAAGAAAAGGAGCTGATCCTCGAACTTAGTCACTCTTTGCTTTCTGAGCACAGACACACTGTGACCATCTAACTCCTGCTTTTGCAGTCAGATTTCCTAAACTGTTATGGATTGTATCCCACAGAAATGTAAGGCAAAATGATTCTCCTTCAGGTTGCCTTCATCAAGTGTTTTATAGCATCAGTGGGACAAGTAATGAATACAGTGTATTTCTGCTAAGACTATCCTTGTGAGTAGCATTTCTTCCTTAACTTACTGACTCATTAGCTACATTTCTTCTTAGATTTCTAAGAATTCTAGCTGTCCTTGTTTCATCCATCTGAAGTTTTGTTCACAGTGACTCTTTTAGTTGTATTCATTTGTCATTAACAATATGACCAGTTTGTACTGTCACCTTTCAGGAAATACTGGTAGGCCATCTATGAGAGTCAACATTGCTAAAATGTAAAACTTTCTTTAGCCTGCAGTGATAGCCATGTACTTGATCATATTCAATCTGAAATGAGGATAATAATAAAATGGAGTAGGACAGTGTTAAATTAATTTATATTCTAGAAAACACTATTATCACAGTCTATAATAACTGTGGTTTATGTGTATTTTAAGATAAGAGTGGAAAAACACTGGTTGATAAGGAATCACCCTAAAGCATCCTCAAACTTGTTTTCTAATATTTCATTGCCTTATCTGTTAGCCATGAAGAAAATATTACCTGCAGAAGTGCATAAGCTACAGCCTTGATTAATCTATGCATGGCTGCACTTACCAATTTGTTTCACTTTAGATTATATCTGTAGCTGTTTACATTCAACTGCTTTCTGACTAGCATTATAGGGCATATAACAAGGTATTTATTTAAAAAGTAATAGAAATATATCATTAAATGGAATGTTACTGTGGACTTTGGAATAGAAATAGAACCAAATGCATCATTTTTAGAGGATAACTCTAGATTTTAATACAGGTGTTAAAATGTCAACATTCACATTGTCAGTATTGGTCATTATACTTGCTCTCAGGAGTCAAAAATAACTCCTTAGATAATTAAAATTTGTTTATATAAAATCGTATATAGCTTGAAATGATTGAGACCGTAGTCTTTGGCAATATGAACCACTTTAGGGATATAAAAGTAAGTTGATTAATCTAAAACATTTTCGGTTCTTTCAAACATGTTAATTTGTACATATAATTCCACAGGGTCTGCTGTCTTCAAGTTACATCATCAACATAGAAGTGAGCTATTCTTTAGGATTAGCCATACATTTTTCACTCTAAGTAACTCCAAAATCCTTAAGCATTTTTATTTTCCAACTCTCTATCTCTCTCTTCCTCTCTTCCTCCCACACCTTCCCCACCTCAGTCTCTCTCTCTCTCTCTCTCTGTGGTGTGTGTGTGTGTGTGTGTGTGTGTGTGTGTGTGTGTGTGTGTGTGTGTGTGCCTGTCTATTTCTCATACACATACACACATACGTACATACATACATACATACACATACATGTACACACACAAAGAAACACACACAAACCCAAATCAAGATTATCTACAAATTGGAAGTTTTGAAGCACTTCAAATATTAGAAAGTATGTGGGACAAGAGCAACAAAATGAATAAAATAAGGGTAAAATTATGTAAGAGCATTAAGGTTGCATGTCATGTAAATGATGAGATCATATAAGAAGGGATCTGCAGCAGACTATTCTTTACTCTGACCTCTTTTCTTTAGGAAGAGTTCTGTTGGCTCATCCTTTATTCTGTGGTAGGTTATTTGAAACAATAATTAATAAATTATTCCTCTAACAGTTCTGTGAGCTATTATTTGTCACTATCCCTTAGATAATATTTTGCCTACTATTTTCAATTATTTTAGCATGGTAAATCAGGTTATCAGCAGATTCTGAGTCCAATATGGGCTTTTCTCCACTTTCCATGTGAGTCTTTTCTGTTTGAGTCTCTCTCTCTCTCTCTCTCTCTCTCTCTCTCTCTTTGTGTGTGTGTGTGTGTGTATGTGTGTGTGTGTCCATGTGTGAATGAAACATGTACACATAAATATTTCTGCATGTTCTTGTGGTGGCCAGAGGTCAGCCTCAGATGTCTTTTTCAGCAATCCTACATTTATTTGGTTTTGGAAACCAGCAGAATAGAGTGACTATGAATACCCCTATTTCCACCCCCCAAGTGTTTATATTTTAAACATATTTCACCATACTTTTATTTCTTTTTTCTTATTTTTTTACTTGAGATTTGCATATCAAACATGGGTCCTAATGCTTACACAGAAAATCTTTAGCGATAATACATATACCCAACCCATCATGTAAATTTACAACACATATTGACAATTCTTTTCCACAAAGACTTTAGAGGAGATAAACATTCAAACTAAAGCAAAGTTTATTTAAATTCTCTTCTCTCTCTCTGTCTCTCTGTCTGTCTCTCTGTCTGTCTGTCTCTCCCTCTCTCTCTCTCTCTCTCTCTCTCTCTGTCTGTCTCTCATATACACAAACACTCAAATCTCTGTTTAGAATCTTCTTGTGTTTTTCCTTTACTACTTGTACACTGAGTAGTGACAACTAGCTTCAATAATAGATAAAGAGAGTCGTTTATGAGTATAGGCCATGGCATCTGTCCTCTCCTCCCTTTAGTTCACTATATTCTGTGCTGTCTCTCAACACTCTGTCACTCTTCTATGTTTCAATAAACACTGTCAATACGAGTGCACCATTTGTTTAAGCATTAGGTATCCTAACAAATTTAGAAAGAAATGTTCTGTTTTACATGCTCTAAAGCTAAGCACATGCTCATCAACATCCCTTTAGCAGCATTTTATCTAAGGGTATTTTGGTTCAAGACATTGTCTTTCATTCCATTTAGTACTCTAGAATCCTAACAGCACTTTTTATTTTGTCTCTTCCCTTACTTCGGCATATAAACATTTCTTGCAGAATTAGCTTGGAATTCTTAACACCTCCCCATATCCTATTCTTTGCCATCTGTTAACCCACTGCTTTCTCATTTCATATTCTTCCTGATTTAAGCAGTCATTTTTATCACAACAAATAACTTGGGGTGTTTTATGCTCAATACTTTAACCTTGGGCCATCATTCCCACAAGCTCAACACAAGCTTAGCCATGCAGAGTTCTGTTCATAAAGACCCATGCTCTGCCTAGCCTCAAAGAGGCTGTAAAAATAATCAGACATCTGTGTTCTTGGGAGTACATTTTTCTAATGAAATTCTGAGCCTTTCCTATGAGAGACCATTACTGCACTCCTTATAAGGATGCCTCAAAAGTAACTCACTAAAAATCAGTTGCTTACATTTCTAGTCAGCTCAAGATAGAAAACTTCAAGTTCCTGTCTTACTCAATTATGACACACTTATGGCCTTCTTCTATCCTATGGTGGCTAAAAGTTCCTTAGTGATTAACAGTAAACTTCTGAAAAAGTTTTAGTTATGATCACACCCAGAATCATAATTTTATTTTTTTCTAGTAATAACAATCTACTAGCACCACTTTGTAAGAGCATAATGATTCCTTAGTGCATCCTAAATCTTACCCTTATGCCCATAAGTAACACTACCACATCTTAGTCAAGGAGCCTTTTTAATATAACAAATGGAGACTATCACAGAAAACTAAAACTGGATATAATGAGAGATCAACAGTTGATGGGTAGCCCAACTTTATGTGATATAACTGTGTCATAATTTCTTCTTCTATGTCTCAGTGAATATCATCAAGAGGGATGATGTTGCTCTTCTCACCTCCTCAGCCTGAACTCCCTGCCCTCAGCCTCGGGAGGAGGAATAACACATATCTACATCTGTATTGTACATATGTACATATGTATGTATGTGTATATATTTTTATATATGAATGTTTTTTCTCTATATCTCAATATTTAACAAAAATAAGACAAAAAACTATCAATTTAGGAAAGAAAACAATGGGAGAATATGCATGGGAGGTGATGGGGAGTAAAGTTAAAAAAGAAACTAATGTGATTATATTTTAATTTCAAGAAATAGAAAAATAATAATGTTTTAAGAAGAAGCCTGTGCAAAGACCTCAACATAAAATCAGACACACTAAGTCTGTTAGAAGAAAAAGTGGGGAAGAGCCTTGAACTCATTGGCACAGGCGACAGCATACTGAAAAGAATGTCAATAGCCTAAGCTTTAAGATCATCAATTAATGAATGGGACCTCATGAATCTGAAAAGCTTCTGTAACGCAAGGACACAGTCAACAAACGAAATGGCGGCCTACAGAAAATATCTTTACCAATCCTACATCTGACAAAGGACCAATATCCAAAATATATAAAGAAGTCAAGAAATGGACAGAACATCCTCCACAGTTGAGTGGAGTGTGGGGTATGACTTTCACACAAACTCTGGTGCCTCATATTTGACCATGTCCCCTGGAGAGGGAGACCTGGTGGCACTCAGAGGAAGGATAGCAGGTTACCAAGAAGAGACTTGATACCCTATGAGCATATACAGGGGGAGGAAGTCCCCCCCAGTCACAGTCATAGGGGAGGGGAATAAGGGGAAAATGGGAGGGAGGGAGGAATGGGAGGATACAAGGGATGGGATAACCATTGAGATGTAACAAGAATAAATTAATAAAAAATTAAAAAAAAAAAGAAATTAAACATCACCAAACCTTATTTTCCAATTAAAAAAATGAGATACAGAGTTAAACAGAGAATTTTTAACAGAGGAACATTGAATGACCAAGAAACACTTAAAGAAATGCTCAAGTACCTAGTCATCAGTGAAATGCAAATCAAAATGTCTCTGAGATTCCATCTTACACCCATGGCTAAGATAAAAAAACTCAAGTAACAGCACATGCTGGCTAAGATGTGGAGAAAGGGGAACACTCCTCCATTGCTGATAGGAGTGCAAACTTGTACAACCACTTTGGAAATCAATTTTGTGCTTTCTCAAGAAATTGGGAATAATTCTGCCTCAAGACCCAGGGATGCCACTACTGCACATATACCAGAAAGATGTTCCGTCATAAAACTTAGACATTTACTCAATTATGCTCATAGCAGCTGTATTCATAATAGCCAGAATCTGGGAACAACCTAATGCCCCTCAACCAAAGAATGGATAAAGAAACAGTGGTACATTTACACAATGGAATACTATTCAGCTATTAATGACAAGGCCATCTTTAAATTTCAGGCAAATAGATGGAACTAGCAAAGACATGCATGGTATATACTCACATATAATTGGATGTTAGCCCAACATAGATGTCCTCTGAAAGGCTCCTCCCAGTGGGAGGCCAGGATAGATGCTGGGACTCACAGCTGGACTCTGGGCTGAGTGCTGAGAGTTTTATAGAAGAGTGGGGGGATGGAAGGGCCAGGAGGCTTCAGGGACCCCACAAGCCGACCATTAGGGTCAAGGCCAGTGGATCTGGACTCAGGAGGGCCTTCACAAATGGTGTACCAACCATGGACAATGCGTAGAGAGAACCTAGATCCCCCTGTTCAGACATAGCTGATGGACAGCTCATTCTCTTCAGTTCAGGGGTACAGTGGGGAGCACGACTCCCTTTTGATCTGCTAGAAGAGAACATGGGGAAGAGAATTTAACTCATTGGCACAGGAGATTAAATCTTGGCCAGGACACCAACAACTTTTGCTGTGTGATTAATAATTAATAATTTAGACCTCTTGAACCTGAAACATTCACAATAATCAAGATAGTCCCTTTATCATCTACAGACAAATTGACTTGGCTATTTCCTTACTAAAAGTTATTTCCAAGTGATTATAGGTTGTGTTAAACTGGCAGTTGAAACTAACCAGAGGGACCCAAACTGGTTCGAGAACACTGTATGTTTTGCTTTAAATACCTAGGTACCCACTTTCACTTCCATTAGCTCTTCTTGTGGCTCAAAAGTGGTGGTGTAACAAAGGTTTAAGTCCAGGAATCTATGTTCAGAGGGTCGAAGTTTCTGTGAGTTCAGGCTATAGAAAATCACATGAAGTTGGAAGAAGAGAGTTAGCTCTAGAAAGTTGTTGTCTTGCCTTTACACACAAATCTTGACATGCACGTGCCTCTATTATACATGTTTCTGCATGTGTGTGTGTGCATCTGTACGTGCAAACACATACATAAAGAGAGTGAGAGACAGACCTATAAACACACAGACAGAGATACAGATAGACAGAGAGAATATAAGGCACTTTTTAAAAATAAAAGAAACATGCACCAACAGAATGGTCTCCTGCTATAAATGTTATATTTCAAGTGATTTTACTTAAGTGATTTTGCAGTAAGTATCCAGAAAGAAGGACATGTTGCCAGATAGCTTCTTACTCATACGACTCTGTTCATTTGAGATGTTTCAATATCACAATGAGATTTATGCAGTCTCCTTCCTGAGCTCAAAGCCTATTGATGCCAGAAAGAATCTAGAGTTCTCTTCATCTATATTACATTTTAATCACCATGTACATCAATGTTAATGTCATGCTTATAAGCCCTTATTAAAGGACTTATTCCTTACTTCTTATACCGGAAACTCAGTATAGTATTCCTTTAATAATACAAAATATCAGAAGAACCTTGTCTGGTTATTTTTCCAGAAATATTAAAATTTATAGTGTGTCAGTTGCTTTATTAAACATAACAAGAAGAGAAGAGATGGATAATTGATAGTGCATGCATAACTGCAACAGTATTTCATTCTGGAAATATGAACAAACAAGAGCTGCATGTAACCTTCAGTGCTAACCCATGAGAATAGATAGTTTTCTAACACAGAAAGCATGCAATAACAATTACAGGATATTAGCATCAGCTTATTTGTAAGGAGAATTATCCATTTCTGTTCAAAAATACATTTTAATTTTTCCAAGACATTGTTCCCATTTAAGGTGGTTTTCAATTCATGCTTATGATAAAAATTTCTTTGGAGTGGGCACATTTAACTTGAAGAATCATTCATGTGGAAATAGGACCAGCAGAAAGAAAACAAATATATCTTTAATCACACATTGAGGCAAGGACAAAAAGCACAGATCATAATTGCTTTGCTTGAGACTCTCATGCTCATTTGCATCCATCATAAGAAGTGGACAATCAAGATATGCTACGGACTTTTTGAGGGCTTTGTATAGTAAATTTTATTCAGTCACCTGTTTCAGAAAAATAAAATTTTGGATTTTGTATAGTTGTTGCTGATTACACACACGAACACACACACACACACACACACTCCCTCAAGACACTGTGTTTTGTGTGCCAAACAATTATGCTATAAATTAAAACTACATACTTATTACTTTATGATTAGATGTATACAATGTTTAAACATATAATGTCAGTTATTGAATATTAATTTTACAAAGCATACTGCTTTGTGACATTAAGTATATTCAGATTTTTAACCCATTACTCACTTCCTTTCCTGAATTACTTATCTTCTTGAAATAATGTCTGTCTAGGGAGCAGTAACTGTATTAAACTGTACAAAGTAACTTACAAAGGTTTTATTCATGCTTGAATTTTATATAATTATTTTCATACTTGGATTTCAGGAGTTGTTTCCATATCACAAAATATTTTATATTAAAATGTGTTTTTAAGCTTGGAGGTAGTGGCACATCAATTTAATTTGAGCAGTTGGCAGGCAGAGGAATATGGATCTCTGTGAACTCCAGTTCAATGTGGTTTACAGTATGAGTTCCAGGACAGCCACAGCTACACAGAGAATCCCTGTCTAAAACATTCATAGAAATAAAATAAATAATTTTCAAATATGTGTTTAAAAAATATTAATGAATATTTTAATGTTCAACCAAATGACCATTTATAAAGTCCCCTAAACATTGACTGGAAGTCTGAAGACTGTCAAAGATTTTAAACCAGAGGCTGAAACTTCTAAGAAAATTTCTATTAGTTCCTCTATTGAAAATTCAGCTGTTTTAGTTTGACTATAACTTAAAATGTTTTGGCAACAAGTAGGAAAACAAAACCTACATGGTGGACACTTACCTACATGGTAGGTAATTTATGATAAATATTCCTTCTTGTTATTTATCATTGAATACTAGATCTCTACCAGCAAATCAATTTTCCCATTATAAATAAAGGTCCTGAACCACCCAAATTCTCTGCTTCAGTATTTTTGTGAATAAGATGTCTTGAAAAAATATTGATAGCATTCATCTTCTGTAAGCTCCCAAGGAAAAGTACATCAAAATTCAAGAATGTATCAAAATGTAGTGTGAATTCTAATCAGGAGGAACCCCTTCAATTTCTCTCTGTCTGGTGACGTAAATAAGTATTATGCTCAGCAATAGCTCCTTACTGTCAGGTAGGGGAGAACAAGCAATAGCTTTGGCAGTAACCAATGACATTTGAGGTAGAAGGGAATTCATGCAACTCATGCCCAATGACTCAACAAGTTGTAGCCCATTACTGGCCCTGGAGGTGCTACTTTTCTAAATGTGGAACTGTCTGCCTTTTTGTGGTGGCTCGGTCTAAATTATTTCATAAATGTATACGTTAGACAATAGAACTTCAAAAAGGTAGAGTCATCAGAGAAGAGTGATTTTCAGCTGAGAAAATGCTTCCATAGATGGGGTACAGGCAAGACTGAAAGACAAATTTTAATTAAATAACCATGAGGAACATCCTAACCAATTGTGGTGAGTACAGTACTTTGGCTAGTGGTCCCAATTTCTGTAATAAAGAAGGCTAAGCCAGCCACAAGAAGCTAGCCAGTCATCAGCACTCCTCCATGGACCTGACATCAGGTCCAGGCTCCAGATTCCTGCCCTTTTTGTGTTTCTGTCCTGACTTCCTTCAGTGATGAACAGTGATATGGAAACACAGGCCAAATAACTTCTTCCTCCCACCCCCAAGTTGCTTGTGTCATCATAGCAATAGTAACCCTAAGACAAAATTGATACCAGGATAGTAGGGTCATTGCTGTTGAAGTCTTGACCATTTATTTTGGGGAGGATTTTGGAAGAACTTTGGAAATTAGATCTAGAAAAGCCATTGAGTGCTGATAGTTCAGTGGTCTCTTCTACTGAAGCTTAGAAAACAATAAAGTTGACATCCTTCAACGATGTGCAGTGATGTGCAAACATAAGCTGAATAAATCCATTCCTCCACAGATGGTTTTGGTAATGGTGCTTCATGACAGCTATAGTAACACTAAGAAACATAGGAAGCTTCTACACCAGTAAATTTTCTGTATTTTTTTCAAAAAAGCATAAGAATAAATTCACATTATATTGAAATAACCATACCTATGGAACTAAATGATATACACTGTATCTCATTGGCTTATTGCATTGTACAATGTTGGAATTATCATATTCACTCTAGTAATTATAAATCAAAATGAAAATAAGGGACTAATCTTACCTGTATATTGCTATTCAAAACATGTTATAGGTTATATCTGAAGAGAAAAACTTCCAAAACTTAGGAACAAAGACACATACTGTAGAGGTATTTTAATCCACCAACATGGCTTTCTGGCTGGAATACAATACAAACACCCTTAGCACACACCTTTAGTCACTCTGGCTGGAACACAGACATGTCATAAGCACACATATTTAATCCCAATCAAAGAAGATAAAGTCCGTTTGTAGAAGGAGGCATCTATGTTTGAAAGTGATGTCTAATCAAGAGGCAAAGTGATGAATCAGAAAATGATTTGGCAAATTGGATATGCCCCACTGTCATGAGATGCCATGATAACAGAGAAGAGAGAGAGAGAGAGAGAGAGAGAGAGAGAGAGAGAGAGAGAGAGAGAGAGAGAGAGAGAGAGATGTATTTCCAGACAAGTTTTTCAAAGACAGAGTTAGGAGAGAACAAGCGAGACACAAATGAAGAAAGAGTAAGCCAGAGAATGAGTAGGATCCAGAAGAAAGAAAATATTGCCAAAATTTGAATGAGGTCAAACAGAAAAAATCAGTCAAAAGCTAAGAGAAGCCAGTTTGGAAATCAATCAGCTTGGAAAGGAGTTTGAGGCAGAACAGCTGAGTTGAATCAGCCAGCCAGAGTTCAGAAAGAACTGGTGCCTGACATTTGACCATGTCCCCTGAAGGGGGAGACCTGGTGGCACGCAGAGGAAGGACAGCAGGTTGCCAAGAAGAGACTTGATACCCTATGAGCATATACAGGGGAGGTAATCCCCCTCAGGAAAAGTCGTAGGGGAGGGGAATAATGGGAAAATGGGGGGGAGGGAGGGAAGAATGGGAGGATACAAGGGATGTGATAACCATTGAGATGTAACAAGAATAAATTAAAAAAAAAAAAAAAGAACTAGAGTGAGCTTATTCAGCAGTGAGTCTCAGAAGCTGAAAATATTCTAGGTCTAGATTAAATTGTATGGAGTCCAGAAGCTTCGAGAACTAGGCCTACGTTAGTAAATGGAGGCAGTAAGCCTCCAAGATGACAGTTAGTTCTTGTACAACATACATTTCCTAGATTGTGTATTATTTAATTATACGTATTATATAAATTCAATTATTTAATAATATATTCCATGAAATAACATAGTCTATTTAGGATTCCTAAGAATAGAATCAGTTAGGCAGTAAAAGCAACAAAATTAGGTCTTTAATTAATAAGCAACCTCGGAAGCAGCAATTTTATCCTTTGCCTTCACTTTCCCAAAGGGCCTTTGATTAAGATAGAATTTGCTTTTCAACTGAATTCTTGCAGCTCAAAAATTCTTCTGTAATTGCTACCTTAACACTCTGCTGGGAATCTCCATTAGCTGTTAACCCAGAGGAGATATAAAAGACCAGACAATTTCAGAAGTGAAATGATGAATATCTCAGACTTTAAAATAACCTCTGACTATGGTGCCATTTTGATAATGTTGCAATAGAAGTATATGTATAATCGTGAAAAGAAAATGAAGGAAAATTGTCTCTATTATATTAAAGACTTGGTACATTTTAGGTTACAAATGAGTGAGTAATTCTAATATGGCTAATGTGAGCCAAATGGTCATTATGGATCAGACACTGCTTAAAACATTTTAGATATATTAGTATTTTCAATTTTGTCTGGTAGCTTGAAGAATGTCTAGGCAACTTCTATATATTAAGCAGTTTCTAAAGTATATAAATGAATAAATCTGTGAAACTAAAAAAGATATAATTGACATTCTAGGAAAAATAATTTAGTAATTTATTTAAAACTTTTAGAAAGAATCATTCCAGAAATGCTAACTAGTAATTAAATTTCTAAGGCTTGGATATTTTCTTATAAATTTCTAATGTATATTTTTTATTTTTCTACTGTAATGCAGACATTAACTGTCATATTATCAATAAGTCATCAACATTTCCTCTTTGGGTTGGTATAACAGTTGTTCAGTATAGAATATCTTTGATATAGATTTATTAATATAAATATGAATTTCTTTATCTGTCCCTTGTTTTTCTGGTCTTCTGTTATTGGACGGCAAATTAGTGTTGAGAATGTGTTGAATAGCATGGAGTGGGCCTTACACCCAATCACTTATTAGTTGGTTAGTCTCACAAGTCTTTGTCACTATTCCATTAGTGCATCATGTAAACAGTTTGTATTGTAGTCTGGAACATTTGTAGCTGATTTGATATTTAACTTTCTCCTGAGCATCCAGAGTACCTTTGAGCATCAAGGCCACTAGTATGTATAGGTGAAGGTACTAGATAGACATAATCTTAAATTATCCATAATAAATATGTTGTGAAGCTATTGCCTTCAGAAATAGGACCTTATCATCAGTTTGTGAAGAACAACCAGTACCCTTAACATTGTCTGGATTGTTCAGCGGTTCCAATTAGGACCCATTAAGCAACAACTCAATTAGAATAAACTCATTTCTTCAACTGGTGTCTTCATTTGTTAAGGTGAATTATCCAGCTGGGGTTCTGTCTCTGTAGCAAGAAAAATCACACCTAATGACCTTTTGCTGTATTCGTAGATCAGTTTCATTCTCAGTCATTATCAGAGAGTCTTCATTCTGCAGTAGATGGAAATAAATATGGAGATCTACAGATGAACAACGTACATAGAGCGGGAGATCTTCGAATACTCATCCTAAGTGGGGTGTCTCCATCAATTCTCTCCTCTAAGGGCTCAGAAAGCCACGTGGCAAAAACAAAACAAAACAAGCCAGGCACAGTAGCACACGCCTTTATTCCCAGCACTCAGGAGCCAGAGGAAGGCATATCACTTTGAGTTTGAGGCCAGCCTGGTCTACAAAGTGAGTCCAGGATAGCCATGGCTACACAGAGAAACCCTGTCTCAAAAAACCAAACCAAATCAAAACACACCAAAACAAAACAATAAAAGAAAGACAGGTGGAAGACAAAGGGGAAAGAGTAAGAGCCAGTTGGGATGCAAAATACCAAGGAAGCAAGGCCTTCCCAAAATACAGTGAGACTGATCTACATATGTATTATGGCAGCATGCATAATGCCTCCTTCATTGCTCACATCCTTAACTCTGAAGATTCGTCTAATTGATATACACTTGCAAATGATAAATTAGATTTCTCCAATGCTTCTCACTAGGTACACAAACATTCTTCAGGGCAGGCCTCATGCCCAGCAGTAGATGACCAACACAAAACAAACGCAATGCTATTTTTGTATTTTTTTTCTTTTCTCATCCTATAACTCTTTTCCTCCTAGATTACAGTTTATAATTTTTTGTTTTTATGGGATTTCTGTGTGTGTGTGTGTGTGTGTGTGTGTGTTTCTTTGAATAAGCATTTCTAAATTGTGACCACTGCATTTATATTTTTATATAGATACTTGAGCTTACTGTTTCATGTTCAGATGAAAAATCATAATAATAATATAATTGTAATATTAAGATTAAATATTATAAAATTGTATTGTTTTGAATATTTTATTTGCACATGTGTGTGTGTGTCTCTGTGTGTGTGTGTGTTTGTAAGAGTATATATCACATGATTTCAAGTGACTTCTGGTACCAATCAGTGAATTAGATTTCAAAATTGTATAGTGCTCACGCATCATCCAGTTGTGTTTTAAATCTCTTGCTCTTCCTCTTAGTAATTTTCTCATATGTGAAATACTGTCTAGCTCAGTTAGAGACATTTACTCTGTGTAGATAATGGGTTACCTAATCTTTCCTGTAAGTGTAACTGCTGGTGTTGTTGAGCTTTGATTACTGTGCTATTGCAGTTTTCTTTTGATAAAAGGGCAACTGCACAGACTGTTTAAGGTTCTGGATGGAACCCTGACTTGATAGTGCATGTGGGTGATTCCAGCAGACAGAGTACTGAGACAAGATGATTTTTAACTGAGGATTAGTCTGGAATACACAGTGGTTTTTAGGTTAGCCTGGGTCACATAGTGAGACTTGTCTCAGTAAAACAAAATCAATCAATAAATAAATCACATAGAGGGTTTTAAGCTAGCTTAAGTTACATAGTGGGATATGCTTCAATAAAAATAAATAGGAGAGTAGATAGAAAGATAGATAGCAGATGATAGATAGATAGATAGATGGATAGATAGATAGATAGAAATTCAAAAAACCCTGGGACAATAGCATTATTACTCCATGATGAAGCTAAGAATAGAGTATAATCAAGTCAACATAAGATGTAAAGAGAAAACCCAGTTTACCACCCTGAAACAGCAAGTCTCATAATGTTCAAGTTCAATTTTATACAATTTTCATAAGGTGGTATACAGCCTTTCTACCTTGTTTGTTTTATTGTTGTATTTCTAACCACAGCAATATGTTAACAATGGTTCAGATGCTAGCATGGCCAGACAACAAGAAATAAAGAGCAATGTAATTATCCATCACTTCCTTTGCTTTGAAGTTGACATATTTGTGCCTTCCCCATAGCACAAAGGATATATTAATTATAACTCCTGTCACATTTAGTGACATATTTCATACAGTGTTTTCTGTGTTTGCAATTCCCAAGCTGTAATCATAGCACTGATTCAGATAAACAAACAAATAATTTCTGTGCTTATAGTGCTTTTCTAATCAAAGGCATTCACATTTTGGAAACAGTATCTTAGTCAGAACTTATAGTTTTGGAGAGTAATGAGATCTGTTATGCAGATAATCTTAGATTAATATTCCAATAATGCATTCATATTAGTAAAATTATTTTTCAAAGCATTAGGACAAGTAGTAGATGTTTGCAGTTGTTTGCCAAATCTATGACCTTGGATAGAATGGGTTGTATATTTCATTCTGTAGTAATTTCTTTCAGAAGTAAATACATTTATTTAATCAAGAAATAAGTGAAGAATAGATCATTTTCCTTATGCCTTAATAACAGGTAATTATTGTTGATTATTTTTGAATGGTATATTTGAAAGATCAGACCATCAAAAGAATCAAGACACTAATAAAATAAGTTAATTTTAAAGGTCATCTGCCTATATAGATATAAGGAGAAAAAGGATTATTTATTTTCCTCAGTGTCCCACTTGATGAAACAAAAATTGCACAGTGGATGTTGTCTTTAATGGATGATTATAGACATCCTTAATGAGTGGCTAATGCAGAGGATCTATAAGTCTTGTAATAAGCATATTTTAATCAACAATTATAGAAAGGGTAACAATAGATACAGCAAAAAATAGACGAGCAAGAATATGAAGGTAGAGGAAAAGTATGATGATGAAAGGAGAGATGAGAATGATTTCATCATTAGCAGAACTTAGCTCGGTCTTTGCTCAACACAACGGAGAACAACGTTTATGACTTAACATCATAGAATTATAGCAATGACCTGATCTTGCTTCATAATTATTACATTTATGGTTTTGCATAGTTTTCTTGGAAACCTGAAGTTGATATCCTCTGTGTTGTTGTAGTTTTATTCATCTGAAGTAAGTGTCATCTCAGAGGCTTACTGCCTCCATCTGCTAACCTAGCCCTAGTCCTGGAATCTTCTAGCCTCCTTACAATCTAATATAGACCTAGAATGTTTTCAGGCTTTGAGACTTGTTAAATAAACTCACTATTTAGTTCTTTCTGAACTCTGTCTGGCTCATTCAACTCAGCTGTCTAGCTCTAAACTCTTATCCAAGATCACTGATTAAAGCTGTTTTTCTTGCATTCTGACTGAATCTCTCTGCTTGGTCTCATACTAACTTTTCCAATATGTTCTAATTTTCTGTCTCTCTCTCACTCTCTTTTTTCTTTTCTCTTTTGGTTTTTCGAGACAAGGCTTCTCTGTGCAGGCTTAGCTGTCCTGGACTCGCTTTTGTAGACCAAGCTGGCCTCGAACTCACAGCGATCCGCCTGCCTCTGCTGCCCAAGTCCTATGATTAAAGGCATGTGCCACCACTGCCCAGCCAAATTTTCTGTCTCTGTCTTATTCTTGGACTCATTCTGTCTTCACTTGTGTCTAGCTTGTTCTCTCTTCAACTGTCTCTGTAAGACTCTCTCGTCCTTTCCACTGCTCTCTTTTAAGTCACCTTTCTTTCTTTTTCTCATGAAACTTCATTATATCCACTTTCAAATCTTTCTCTGATTTGTTATTTTTCCAGTAGTCATTTTAATACATGGGTAGGTGCTTTCTCCTACAAATTATCTTTACCTTCCTGTTTGGGATTAAAGATGTGTACAAAGGGCATGTTTATATTCCAACCAGATTCCACAGACCTTGAAAGTTTTTTAATGTGATCCGAGCACCCATGTTGCTGGATTAAAATTCTTCTACATATGTGTTGGAAAATGCTTCTAATTCTGTTAAATTCAGTATCTCATTAGAAAGTCATTGATTATAAACTGGTGTTGATGTTCAGTAGTTTCATTACTGAATTAGTTAACAGTGAGTGATAAAATTATTTAGAATAATCTCAAGATCACTTTAGTATTACAGCTTTTGCTATAAATATAACCTAGTGATTACTGATTATGAAAAGGCTATTTAGTCAGTTTCTTTGAGTTTATAAACTAAATCATTTGCTGATGTAGGTACAACACAGGTGGACCTTGTAGCATGTTGCTTTCTCTGTGTGCAGTATGGACCATTCTAGTAACTGAGTTAAATAATCACAAAATATAAGTGCCTCCTTTTCTCAGTTCATGGAGACATGCTTATGTATCTGAAGGAATGAATATAAAGATGAGAGTGGGCTTATTAAGGGAGTTTGAGAGTTCATTAGTTCTTAGATAATGTAATAATGTAGCTTTCACTAATTCTTTCACCCTCCCCTGCAGATTTAGGTAGTAAATGCAGTTTAATTTTCTTTGTAAGGGTGACTCCTCATAGAATTATTTTTCAACAGTTGCTTCATGTGTGCACCTTAATCTGTTTATATAAAAATATATAAAAGTCTACTCTGGAAACAAAAACCCCCTTAATTGAAGAAGTATAGGTATCCTGAGATCTTCACTTCATTCTGAAGATGGGAAGAATGTGATTAAGATGCTGCTATGTCAAATCGAGGAGAAAATTGGCTGTTTTCTCTCTGAAGATATAATGGTGGCTGGTGCTTTTGTTCTATTATTGGACCATGTTCAAAGCTGTTCAGAGTCATATTTGACATATCAAGCATGACTTGAAAATAAGAACCTCGAGTTGTTTAAGAGTATGTTAATTTAGCACTAACATGGTTGTTCTGTCTTAACATGAAATTGCATGGAGAAATGTAGATGAGAAGAGCTTTAAATATTTTGATACTCTCTAGTAGATTACAACAATGAATGAGATGATGCAATGAAGGGTGAAACCATTCTTTCCATTCCATTTTTAACAAAAACAGTTGGTGAACATCAGTATTTTATTATAGTCTCACTGAATCACAGCATTATTTGTTTTGAGTTTGTAGTAATGGACTTCTCTTGACAAAGGCTGCTTTTTTTTGTATTATAACATTACTAGAATTGTTCTTCGTTGTCCATGTCCTTTCTTTTTCTTTCCTTTTCCATTATTTTCAAATTTTTAATAAGTAGCCAGTGTAAGTGAATCTGAGTTTCTAGTACTAATTATTGGGTTATTGGATATATCCATATTTATGTCTCTATCTATCTGTCTGTCTGCCTATCCATAATCTGCCTATGCATCATATATATATATCAAACAACTATTGACTTGCTTAACAAAGACAGCCTCACACAAAAGGTGTGCTTATTGTTTTCACATCTTCATTCTATGACTTTATAGGTAGTGAAGTCCTAGTATGTGAAATTATTTCGACCATCTAGTTTGATGATTTACCAGAGTTATAGGTCAGCTTGATTAATGAGGCTTTATGAGTGACAGCATATCCTCTGTGTTAACCTCTGTGTTTTGGGATGTGATCCCTTAACAAACAATATTAGCTCCAGGTTCTCGATGGAAATCATTAATAAATCTAAGAAATAATTAACCTTCTCCCAAGTGACTGAAACACTAACATAGAACCCTTTCAGGGATAGTCCAGAGAAGCATTATATACACTGAAAATAGTAATGTGAAAAATGTCAGTCCATTTCACTATGAGATTAATTTACTGACTTAAATATATAGTCTTTTCTCTCAGTAGGGCTCCTCCTACTTCACAGAAAAAAAGCAGTTCATTGGGGAACAAAGAAATAAGTCATAACAATAATCCCTAGATTTCTAAGAGCTATCTACTACATCTTTATTATTATATCAATGTTACTGTAAGTCATACATTTAATGTTTCTTACAAAGATAAAATTCCAAAATTTATAGATATCTTAGGTACAAAGGGAAACCTTTTATAGTGTTTGGGTGGTAGCTGAAGAGGAAACAGAAACATTTTTCTCTACTTTCCAATAAGGCAGTTCATGGTGGATTTCCTAAATACAAGGTCTAACCAAAGATTCAGTCAGTTGGTTATAAATAACTCAGAATCTAATAAGAAGTTGGTCTTCAAAACTCCACTAACTTGAGTTAAGGCTAGGTACACAATGTCACTTATTCCTTGCACTTTGACTAACTGTGAGTCTCTGCCTTTACTACAGTCTGCTAAAAGAAGATTCTCTGACCCAGATTAAGAACATTAACTTTATGTGTATACATACATTTATGAGTCAGACTGGCCTCCATTTACAGTATTTTCACCCTAGGACAGTTGAACTCTCTAGCCAGAGGCATTATAGTATAAAGCTTGAATTCCTTTTTTGTGTTAAGGGTTCAAATCCAAAAGAGAAGTCATTGGTAACCTTTTAGAGATGCTTGCCACTTTTATAGCAGTGAATACATCTTGCTTTGCAGGTAGGTACTGGAGGAATCAGTGTCCAAAGCATGAAAACACAGCTGATGATTTTTTTTTTTTTTTTTTTTAATCTATAGCAGCCTGCATAGCAGCTTACTTCAGTAAGAGTGCTATCCAGTAGGGAAATCCATCCTCGTTAAGTCACAGCTAATTCCCCTTTGTTCTGTACTCAACACATATGTGGTGGGTAGTTAAGAGCAATGAGCCACAGTTTCTTTAAAATGTTTTATTATGAAAACATAGAATTGTGTGTTTATGCAGTGTACTTTGATCATATTAACACCCAAGTTCATTCCACAACTACCTCCTAGACTTTTTTGCTACTTGATCGCCTTACTTTTTCAAGCCTGTCTGCTTTTTATAGTTCAGTAAGTCCAATTATTACTGCCCATACGGGCTTAGGGACAATAACTGGGTCTACTTTCATGAAACAAACTTACTCTTTCCACACAAATACCCAGATTATAGCTCATGGGCTTATAGACCCTATATTTTTTAAAATCAGAGTAGAAACATACTGCCTTGTAAACACATATCTCTGGAACCATACATTTTAAAATGAAAATCCTAGTTCCAGGTGAGGCTAGCTTTCTCTGAGATGTTGAACAGAGATCTCCTGGAATTCCTTCAATAGTGTGGGACACTGACATTGCCGTTGAGAATCATGTAAATCATCATTTAGGTCTTTAATCTGATGAATTAGTTGTTACTGCCTTTGACATGTCATATCTTTAGTAAAAAGAATTGTTTTTTTCTGTTATTATTAGGTTATTTGCATTTTGTTTTGGTTTACATTTCTTTTTTTAAATTTATTCTTGTTACATCTCAATGGTTATCCCATCCCTTGTATCCTCCCATTCCCTCCCCCCCCCATTTTCCCATTATTCCCCTCCCCTATGACTGTTCCTGAGGGGGATTTCCTCCCCCTGCATATGCTCATAGGGTATCAAGTCTCTTCTTGGTAACCTGCTGTCCTTCCTCTGAGTGCCACCAGGTCTCCCCCTCCAGGGAACATGGTCAAATGTGAGGCACCAGAGTTCCTGTGAAAGTCATACCCCACTCTCCACTCAACTGTGGAGATGTTCTGACCATTGGCTAGATCTGGGTAGGGGTTCAAAGTTTACCACCTGTATTGTCCTTGGCTGGTGCCTTAGTTTGAGCGGGACCCCTGGGCCCAAATCTGCCTATCATAATATTCTACTTGTAGGTTTCTAGGACCCTCTGGATCTTTCTACTTTGCTACTCTCCCATGCTTCTCTCATTTACAGTCCTAATGGGATGTCCTCTTCTCTGTCCCAGTTTCCTGGTAAGTGAAGGCTTTTGTGGGACATGCCCCTTGGGCTAGTATGCAGATATAAGTGAGTATATACCATTTGAGTCTTTCTGCTTCTGGGTTAACTCACTCATTATGATCATTTCTAGCTCAATCCATTTATCCACAAATTTCGGGAATTCCTTGTTTTTAATAGCTGAGTAGTATTCCAAAGTGTATATGTACCCCAGTTTCTTTATCCATTCTTCTACTGATGGACACTTAGGCTGTTTCCATGTTCTGGCTATTATGAATAAGGCTGCTATGAAAATGGTTGAGTAAATTTTCTTGTTGTGTGCTGGAGCATCTTCTGGGTATATTCCAAGGACTGAAATAGCTCGGTCTTGAGGAAGCCCTATTGGTTTACATTTCTTAAGGTATGAGGTAATTATGAGTAATGCATACTAATTTTAGACTTCTGCTGTTATGGAAACAGCAAATGGCCTCATTGCTACCTCAGTCCTTCCTTTACCTATCAGCTCTGAGCAAAGCCTCTCCTTGGACAATTTTGGAGTATATTCCTAATTATTTTACATTGTAGCATTCTTGACAATCTCCATGAACCCTACATAAACCTTCTATATTCTTTATTACTCTGAATGCCTGTACATTGGAATATAGCTAACCAACTGATAGTTGATGAAGAAATAAAAAATCCTGTGACATCTCAATGAGTGTTGATAAATTATTTTATTTTAAAATATGCAATATATGAATAATTTTATATACTTTTAAAATTACATATATTATGAAAAAGTGTAATAGTTTTTTTATCATTAGTTGGCTGTTTAAAATGTAGCATTTTCTTTGTAGTGGTAGATATACTGCCATGAGATCATTGCACATCATTTAGGGAGAAAAGCTATATTCTTTTTTATTTTATTTATTTTATTTTATATTAATTTATTCTTGTTACATCTCAATGGTTATCCCATCCCTTGTATCCTCCCATTCTTCGCTCCCTCCCATTTTCCCCTTATTTTCCTCCCCTATGACTGTTCCTGAGGGGGATTACCTCCCCATGTATATGCTCATAGGATATCAAGTCTCTTCTTGTGAAAAGCTATATTCTTATGTTCACTTACACTTGGCACAGCAAATGATGACAGTATCTGTGACAATATAAGTGAATGTGAGTTTTTAGGAAAGATAACAACTTTTTCTACTCTTTGTACAAATATACTTTTTGTTTACAAAAGAATATTGATCAATTAAAGTGACTAATAAACTTTTAAAATCAACTTTCATAAGCATTGTGGGAATCAGAGATTGCAACATTTTATTTTCAATTCACTGTACCAGAGTGAAGTTGATAGATTCATTAATGATGTTTAATCTCAATATATTAATTTTTTTCATAGCATCTCCATGTTTATTAAAATATATGCTTAATGTTTTAAAAAGTAGAATGCCCAAAAACATAAGATAAAACACTAATATAACTCTGGAGTTCATGAAATAAATTTTATAAAGTGATCAAACATGCAGAATAGCTCAAAAACGTAAATCTACACTGTGCTTTATACTGACAGGTTTATTGTGTTGGCCTTGTTGCTGAACAACGTGTATATATATTGTTAAGGACAAAACATTGATGGAGACGAATGATAACAAAGTAATCATAACAAATAAACTATAGACATTCTACAGAGAACGCTAGGTATTTTATTTCTTTCTGCAATCATTATTTATCTTTCAGGTACTTTTTAATTTGTGCAAAATTTGCAAAATAGTCTTTAAAGAACCAATAATAATGGTGATATGCAAGTTAAAAATACACATAGAAAAACTTACTTTGAGATAACATATTCTGAGTAATTTTTCTCTTATCCTGGGTAAACAAAAATTTTTTTCTTTGTTTCTTTATTAAATTTATTCTGCATATTGTTATAGTGATACACAATAACCCAACTTCCTTGAATGTAACTATTAGTGCTCAAAAGAGGGCAGTGTATCATTAAAAATGTACAAAATCATAGATATTAGCTCACAGTTTTTCATACTATAATATCTTAAAAATATTGAAGAAAAATGAATTTTACTAAAGAGAATACCACACAAAGATATGGTATTAGCTTATATGCCTTTGAAATATAATCATTATGATTTTTATTAATTTGTCTTAAAACGTGCAAAAGTAAGTGCATAAGTATGTATATTCTACTGTACCATAAGTAGTGATCCAAGATTAAATACTTAAATTAACAACAGGAATCTCTGAAATTGAGAAAAGTTGGACAACAAAATTGAGGAATTTTTCAGATTTTACTGAAGTTCAGTTAAGACACTGGGTTAATTTTAAAAGGAGTCCGGGGGCAATTATATATTTCTTGAGCTTTTTTTCACTGTTCTTAATCTTCTGAGAGAATAAATTTTCTAAATTTGCTGTAAGCAACTTTTAAAAATCCCATGATGAAGAATATCAGTGTTTATAATAATGTAAGCATCCTCTAACTCTAACCAGTAGTCAGTGAATTCAGCTTTTTTTTTTTTTGTGCTATGTATAGTATTCAGTGACAACATAATGAAATAAAGGCATTTATGTATAGAAATTTTAATTATATTGATAAAAGTACTTAAATTTGAATGGGAGAGTCACGGCTGTAGCCAAAGGCTATTAAAAGTTTCCTGGCCAGCTTCACAAGGCTCTGCTTCAGCTGATTCTTTGATTACTTCCTAGAACTGATTCTTGGATTAACATTCCTACATACATACCTCTTGTAGAAAAAAGACCTGAGATTCCCCAAAGAAAGTTACAGAGAAGAACAGAGGTCCTCAGCAAACATACTCAAAGAAATGCACACATCTACATCCTAACAAAGTTTCTAATTTATTTGTCTTCTTGCTTGTGTTTCATTTTTCCCTCCTGGATTATAATATGAAATTAAGGCAATTTTTCTCACGTAGTTTAACAATGCAGATTCCCTTCTCAGTAGATTTTATGTTGTATTTCACAAGTTTTGTTAAGTTAGGTCTTATCTTATGTAGTAAATATATTTAAAATGTGAATTTCTTGAGTCTTTTTACTTGATTTGTGGAATATTTACAAATATCACACATGTGTAATCCCACTACCTAGTCGTTGGTATTTTTATGGAAGAGACAGAGAATGTGTGACTGCTTTCTACATTTATTCATTTAACAACTGAGAGCATATATTTTTGTTTCTATTTTTTCTGTTTTTCTTTTCTTTCTTTTTTAAATTTTATTTTATAATTTTATTCAGATTACAACTTAATTGTTATCCCATCACTTGTATCCTACAGTTCCTCCCTCCCTCCTGCTTTCACCCTATTCCCCTGTGCTAGGTCTGTGACTGAGGTGGACCTCTTCCCCTACTATATGGTCATAGGATATCAAATCTCATCTTGGTAGCCTGCTTATTCTTTCCTTGAGTGCCATCAGGCCTCCCGACCAAGGGGAGGTGGTCAAATATGGGGTACCAGAGTTCATGTCAGAGTCAGTCCCTGCTCTCCACATAACTGTGGAGAATGTCCTGACCACTGACTAGATCAGAATAGGGGTTTGATGTTTACTACTTGTATTGTCCTTGGTTAGTGCAATAGTTTGAGCAGGCGCCCCTGGGACCAGATCCACCCATAATGATGTTTTTCTTGGAGGTTTCTAGGACCTTCTGGGTCCCTCTATTTCCCCATCTACATTATTTGTTTTACCTAGAGTTCCAGTGGGATACCCTCACATCTGTCCCAATCTCCTGGTAAGTGAAGACTTTCATGTGACATGGCTTTTGGGGTAGTACCCAATTATAAGTGAGTATATGTCATGTGAGTCTTTCTGCTTCTGGGTTAACACACTTAGTATGATCATTTCTAGATCCATCCATTTGTCCGCAATTTTTGGGATTTCCTTGTTTTTAACAGCTGAGGAATATTCCATAGTGTAAATGTACCACAGTTTTTTAAATCTATTTTTCAAATGAGGGACATTTAGACTGTTTCCAGGTTCTGGCTATTATGAATAAGGCTGTTATGAACATGGTTGAGCATATGTTCTGGCTGTGTGGTGGAGCATTTTCTGGGTATATTCTAAGGAGTGGAATAGCTGGGTCTTGAAGAAGCCCTATTCACCGTTTTCTGAGAAAGCACCAGATAGATTTCCAAAGTGGTTGTACAAGTTTGCATTCCCTCCAGCAATGAAGGAATGTTCCTCTTTCTCCACATCCTTGCCAGCATGTGGTGTCACTTGAATTTTTAATCTTAGCCATTCTGATAGGAGTAAGATGGAACCTCAGAGTTGTTTTGATTTGCATTTCTTTGATGACTATTTTAAATTAAAATTAAAATATAATCACATCAGTTCCTTAATTCCCTTTTTTCTCTCTACCATTTCGCATGTTGCCTCTCTCCAGCTTTATATATGCCCCTCAGTCCTTCTAAAATTGATGAATTAGCTTTATTATTGCACACACACACAAATTCAAAAATATATAATCAAAAATTGCTGTATATCTTTAGTGTGACACGTTTCTCTGATTTCTGAGCTGACCACTTGAATTGGATATCTGTTGAGAGAGGCTAATTTTTCTAGCAGCAGTCATTTGTTGTATGTAGTTCTTTGTCTGTGGGTGGAGACCCTCTGCCTTCCATGTTATCATGTATATTTGTGTTATACTTACTCACGTTTTGGTTAGATAGCCACACTGTCAGTATGGCTATGACCAGGGTATTGGCTGTAGCTTCCCTAGCATTCCTCAGAGAAACATTCTAACGGCAGGCATTCTGGACTTCTGAGTCTTACTGTATTTAATTGTCACTTTCTGCCATGTTTCTGAGATTAGTTTTAGGAGTTGTGTTCTAGATATATTTGTTGTGTTTGGAATCTACCCCATTTGCATTACCCAAATGCATCTCTGTATTATGACCAGTTGTGGTTTCCTGTAACTATTCCCATTTTCTGTAAAGTGAAGTTTTTTGATGAAAAGTGAGAGAAATAGTTGAGGTTAAGAGATCTGGCTATTCTTCCAAAGGTCCTGAGTTCAATTCCCAGCCACCACATGGTGGCTCATAACAGTATATACTGAAATATTGTGGCCTCTTTCAATGTGTAGGCATATGCAGGCAGAATACTATATAAATAATAAATAAATCTATTTTTTCCAAAGGAAAAAAAATAAAGAATGGTGATCTATACTTTTCTCTGTGTATAAGAATATATATGTTTCAGAATAAAGTTAAGAATTATTCTATATTTAAAAAATCAGTAACCCTCCTATACAAAAATGACAATAGGCTGTAAAAGAAATTAGGGAACCTACACCCTTCACAATAGCCAAATTAATACAAAGCATCTTGGTATAGCTCTAATTAAGTATGTCAAAGACTTGTATGAAAAAAACTTTCAAGTCTCTGAAGAAAGAAATTGAAGAAGATATCAGTAGATGGAAAGATCTCTCATGGTCATGGCTTGGGAGGATCAACATAGTAAAAATGGTCATCTTACCAAAAGCAATCTACAGATTCAATGTAACCCCTATCAATATGCCAACACAATTTTTAGAGACCTTAGTACAATTCTGAACATCATATGGAAAAATAACCCAGAATAGCTGAAATAATCCTATATAATAATAGAACTTCTGACGGTATATCCATCCCTGACTTAAAGCTATACTACACAACAATAATAATAAAAACTGCAGGGTAGTAGTAAGAAATAGACTGATTGATCAATGGAATCAAATGAAAGACACAGAGCTAAAACTATCCATCTACACACACTTGATTTTTGACAAAGGAGCCAACACCTTGGAATGGAAAAAAACCAGCATCTTTAACAAACGGTTCTGATCTAACTGGAAGTCTACATGTAGAGATAATGCAAAAACTAAAGTCCAAGTGAATCAAAGACATCAACAAAACACCAGATACACTGAATCTGGAAGAGAAAATGGGGAAGAATCTTGAACTCTTTGGCACAGGAGACAACTTCCTGAACACAATACAAACAGCTCTGGCCCTAAGATCAATAATTAATAAATGGGTCCTCTTGAAGTTGAAAAGCTTCTGTAAGGCAAATGACACTGTCAATAGAACAAAATAACAGTCTAGAGATTATGAAAAAATCTTCACCAATCCTACATGCAAGAAAGGGATAATATCCAAACTATATAAAGAACTGAAAAAATTTAAGCACCAACAAAAATAACCCAATTAAAAAATGGAGCTCAAAGCTAAACAGAGAATTCTCCACAGAGGTATCTCAAATGGCTGAGAAGCACTTAAAGAAATGCCTAATATTCTTACTCATCAGTGAAATACAAATCAAAATGACTCTGAGATTCTGTCTTACATATATCGGAATGCCTAATTTCAAAAACCCAAGTGACAGCACATACTCACAAAAATGTGGAGAAAGGGTTACACTCTTCCATTGTACAACCACTTTGAAAATCAATCTGGTGCTTTCTCAGAAAACTGGTTATAGCTCTACCTCAACACTCAGCTATACCATTCCTGGGCATACTCCCAAAAGAAGTTTCACCATATAACAAAGTCATTCACCCAGTTGTATTCATAAATGCTTTATTTGTAATAGCCATAATCTGGAAACAACCTAGTTGTTCTTCAAATGAAGAAAGGATAAAGAAACTGTGGTACGTTTACACAATGAAATACTATGCAGCTTTAGAAACAAGGAAATAATGAAATTTGCAGGCAAATGGATGGAACTAGAAAAGATCATTCTGCATGAGGTAACCCAGACCCAGAAAGTATGTATTCGCTTAAAGTAGATTTTAGCCATTTAGTTCAGGATACACAAACTACAATGCACAGACCCAAAGAAGATTAGTAACAAGGAGGACCAAAGGGAGGATGCTTACAGCTCACTCATAAGGGGAATCAGAATAGGCTGAGGAAATGTTTGAAGGGAGAAAACAACAAAGCAGAGGGAGCACAGAGAGAAATAAGTATAGAGATCAGACTTAGGGAAAGTGGGGACAGGAGGACAGAAGAAAAGAAAATGCAGAGGAAAGAGAAAAAAGAAACTGTTGTTGGGGGCATCTTTGACAAGCAGGAGACCTAAGTCAAAATAGGCCTCAAATAATATAAGGGAACTCCAGCAGAGACTTCTAGTAGCAGGGGCTATGGAGATTGAGGATTCCACCCTCTGAATAGATAAGACTCCTAGTGGAGGGAGGGAACACCAACCCAACAACAAAACTTTGAACCAAAACTCACCCTGCCTGCAAGACATGCAGGAATAAAGATAAAACAGATAGAGTGGAGATTGAGGGAATGTTGTCCAACAATGTGCTTATCATAATGAAACCAAAAATCCACACCCATTATTTTCCATAGACCATTCTTCCCTCTGTGTGAAAAAGAACAGGAATGTACTCTTCATGCCATTGTTACACTTTGAAAGTAGTATATTAAATATTTTGAATGTTTCATGTTATGGATCTACTATTTGTGGTTTTTATCCAATATCTTAATGGGTTTTTTTGAGCTTTTTTTCTTTTTTTTATTAAATACTTTTTATTTTTACATATATATGTATATTATATCAGACACACACACACACACACACACACACACACACACATATATACAATAAACTACCTCCAGAAAGAACCATGACACAATAGGGAATTATATAAATGTTATATTCTTGGTATTTTTTCTATTTGTATTTAGCAGCTTTGAAGAAAACATCTTTCCTATCTTGGTGTGTCTAAAAGTCTGAAGGTAAATCAATATCATATCTCATCATTATGAACTTAAAACATCTATCTATAACTAAAAACGTCTGAACCCCTAAGCAACTAAGCTTAAATGTAAAACTAAACTATCTAGTCTTCAACCCAGAGACTTGAGAAGGAATTGTGGTGCCTGTACCACCACGGTACCGAGTCAAGGGCGAGGGACTTCAGATTGAACACACATACACACACATACACACACACACACACACACACACACACACACACACACACATACACACACACTAAAACAGCAGGTCCTTCATGGTAAGAGAGCAGCAGCAGTGGCAGCTTTTATTCAGTGTCCAAAGATCCTTTGTATAGGCAGCAAAACAGGAATGCCACTCACAGGTGAAAGCCCTCAAGAGGTGATTGCACACAGGAGGAAAAGTCCGAAGGAGGGGAGGGGTGAGTTCTCAGAGCAGTAAACATGACTAGCTAACCAACATAAACACAGACATGGAAGCTGCTAAAAACAGGACATGAGACAGCAAGACAGGCAGGCAGCCCAGTTGGGCCTGGTTCCCACAGGAATAAAATTGATTACCCGAGTATACTGGGAGTGCAGATTAGTAGCTTTCCAAATGAGAAGATGACAGAGACAGTTTACTACTGAATAGTCACCCAAAAATCTCTATTATGTTGGAGCATCTTCTTCAGCCTTCTGGTCCAATATATCTGAAATACGTGTTTGTGATGGAGGAACTGTTGAGGACTTGCTTACCCTGTCTTGGCAGAGTTTGGCTGTAGACTCTGCTTGCATTCAAGCTTGCTCTTTTTTAGGCAGAATTCTGTCTGTGGTAGAAATGAGGATTTTGTCTAATGGCTTGTTTGCCACATTTGAAGCTATCTCCATAAGGAGGCTCTTTGATGCTCACCATCTTCTTTGAGGTAGGTTGGGTGTTGCCAGGAATTAAACTAATTATCAGTGAATCTTTAAAATAACAAATACATTTTAAATGCCACATTCTACATAAATCTTTGAGATTTTTGAAGACCATATCTATTTTACCTTATCTTTCTATAGAATCATGTCTGTTACACCTAAGATGTAGATTCTTGTGATAAAAATAGGCTATTAATTGATATGACCATGATTTGATCAACTAACCATTGACTTATATAACTTATTCATCCTAAACAGCCTGCAATAGCCCCTTAAAATATTGGAAATAAGCCTTGTATTATAATTGAGTTATATGGGTGCAATACCTCATATCAGATGGGAAATATATCTAATGTGTGTGAAGAATAACCTTACATTTGAATTCTATACCCCTTTATCTAAAATTAAATTTATTTTGCATTTATATACAATATTCTATGCCATGAGTTAAAAATAACCTTGTGAGTGACAATTAAGTTGAGGAGTAGATTCATTAATGTACTTTTGTTCTATCTTCTGTATATATTTCTCTATACCCTCTTCTTTCTTTTCAACCCCTATGTCCAAACATAAGAATGAAAGATAAAGGAAGAGAGAGACATCCCTGAGTGCAACCTTGTTTTCTCTCTAAGTAAGACCAATAATAACTTATGCAATTTGGCATTTTAAAAAGCTCTTTCAGTTTGAAAATTTGATAATGCTTTTTTTAACAGCTCAATAAATTTAGTATTGTAAGGTTTCTGTATTTTCACCAACCATTCGTGAACACCTGGGCTGATTTCCGGTCCTAGCTATTGTGAACATAGGAACTGTGAACGGGAACTTGCACACATCTCTGTAGAAGGAAATAGAGGCCTTTGAGCATGTGGCTAGGCCTGGTATAACTGAGTCACATGATGTGTTTCTAGTTTTATTTTTAGAAACCACCATAGTGAACTTTACATGTCTAGAGACCTGTATCTAGTCTCCACAAGACATGTTTTCTGTGCAGACCCACACACAAATCTTGATATACTACATGAAACGTTAGCTCTTACAATCCTTGTCAGCCTATTAATGACAAATCTCTGAACTTTGAATACAGAAGCTGCCATCTCTGCCATAAGGATCTAGAAACTGTTAATCAGTTACTTCAGATCCATGAATTATAGAGATTGTAGCTTCCCTTTTCTGAATTATGCATCTAGACACTCCTACCCAATTTATGTGGCTTTTAGGACCGCCAATCATGTTGATACAGAACAATCTGTGGATCTAACCTCTCCTTGACAGTAAATTATCTACAGAATTATGATATCAAAACTGCAGGGTTTTTATTTTTCCATTTGTCAACCTCCGTTTTATGCTTTAAATTTCTTTTTTATAGCTTCTTTCATAGTTGACTTCTTGTAATCATAAAATTAATGAGAAACTCAAAATTACAATTTACTGTGTGTAATACATATATATGGAGTCTTTTGGTGAATGATCCGTAACTTTAGCTAAGATCAGTTTAAAATGTAAATTTTCATCTTGCAAATGTGTGGAATATAACATATCAAATGTGAAAAATAAAAGTACTTTAAAATAAACATGGCATAAAAGTATGTCCACATAAAAATAGTTTTCCTTTGTTATTATATTGAGCCCCCGTTGGACTATAGATGTTCAAAATACTTAAGTGGCAGAATTGGAAATGATTTCATGGATTGTCAACAACTCTGCATGGTTTCCCTGAATATCTATACTAGCCTGCCCGCTCCCTCCTGGATAAATTGACTACTTATTTCTAGAACATTTATTCTCACCCCCTTGACCTTTCAGAGTCTTCTTTGGGGATTTGAAATTTCTTTTTAGACAATGAGTTCCTGGTGAAGGCATCTTCACTGTAGTATACCTATAATGCCTTTATGTCTTAGACTATATTCAAGGGTTAAAATCTGGACACAGTTCCTTCCCCTTTCAGACAAGATTTGTTTCACCTTCTTCCTTTACTACCTCCATGATGATGAAGGGACATGGATCATCCAATCTACGAATCTAGTTAACTTCATCCAAGCTTTCTCTTAGTACTGCAAACACTCTGCAAGTATAGGTGAATTTTTTTTCCTTCACAGTACTATCCCCTGAAGAATTGCACATGGCAAAGCATCACATTACTCTAGATGCTTATTTTGCTGTAAAATGAGAAAATGGTCCTGATCAATAAATTGTTGCCTAGCATGAGTTAAATCTCCACTACAAAAAACCAACAAAACCAAATTTGTGAAATCATGTATCTTGTTTCCTATATAAAATAATCATATGTATAAATTTAGCCTTGGGTAACATAGATATAACTGTTTTTTCCTTCCTTTTCCAGAAATACACTAGACATCCCAAAATACTTACACAATGTATTTGATGAAGTTTTCTAGGCGTTTAAAAAATTTTTAATTTTTACACTCCTTAATATCTAGACATCCTAGGATCTAGAATATATTTCTGCCTGTAGATTTTTATGAGAGATTATATAAATTATTATAGTGTGGAATTGTTATAACAATAAGTAATCATCTGTGCTTTTTCCTTCCAAATTGTTTTGGTGAGTGGCAATAAAAATTCATTACATTGACTTTTATAGTCTTAAAAAATGTTAACCTATCTTTCAATCCTGTTCCTACCTCCTTCCTTATAGCATTTTTTTTTTTCAATAGGGATATCTTACACTTACTATGCTACTAAAGTAATTGTCTTTCAGAGTTGCTTTGGGAGATAACATTGAGTTTAAGGTAGTAGAGGCAGCTTTTGTATACTAGTGGTTTTACTTTAGCCCTTTTCCATTATGAATATCATTTTAAGTGCATTGACAGAAAAAAATACTCAAGGTAACACCTGACAAATTGCTAACATACCATACTTTTGTTCATCAAATACTCCACCTGTAATGTTTTTTAAAACATAAGATCTTAAATTATTTTGGAGAATTTAAACTTGTAGGCAAGAATTTTTTCCTACATATGTTTGATTTCAATACACACATTAACAGTGAAGTCATGAATTGAATTTTCCAAACATTAGTGATAGTAGCAATATTTGGGTATGAAAATATTTCATATTCTATATAAATACAAATATGTAGGCATGCAATTACAAACACTGGTTAGTAAATGTGACTTAATCTATTAATCTCTGAATTCTAAGTTCCAGTGAAATTTACCCTACCATATCATCAATTACATCCCATTTGTGTTCTAAGACAACTCTCTCATCTCTGTATCAAATGTGTGTTTTCTGACATTTATTGTGTTAAGTAATGGCCACAAGAAGTGGACGAATGGCTGCTTATGCATATAAGCATATGGTCAGTTTTCACAATTACATTAATAATATAATATATCCAAATTTTAAAGGCCTGTGCTTCATGGACTATGTTTGTTTAAATAGACAAATACATAACACATTTAAGGCTGAAATTAGAGAACATTGACTTGTCTAAAGAAAGCCTTTATAGATGAAAAAAAGTTGCAGACATTAATGAGAATAATTTAAAAATTAAGTTTGCAACAATAGGGGTTAAATTAGTTTCTGTTTTACCTATTCAGAAGATAAACCTATTTTTATCTATATATGCAATCTCTATGTGTAGAATCTTTCTCTTCTATTAACACATAGAATATTATACCACTCAATTGTGAAATCAATATATAATTCATCTTACATGTTTCTTGTAAAGGAATATGAGTTAAAATGTACCAAGACTACTTTTTTAGTGAAAAAGAAACTTGAAAATAATAGCACTTACGCGATCCTTATATATTATATTATATCTAACTGAAAATGAATAAAGATGCAAGTGTTTGAGTATGTTCATTCAGAAATTAATTAAAGCAAAGTAGATAAAAAAGTGGAAAATAAAATTAATATTATCATTTTGTGACCAGATTATGTGTTACACATATACAATGACAACCAAACATAATAATCTAAAATATATCACTAAATTATCTCTGAGTATACTATATCTGCATATATTTATTCATTGTTTATATTTTATCGCTAAAATAGATTTATTGAAGTAACATTTACTTAATTTAGAAATATTTGAATTAAATGCAGGAAAATATATGTGTGTAAAATGTTCACATTTTTTGATTGTTGCTTACTGTCATAGCAATCTATATCCCTGTAAAAATTCAGAATATAAGTGGGCTGCTGATTTCTCTAAATTGTTTTTTTGAGACACCAATCATCAGAATGTGCAGAAAAGCCACCAAGAACAACACACAGGAAGTGTGACTACCAATTGTCCTTATTGCTGTATGCATCCACTTGTTTCATTATCTCTTCATTTCCTTTGATTTGTTGCCAAATTTGTATCAGATTTTGTGCAACCTATCATAATGTTATTAGCAAAATATCTACTTGTTTCTTTCGACTAAACTGTGAAATCTAATGGAGAAACAGTCCAAGGAAAGCAAAATAGATCTTATTCATATTCAGTTAGTTTCCTTGTTAGTAGCATATCAGGAAAAGAGAACTCTGCTGTTAGTATTTGAAACATATGCAGAATAAAATTTTCAAAGAAAACACTGGAAAGTTGGTTCGTTCATATTATTAGAAACATTGATTCTTAAATTTATCTCAAATTTATACCGTAGCTTCCACTTGGAAATGCTATGACTTATTTTTAAGTCATGCCTAAAAGACACTTTTAAAATACAGGAAAAGAAAAATTTTCAAATAATTAACTTGTCTATTATAGGTCCAGTAATAAGTAACTTACAGAAGAAGATTTTTTGCAAAAAATAAAGTATAAATTATTCTACTTGTTAGATTTGGTTTCTATTATTGAAGAAGAAAATCCCCAGAGTAACCTATTACAGAAGTGGGAACTTAGCTACACCCATAATTCATACCTTTATCTAGGGTAATGGACTATATTTTGTTTCCTGCATATATATGTTGTAACCATAAACCTCATAGTGACTATATTTGGAACAAGAATCTAACTAATATATTTCTTTTTTAACATTTTTTTATTAATTTATTTTTGTTACATCTCAATGGTTATCCCATCTTTTGTATCCTCCCATTCTTCCCTCCCCCCGATTTTCCCCTTACTCCTCTCCCCTATGACTGTGCCTGAGGGGGACCTTCTCCCCCTTTATATGCTTATAGGGTATCAAGTCTCTTCTTGGTAGTCTGCTATCCTTCCTCTGAGTGCCACCAGGTATCCTTCTCCAGGGGACACGATCAAATATGAGGCACCAGAGTACATGTGAAAGTCATACCCCACACCTCACTCAACTGTGGAGAATGTCCTGTCCATTGGCTAGATCTGGGTAGGGGTTTGAAGTTTACGGCCTGTATTGTCCTTGGCTGGAGCTATAGTTTGAGTGGGACCCCTGGGCCCAAATCTGCCTACCATAATGTTCTTCTTGTAGGTTTCTAGGACCCTCTGGATCCTTCTACTTTGCTATTCTCCCATGCTTCTCTCATCTAGAGTCCCAATATGATGTCCTCCCCTCTGTCCCAGTTTCCTGATAAGTGAAGGCTTTTGTGGGACATGCCCCTTGGGCTAGTATACAGATATAAGTGAGTATATACCATTTGAATCTTTCTGCTTCTGGGTTAACTCACTCTTTATGATCATTTCTAGCTCAATCCATTTATCCACAAATTTTGAGAATTCCTTGTTTTTAATAGCTGAGTAGTAGTCCATAGTGTATATGTACCACAGTTTCTTTATCCATTCTTCTACTGATGGACACTTAGGCTGTTTCCATGTTCTGGCTATTATGAATAAGGCTGCTATGAACATGGTTGAGCAAATTTTCTTGTTGTGTGCTGGAGCATCTTCTGGGTATATTCCAAGGAATGGAATAGCTGGGTCTTGAGGAAGCCCTATTCCCATTTTTCTGAGATAGCACCAGATAGATTTCCAAAGTGGCTGTACTAGTTTGCATTCCCACCATCAATGAAGGAGTGTTCCTCTCTCTCCACATCCTTGCCAGCATGTGGTGTTGCTTGAATTTTTGATCTTAGCCATTCTGATGTGTGTAAGATGGAATCTCAGAGTTGTTTGGATTTGCATTTCCCTGATGACTAAGGAGGTTGAGCATTTCTTTAAGTGTTTCTCAGCCATTTGATATTCCTCTGTTGAGAATTCTCTGTTTAGTTCCAAGCCCCATTTCTCAATTGAGTTATTTGGTTTGGTAGTGTTTAATTTCTTGAGTTCTTTACATATTTTGAATATTAGACCTTTGTCATATGTAGGGTTGGTGAAGATCTTTTCCCAGTCTGTAGGCCATTGCTTTGTTCTCTTGACAGTGTCTCCAGCCTTACAGAAGCTTCTCAACCTCATGAAGTCCCATTTATTAATTGTTGACATTAATGCCTGGGCTGTTGTGGTTCTGTTCAGGAAGTTGTCTCCTGTGCCAATATGTTCCAGGCTCTTCCCACTTTTTCTTCTAACCGATTTAGTGTCTCTGGATTTATGTTGAGGTCTTTAATCCACTTGGATTTGAGTTTTGTGCAAAGTGACAAATATGGGTCCAGTTGCATTATTATACATAGCCCTCCAGTTACACCAGCACCATTTTTTGAAGATGCTATCCTTTTTTCATTGAATGGATTTGGCTTCTTTGTCAAAAATCAAGTGACCATATGTGTGTGAATTCATATATGGGTCTTTGTTTTGATTCCACTGATCAACCAGTCTGTTGCTGTGCCAGTACCATGCTGTTTTAATTACTGTTGCTTTATAGTACAGTTTGAGATCAGGTATGGAGATTCCTCCAGAGCACCTTTTATTGTACAAGATTGTTTTAGCTATTCTGGGTTTTTTGTTTTTCCATATGAAGTTCAGAATTGAACTTTCAATGTCTTTAAAAAACTGTGTAAGTAATTTGATAGGAAAAGCATTGAATCTGTAGTTTGCTTAGGTAAGATAGCCATTTTGACTATGTTAATTCTCCCGATCCATGAGCAAGGAAGATCATTCCATCTTCTCTTGTCATCTTCAATCTCTTTCTTCAGAGGTTTGAAATTTTTTTCAAACAAGTCCTTCACTTGCTTAGTTAGAGTAACTCCTAAATATTTTATATTGCTTGTGGCTAATGTGAAGGGTGTGGTTTTCCCAATTTCTTCCTCTGCAAGCTTATCATTTATGTATAGGAAGGCTACAGACTTTTTTGAGTTAATTTTGTATCCAGCCAATTTGCTGAAGGTGTTTATCAGCTGTAGGAGTTCTCTGGTGGAATTTTGAGGGTCACTTATGTACACTATCATATCATCTGCAAATAGGGATAATTTGACTTCCTCCTTTCCCATTTGGATACCCTTGATCTCCTTTTGTTGTCTTATTGCTCTGGCTAGAACTTCGAGTACTATATTGAAGAGATATGGAGAGAGTGGGCAGCCTTGCCTTGTTCCCGATTTTAGAGTAATTTCCTTGAATATCTAACCATTTACTTTGATTTTGGCTATTGGCTTGCTGTATATAGCCTTTATTATATTGAGGAAAGTGCCTTGTATCCCTGGTCTCTCCAGAACTTTAAACATGAATGGGTGTTGGATTTTGTAGGAGGCTTTCTCTGCATCTAAGGAGATGATCATGTGGTTTTTTATTTTCAGTTTGTTTATATGGTGGATTACATTGATGGATTTCCATATATTAAACCATCCCTGCATGCCTGGAATGAGCCTACTTGGTCATGATGAATGATATCTTTGATGTGTTCTCGTATTTGTTTTGCAAGTATTTTATTTAGTATTTTTGCATCTATGTTCATAAGAGAAATTGGTCTGAAATTCTCTTTCTTTGTTGAGTCTCTGTGAGGTTAGGTATCAATGTGACTATGGCCTCATAGAATGAATTTGGTAATGTTCCATCCATTTTTATCTTTGGATTAGCTTGAAGAGTTGGGTATTAGCTCACCCTTGAAGTTCTGGTAGAATTCTGCACTGAAACCATCTGTTCCTGGGCTGTTTTTGGTTGGGAGACTATGAATGATTGCTTCTATTTCTGTAGGGGAAATGGGATTATTTAGCTCGTTTATCTGTTCTTCACTCAATTTTGGCAAGTGAAATTGATCAAGAAAATCATCCATTTCCCTTAGATTTTCAAATTTTGTGGCATATATGCCTTCGAAGTAGGATCTTATGATTCTTTGTATTTCTTCAGTGTCTATTGTTATGTCTCCCTTTTCATTTCTGATTTTGTTGATTTCAATACTGTCTCTCTGCCTTTTAGTTAGTTTGGCTAATGGTCTGTCTATTGTTGATTTTTCTCAAAGAACCAGCTCTTGTTTTTCTTGATTTTTTGGACTGTTATCTTAGTTTCTAATTTGTTAACTTCAGCCCTGAGTTTGATTATTTCCAGATGTCTATGCCTTTTAGGTGTTTCTGCATCAGTTTTCCTAGGGCTTCCAGTTGTGTCGTTAAAGTGCTTATGTTTGATACTTCCAATTTTTTTTAAGGCACTTATTGCTATGAATTTTCCTCTTAGCACTGCTTTCATTGTATCCCACAAATTTGGGTATGTTGTTCCTTCATTTTCATTGAATTTCAGAAACTCCTTGATTTCTCTCTTTATTTCTTCTCTGACCCAGCTGTCATTTAGCAGTGAGTTGTTTAGTTTCCACATACTGCACACTGAGCTCAGCCAGGGACTCTGGACCCACACTGTGCGCTGAATTCAGCCTGGGTCTCCTGGCCTAAACTGTGTGGAGATTCCAGCCAGAGTCTCAGGGCCACGATTTTGCACAATGCTCAACTAGAGTCTCTGAGCCCAACCTGCAAGGCAAGTCCAGCTAGGGATCCTGGGATGAATCTGCGTGCTGACCTTAGCCTGCATCACAGCAACAGTACTGCACGGTGAGCTGAGCTAGTGTCTGAGGCAGAACTGCTCGCTGAGCTGAGCTAGTACCTCGGGCTGAGTTGCGCGCTGAGCTCAGCCTGCATCACAGCAGGGGAACTGTGGGTGATCTGAGCTACCATCTCCACGCAGAACTGCACACTGAGCTGAACTTGGGACTCAGGGGCTGAACTGTCCTCTGAGTCCAGTTTGGGTCTCAGGGTACCACGTGACCCAAATCCTGCCCAGAGTCCCCTCTCCCACAGCAACTCCCACCAGCCAGCACACCAATTGCCTCCGTCAGAGGGCTCTGAGCTGCAAACCTCTGCCACTGCCGCTGCTGCCGCTGCTGCTCCGATCTGAGAAAATCGGCTCTCCTCCCATGTGCAGGGGCAGGCAGGTCCTCTGCACCCTGGTCCCTTCGAACTGTGGAGCCCTTCTGCTGCAGTGATGTGGTAACCTCGGTGTTCCTGGTTCAGAAAGCTGTGCAATTCCCTGAATTGTTTACTGGAGCTTCTAAACAGGGTCCACACTGCCGCCACCATCTTGGATCCTCACCAATATATTTCTTAAAAGAAGAAATTCTGTATATCTTTGTGTGATTTCACAAACAAGGGCCATGCATAATGACAAACTAAGACATTTGTCATGCCAGAAAGAGGATTTCGGAGATGCAGATGCCACTAATGTTTCAATTAGAAACATGTAGCTTCCCCAATGTGAGAAAGACAAGTTTATATTTTGTTATCAGCTATTGCATTTTTATGATTGTGAGTGTGAGTGTGAGTGTGAGTATGTGTGTGTTAGATTGAACAGACCAACAGACCTAATGTAATCTCTGCATAAAAAAGTATGTTTTACTCTACACTGTCCTGGTTAATATTTCTAGCAGATGTGGACTTGACAAATGGAAAAGAGACTTCTTTTCCCTACGTATAAACTGCGCAAAACAAGGAAACCCTGAGACAATAGCTTGATTTCTAATACTTTTTGACGTATTCTAATGTCAATAAACAAAACTTCTGAAAAGTGAACTCATGTAGTTAAGAAAAGATAGCACACAAGACTGAACTGCAGCATCTTTTTCTTCTTTTTCCCCTGTTTTTATTATGTTTTATTTTTAACATACACATTTATAATATTACACATTAAAAAATACATATAGCAGGAAGAATCACAAAACAATCAAGGATCATATAAATGTTACATTCATAGTGATTTGGCTATCTGCATTTGACAAACTTGAAGTAAACATATTTCCTATCTTGTTGAGTCTAAAATTCTGAATGAAAATCAGTATTTATCATATCTCATCTCAATTAACTTAAAACAGCTATCTAGGCCTAAAAACATTAAGCAATAACCAACTAAGCTTAATTTAAAGACTAAACTATCTGGTCTTCAACCCCATCAGAGATGTGAGCAGGAACAAAATGTAAATACTTGAGTGGACCAGAAGTAGGTTGGCAAAATTCCAAAATGAAAAAATGGCAGAGACAGTTTATTCCCTAAACAGTCACACAAAACTCTCTATAGTGTTGGAGCATAATCTCCCACCGTCTAGCCCAATATATCTGACAGACATACCTGTGAGACAGGAAGTATTGAGGAATTACCTACCCTGTCTTGGCAGAGTTTGGTGGTCAACTCTGCCTACATCCAAGCTCGCCCATTCTTCCACAGAATTCTGTCTGTGGCAGAAACAAGGACATTTTGACAAGTGTCTAGTCTGCCATACTTGAAGCCATCTCCATAAAGCAGTTCTTTGATGCTTATCATTTTTGAAGTAGGTTGGGTGTTGCCAAAAGTTTTCTTGTCTTGTCAAAAAATCATTAGAATAATAAAAAAATCTTTAAATACCATATTCTGTAGGTGTCTGAGGCTTCTGAAGACCTTATTTAAGTATTTTACCTTATATATCTAAAGAATCATATCTATCTGTTAGATCTAGGATATACATTCTTGTGATAAAAATAGACTAGTATTTGACCTGACCATTAATTTTTCCACTAACAATTAGCTTGTATTCCTTAAATATCCTAAATAGCCTGCAGCATCACTTTCAAAGTTGGAAGTAAACCTTGTATTATAATTGAGTTGGATGGGTACAATGCCACAATGCCTCGTGTGTGTGTGTGTGTGTGTGTGTTTATATATATACAGTGTGTGTGTGAAGAATAATCCTAGCTTTGAATTCTATACCAATGTGTCAAAATTACACTTATTTTGCATCAATATACAAAATTCTGTACCAATGAATTTAAACAACCTCATTTGTGAGTAACAATTAAGGCTTTGAGTTGAGAAGTAGATTCAATAATCTACCTTTTGTTCTAACATCTCTCTATTTTAGGAACTGGACCACAAATGCTATCCCTGGCTTGCTTATCCATTTCCCCCAATTTTATTTGTGCCTCTTCAAATGTATTATTTGACCTAAATCAGCCTGAAGAATCCATAAGAGAACAATGAACTATTTTCTCTAAAGGGGTTCGGTAGGTTTCTGTTTGATCCCTTGTGCTACAGATGCTTATTATCATCGCGAGTTGGTTATAAGTTATTATTGGTCTTATACAGAGAGAAAACTAGGTTGGACTCAGGGATGTCTCTCTTTTCCATTCTCTCTCTTTTGTAGGTAGGTGGATAGGTGCTGAAAAGAAAGAAAAGGAGATATAAAAACATCTTTTTGTTCTTAATGAAAAAAGTTTTATTTTTCATAAAATACATTCTGACTAAGGTTCTCCTCCCCAACAAACATCTGCCTAGTATATGTGTATATTTGCGCAGACATTTATTTAACAAAATAGGATAGAAAAACTGTTATTAATTATACCCATTAGTTTTTTTAAAAACTGGTTACAGGGACTTAATAACTACCTCTGCTACTAGACACTGTAAACTCCCCACTTTCAGCAAGCATCTCTGCAGGTTTTGGTTTTTCCCCTAGAGCAGGAACCATGTTTTTATCGCTAAAGAGTCTGGGCTCTTTGTTGGATTGTTTTAATTTTCCATTGACTTTAATTATAGTACATGTAAATATGCTAAAGTCTAGGCCAAAACTTCTTAAGGCAGTCATCTTCACATGAAAGTAGCCATCACTGTTTATAATTTAGTGGTACCAGGCTGATGTAACTGCGGGGATGCATTCAGTCTCTCTCCTTCCAAGGAGAAGTGATTGGAAAGACATGCTGTGTCATAGATGTCCCTGCTCCCTTTACTGGGGACCCACATTAATCCTCAGCTCCCCATCAGGTACATCTTTGTAGGTGGCCTAGGTCCATTCCATGCAAGGTCCTTGGTTGGTGTTTAAGTCTCGGAAAGCCCTTCTGGGCCTTGGTTAGTTTGATCTCTTAGTCTTCTTATGAGACCTCGGTCACCTCCAGGCCCTTTTCTCCTTTTGGATGTGAGTCTCAGCATCTGTTTTGAAAGGTAAGGGAACATCAACCCACTCACAAAATCTTTGACCCAAAAATAACCCTGCCTACAATATGTGCAGGAATAAATATAGAGCAGATATCGCTGAGATTGATGAAATGCTCAACCAATGGCAGGCCCAACCCAAGACCCACCCTATGGGAGAGAAACAATGCCTGACATTATTAATGATACTCCACTGTGCTGGCAAACAGGAGACAAGGAAGACTGTCCACTGAGAGAATCCACCCAGCAGTGCCTCAAACACATGTGGAGGATTCAGTCTTTTAAGAAAATGCTCACACTAGTGAAACTCAAAATAAATAAATGAGATTAAAGACAGTCCGTTTACTGAATTGTAAGTAGCAGCAAAAAATATCTATGAAAATAAGCTCATTCTTTTATTACATAAGAATACTATAAAATATATCTGCTCAGTGTTCTTTAGGGACGATGATATCAGATTTACATTTTATTTCTATGCCTTCTGGTGACATTTGGCTGTCATTAATGTTTAACAGGTTCATCTGTAATATAAAAATGTATTTTTAGTATGAGCCTTGATGTTAAAGTAAGATGAGAAGGGTACATATTCCAAGGATCTTGATAACTGGAAAATGCTGTGTGTCTAAGCTCTAAGTCTTGGAATATTTTTCTGTTTTCAGGTCCAGTAATTATAAGTTGCTAAATTATATATTAAGGTTCTAGACATGCATTTATTAATATTTAGATTACTGTCTGACTCCAAATCATTCCCCAAAGTTCTAAAGCTCTTGATGTCACTGTTTCCTATAATCAAAATGATATTCATTGTTATTAAATTGTGTAAGCTGCTTATGTATTAGAGTCAAATTGATCTTCATGGTTTCAGTAATTTGAATATTTTTAAGCTAACACTATAGTGAACACCTGTGAACCAGACTCCTCAATGCCAAGGCACACAAAGCATGGAGAGCTTTTCCTATAATTGAGTTTATGCAACCCTTTTGGAAGATCTAAACCTAGGACTAAACATTTCAGTGTGGTTGAAAGTGAGCATAAGTTACATATCACTTCCAAGAAAGAGGTATGAGGAAATTCTATCGATTTTTATTTCTGCCTTTCAGAACAAAGGCAGCAAAAAGGCCGCCAAAGGACCTTGTAGGATTTGAGGAAATGGTATAATAAATAATTGAGTTACATACCTTGGGAGAAAAATTTTCACTTTTCTTTTTATGAATCTGTTTACTCTTACTTTCTTTGAATACAAACATTGTTTAATTCTAAATAAATTATAACAATGACTAAAATTCTGAGCAAATGTATTGATTGTGCCAGAAAGTCCACAACATATGGCGATATTAGGTGCTTATTCTCACTTCCTATGTGTATGAAGATATCGCTGAAGTAAATTTCTTCTCAATTTAAATTATTGCTACAGTAGATTATAGCTTCAATGTAAGGAAACATAAAAAATAGCACCCTGAAACATCATAGTCTAGTACAAGATTTATTTTGGATTCTTGGAAACTGCAAAGAAGCAGCAGTCATACTTTGATCTAAATCACTTTCTGCTCCTTGCAACAGACAGTAATATCCCAGCACGGAGGTGTGGCAGTTGGCACAAAAGCCTGCTATTACCTGAGGAGCTGTGGGCTTGTGGGAGAGGGGAAGTCAGCTTCCTTTAATGAAGTAACACCTATAGATCTACACAGCACTCTGCAGGGCAGGACTATACCAAAGTGTATTTGTGCAATACAAACTAGAATCTGAGGGAAGGAAAAAAGAATAAAGTAGTGACCTCAAAGTTGGATGGGTAATGAGATAAAAGGAGGAAAGGGTAGTTAGTTAAGTAAATATGATCAAAAATAGGTTATGAATTTTCCAAAGAGGAAAAATACCAATTAAATCAGACAACCAAGAGAATATGTTCTGTTGTGAGAAACATCTAGAAACTTACTTCTTAATTAATAACCATGGGCTTCTGAAGTTACCATCAAGTTAATATTGGTTTTTCTTTTATTTTTAATTAAATACAGTTGATTCAGATTACATACCAGTTGTTATTCTCTCACTTGTATTTTCCTGTTCTTACCTTCCCTCCCTCTTACTTCCTACTCCACTCCACTTCACCTCTGACATAAGACAACCTCCTCCCCAAGCATATGACCACAGCAATCAGACGTCATCCAGATAGTCTGCTTTCCCTTCTGCTGGGTGGCCACCAGGCCTCTGCACCAAGGGAAAATAATCAAATCTGGAGCATAAAAGTTCATGTCAGGGGCAGTCTCCAGTCTCCCCAGAACCATAGAAAAGGATCTTGATCTGAACAGTGGTGCTAGGTTTACTGTGTGCTTTGTCCTTGCTTGATGCAATAGTTGGTGGAGTCCCTACTGGGTCCAGATTCACCAGCCTTGATGATTTCCTAGTGGGGACCCTGAATGCTTTGAATCCTTACATCCCCCAATTCTTCCATAACACTCTCAGTGCTCCACCTGGATTCCAGCAACTAGTCCCAGCATCTGTCCCAACCCCCTGCTGGGTAGAGTCTCTCAGAGGGCTTGTATGTTGGGCTAATATTCACTTATAAGTGAGTATATGCTATGCATGTCTTTTTGGGTCTGGGTTACTTCACTCAGGATGAACATTTCTAGTTCCATATATTTGTCTGCAAAATTCAGTATTTCCATGTTTTTAAAAGCTGAGTAGTATTCCACTAAGCAAATGTACCACAGTTTCTTTATCCATTCTTCAGTTGAGGGACATCTAGTTGTTTCTAGATTCTGGCTATTATGAATAAAGCTTCTATGAACATAGTTGAGCAAATGTCACTGTTATTTGATGAAATATCTTTCAGTATATGCTCAGGAATATTGGGTCTTGCAGTAGCACTATTTCCACTAGAAAGTGCTAGATTGATTTCCAAAGCAGTTATACAAGTTGACACTCCCATCTACATTGGAGGAGTGTTCCCTTTTCCCTATATCCTTACCAGCTTGTGTTGTCACTTGAATTTTTGATCTTAGCCATTGTGTTAGGTTTAAAATGGAATCTCAGAGTCATTTTGATTTTCATTTCCTGATAACTAAGAATGGTGAGCATTTCTTTACTTTTTCTCAGCCATTTGACATTCCTCTGTTGATAAGTCTCTGTTGGGTTCTGTACCCAATTTTCAAATTACATTATTTGGTTTGGTTTCCGAGTTCTTTATATATTTTGGATATTAGCCCTTTGTCAGATGTAGGGTTGGTGAAGATCTTTTCCCAGTCTGTAGGCTGGTGTTTTTTCTGTTGACCACATCCTTGGAATTACAGAAGCTTTTCAGTTTCATGAGTTTTATTAGTTGTTGATCATAGAGTCTGAGCTGTTGGTGTTCTTTTCAGGAAGTTGTCTCCTGTGTCAATTAGTTCAAGGCTCTTCTGCACTTTTTCTTCTAGCAGATTTAGTGTGTTTGGTTTTATGTTGTGGTTTTTAATCCACTTGGAGTTGAGTTTTGTGCATGGTGAAAAATATGGGTCTAATTGTATTTTTCTACATGTAGACATCCAGTTAGACCAGTACTATTTGTTGAAGATGCTATCTTTCTTCCTTTGTATGTATTTGGCTTCTTTGTGGAAATCATCTGCTCATAAGTGTGTGGGTTTATTTCTGTTTCTTGTATTCAATTCCATTGGTCAAACATCCTATTTCTATGTCAGTATCATGCTGTTTTAATTACTGTTGTTCTATAGTATAGCTTGAAATAAGGGATGGAGAATCTTTTGGAAGATCTTTTATTACACAGGATTGTTTTAGCTATTCTGGGGATTTTGTTTTTCCATATGAAGTTGAGAGTTGATCTTTCAAAGTCTGTAAAGAACTGTGTAATTGTGAAGCTGTTTTGATAGGAATTGGATGGAATCTGCTCCCCATCCATGAGCATGGGAAATCTTTGCATCTTCTGATATCTTCTCCATTTTCTTTCTTTAGAGGCTTGAAGTTTTTTTTTTTTTTTTTTTTTTTTTTTTTTTTTTTTATACAAGTCTTTCACTTGCTTGGCTGGAGTTATACCAATAGCTTTTGTTATCTGTGGCTATTGTGGAGAGCATAGTTTCCCTAATTTCTTTTTCAGTCTGTTTGTCCTTTGTATACAGGAGGGCTGCTGACTTTTTAAAAATTAATCTTGTGTCAAGCTTTAGGAGAGATTTTGGGCATCACTTGTGTATAATATCATATCATCTGCAAATAGTGATACTCTTATTTCTTCCCTTCCTGATGTGGATCCCCTTGATCTCCTTTTGTTGTCTTATTGCTTTAGGTAGAAGTTCAAGTACTATATTGAAGAGATATGGAGAGAGTGGGCGGCCTTCCTTAGTACTTGGTTTTAATGGAATTTTTTTGTGTTTCTATCCATTTAATTTTATGTGGGCTATTGGCTTGTTGTATATAGCCTTTATTATATTTTGTATGTGCTTTGTATCCTAGGCTTCAAACATGAATGGGTGTTGGATTTTGTCAAATGCTTTTTTGGTAGCTAAGGAGATGAACATGTGTTTTTTTCTTTCAGTTTGTTTATATGGTAGATTACATTGATAGATTTCTATATATTAAACCATCACTATATGCCTGGAATAAAGCCTACGTGGTCATAGTGAATGATTTCTGTGATGTGTTCTTATATTCAGTTTGCAATTATTTTATTAATTTTTGCATCAATGTTCATAAGAGAAATTAGTAAGAAATTCTCTTTCTTTGTTGAGTCTTTGTGAGGTTTATGTATTAAGGTGATTTTGGTCTCATAGAATGAGTTTGGTAATGTTCCTTCCATTCCTATTTTGTGGAATAGTTTGAAAAGCATTGGTATTAGCTCTTCTTTGATGGTCTGGTAGAAATCTGTGCTGAAACCATCTATCTCTGGGTTTATTTTAGTTGGGAGTCTCTTAATGACTATTTCTATCTCCACCAGAGATAAAAGATTATTTAACTTGTTTACCAGATTTTGCTTCAACTTTGGTAAGAGAATCTATGCAGAAAATTGTCCACTTCCTTTAGCTTTTCATATTTTGTGGCATATAGGTTTTGAAGTAAGATTTGTATTTGTTTGCAAATTTGATTTGTTTCTCACATCATCCTCATTAGGAAACATCTGAGGTCATTTACTTGTGTTTCAGATATGGTAAGGTTTCAAAGGATGATTGCTTTGGGATAACTGTGTTCTGGAGATGTTATAATATTTTGGCTTTTTATTACTTTTGTTTTCAATCTGGCCTTAAGCCATCTTACTGTGTCTGGTATAAAGTGGTAGTTTCTAGTGTCATTCACTGGCTGTGTTGAGAGCAGTTGGCAGGTGAGTGGCTATAGTTTGAGACCCCTCACCTGTGGGGATAAGAGAACTCTACAGGTGGATCAGGCAGATGACCTTAGGTCAGACCTGAGAACTTTCCGTGGAACAATTGGGTGATCTGAGGTCAGATATATATGTGTTCCACATTATGGTGTTTCCTCTCAGCAGCGAGACTCAAACACTGGTGTTTTGGAGCCCACAGTTCCTTCTGAGACACAAAATTCAGGTTCTGCAAGCTCTGCCAGGCATGCAACTATTCCTTTGTGTCTATGTCTATGCTTGCAGGGACCCAGGAACTTTTCTGTGGACCCACCAGTGCTACACACAGTGTGTACCCCTCCCTCCTGGACATCAGCAACAATGGTGTTTTGTAGTTCTAAATTCAGTCTTTAGGTAGCTGTGCAGTCATAATTTTGCTGGTCAAATAGATGTGTGTTTAGTGCTGCCATCTTGGATTCTCCGAAGTTAACATTTTTATGAAATAGATGTAAAACATTCTCTGTATTCTAAGTTTATTGAAGTAACTACCTGATTAATTACTTCCCAAACTATAAAAAATACTTCCAAATGATTTTTCATAAAAAATGTGGTGAAAATATTAAAATACTTAAGCTATTCATGTAAATGATATTTAACATTTGACATAGAAAAAGCAAGATTATTGATTTCTTTTTTAAACTCTTCAAATTTCCCTGGCATAAGCACTAAGAGGACAGCCTAGTAGGATTCATACATAATGCATTGTAGAAGCCAGAGGGAAAAACAGAGCCAATAGATATTTTTTCTTTTGATGATAATATTTTACATCTGTGGTAGATTTACATGAATATATTGCCTCAAAATTTGAATGATTTCAATGTTGTTTCACTGTCATTTTTCTAAATTTATGATGGGCTTACAGGTTTTGAAAAATGACACACTGCAAACTAAAGAAGATAGCTGTTTATTTCTTCCTTATATTACTTTTGTTCATCTTTTTGCCTTGGGTATAACACTGATATGCATAAAGTTACTCTAGAAAAATGTATTGTCCCATATCTGCCTCTTCCAGTTGCAAACTCTAAGGACAGGTTTAATTAGCTGGCCTGAGATTTTATCTTGGCCCATCAAGTCTGAGCTCGTAAAGGGCAATTAAGGACAAGGGCTGGATTTCACGTTATTCAATTCTCAGTTACATCACACAGATTCAACGAAGACAGTGAGCAACAAGAACATAAGAGAGATCTGTTTATTTAAAATAGAAACAAGATAATGCTGGTCAGGTCTCTTAATGAGCCCTTGTCTGTCAACAAACAAACCTGGTTTAAAATACAACATCAGAGATGAATATCAGGATATTTTATGGTTATTTAAATATAAAGTGTGTAGGCATCAGACATACATACATTTATATATTTGTACAGTCTCAAGGCATATACGTTAACACTATATAATTTGTTTCATGTATATGTGTTATATATTCTATATTTAAATGTATATTATAACACACACATATGTGAGATATATATATATATATATATTCATTCCATATATTTTATTTATACCTTTATATTAAGGGTTTCCCCCAATTCATTAGTAAACATCCTCACATAATGTCTGATATTCCTTATTATGCCTTTTTTTCTACAAAATTTTAATGTACCTCATTCTCCTATTATATCAGTAAAATATAACCATAATATGAAAAATTTTAAAACATCTTATAACACAATAAATTTAGATAAAACAGATATAATCCTAAACTTCACTTATAAAATAATTAATTAATAATAATTACAATAGGAAAATTAAATTGAAGTGATGTTTCATCCAGGATATTGAAGCTATATAATAAAATGTGATAAATAATAATATTTTCTTTAACATTCCACATTATGAAATTAATTTGCAAATGCCAAACCATATTATATCAGAATACTAGAGTTAGCTGCAAAATATGAGATGAATAGCACTAAATAGATGAATAAATTTGAAGAAAATAGGTGAGTAGACTTTTAACACCCAGGACATAGTCTTTAAACAATACAAATAAGCATGAATTTCATAAAATTTTAGAAATTCAAAAATTCTCTTTTTTTTTCTAAAACTAACTTTTGGTTAAGGCATAGTTGAACAAAGCATGGAATAATGTAAGCTCCTTATTATCTTAGTTTTAATATAAATTATGACATATAGCATATTTGTTGAAATGCTATCAATTTTTTTGTTTCTTCTTTTTTTAACCTAAAATTTTGTAGTCCAAAGCATAGCGTAGGCCACATGATGAACTGTGTTTGTAATGATAATTTAACTTCTGTCTTTTTAATATCTCAACTTTAAATTTCTAATATATCATCATTCACCCCTATAATGTGATTATGTTTTTTTATGTTGTACTTGAGTGTTAAAAATTAAAGCATATCGTTCTTCAGCATTTATGTGTGGTATGAATTAAAACCTTTGGCAATCTCTCATTACTGTGTACAACCAATTCTATTTTCTTCCTAATCCAGGTTTATAGAAATGAACTTCAAACAACTCCCTTGGAACAGCCATCTCATACAATGTACGTCATCTGTGGTTTTCCCATGTTCACGTATCTAGTTCTCGCCTGCTCCCCCAAAGCCTTATTCCTTTAAATGCCTTACCTTCTTCCCAAGTTTTTTCATAAATTATAGAGAAACTTAATGCCAACGCTCAATAAGCTGTGTTGTTACAGAGATCTTTGCTTTGTAAAGAATAAATTATATTTCTTTTAATATAACATATTTGTGTTTATAAAATTGTAAAATTATGTAGCTAATTATGCATGTACATTGTTACTAGGGGTCCAAATTCAAAGCTATAAGTCATAGATGACACAGAAATACAAGTAGCTTCCTAAAGTCCATGAGTACCCATGCATAGTTCAACCTTCATGATCCTTCTCAGAGTATAGAGTCTTGGAGGTGACTTATATTGAGTTATTCTGTGTGACAGGATGCCATGTGTTAGAGAAATATAGTTCAAAGATGCTTATTGATGGAGTAAAAGCCTGTCCATACCATCTCATTTAACTTGCAACCACACACTGCTCCTCCAAGCTGTATCTGATACAGTTAATCACATCCTATTCTCAAGGACTATAGGCAGGAATAGTTTACTTTCTAGCCTAACATGATTGAATCGCAATGTGAACTTATTGAGCTATTGACAAAGAATGTTTAAATTCTTCATAAGTTATTTTCATTATCTCTTGGTGGTATTTTCAAATTACACATAGTTGTCTGTGGCAATAATAAATTGTGATACACATTTTGAAGGAGTTCATGGCTATTAATCCAATTAAAACTCTTCAATGTAGAATGATAACTTGCCTGCACCTAGATAGGTGCCAAACAGAAATAGCCAAAATACTAAGAATGTAACAATTATATAATTCCTGATTGTTTCATGATTCTTCTTGCTGTAGGTAGTTTATTATGTATATGTGTAATAATATAAATGTATATGTAAAAATATTTAATTAAAAAAGAAAGAAAAAGAGCAGTGTAAAACTGTTCATGATTCTGCTGTAACGCTTGGTAAACAAACAATATCATAGATTCTCAATTATTTCAGTGATATTCAGGTTAAGAGAGAAACTGAGAAATATACACACAATTTTATAAAAATAACTTTAACAAACAGAATTACATAGCCAAAAGAAAACAAGCTCAATGACATCCTTGGAAGTTCTTTGTCTCATAATGTTGTTCTAGCACATTTTTTTGTTTTTATTTTTATTTTATTTCTTTTTAATGATACAGATCCTTTGAGAATATATCATGTTTTCTGGTTTTGTATTTCTGTGAGATTTTTTTATGAGATTCATGTGGATCTCAGTGTTTTTTGTATATGTGCTTTTTCTTTGGCCTTTTCTTATATTTCTTTGTTTTGTTCCATTCTCGTTTTATTTTTGTTGTTGTTGTTCTATATGATTTTATTTTATTTTATTACACCTTAGATGCTTGTTTGTTTCTGAGAGAGATAAATGGGATGGGTCCAAATGGGAGAAGAGGTAGGAAGAAACTGGGAATTAGGGAAGTGGAAACCATAATTAGAATATAGTCTATGAAAACTCTATTTTCAATAAAACAAAAAAGAGAAGTATTAATGAGGGAAAAAGAAAGAAGAAATGAGCCTACGAAAATATCAGAAAAGCCAGGCACGGTGGTGCAAGCCTGTAATCCTAGCACTCGGGGAGGCAGAAAGAGGTCGATCGCTGTGAGTTTGAGGCCAGCCTGGTGTATAAAACAAGTTCAGGACAGTCACAGCCATGCAGAGGAACCCTTTCTAGAAAAACCACAGCTCCCCCTTTAAAAAAAATCAGAAGAAGAGATTTCCTGTAGTCATTAAATAAGAAAAATAGCTATGATATCAAAACAATGTAGAGATTTATTAGAATTTCAATCAAAGTTTAAATGATAGTCTTCAAAGAAATACAAAGTGTTAAACATTACTGGAAGCACAAAAGCACAGATAGTCAAAGCAACTCAGAGATGATGAGGATGAGGATGATGATGAGGAGGAGGAGGAGGATGATGTTGATGACGGTGGCAATGGCAATGATGATGACAATGATAAGGATGATAAATGAAAGAGGAATTACCATGTGTCATTTCAAGTTATCATAAAGAAGCATAATGAATGAGGAATCTATAATGAAACTGTGAGAGCTAATACAATAAGAGATTCACATGTAGAAAAATAATATAGATTCCTATCATTCAGGCTGTATAAAAAATCTACTCTCAATGGATCACTACACTTTTACAAGAGCAGAAAACACTGGGTAATAGTAAAAAAAAAAAAAAAACAAAAAACTGAGATTTATGATATAGATGTTCTCACATCTGAACCATGGCTTTTAGAATCCATGTAGCATGTTGCATGGCGTGGTTGTATTCACAGTGCAACATGTAATGTTGTGTGTTCCATACAATGCTGCAGTGATATAACACGATGCTAGATAGATGTAGCTTGCCAGAAACTCTTTAAATTCATTGTTTGGATGTTGCTCAGAGACACGTTACTGTTTTCAAAGTTCTACAACCCCCACATTCATTTCTGCGATACCATCTGGGGTACCGAGCCATGACTTAATAAGCTGTGATACTGAACTTGTCAACTGCTGTAGTTGCTCCCTTATCCTAACACTGAACTAGATCCGGATGCTGACTCTTAGAGGGATAATGATTCTAAAGTGTCATGTGTTATGGCCCATAAAGTGCATTAGTGCATAAAAAAGTTTAAACTTTTAAACCAGATTTTGGTAAGTATGATTTACACATGCTCTATGATATTACATGGTACAGAAAAACTCTAGTTTTTTTTTTTTTTTACTTGATATGTTTTACTATCAGGTTGGAATGAAGTAAGTACAAAAATTCAGAAATATGCCTTTACTTTTACTAAAGCATTAAGCCCTGAATAAACCAGGATACTAATGATATTTGCATAGGGAAGGACATGTGAGGGGTCTTACAATGCCTTGACAGTTCACATATAGGATCAGATTTTTTGATTTTTAAAACTCATTTTTACTGTTTATTTGACTTTCTCTCTTCTCTATTTCCCCCCAAAACCATTCCATTAAGTATTTAAGTATTTACATCTGAAAAAATATTTTAAGAACTGTTCAAAAGTGTTGTTTTGAAAATGTTGGTACATATGTGTATATATGTTCAATGTTTTCATAAAAGTATATATACGAATAGCTGAAATTAATGTGAGCTGGAGTTAATTCCAATTAGACAGCTGCTGGTTATCACCAAATATGAATGCTACTATTGCACCCTTAGAGATACCTTGCTGTGTGTGTGTGTGTGTGTGTGTGTGTATGTGTGTGTGTGTGTGTGTGTGTGCACATGCGTGTGTGTATGTGCACAAAGATTATAATAAAATAAATAAGTCATCAATTTGACATGGAGGAGGGGAAATGGAAGGGGCTGGAGAGAGATATCACAGAATATGTTGTAGGAAAGAAAGGAAAAGTAGAAATGATGTAATTATATAAAAATCTGATTTTTTTTTCAAAATTTAAAAACAAATCCTCACACTTTGAAGTGCTATTAATATGAAATGGATAAAAAAAGAGCAGTTTAATATTTTGCTTTCAAATACATGGAAATTATGGTAGGAAACCTGACGTAGAAAAGGCTGAGACAAGAGGTGATCACAGAGCCATAAAACACAATGGTGAAGCTTAGGTGTTCAGTATATGAGACCTTTATTTTTGTTATTTATTGAAAAACATTCATAATCAAATGACAAATAATTGATTGCAAAATGACAATAAAAGACGCACAATCTTGTTAAAAGATTTAAAAGATGGAAATTTGTATCTCAGTAAATATATTGAGAATAAAAAAATTTTAAAAGACAGAAATTATAACAAAAACTTTTCTCTAGATGCTTTTTGAATAGATAATCATGCATGGATGATAATTTACTCATATGAAATATTGAGACTGCATCTGTTCTACACTTTTACAAATGCTTAATTTGTACTACATTTGAAATCTTCCTAAATACCTTTTTTCCCTTCATTATCCCATTACATTTCAGTATTAATACAATTTGCACAGAATCAACATGTCTGTACCTGGATAACGAAGACAGCGACTTCAGCACTTGGTCACACACTATTTATGATGTTGCTCACAATTCTTGCATCATTGAGTTATTCCTTGTTGAAAGTGACATCTTGGTTAGCAGCAGTTTTAGTTTAAAAAAAAAAAAAAAGCACTCATTGGACGAATGTTTTAAATTAATAAAATAAATTCCACCATAGAGAAGGATGAGTGCTTATCCACTGCTGAAACAACAACAATCAAGATTAGAGAATTCACTATGAAAATCAATGTGGAGCTCCCTCAAAAAACTAAAACAAGAACTAATATGTAATCTAGTTTTCCTTCTTCTGGGGATATACCCAAAGGACTCATTCTACATCCTACTTCAGAGATATTTGCACATTTATGTTCATTGCCACCCTGTTCACAAAAAAAAAAAAAAAAAAAAAAAAAAAGAAAGAAAGAAAGAAAGAAAAAAGAAAGAAAGAAAGAAAAAAACAACAGTAAATAGAAGCATCATAGTTGTTAATCAGTAGGTGAACTGGTAATGAAAAGGTATCACATAAGCAAAGTAGAATTTTATTCAGCTTTAAAGAAAAAGAAATTAAAAAATTAGGAATGTGGGTTGATTGCCAAGTTTTGTGCTAAGTTAGGAAATTTAGGCTCCGAAAGATGAATGACACAGGATCTACGTGTGTTACAGAGTCGAATTTTCATTTTGCTTGGCTTCAATTAAAATTTATCTTCCCTAGGGAAAAACTCAGCAACTGGTTATTAAATGTGCATTTTTTAAGAGCACAATATATATTTTCTGGATTCCCTAATTGTTAAAATTTCCTTTCCTAAACTTTAGCAATTACTTTAATGCACATCTCACAGTAACATGAAGGATAGCGATATTAGAGGTTAAGGTTGTGTTCACATATACCCACATCCGTCCTGTGAATGCTTGTGAGGTTTTAGATTTTTCTCTACTCATCATTGCCATTGCTGATTTTTAAATTCATTTAATTTGAAGCATACCGAATTAATTATCTGTACCAGTTTATTTGTCATGATTTTTGAAAGCCCTCCATGATTCTGCATGGATCCATAATATTTTTACTAGTGTAATACTATTCTTTATTATGAATATGCCTTTATCTGGTTGTCTGATGAAGAACTTGTCTTTTTATGTTTTGTCTTTGTATACAGATGTTATTGTCTACCATGAAACTTACTACAAGTGTGTGTACTACTATATGAACAATATTTCATTTTGATTATATTTTTAAGTTTTTCTTATGACTATGGCTATCATTCAATACAAACCATACTTTATGACTTACCTATCTTCTTTCATGAAATAAAACACCAGTCTTTTATAATATTTTTATTAAAAGATTGTTTATATGTCATATTCAAATCTTTTGGTATCAAATGCATAACATATACATTTTGGCTTATTTATTCTGTTTATTAGTGGCCAACTGTCTTTAACCAACAGCCACAACAACAACTACAACAACAAAAAATGTCTTTTTAATAAAAATGACTTTACATGGGTGCCAGTCAGCATGGCTCTAAATATTTGGTACCAAAAGCAATGTAGGACTAGCCTGAGGAGATAGAAGACACACAACCAGATTTGTACCACCCTTCTTCTTGAGAAGAAAAACATATTCATCAGTTCAATTGAACACATTTGATCTTCATGATCCACAGGATCCATGCTGTAGTTTGTTCACTATGTGAACTCCAGTCAGCAACAGCATAGCAGATGATAGTTTATGGAGGCAGAATTTGAAGTATTAGTTTAAAGCAACACAAAAGTGTAACACTGTAGTAAATACGGTAATTTTACACTCTTGCAATGAGAAAAGATATATTACTGCTTTGATAATGAGTAAAACATTTTTACTACTGCAATTAGCTTTTACTTTAGGTCTTAAACAACAAAAGACATAGGTACATGTACAGCATAGAAAAGATTCAGCTTGTCCCATCATTAAACAAAATATGACATAGACCTGCAATTTCAGCCAGTCAGCAGGATAAGATAGGAGGATCACAAGTTCAAGTCCTGCCTGGACTTCAGAGTGAGTTAGGACTAACCTGAGCAATTCCATTATTTAAAAGGCACACAGAAATGGAGCTACGCCTGTGTTAATAGTTCAGTGATACGGAGCATTTGCCTATATCTTTAGTACTCATGAATCCTTGGGTTGAATCCCTTGTTCTGCAAGAAACAAAGAAACTAAATCAAAAGGCTCTTTAAATAAAACTTAGCAATCGGAGACGGTATTATTTCAGTTTACTGTCCTAGCTCATTTGGAAATTGTCATAATATATACTGCTGTAGAACATGAAACGATGAAATAATGTGCTATAAACTTTGATAAATTACTCTGAATTACTATTTAGATGCATGAAATGATTTAAATAAAATTTAGAGTTTATTTTACTGCTTGAAATTATAATAATTCAAAGGATACCATGGCATATTTTATCCCGGAATTCTTGGATTTACAATCTAGCAGAATCCAGAATCTGAAGCTACATAATAAGGAGCCACAGAGGTCCAATTATCTTGCCATTTGAATATACCTTTTGCTGTGACTATTTCTTAGCTGTTTGACTTTGGACAAACTACTGCTTCTATGCTTCAGTTCCAATGTCTGGTTGAGGGAAATTATCTATATCTAACTCTTTTATTTTTCTTTTTGTTCAAGAGTCAAGTTTAGTAACAAAATTTGTATAAGACTCCTAAATAAAGTCCTTACACAAATTCAATGTTCTCTACATGGTGCTGTTCTTACTGTTTTTAATGTAATAGTGTTATGGATAGTACAATTAAATTATACTTAATTTTAATAACTCTGAACTAATTTATAATAATTAGTACTTTCCATATCTTCCTGCTTTGGGTTTCCTGATGTACTGTTTTCTGAAGTTATTTGAAAAATAAAAGAAAATTAAGTAGATAAAGTTTAATTATGTGAATCACCAGTACCTACATACATAGTATGACCTACCCAACTTGTGTAATAATATTGTGTGTATATATTTTCAGCATTAAAAATTTGATATTGGGTATCAAGTCTCTTCTTGGTAACCTGCTGTCCTTCCTCTGAGTGCCACCAGGGCTCCCCCTCCAGGGGACATTGATACCCTATGAGCATATACAGGGGGAGGTAATCCCCCCTCAGGAACAGTCATTTGGGAGGGGAATAAGGGGAAAATGGGAGGGAGGGAAGAATGGGAGGATAGAAGGAGTGGGATAACCATTGAGATGTAACAAGAATAAATTAATTAAAAAATTGATATTGATATTTTAAGTGTGCACCTTCCTGGAAATGACTATTTTCGACTCACAACAACATTCCTTACTTGCCTATAGCTCCTTGTGTAGGGTAGAGGCTTCCTGGTCTTACTGATATCTACAGTCCATGTCTGTATAGAGACAGCTACAAAACACTCCTGCACATAGGCTCAGGGATCACTGCAGAAGAGGTGACAAGAAAAGCCAGAGGATCAGCAGTTTTGCTGTGAGATTGTGTCTCTTAGGAAAGTCAGAAGCTACAGCCAGGAAGTCTTACCAACTTGACTGCCCAAACAAGGAAAAAACCGAAAGCTTTTAAAGCCTGAGTATGGATCCTTTGTCTTAGTAACGTTTGGGTATTCATAATCATTTTATCTGAATCTTTCCTAAAACTACTCTTCTTTTAAAAGTGATACTTCTATGAATGTATTCACTTCTTTATCTCCTCAGTAAGTTATCATTATTCAGATTAATCTTAGTTCAGTTAAGTAGTCATAAATAAGTTTAGTATGTTTATTACTACAAAAATACCTATTAAAATCCAATGCTTAAACATGCTAGAAAATTGTATCTCAAAGGAATTTAAAAAGAAATAGCAGCATTATTTTGAATTTCTCTAAAATAAAATTGGGACAGAAATTTTATTAATGACTATCTCTTTTTCTATACATAATACTGCCACAAGTGTGGTTACTTCTGATTTCTCTCTTCAGTCCTTATGCCAGGTTTTGTGGCTATTATTATATCTCTACATTTTATACCACATCATGTTAACCTTTTAGAATTATAATTGTCCTTTTTCTTTATTAAAACTTTTTTTTTTGGTTAGTAGAAACTTTGCTTCTAATATTACAGGAGATGATATGGTGCATTTGAGCCAGACACAGTAGTATACATGTATAACCCCAAGCTGATACATGGGGATCACCCTCTATTATTCAGAAATATCCTGGCTCAAAATAAAAAATTTAAAAAGACTGGAACATAGATCAGTGGTATAGTGTTCACATAGCATGTATATGGCATAAGTTCAGTCTAAAATATCACCAAAAATAAGAGAGTAAAGAACATTCTTTTTGTCTTTTTTCTTTTTTAATTTAAGTAATTTATTAAGATCACATGTCAATTATATCCCCTCACTTGTAACTTCTAAATCCCCTCACTCTTTCATCCTATTGCTCTCCCCTAGGTGTGTGACAAAAGATTACCTCCTCCCCCATCATATGATCACCACCTATCTGGTCTCATCCTGGTAGCCTACTTATTCTTCTCCTGAGTGCCATCAGGTGTCCCCATCAAGGGGAATTGGTCAAATAGGGGACACCAGAGTTCATGTCAGAGTCATTCCCTGCTCTCCACAGAACTGTGGAGAAAGTGCTGTCCATTGGCTAGATCTGGATAGGGATTCTAGGTTTACGGCATGCATTGTTCTTAATTGGTACAGTAATTTGAGCAGACCCTACTGGTCCCAGATCTGCCAGCCTTAATAGTCTTCTTCTAGGTTTCTAGGACCCTCTGGATCCTTCTATTTCCCAATTATTCCTTATTTCTCTCACTTGGAAGCCCAGTAGGAAGTCCCAGTATCTATCCCAATCTCCTGCTAAGTGAATGCTTTCAGGGAACATCTGTGTTGGTCTAGGGTTTAATTATAAGTGAATATATACCATGTGTATCTTTCTGGGTCTGGATTAACTCAAGTGATAGCACATGCTGGCAAGGATGCAGAGAATGGGAAACACTCCTCCATTGCTGATGAGAGTGCAAACATGTAAAACGACTTTGGACATCAATCTGGTGCTTTCTCCGAAAACTGAGAATAGGGCTACCTCAAGATCCAGCTATTCCATTCCTTGGAATATACCCAGAAGATGCTTCACCACACAAGGACATAGATTAAACCATGTTCAGAGCAGCCTTATTTGTAATAGCCAGAACCTGGAAACAACCTAGCTGTCCCACAGTGGAAGAATGGATAAAAAAACTGTGGTACATTTACACTAGGGAATACTACTCAGCTATTCACAAAAAGGAAATCCCTAAAATTGCAGGCAAATGGATGCAACAAGAACACCCTTTTTATCATGGGAAAGTAATGAAAATCAGAGGGAATGAGAAATTGAAAGACAACAAAGAAGAGGAGAGAAGAGGAGAGAGGAACAATTCTGAAACTTTCTTGAGAGGACCTCTTCTCAGGAAAGGTAGAAACTTGAAATAAATGAAAATGTGATGGTTAGTTTTCTGTCAGCTTGATACAATGTTTACTTACTTGCTCTACAAACAAGACTGTAAAGCATTTTCATCAGGTGTTTCATATGGGAGGGACCACTCTGTGTGAAGTGACAGCCGTAGAAAGTTGTTCCTGGATTCTGTGAAAGAGAAACCTGAGCAAATCATTAGAGCCAACCGATAAAAGCTATCCCCCATGGCTTCTGAGTCAGTTCTTGCCTCAAGTTTACTGCTACGCTCAATGATAGACCATGATTAGGTGTGTGTGATAAACAAACCCTTTCTTTCCAACTTTATTTTGGTCATGATGTTTATCCCAGCAATAAACAGCAAATTCAGACATGCATAAATTAAATAGCCCAATACACATACATATATTATATGTACATATTGCTTAAAAAGTGAAAAATAAAAAATTGATATAAGATTTATAATTATATAATTATATAAATATCTCTTTTGTGATATACAATATTTTATATAACAAAAGCTTTTAAAGTCCATTATATATAAATACATGCCAATTTTATCCTTATTCTAAATACTTAATTCTACACCTTAAATTGGAAAGAAAATGAGTAAAAGAAAAGCACTTATTCATATTTATCTAACAAAAGAAGATTGATGAAAACTATTGGATTCTTTTAAATGTTAAAAAAAATACTTTACATACATTGCTAGGAGTGTGAATATATTTTTGATGGCAATCAGGCCAAGATAAGTTCTCTCTAGGGAAGTTAAAATACAAAATGATAATATGTGAAGATAAAAGAAATAAGAATATGGAAAGAGAAATCATCAAAGTGTCATTTAACAGTTGAACTGCTTTGGAGTAGTTGGTCATGCTTTAGGTTTTGTAAAAACAGTTTTCCTGTTCAGAGCGTGAGATGATTGACTGCTACCCACTTCTATTTAGGATTCTGCTTTTGCAGATTTCCTGGCCCAGGAGCAGAATTTAAAGACTTTTAAGTTTTAAGAACCAACATTGGTTTAAAGTTTACTGCCTGTATTGTCCTTGGCTGGTGCCTTAGTTTGAGCGGGACCCCTGGGCCCAAATCTGCCTATCATAATGTTCTCCTTGTAGGTTTCTAGGACTCTCTGGATCTTTCTACTTTGCTATTCTCCCATGCTTCTCTCATCTAGAGTGTTGGTGGCACTCAGAGGAAGGACAGCAGGTTGCCAAGAAGAGACTTGATACCCTATGAGCATATACAGGGGAGGAAGTCCCCCTCAGGACAGTCATAGGGGAGGGGAAAAGGGGAAAATGTGAGGGAGGGAAGAATGGGAGGATACAAGGGATTGGATAACCATTGAGATTTAACAAGAATAAATTAATAAAAAAAAACATAAAAAAGGGAACCTATATTGGCATGTGAGATAAAACAGAGTATGCATGGTATGGATGCATGGCATATATTGACAACAAATATTACAATAGTATAAAATAAAAATCTCCAAATATTTTCAAAGGGAAAAATGATTGCTGTAACATCATGGTTCAAGCAGGCAGATAAAGACACCTAGTGATTTTGACATATCGTTCTTGATAAGTGACAGTTTTGACTCTCTCAGTTCAGATGTTAGTCACTGGAAAAAAACTACCCAGTTCTAAGCATCCCAACAAATAAGAATTCCATTCTGACAGTGGCCATAGATTGGATCACGTTATGATGATTTATAGTACAAAAACTGAAGGGTATTTCTTAAATTTTGTTTGTTTGCCAGACATCTTATAAAACAGTAACTATTTATATAAATCAGGGTACTAGGTAAAGCTAAATCCACAAATGGCTTTACGTAGAGGAAAACCAATAGAAATTAATGAAACAGAACAGTAAAGTCACTAGTGGAATGTTCTAAATGAGAAACATCTTCAAAACATCCTGAGAGTAAAACCAGAATTAAAGCACTTGTAACCTTAGCAGGAGAACATCGCCCACTGAGTCAGGTAAGCACGGCTCACTGACCCTACAAGCATGTGTCTTATTTATGGGTCTGCACCAGTTCCTCTCCACATATATTAAAATTGTTAGCGTAGTGATTTTTGTTAGAATCCTAACAGAGAAAGTGGGTATGTCTCTGATTCTTTTTGCCTGATCTTGAGACTTTTTCCCTCCTATTACAATGCCTTTTCCAGCCTTATCTTATTGTATCTTGTTTTGTCCTGTTTGGCTGTTATCTCTTGGGGACCTGCTATATCCTGAAGAGGAAAGAGGATAAATAAATCTGGGTGAGAGGGAAAATGGAATGGCAGGATGAGAATGAGTGTTGGGAGAGGAAACTGTGGTTAGGATATATTATATGAGAGAAGAATCTATTTTCAGTAAAAATAATTTTAAAGCACTTGTAATATGTATTTTTTAGGTACCATCTTTTCATGAAACAAGTGGCTGATATTAGAGGGGTTAAATATAATACTGTAGCTACTTTAAAATTTTTTCTCTAAGTCTATCAGCTGAAGAGCTTTGGTGCATTGCTCTGTGGGTCACCGGCACTAAAGATTGAGACCAGAACTCTCACCATTCACTACAGAACACTTACTACAAATGATATTCTAACATGAGATGGCACTCCCTACTTTGAAAGTTAGGCAAGCAAATTTTTATTTGTTTATTTTTATCTGTATGATCTATTTATATAGAAAAGAATTGCTAGCTAGGAAGCAGATCAGTATTATATGTCCAATATATTTTTCAGTTTTTTTTAAAAATTTGGTCATATGTGCCTCCTGATTGACTTTAATAAGATGATAAGTAGATTTCTCCTATATTTTTGATGGATTTCTTACAGTCTTACTTCAAGTTGGCTGCTGTCAGACTGCCAGGGTGCCAAGGGGAAGTAAAGGTAGGAATATTAGCTTTCTTAATCATTAACATTCAAACATCCTTAAAGAAGATATTGTTACATTGGGACATCATCAGGAGACTTTAAAATATTAAATCAAAACAGTTAAAGAGAAATGTATGACAGTAAGCTCTAAACAGTTTATGCACAGAGTAGAGAAAAGAGACAGAGAAGCCTTTCTAGCTTTGTCTGATAGAAACACAAAGACTATCTCTGCCTAACACTAAGTTCACTGACCTCTTCACAAATCACATTAATTTACCAAAATACAACAGTTTCTAAGGCTACTTTGCTTTATCCTACTCTAAGTGTTAATATCATTACTTTATTAATTTGGAAGAAGATATAATAAATCTTTCATTAGAAAGTCTTTCATTTTTGGAGGGAGGGACCATTATAATCTGAAGAGATAAGTGACATCAATTCATAAGTTCAATTAAGTTATATATACATATTTATAATTATATATAGTTAAAATTTATGTATAGTTAAATATATAACTAAATATATTGTTATTTATTGTGACAGAATATTTGCCACTGATGTTATAAACACTATATCAAGGGATTTAAAAAAATATTTATTTTTAATGTATTCACTCTACGTCCAGATTGTAGCCCTCTTCCAAATCTCTTCCCAGTCTCACTGTCTATTCCTCATGCACCCTCCCACTGCCCCCTGGCCTCATTAAGAGGGAGCCCTCCTACCCTATTGTCTGACTTCAGCCTATCAAGTTTCATCTGGACTGCCTGTATCCTCTTCCTCTGTGGCCTGTCAAGGAGGCCTCACCAGGGGGAATAGATCAGTGAGTGGATACCAAAGTCCATGTCAGAAACAGCCCCCACTCCTAATATTATGGGACCCACAAGGATATGGTACTACCTATCAACTACATCTGAGCAGTGGGTCTATGTCTTCACTATGCTTGGTCCTTGGTCTCTGCAGTGTTCTCATCCTCATAACTTCCCCCACACCTGGTGCAGAATTATTGGCTCCATTGGCCTCCTTCTGAACCTCCTGTACACTCCAGGTCTTTGTATACCCTCACTCCTCCATAGGACTCCCTGAACTCCACACCACAGTTTGGCTCTGAGTCTCAGCTTCTGCTTTGATTCCCCACTTGGTGGAGTCTTTTAGAGGATATCTATGGTAGGCTCCCATCCTGTTCCTTCTCTTCAACTTCTTCCAGTGCCTATTCTATTTGACCTTCTGAATTAGAATTAAGCATCCTCCCTAGGCTCCTTCTTATTATTTATCTTCTTCAAGTCTGTGTATTGTAGTGTGGTTATTCTGTATTATGTACCTAATATCCACTTAAAAATAGTATATACCATGCATGTCATTCTGGCCTGTGTTACCTCACTCAGGATGGTCCTACCTAGTTCCACCCATTTGCCTGGAAATTTCAAGATTTCCATGTTTTTAATAGCTGAGTGGTATTCCATTATATAAATGTACCAGTGTATCCATTCTTCATTTGAGGGATATTTTGGTTGTTTTCAGTTTCTGGCTATTACAAATAAAGCTCCTATAAACATAGTTGAGGAAATGTCCTTTTTGTACGGTAGAACATCTTTCTGGAATGTGATATATCTGGGTCTTGAGGTTGCATATTACCAATTTTCTGAGAAAGAACCAGATAATTTTCCAAGGTAGTTATACAAGTTTATACTCCCACCAGTAATGAAGGAGTGTTCCCCTTTCTCTACATCCTCACCAGTATGTGTTTTTGCTCTTACCCATTCTGCCTGGTGTAAGAATTGTTTTAAGTTGCATTTCTCTGATGATTAAGGAGGTTGAGAATTTCTTTAAGTGTTTCTCGACCATTAGCTGTTCCTCTGTTGAGAATTCTCTGTTTAATTCTGCACCCCGTTTTTTAACTGGATTATTTGGTTTGGTGCTGTTTAATTTCTTGAGTTCTTTATATATTTTGGATATAAGCCATTTGTTAATTGTAGGACTCGTGAAGTTCTTTTCCCAATCTGTAGACTGCCGTTTAATTCTGTTGGCAGTGTTCTTTGCCTAACACAAGCTTTTCCATTTCAAGAGATCCATTTTATTAATTATTGATCTTAGAGCTTGAACTGCTGGTGTTCTGTTCAGGAAATTGTCTCCTGTGTCAATGAGTTCAAGGCTCTTCCCTACATTTTCTTTTGAATAGATTTAGTGCGTCTGGTTTTTTGTTGATGTCTTTAATCCACTTGGACTTTAGTTTTGTGCAGGGTGGTGAATAATGGTTTATTTGAATTTTTCTACATTTGGACAGCCAGTTAGACCAGCACCATTTGTTGAAGATGCCATCTTTTTCCACTATATGATTTTGTCTTCTTTGTCAAAAATCAAGTGTCCATAGGTGTGTAGATTTATTTCTGGGTCTTTGATTTAATTCCATTGATCCAACTGTCTGTCTCTATGCCAGTACCATGCAGTCTTTACTATTGTACTATAGTACAGCTTTAGACCAGTGATGGAGATATCTCCCGAAGATATTTTATTGTGAAGGATTGTCTTAGCTTTTCAAGTTTTTTCTTTTGTTTTTCCATATGTAGTTGAGAATTGCTCTTTCTAGCTTTGTAAATAATTTTTTTTTGCATTTTATGGGAATTGTATTGAATCTATATATTGATTTTATGAGATGTCCATTTTTACTATGTTACTCCTACTTCTCCATGAATATGGGATATCTTTCCATCTTCTGATATCTTCTTCAATTTCTTTCTTCAGAGACTTGAAGTTTTTTCATACAAGTCTTTCATTTGCTTGATTAGAGTTACACCAAGATACTTTATATATTATGTGGCTATTATGAAGGGTTTTATTTCTCTAATTTCTACAGGTTTTTTGAGTTGATTTTATATCCAGCCACTTTTCTGAAGGTGTTTATCAGCTATAGGACTTCCTTGGTAGAATTTTTAAATACATAAATCAATGTAAATATGAATATAACTATGATTTATGAGTGTTCATAATGAACATTATAATCTGTAAACAGTGATACTTTGAATTCCTTGTAACATACCTGAAATATGCTCCACCACACAACAAGGACATTTGTTCAACTTCATAGTATCCTTATTCTTAATAGCCAGAATCTGGAAACAATCTAGATGTCCCTTAGTTGAAGAGTGGATAAATAAACTGTGGTACATTTAGAATATGGATACTATTCAACTATTAAAAACAAGAAAATCTTAAAATTTGTAGGCAAATGGATTGAACTATAAATGATCATCCTGAGTGAGATAACCCAGACCCAGAAAGACACAAATGGCATGTACTCACTAATATGTGAATATTAACCCAATATGGATGTCCTCTGAGAGTCTTCACTCATCTGGGGATTGGAACAGATGCTAGGACTTGCTATTGAACTCCAGGTGAGAGTGGTATGGAATAGTGGGGAAACAGAAGGACTCAGAGGGTCCTAGAGTCCCACAAGAAGACCCTCAAGGCTGGTGTATCTGGACCCAGGGGACCTGCACAAACTGCTGTTGCAACCAAGGACAATGCATGCAGTAAACCTAGACACCCTATTCAGAGCTAGCCAATGGACAGTTCATTCTCCAAAGTTATGGGGATAGTGGTGACTGTCTCTGACATGAATTCTGGTGTCCCCTATTTGACAACTTCCTCTTGGTGGGGAGACCTGTTGGCTCTCAGAGGAAGGAGAAACAGGTTATCTGGAAGAGAGCTAATAGACTGTGATCATATACTAGTGGAGGAGGTCCCCTTCTGTCACATGTCTAAGGGAAGGGAATAGTGTGAAAGAGGAGGGGGGATAAGGGGAAGATGCAGGTGAGGGTGTAACAATCAGGATATTGTTTAAAATAAATTATTTTAAAAATAAAAAAATTTCAATAAGTGAATAAAAGTTACTTTTATGGAGGATCAAGATAGACAGACCATTTAACCTAGAGTGCCCCATTTTAATCGACAAGGAAAGACAACAAACCCCACTAGTTTTTCCAGTTACCTGGGAACAAATGCTGGAAAATGATGAAAATTCACAAAATGAACAACTGGTCTGGAATCCTGTTAAAACACAGTATTTTCAACATTTTATAGAATTAATGGTAACTTATGGAATGTTCACATTCTATAAGCATCCAAAGATCACTGAAGGAAGACCCCAGACTCAAATAGTAAGTAAAAGGAGGCTGTTTATTGTGGAAACACAGCCTGTATACAGGGGCCAACCATCCATACAAAATGTCGGCAACTCCAAGGAGAAACTAGCAGGCCCTTTTAAAGGCTTCTAGGTGGAATGCTATCTGTGGCTACTTGACTCTACCTGGTACTGGCTGGTGCCTTTGGAAGAGGATGAGTTCTTGTGGAGTCTACTTGGCTTTAGCGATGGGCCCTTTAGCAATTTCCTATCCTTTTAACCCTATAGAATGTGAATGCCTAGCTATCTAGTTTAAAAGGTAAAACAAAGCTAGCTCTTTTTAAAAATATATTTTATTTATTTATTCATATTACACCTCAATGGTTATCCCATCCCTTGTATCCTCCCATTCCTCCCTCTCTCCCATTTTCCCCTTACTCCTCTCCCCTATGACTATGACTGAGGGGACCTCCTCCCCCTGTATATGCTCATAGGGTATCACGTCTCTTCTTCGTAGCCTGCTGTCCTTCCTCTGAATGCCACCAGGCCTCCCCATCCAGGGGACGTGGTCAAATATGGGGCACCAGAGTTCGTGTGAAAGTCAGACTCCACTCTCCACTCAACTGTGAAGAATGTCCTGTCCATTGGCTAGATCTGGGTAGAAATCTAGCTCTTGATATGTGTGGATTTATAAAGTTTTAATTGTACATTGATAAACAGAAAGATGGAATAAGAACTCCCGGATATAGGTTGAATAATGCTTTATTGACTTTATGTTTTTGTATGGCAATGATGTAGCAAAACCAGCTGCTGAAAGACATTGGATTATAGAAAATAAACCTTACTTAATTAAGTCAGTTTATATATTTAAACATGGTTTAACATCATAATTAAAGTCATGGACTATGTTATGTTGGGGAAGAAGTTTTTCCTATGTTTCCATAGGGGATGAGAGACTATATTCCATCAAAATTGATAAAAATCCAATCTGAACATGAGACACTTCCACATGAAAAGCAGAACTCAAGGAAGGAAAAGACACAGAAAGTCAGCAACCCAGAGGACAGAGAAAGATTACCCCCCTAGATAGGAACAGCTCAACAAAGTGGCTGAAAAGGATAAATCCTTCAACAGATTGGCAGACTGAAAAGCACTGATGATGAAAGGCACATTTGCTGAAGGGCAAATGATCAGGACCACAGTTGAGAAAGATAATCACATCAGTGAGTCTTCCTAAGGGCATTCAGATGGTTAGGTTTGAAGACTGCTTTTTGTTTCTGTTTAATAGGTAAAGTGTATACAATTTTTAGCTTAAACAGGAAGTGGGAATTTGTAGAGGAATTTTAATACAGCAACATGATGGCTCTGACAAGGGATCACATCTATAGCTCTCCTAGATCTATATAATCCAGCCAGAATGCACACATGCCATGGATTACAGTAAGCTCTGGCTGGAACACAAACATGCCCTAAGTACGTACCTTTAACAATAAAGCTAAGGTTATTTTGTAGAAGGAAGCAGCCACACTTGAAAGTGACATCTGAGAGACAGTTTGTCAATAAGCAGAGAATAAGGGACGGCAGAATGCTCAGCCTTAAATGAAGCCTCGATATCACACTTCCACCCTTCAAAGTCCATGGATTATCACAATAGTTTGATGAAAGCAAGAAAAACATGTGGTGGACATAGAAAGACCCTACACATATGACCTCACACTGATTGTGACTGCATGTGCAAGACCCGTGCAAGCCCGACCGAGAAAGACCAAATCCAACATGAAGAAGGGAGCTGTTCACAAAGACCCAAGCCTTAGCTGATAACTATTCACAATTAATAGCTAGTAACTGTGAATAGCGAGGGCCAGTTTTATTTAAGTATTTTGCCTCTGGTATGTTGACCATGCTCCAGAAAAAGGCCACACAGCCAAGAACACATCATCAACCCAACTATGTCCTGGTGGGTGCAGAAAGGAATAGAGTAGAAGAACAAAGGGTGGGAAGGGATGTGGAGGATGAATCTTGAAGGAGTTGGGGGAGGGGTGGAAGTGACCAAAGCACATTGTACTGAATTCTCAAAGAACCAATAAATTTATTTTAAAGAATAGTTCTTTTTTCCACAAATAACAGAATATCTTCAAAGTGGTATCACTGAAGAACAATGCACAATAGTCAATTTAAGTCCTTTTCAGAAGATACACTTTAGGCTAAAGGTTATAGTCACAAGTAAAATATTAGCAGTTTTTAATTATATTAATGTATCTTAATGGACAAAGTAGCTGTGAATATTTAGAAGGTACAAGTTGGCATTTAAATAAATGTCCAGAGTGTATAATAGGTCACTGTAATGAGTATATTCATTTTTTTATTCTTGAATACAACACTTTCAAAACAACAGACAGAAATACAGAATAATATCTTTTGAGTATGTTTTTGCTAAGATTATTGGACATGATTCCAAACACATAGAAAACTAGTGTGGCTGCTCATACAAAAAAAAAATCACCTCTGCCTCAGAGAAAATTCTATAGTGAAAAATAAATGAAGAAACTGTGCAATTGGCAAAAGATTATTACTATACAGAATCTGATAGGGACAAAATAATGAAAATATTGTAATGAAAACAGATATAATTTACCATGGTGTTCTGAGAAGTGAAGTATAAATGAATTATAATAAAATCTTAAATGATTGAATAGATAGAAAAGTCCTATAATGAATGAAAAAAGTTAATCCTGAATTGTATAAGAATAAAATCATGTACTTTTAATTACTTTTCAGACTTTAGCCTGTGTACAAACTCAGAATCAATTTAATGAAAAGAAAGCTAGCTGGGTCTCTTTGGTGAAATACCTTGGAGTACTGACAAAATCCATATGATTGATAGTTTTTTCATTCTCTCCAATGGTATCTAAAACCTTGTCTAGGGTAGTCAGATTTTAACAAACAGTGTAATTAGACTTTTTTGATTATTTCTAATCACTAGCTCTGAATTAATTCATATGGCTAGAAACCCAAAACATGACGGTGAGCCACCAGTCACAAACTTGTAGAGTTCAAGAGATCAATAGAGTTTTAGGTTACATCTATCACAATTGATATGTCAATGTATCTTATGTTTGATTCTGTAGTTCTTGAACATATCATTGGAATAGAGAAACTCTCCAAGGTACAGAATCCACCTTTGTTTCTTCAGGCATTCTTAATTTGAACTGCAGCCTTGAACTACATTACATTCTAAATAAGGGCAAGCTTCACTTAAGTTAAGCCCTGAGTAGATCACAAAGAATGATTTCCCCAGACAAGAGTCTACTTTGGATTTATTTGCACTATAGAGACTTCTGTATCTATAGCGTGGGAGCCCATATTTTTGTTTTTTTTAATTAATTTATTCTTGTTACATCTCAATGGTTATCCCATCCCTTGTATCCTCCCATTCTTCCCTCCCTTCCATTTTCCCCTTATTCCCCACCCCTATGACTGTTCCTGAGGGGGATTTCCTCCCCCTGTATATGCTAATAGGGTATCAAGTCTCTTCTTGGCAACCTGCTGTACTTCTTCTGAGTGCCACCAGGTCTCTCCCTCCAGGGGACATGGTCAAATGTGAGGCACCAGAGTACACATCCTTTTGGGACTCTAAATGAGAGAATCATAGGAGAATAGCAAAGTAGAAGGATCCAGAGGGTCCTAGGAACCTACAAGTAGAACATTATGATAGGCAGATTTGGGCCCAGGGGTCCCGCTCAAACTAAGGCACCAGCCAAGGACAATACAGGCAGTAAACTTTAAGCCCCTACCCAGGTCTAGCCAATGGTCAGAACATTCTCCACAGTTGAGTGGAGAGTGGGATATGACTTTCTCACATACTCTGGTGCCTCACATATTTTCAGTTTTGTTTTTGTTAACCTTCAGTATTGTGTGGCCAAATTCCACAATATACATCAAGGCAAAAACTAATAATTTTTAAAATAAAATAACTGTACAGGGTTTAAGATACTTAGATTTCTCATAATGAATACAACTCAAAGTCTATTATATGATTCTTACATGGCTTCTTACCTAAAATATAGGAATTTTCATTTTTCAGAAACTTTTCAAGAAATTCATTAAAGAAATGGAGGAACCCAACACTCAGTTCAGCAAATGTATGTTGTTCTGTCTTCTCTGGCATTACATTAGATATTATTAATGCACAACACACAAAGATATCATTTCACTGATCCAGAATTTTCTTCTGGAAGGAGATATACAATAGATGTGTGATATTCAGAAACACTCTGTAACATCTGGATACATTGAAAAAGTAGATTTGAGAAAAGACAAGGTCTTATGTACTATGAACAGTGTTTTAAGAAATTGAAAGTGATGGATAAACGAGTCTCTCATTTCATTCAAAAAACCGTACTTGAATACAATATTTTTCAAAAACTGAACTCCTGCATGTGCCACCTCAATGACATAACTAAAAAGTAACATGATTAGAAGAAGTTCCAATTGATATATACCTTTAAAAAGTTGTGACAAAAATGGGCATTATTATTGTATTATCTATGATTATAAACGTACAGCATATTGTATCATTAAACTTGATGATATTAAAGACAAATATATAACCTCAAAAAATGGAAACCACAAAATAAATAACAATATGCTATGTGTTTATTTTAGTTACCTTAAAATTATCCATTGACAATAAATTTATTTGAAAACTTTAAACAGACTTATAAAAAATTCAACCCAAACAATATTTTGAATCACCGTTTAATATTATGATATTATTTTAGCTCATTGCAATGAATCATTCAAGAAAGAATTTGGGGAAAATTAATTTATTACTTTGAAAATTTATAAAAATAAGAATTAAAATATGTAGGTCATTTCACATGTAGTGACATATGAAATTATAGTTAAAAATAAAACATTACTTATTGTTATCATCATATTAAATTTTACAAAATATTTCCAAATACTGGGAGCCTTTTTCAGGTATATCTGTAATTGAAAGAAAAATTATAAATTTATTTACATAAAATTACATCATTACATGTTATCACTTTCACTTGAACTTTGCCTTTACTTCAGGTAATACAAATAATGTGTAAAATAAATTATTTTTATAATACTAGTTATAAACTTGCTAGACAAATTTTTAAAATACTGAAATATTTTGTAAAAAATCATTTGTATTAAGAGAAATTGTAACTTTTTACTTTCAATACAATGATTTAAATTTATTCTCCTTTAAATAGCTATATTATACAAACAGTTGATAATCACAATACTTGGGACTTGTAAATATTTATTCTGTGTTAATATGAAATATTTTTATATAAGAGTTCTTAGATGATGGTGTGCAGGGTAGCTTCTAATTAAAATCTAACCTTTCTAGAGTTTGCAGTAGAAATGATATTTAAACTTTATAAAACTTTTGGTTGCCATAGTAATATTTCAACATTTTACATATTTTCTCACATTATATACTAAATTATAGTAGAACTATATTTAATTTTTTCATGTTTATTCTTCATAGGATGAAGCTATTGTGTGTGAAAATCTGCTCTTGAATCGTTTCAGCATTAAGTGAAAGAATACTTTTAGCTTTCAATTATCATTTAAATATTTAAGTTAATTAATATGCCCCATAACAAGAATGTCAAAATATTTCTAGTGTATGTAATATACTATTTAATTATCTTAATTGTTTTCAATAAGATTTTGTATCATATAGTATAACATTTTTAGAAGTAGATATTTGCTTTGTGTAATGAAAACTAATGACTGTCTTGCCTGCGATTACTCACTATTATAAAACTCTTAAATAATTAAATGCAAAGAAAAACAATTTTTTTACTCCTCTTTCCAGAGATTTAATCCACTGGTTCTTTAGTTCCACTCCTTCTAAGAGAAGTTATGTATATCTTTGCTGTAAAGAGTACAAACATAACAAAAAATGGTAAAGCCATATTAGGCAGAGATCCCAAAATCAGCAGTTTCAAGTCTCATGCTTAGCCAGACTCACATTCTAGAAGGCAGCTCTGGTTCCTGCACTGGCTTCTTCCTATAACCTCCTCTTATATCAACTAGGCAAGCAGTGCCACAACAGTCTAAGTGAAGATGTGGTCCAAACTGACATGCGTTCGTCACTGACATCTCCCATCTCCCATCTCTCCTCCTTTCCCCCCGTGTGTCCTATAAAGCCACCAGACAAACAGATGGATGTTGTTGCTATTTTTTTTTCTTTTTAGCTATTTTACTTGAGTTCTTATATCTACCACCCTTCTTCATCTCAGTCCCTTCTAACACCCCAACATCAGGTAGGGGAGACAGAAAGTTAGAGGGAAGAGGGTACATAGCTCTCTCTTTAGACTACTTTGTGCTGATTAGGGTCATTAGGTTCCCTGGGCCAAGCTCAATATTCCTAGTCAGGACATCTCCAATTTCTTGTCAAATTGCAACAACCAGTCGGCGGAGGGTGTGGGGGTGTGGGGATGTGAGGGGGGTGGCAGAAGATGCCTTCTACTTCCTTCTCCTCTTCCTTCTGTGCCCTCACCCGCTCTCTAGACTGGCATTTATACCCTCTCCAAAATCCTCAGAATTTTGTGCAGGGTAATAATTATGGATCTATTTGTATTCTTCAACTGCAAACATCCAGTTAGACCAGCATTATATGTTAATGATGCTTTCTTTTGGTGGTTGCATGGTTTTGGCTTCTTTGTCAAAAGATATGCTAACCAGAATCACTGACTAAAGAGAACAGTAGCTTCTAAGATACAACTAGAATGGGTTAAAAAAAATGGAAACCATCAGAAATCCAGAGAACCTATAAAAAACAATAATGCAGTTGGCTATATAGCCATCCCTGGACAGTGGCATTTTTGTGCAAAGCTTATGAAAAACTGTCTTTGAGGTCCAAGAGGCATGCGTTGAATCCTGGAATGTCTCAGTCCTTTCTGGCTTCTGTCATATTGATGCTTACCTGATTTCAGTAAGTGTCCACCTGTATGTTGCCCTTGCATGGCATTGGTTGCCTCTTTTCCTTGCAGTGGCATGCCTATCGGCTTGTGTACTAGTTCTTAAAGAACGGTACATCTATCTGTAGCTCTGCATGTTTGAAACTGAGGAATTTACCAGAAAATTGAAACACCTACAATGTTCATAGATTGGTAAGATTAACAACAACAGTAATCTATATATTCTATGAAATTTTCATCAGAATTCCAATGAAATCCTTCACAAAACTACAACAATATTTTCAAAAGTTTATTTATTCATTTCACATCAGAATTTCATCTCCCTCCCTCCTTTCTTCTTGCTCCACCCCCCCCCCAAAGTCTTCACCCTTTCCCCTCTCCCTTTCTCATCAGAAAAGTGAAGCCACACACCCTTTTCCCTGCATTATCAACCCATCCTAGCACCTGAAGGCACATCGCGACTGAGTGGGTCCTCTTCTATTGATGCCAGGCAAGGTCATTGCTACAATTCAATCCTTGTTGTAAAGCAAGTTCTTCATCAGAGACAACATGATAAAACAACAGGTGAGTAAGCTTGAAGTTGTTTGAAAAGTATGTTCAATCATGTATTGAATTATTTGGTATAAATTATTTTGACTGTGTCATAGGTTAGTTGATTCTGAACACACAATGTAAGTATATTGTGCAAGGTGTCCTTGAACTTCCAACCTTTCTGCATCAACCTCTCAAATACATTACAGATGTAGGTTCTCACTTCATATAATGTAGAAAAAATCTAGTTTATGAATATGCATCATTTAAAATGAGTATGAGTTTGGTGGTTGTTGTTGGCCAATGGGTACATAGGTAATAATTGAATATAACCTGTGTTCTAAAATCTTTTTTTTTTTTTATATTTAGTTTGATTTTGGAATGACAGGCCATGATTCTAATATAAAAATAAAATGAGAATATTGTCAATTTATATATTTTCCTATAAATTTAAATAATTTATATTGAAGATAGAGTCTTTAAGGTTCAAAGTAAAAAATAAAAAATAAAAAAAACAACAAAAACATCCACCAAAAATAAGAGACACTGAATAAACAAACAGTTTACAAGACTCAGGAATTTCATATAAATTATAAGACTCATGTTGTCTCCCTCCACAATTTTATGTATATAATGACATGTGGTACCAAGGGAAAATTTTTGGCCAATTCACTGCCTGTAAAGCCTTCAGAGACTCAAAGGATGCAGCTTTCAAGAATCATGATCTTAGCTATGGTGAGATTTTGCTGCTTCAGGACCTTTTAATTATCCATATAGGTGTAAGTAACCCTTCACCCATACTTCTGCAAATATTCACAAATAAACTCATTGATTCATTGTTATACACTTGAATTGTTTCTTTTTTCTGTCATAAGTGACTTCTGTTGTCTAATTCATTTGGTTCGCATACAAAAGAAAACCTCTCTCTAGTGTGTTTTTAGAGTCATTCAGTAGAAGGAAATCATGTTTTGTACTAGAAAAATGGCCAACAACCCATGGATAGTTATAAATCTTGGATAAGAGCCCCAAACTGTCATTTTACTAAACCAACATAATATTAAATAATAATTTACTTATCTAAACTAAAAAACACAAATAATTGAAGCCCTCACCTCTTATCAAGACTGTTATAAAAAGTTTCAACCAATAAAGCTGCATAGTTGTAGCTCCCAATCTGAAGAGAGATGTGTATAATACAAACCCAGAACTAAAGCTTAAGGAACACTGGATAATAGGATGCAGAAAGATTGTAAGATCAAAGAGTTTGGTGTAAGAGTGTGTAGGTGTGTTCTGGCAACGTTAGAAATTACACCCACAGAGTCTTACTGAAAAAGGCAAGAGTAGACATTCCAAAGTGTATAGGGAAGGAAATTGACAGGGTGTCAAGAATATGTTGTGTCATTCTTACACAAAGAACTACACACAACAAGGAATTGATGAGTCTGTGAGAAATGTGGATTTTCCAAGAAAAAGGCACACCGATTGTTTACCCAATACCAAATAGTCAGCCTTAAGATGTATATACAAGTAATGTCATACCAACTTAGCCAGTTAAGTTTGTATATTTAGGAATATATGTGTACACATTTCACATATTTATATAACAACGATTAATGAGAAAGTGATCATGTATTTAAAAAGAGCAATAAGTAATATACGTAAGAGATTGTAGGGAAGAAAATAAGGGGGGAGAGTGATATAAATATATTATATCCAAAACATAAGATAAATAAATTTAAACTCATATTAGATAAATTTATCATGCTTCCTCTTAAGAAAGTGAATATTCTATTACACACACACACACACACACACACACACACAAACACACACCACAAAGTCATGCAAATAGGAGGTCACATATGAAGAAGGATTTCAGTGACGGAAAGAAAGAAACTGGCATAGAATAAATTCAGACTCTGTATCAGAGCCACAGCTATGGCAGAAGCCCTTGTTCTGCTGGTATCCAGAATCCCAGGTCTGGCACCCAGCACTTCTTTAGAGTCTGCTCTGCTTTCCCAAACAGTACTCGCTCCATTCATCTTCTTATCCAGGTCAGCAACCTCAGCAGAGGCCCCTTGGTATACCAGAGGCCATGCCACCTACTGGTTCCCAGAGGCCACTCAAATGCCCAGAACCCCAGAACTCCAGAGGTCCTGCATTTTTCCAAGACTTGATCAGAGTTTATGCCTGTCACCAAAATTACAGATCTCTTTGGCCAAAAAACAGAGAGGAAATAGAACCCAAGGGAAAAAACATCTATTCAACAAAGATTAGTTCAGAAGTCAGCACCTACCTATAATTACCTAAAACTCAGAAGCCTAGAGGCCAAGATAAGATAGACAATAACAGCCAAGGCAATATATCACCAATAGAGCCCAAATATTCTAGTATATCTAGTCTTGAATAGCCCAACAGAGTTACAAGATAATAACCTTCAAAGAACTTTATGAACATGATAGAACTCATGACCTTTTTAAAAATCCCTCAAAATTCCAAGACAACACAAACAACAGTAAGAAATAAACAATTCCCTTAACGAAAGCCAAAAAAATCCAAGGGGAAAAAAAGTAAAAAAATAATTAAAATCTCTCAAGGCCTAAAAATAAAAATAAAAGCAACATTGTGTAGCATTTTGCTGGTTAAAGAAGTCTGGCCTCCAGATACCCAGTACCGTGCTCACGTCTATGAAGATTCCCTTCCTCAGCGGGGACCCTGGACCCTCATCCCAGATCTGGTGATCGATTCCAGATTTTGAAAGAAGCATCGCATAGTCCTAAAAGAAAACAGAGGGCAAAACTTTCCTTATAATAAGCACAGGGAATTCCAGGAAATGCTCCACCCCATGATGCGAAATTAGCCTCTAACAAATGGTCTTTGATTGTACCTAGGCACCATCCTCTCACGCATAGGATAAGTGAGTATTGTTTTCCTTCCCGTGCTAAAGGCCCCAGGTTTCTGAGGCACTGTATCACTGTATGGAAATGAAGTAGCCTGTCACTCAGCCTTGGGAATCAGAAACAAACATTATGAATCCCTAATTCACAAGTAAAGTGGGCTTGACCTTTTACTCCACCATGACCTTCTTTTTTTGTTCTTTTTCTCCTTTTTAAATTTATTTTATTAATTTATTCAGATTACATCTCAGTTGTTTTCCCCTCACTTTTATCTTCCTGTTCCACCCTCCGTCCCACTTTCACCCTTTTCCCCTCCCCTACCTAGGTCTGTGACAGAGGGGGACCTTTTTCCCCACCATATGGCCAGAGCCTATCAAGTCTCATCCTGGTAGCCTGCTTATTCTTTCTCTGAAACTTTCTAAGACTCCATTTACTCCAGGGATAACCACTGCTGGATGCTCAGGGAACAGGAAGCAATGGCAGAATGGACTGCCATTGCAGTCACTGGGGGCCTGCCTAACCACGGCCAGACGTTCTTTTGCCTCCTTTTTGAACTCTTTTCTTCCTTCATGGATTAATATGAGGGAAGGTGCCTAGCATTATTCTATAGTATTACTGGACTATGCTCTGCTGTGTTTGGTTGATGTTTCTGTATATCTGCCCTTTTCTGAAGGGAAACAGGAGAAGTAGATCTCAAGAAAGGCGTGTATCGGGAAACTGTGGTTAGGAAGTAATGATGGGCGAATAAAAAAATTAAATTTCTAAGAACATAAAACTTTAAAAAGGAAAAGAAAAATTCATTATGTAAGTGTGTGAAATTTTCAAACAGTAATAAAACATTAAATACTAAGAAAAATGTGTTTGTTGAGAGAAAAGAACTTGCTTATTTGCCCATGAATTTAGATGTTTGTCTTGACTTTTACATTGTTATTTTGAAAACCAACAATTAGTTATCTCATGTGAATATTTTAAAATATCTCTTACTAATAAAGTTTAACTTTGCTTTCTACATTTAGTACATTTGTATGGAAGTCAGGTACTAGTAGTCAGCAATGAAAACATATTTTAGGTAGAGCATGAAAGACAATATTCACCTTGGAAATTATTATTCACATAAATCATTACTGTATTTTATATTGCTTTATTTCAAAAAATTTGGTTAGAAGTTTTTTTGTTTTTTTTTTTTTTTATCGAAAATACCCCTTCACAGTCATGAATAGTGCTAGAATATACATGGGTTGCAGACATCTCTTCAACATGTTAATTTCAATTCCTTTGCCTGTACACAGTAGTACACTACTGTTTGTATTAGAGTGAGCTGTTTGCCAAAACCGTGATTTTCTGTAGATAAGTAAGGAAGTAGGTGCTAAAGATGCATAGGCCTTTTACCACTTTCTTTGTGTTAACATGGAAACTCTGGACATTATAATAATTGGCTTTCATTGCTTCGCAGACTCCTTTTTCATGCACTAATGTTAGAGAAGCATGATTATTGATGTCAATACTCATAACCATCTGCTATGATGGCAATATGCCTGCTCTTAAATATTACAAGAGTGTATTTTGCCAATCGAATACACTGGCAGCATGAAATGCTGAATACATTTTTATTTTTCAGTATAAAGTGATGCTACACACACACACACACACACACACACACACAGAGAGAGAGAGAGAGAGAGAGAGAGAGAGAGAGAGAGAGAGAGACAGCGAGAGAGAGAAAGAGAGAGAGAGAGAACCTACTTGGCTTCTTACCATCACTCCACCTGTTCCATTGATTTTAGGCCAAAAGTATTCAGGAGTAACTACTTGAGAAAAGTCAGCAAAGAGTTTTGGTGAAAAAGTAGTATCTTCTTATAGACTGAACTACTTCTAAAATACATTTTCTATTCTAGGAGTATAAACTAATATATTCATGCAAAACATGAATTAAAATTAATGTTTTTATGTTAGTTTTTATTTTTTGTCAGAACACGTCTTATGTGTATACAGAATCAATAATTCATGTAGCTGGCACATCAGAGTATCTTCTTTGAGCTGAGGCACTCTTCTTTCAGCATTCGGAGCCAGAACCAGCAGAAAACCAGGGAGTTAAAGAAAAGCACTTGATTAAATTTCGAAGATTCTACTGTTTACTGAATTGTGATGGAATCATATTCTGACAGTATCCCAATATTCTTTTTCCATTTCATTCTCTCTGCTCACGTACACATGGCTGGGGAAAATGCTAATGTGCTGTATATATCACTCTATCTATTTTCAGTATAGTGATGATGAGGAAAATCTAAAGTATTATATGTGTTTACTACACTAATCAAATTCAGTTTCTCCGGAAACAATCATATCACCGTTGAGCATGATTCACCAGGTTGATATAGAACAATAGCTCATTCAGTAACTAGAATTGATTATCTAAATTTAGTCACTCTTGGTAAAAGTCCTAAAGGTACTCACAGCTATTGATCAGTGAGGGATGTTAATAACAATGAAAGGAATTAGACAGTACAACTATTAACTATAACACAATTCATTAAGATTATAGCTGCTATTCTAATAGGCCTTTATAAATGTGTGTGAATACATGCACATATGTGTAAGTTTGCATATGTCTTGCTACATAGAGTTATATAACAGACTGAAAGACCATAATCCAAGATGCAAAATCCAAATACATGACGATTTGACCATTTATATATCTTGCTAAAACAACAGTGGAAAAATTTCATACCTAATCACAGGTGATGGGTTATAGAAAATACATATGGAAACTAAAATATAGCTTGTGGCTATGCTAATATATTATATACATGGTGTGAGATATATATATTATTTAACATAAAATATAAATAAACTTAGAATTTGGATGTGTCTTCTACAACTAAAATATCTAATTATCTTATGTTAATTATCTACCCTAGTCATGGTATTTAAAAACAACTAAAGCCTGTAAGGATCTATAAAATTAATTGTAGTAATAGCTGCAGCATTGTAAATATATTGAGCAATTCATTTTATACATTTTAAAATAATTACATCATGTAGTGTATGTATTTTTCTCAGTAGGATTATTTTGAAAATTATTTTCTTCTTCTTCTTTTTTTTTTTTTTTTTTTGGATTTGCGTTTTCAGGACAAGGTTTCTCTGTACAATCCTTGCTGTCCTGGGTTTGTTTGTAGACCAGGCTGGCCTCAAACTCACAGAAATCTGCCTTCCTCTGCCTCCCAAGTGCTGGGATTAAAGGTGTGCCAAGATCACTTTCTTTTATCTGAATGTGTTTACAAGTGTGTGTATACATGTATCCCAGTGCCTGTAAGGACCAGGTTTCAAGTACCATGGAGTCAGAATTACAGGTGATTTTTTTTTTTATTAATTTATTCTTGTTACATCTCAATGTTTATCCCATCCCTTGTATCCTCCCATTCCTCCCCCCCCCATTTTCCCATTATTCCCCTCCCCTATGACTGTTCCTGAGGGGGATTACGTCCCCCTATATATTCTCATAGGGTATCAAGTCTCTTCTTGGCTACTTGCTGTCCTTCCTCTGAGTGCCACCAGGTCTCCCCCTCCAGGGGACATGGTCAAATGTGAGGCACCAGAGTATGTGAGAAAGTCGTATCACACTCTCCACTCAACTGTGGAGAATATTCTGACCATTGGCTAGATCTGGGAAGGGGTTTAAAGTTTACCTCCTGTATTGTCCTTGGCTGGTGCCTTAGTTTGAGCGGGACCCCTGGGCCCAAATCTGCCTATCATATTGTTCTACTTGTAGATTTCTAGGACCCTCTGGATCCTTTTATTTTGCTGTTCTCCCATGCGTCTCTCATTTAGAGTCCCAATAGGATGCCTTCCCCTCTGTCCCAGTTTCCTGGTAAGTGAAGGCTTTCGTGGGACATGCCCCTTGGGCTAGTATGCAGATATAAGTGAGTATATACCATTTGATTCTTTCTGCTTCTGGGTTAACTCACTCATTATGATCATTTCTAGCTCAATCCATTTATCCACAGGTGATTTTGAGCTGGTCAACCACAAGTGTGGTGCTGGGAACACTTGGTTCCTTTGCAAGAAAAGTACTTTGAACTGCTGAGCCATCTCCTCAGGGCCCCTCATTGTGATTATCCCTAACAATTATCTGTCTTCTCTCTGTCTCGTTCTTTTCCTCATCCACTCTGCTCTGCTCTTAGCCTACATGATTCCCGCTCCAATTATAATCCCTGCCCCATCTCACTCCTAGTTACCTGCCCTCATATACATTGGATGTATAAGCTTTGATCCTTTAAAACTCACTTTATTTCAAGAAAAAGTAGACCTTTTTATACTCAGTTCCTCGAGCCAATTCTACTATTCATTGTCAGGATTCTAGAAGACGATTTAAACTGCAAACCAGAAATTAAGCATGAGTGACCACAGTTGCAACAGCCACAACCTCGAAGCACTCTCTGGAGTGTTTCTTTCTAGGGGTTCTTGAAGTAGAGAGATGAGCAGCCAAGAAATGTGATGCAGTGCAAAAGCCATGCCTCTGCTTTGAGGACTCTGTTTATCTCCTCTCAGAGTCTATACCAGAATATTTATCAAATGGCAAAGACCATGACCCCACAAGAGGCATTTTATTTTCTAGTGTACCAACAATACACACCCTCTCATGAGTCTGTTTCACATCCTAATCTTGGGATCAAAACAAAAGCATGTTTTACCTACTACATGGATGCCTACTAAAATTTCCTGTTCTGAATGAGAATCAAGCATCTTACCTTGGGCTTTCCTTGACTGCTTTGTGTCTGGGGATTGTAGTATAGTCATCCTGAGCTCTATAGCTGATATCTACTTATAAGTGCATAAAAGCCATGTGTGTCTTGCTGGATATGGATTATCTCAGTTAATATGTTATTTTCTAGTTCCAACCAAGACATAAAACCTTTGACTCAAAATGTGTCTTGTCTAAAAGAAGTGTAGGGCCAATGATGGAACAGAGACTGAGAGAATGAGAAACCAATGACTGGTCCATGTTGAGACCCACCACACGGGAGGGGGCAGACCATTGGCACTATTAATGATCTTCTACTATGTTTGCAGACAGAAGTCTACCATAACTGTCTTCTGAGAGGCTTTTTCAGGCAGCTGATGGATGTATAAACCGAAGACCAAGAAATATTTTGGGACTTTAGGATGTACTGTGGAAGAGTGAGAGGAAGGATAGAGGGAATCGAATGGATCAGAGACACCACAAAGGAAACCTACAGAGTAATCTAACCTGGGCCCATGAGGGCTCACAGAGAGTGAGAACTTACATTAACAGAACCTAGACCCCATATACATATAGAGCAAATGTGCAGCTTGATCATCATGTGGGTCCCCTAACATTAAGAGTTAGAGCTGTCTTCAAATGTTCTACCTACTGCTGGGTCACTTTTCCCCAGCTGTGCTGCCTTGTCATTCCTGGGGGAGAAGGTGTAATTAGTCCTGCAGTGGCTTGAAATGCTAGGGTGGATTGGTACTAATTGAGGGCCTCTTCTTCTCTGGGAGAAAGGAGAGGGTGGAAGGGGAGGAGGGAGGGAGTGGGGGCTTGGAGGAGAGGAAGAAGGGGGCTGGGATTTGGATGTAAAGTGATTAAATAAACAAAAACAAACAAACAAACAAACAAATGGGAAAAGTATGTGTCTTGAACAAAGGGGGTGGCTTAAAGGTGCTTGCTGCTAGTCTGACAGCCTGGGTTTAATTTGCTGGCCCACCATCAGGAAGGGAGGACAGGATTAACTACTACAGAAAGATCCTTTAACCTTCACATGTATGCTGGTGCATGTGGACACAAAGAGACATTCGTAATGCAAACACACACACACACACACACACACACACACACACACACATACACACACAAATTTTAATTTTTTAAAGGATTTACCCTTGTGAAAGTTAGTTTGTTCTCTTATATCTAACATTTTCTCCACATCCCAATGCCTCAGAAACATTTCCAGAACTCTTTCATCTGAGAATAGAATCCAGAAAAGATGAATTAGAAATTGCATCTACACAGCTGAATTCCAGACTAAGCTTTACAAGAGACGCACAGACATATGACTGAATGAACAAAACTAGTTGCTTTAAGATAAGGAATAGGCAACATATGTTTGCCTGAAAAGGTATCAATGGTTTTAATATATTTAAGGATGTTATTAAAAATGATCATGTGGCTTGGCAAAGAGCTCAATTTCATAGGAAAAAATCTGACTTTAAGTGTTGTCTCTTCCAATTCTGACAAGTGATTAGTCAGACTTTTTTGGTTTGTGTTTTTAAGACAGAGTTTCTCTGTGTAGCCTTGTCTGCCTTGGACTCACTTCACAGACTAGGCTGGCTTTGAACTCATAGAGATTCACCTGCCTCTGCCTTCCAGAGTGCTAGTACTACAGAAATGTGCCACCATGCCCAGTTATATCCAGACCTTTAAAAATAGCCTGATTATTAACTTTGAATAAAAATTCAATATGTTCTACCAATTATCTCATAGAGTGAACAGATTAATCTTTTTTCTGAATTTATAGTTACAAAATCCTCATCATCTACTCTATATGCATTATGAACACTTGTCAGTTTTCATCTTTTCAAATAGAAGCTATATTAATTTGAGTAAGTTTCCTCACTATAAACTGGTATTCTAATTGCAGTCTTTTAAGGCTAAGAGGGAACTTTGCACAGCATTGCAGTACATATGACTAATGTAACAGTCAGGAAATGGCTGTCATTACATAATGACCTGGCTAGAGAGTCCAGTACTCTAGACAGAAGGCAAGTTTCTCCCATACTCCTTCCTTCTTCAGAACAAATGTAAAATCACACTAGATAGAGATTTATAATTAACTTGAAAAGAGAAACAGTGAGTTGAATTTATATGGGTAGAATAGTTTTTGAAACAGTATATGGGAATCCACGAATAATAATAGAGAGATGGTAGCTAGCGTGATAGATGAGAAATTGCCATATGAAACGTGATATATTGAATTTATAGAAGTATGCTACAGTTTTAGGTATTACTTCATTTTCAACAATATATATGTGTGTATATGCTTAATATATATACATATGTACTTACATTTTCACTTGAATTTACTTAAATGAAATTATAAGCCAACCATGATTACACCTGTCTTATTAATATGCTCAAGATTTATTGATGTGTATATGTACATGTGCAGTCCATCTGTAAACCACATTTAAAATCTCAGTCTGTGTACTGTTACTTCTATGTGTTTCTTATAGGCACAACCATGGGCGTAGAGTGAAATATTCCCCTACCTGGGCATTTAGCAATTTTAATTTAATTAGAAGAATGCATTGAATTCATTTACCTAAAAAAGCTTCACAGACATTCCACTGCTTTATTTACTGGGTACCTTAAGAGGAAGTGAACTGGTCACCAGGGCATCTACCTTAACTGTGACAAATAATGATTTCAATGAGAGCTTTATTAAGTTGATTGTAGAAGGAATTTGACTCCAAATCTCTTTCAAGATTAATAATGCTACATAACTTTCTTTAAAGCTTGAAACAAAGGTGGATATATCTCATGCTTACACATCCAGATGTTCCCCATGGATTTAAATTGTCTTTGAGATTTTCATGCTATTTGTGCATTCATTCATATTTGGCTTACGTAACTCAAAGGTTCCAGATAATTTAGATTATTTTCCATGTTGTTAGACTTAAAATTCAATATTTTTTTATTTCAGAAGAATATATTCTTCTTACTCTTATTGGTGAATTTTCTGGTTTAATGATAGTTAAAGATGTAATACATGATGAGATATGACAGATGGATAATACATACATGAGGGAGAAACTTTACATAGAATAAATGCTGACTTCACTATAATTCCACTTTGGCATGTCACATTAATTGTATCAAAAACACAGTTTGGGGATTGTGAGGTGGCTCTGAAAATAAGAATAATAGAAAAAAAAAAAAGAATAATAGCTTCTCTGGAAGAGGAACTATTACATTGCCAGTACTCACAATGCAGGACATAATTTTCTGTTAAATCCTGTTCCAGGCTTCCTTATGGCCTCCATAGTTACTGTACATACATTCTACACATGTGTGCACCCATTTGGACTTCTGTATAACAAATAAAGTTAAAAGACTCTTTAAAAATCATGTTAATAGACAAGTAATATTAAACAAATTAAACTGTCTACCATAGTGATATTGTGTATCCTCTCAAACTGGACACATTGATTGGTCATTCAGGTTCCATCTACACAGATGTTCTGTAAGAGCATACCAGCCACAGTCAGAATCGCTACTTTCTAACAATTGTTTCCTTCTTCACACTGGGTTTCCTTGTAATGAGGATAAATATTATTTTGAACAGACCACATGCTTAATGATTTGAATTTCTTACTGTGCAATTGAGAAAGGCTTTCATTCTTAATAACACTCTTAACAAAATCGTGGATTCAGATCACCTGTGGGTTATTTTAGAGTATATGATGGGCTGATATACAATCCATGTGGCCAGAAGATTTGACTATAGCCATAATGATTAGAACCCCACAGAATTTAAGATGATACATTTTCATAGTGGAAAAATGTCTTAGTTCCTTTGTCTGTTGCTATGATAAAATATTCTGAAAAAAAAAAAACACATAGATTAAGGGAAGGGTTTTATTCTCACTCAAAATACCTGACAACAATCAGGTTAGGAGGGGATGGTCTGTGGGATTCACAGAGGACTGGGGCAGCAGAGAAGGGCGGCTGCTGCTGGTGAGCTGCTGCACTGCTTGGGATGCAACTGAGAGAGAAGGTCTGTGGGCATTCTACCTGGGTTTCTGGCAGGTGTGGCCTCTGGTTGAACTTAAGTTGGGGCCTGGGGTAGAGTGATGAGATGGGGGAAGGAGGTTGGAGGGGATGGTCTGTGGTGGTCGCAGAAGATGTGTGCAGGGGAAAATGAGGCTACATTTGGTGATGTGTTGTGGCTCTGGGGACAACACTGAGTGATAAGGACTATGGGAACAGATGGAAAGGAAAAGATCTACAAGCAACCCATGTGGATTTCTGGCAGGCGTGGCCTCTTACCAGGCTCTTTTTATGAATATAAAATGAATGACTGAGATCGACTCATTTATATTTTTCATATTCTGATCTTGTTTTAGTTTTCTGATGCTGATGGTGTCTATATTGCGTTTTCAGCAAGCCTTGTTCTGTAAGAATGAAACTGTTAACTACTATAAATTAGCAATACAAGATTTATATCTCTGTGTCTTAAAATTATTTCATCTTCTCAGGACAAGCCTGTATGTTAAGAACTACAGTAAGAATTATGCATACAGTGTCTCTAAGCACATCTAAATTTTAAGGAATCTTTTATAAGATTACAATATGGCTGAAGGGTAGTAATGATTATAAGACCAATAGAATTCCTACTTCCAACCGTCCTCCTCATAGAGGACCAGATTACTGTCTACTTTCTTGGTAAAAATAAGATAAAATAGAATCACATAAAATCAAGCATCTTCTAGTACCTGAAAGAAGTCAGTACAAGGATGTTCCATGTGCAGGGATTCTGAGCTCAGTCTTGTTCCTATGTAGGTCTCCGTCCATACTTCTTGGTTTGCTCTGTTTCTGTCTTGAATGCTCTTTGTCCCACAAGCTCTGAGATTTGTTCCTTTGGCAACATCCCAGAGAATGACAATGATTCCAACAACTGATATTTACTTCAGTAAGTAGGTGAGATTGAGCTGATAGGATGTGATAAATTTGTTGCCTCAGAAATTTTCAAAATTCTATGCATGCATGCATGTGTGTGTGTGTGTGTGTGTGTGCGCGCACACACACACACATATTCTAGCTTTGTTTATCAAAACAACAACAAAATTCTGCCCACTCTTTGAGGCATTCTAAGTCCTTCTTCTAAAAAGCACTTCTTTATGTATGATAGATAGACTTCTATCTATAAATATCTAAATTTGAAGAGGTGTCAGATGTTAATGATGAAATGGCAAAGAATAAACCATCAAACATTATATCACTTTAAATTTGTGATTAATAAGACTGCACATTGTACAACATTGCACATGAATGATATACAAATACAATGTATCCACTGCAAGTGTGTGTAATGTTGTGTACATAATACCAATCATATTAAATTCTGAGAAAGAAAATATGCATATAAATGCCCTAAAACATAAAAAATTATATAGTTCGTTTAATCTATTGTGTCCCATTACATGCCCATTATGAGGACAAACACTGTACCCACACAAAATCAATATTTAGTATAAATTCAGGATTCAGTTCCTGTTTGTAAAGCCTAGCTGGTTTGTCTTGTTGAGTCACATGGCTATCTGAGTAAGCATATTTGCCAAACTCTTGTATCCATAGATTTCTGTTTACTAAAATTTGATTAGAAAACTCATTTTTATACAAAGACAATTCATTACTAATCAAAGTTAGGAAATATTTATCCTTGTGAGATTTAATAAACTTTGAATTATTTCATGTACTTGAAATTATTTAATGCTAAAGAAAAATGTGCATTTAACTAAAATCCTTGCTTTATGTGATCCAATTTTGTATATTATCTTGGAAAAGTAACTGTACATTTCTTTGCATAAATAGCAGTAAATCAACACCTCAAAAAGGTCCTTGAAGTTGTACTTTAAATATTGTCTAGCCAGTTGCATGTTTATTGGAAACTCATGTCCGAATGACCTTCAGTATGAAGGAGAGGGTTTGGAAATATAATGTCAATTTATTACAGTCTTCAACATTTACTCAAAGTGATGTAGTGAAGAAGGAAGTAAAAATAAATACGGCCATCCATCACTTCATTACCAAAAGGACCTGTGATCTCAATGTCTCTTTTTATTGTTATATTCTGCCAAGATCCAATGAGAGATGTTACTGAAAGTAAAACTTAGGCAATGGTGAGCCAGAAAAATGCCAGTATTAAATACAGCAGGGTCAGACTTTTTCAAAGAACAAACAAAACTGTAATATTTTTTAGACTGAAGAACTTTTGTTAAAACTTCTGTGTTTATTAGTAACTGGTCAAACAGTCATTGTAATGCATGTATTCTGAACATTGAAACAAACTATTAAAGCACTATTTTTAAATTTATAAACTACAAATGTTCTGTTATTCATCTCTTTGTAACAAAGCCAACATGATAATTAATTTTAGCCCTTATGTTTTTACTGAGAGGAGAAAAGGTTTCTTTTTTTGCTTTTGTTTTTTTTAAGTGGGTATAATATTGTAAGAAGTCATATTCTCACATTATTCTTCTGATCTACAATACAGTGGAATTTATTAAAACTAACTTCTGTTCTTCCCAGACTGTTCTTTTAATTAAAATTAGAAGACACTTTCTCTTTTGAAGACTGTACACAGCCAGCCCATACCAATATCTTGATAATTTTCTACTACTGCAAGATCATAAAGTCAGCTGACCTAAGCCCCAGAATATGATAAATTATGAGTAAATTTTCTTTGCATTTAAAGGATTCTCAATACGTCTTTGGAGAGAGGAAGGATAACTCCCTTAGATTCAGATTAATATAATGTTGTAGAGTCTATCATAAAATTTCCATATTTTTAAAACAGAGAAATAATTTCATTGTTTAGTTTGACAATAATGATATTTTAAAATTAGAACTATATCATTTACAGTAAAATTGTGAAGTAAAGTGTTGTTAAGGGTGGGGCACATTTGTTGTTATCATGTTTATTTGCTATAAACAGTTGGATTCTCATGAAAATAAAAGGCTAGGGCATATCACCAACATGAACACTTAATTCTGATCCCTATGGCAAAGTCATGGCCACACTTACGTACAGATAAGATAAATATAAAAAAAAATCAAAGCATTAATGAATGTACATTACTTGGGTTTTCTATAGCAATATAAATGAGACTATGCATAGATAGTACAAATATAGCTTATTTGATTTTTTTAGACTCTTAAATTTATATATCCATGAGTGAACTGAAATGTTAACCTCAGCTGAGAAATTGCCAGAATCATACTGGAGAGTGAGCATGTCTGAGGGGGTATTGCTTGCATTACTAACTAACACAGATGAGTTTGCTCCACTATATGTGGCAGCATCTCTCTTCTGGCAGTAATGAGCTGTATAGGAAAGGTAGCTGGGCATGTCCATAAGAAAGCTTGAGAGCTATCCAGCAAGAAACGTCCTTCCTTGATTTTTGTTTTAAGTTTCTGATTGAGTTTTTTTTTTTTCTTTCTTTCTCTGATGGGCTGTGGCCTGCAAGTGTAAACCAAATAAGCCCTCCCCTCCCTGCAAATTTTATTTGGTTAGAGTGTTTTATGATAGCAACAGGAAGAAAACTTGGGTACCGGGCTTGCATGATATATGCTGGGTGGTCTAATAATGGTAATCTACACATGGGACAACTGAAAAATCAGTATTACTTGTCCCATGGGGTTAGATCCTTCACCAATACCAACTTGGAATTAAGGACTTTCAAGACCCTGAAAAGCCACTGGTCTTCAGTCCACATTGAGAGGCTCAGACACTGCGTTCTGATATTAGCCAATAGCAACCACAGAGTAGATGTATCCACTATCCAGAAGTGAAGGTGAACAAGCAAATATAGCTTGAGTTTTCTAAGGTCTTTTATACCTGGTCCATACCAGACAATGTTGTGCACACAAGGAGGGTCTTCGCTACTCAACCAAGTTCTCTTAAACATCATCACAGTCTTTTCCATACTCGAGATTCTTAGTGTATCACAGACCCAATCAAGGTGAAAACTAAGACTACCAATCGTAGAAAAGTTTAATGTGCGTTTTGACTGCAAAATGTGTAGATAACAATGTGAGTTATTTCAAATAATAAAGACTATCTTATATTTGCCAATTACTGTGAGTTATTTGTCCATTGTATAAAGAAAGAAGATAAGGAAAATATTAGTTTCATATTTAGTATACTTAAATATGATTTCATTAGCATAATTCTATAGCTATCAGTTTCACTGCAGCAAATAGATATTTTGACAATACCACCACTCAAGAAAGAGGTGAACCTTACAGTTTTAATATAATAAGTCCTCCTGAGAACTTGAATAAGGATAAGAGTATTTCAATAATCACAGAAAAGTTTTATTAGTAATTAAGATTTATTTTAGTTTTCTTTCCCAGAGAATTCCCTAAATAATGTGATAGAGTTTAAACCTAAACAATTAGACAAAGTAATTCCAATGTGAAAGGAAGCCTATTTTAATAATTTATAGCTATTTTATCTTGGGGAAACTTAATGGTTTATTTTACTAAAATTAGCATAATAATGACTCGCTGTGATTGTTGCTGAAATTAAACTGATGAAAAGAAATGCAGCTGAATTTCATGTGTCAAATTTGCTAAAAAGATCTGTGCCAGAATAAAAAGCCAATCTCAAAAACCAATAGGAAGCTTACGTAATATATTCACTTAGTTCTTTTAAAAAGAAAATTTATTTCTCTACGTTAACATTTTCTTTAAATGCCTTGGCTTACTTTTCAATTCATTCCATCATTTCAATTTCCTGACTGCTTTCCATTTGTCAGTTCTTACTAAAGAAATAGTGGTAGTGAAAATGGCTTAAACATAATAGTAATTTTCATGACAGCATTGGATTATTTCAGAGAAAATAGAAGGAGATAATCTAGATAAACTGTTATTTTCCACCTATATTGGAATTTGTAGATATAAGAGTTAACAAAAATGGAAGACTTTCAGGTAAGGTCACTTAAACAGCACATTTCAATTGAAAAGATTTCATGATAGACTTAGGTGTCAAACAATAAAGGACAGAATTGATTCTAGGCTCAACGCCTTTCTTAAGATCTTTATCCCCACTCAGATCCTGTAAAAAGAGAGTGAAAGAAAAATATTATTTCTCTTTCATTATGGTTAATGTCTGGTCCTTGAATCCTTAGGGAATACATTTTTTAAAGCCATTGATCTCAAGAAGAAAATGGGATTATAGAGTATTCTTGATTCCAACTAAATTATTATTTATTTTTCTTCAGAAATTCTTTTATTGGTTGATTAATAAGATTATACTTATTTGGAATAATGTAAATTAATCAGAAAATGAGGTTATAGTATTTTCATGTTTGTGTATAGGTATTTATGTTTTAGGAAAAGTATTTGACAATAATATTGGCTTAAGTTTAGAGTGACCTCAGTCTTTAAATGTGTTATAGGAAAGATATTTGACTTTGTTACATTATTTGTGTTCATATCCATACTAAATGAATATATATCTGAATAAAGTACAAAAATATGAACATGAGTAATAACAGTAATGTTTTATGTGTGTTGAATATGACTACCTTTGAAGAGAAAATGAAGCTGATCAGAAAATATTTTATAAGCTTTTATGCATTCAACGTCTTGCATATTTGGATCACAGAAGATATTAATCCATTATTGAAGATTGATTTTGGTAGAAAATATTAAGTAATTACTTTTATCTTAATGGGTTCAGATAAATTTTATTCCTTAAAATATAGAGCAATGATCTTTCAGTTCAGAAAGTTGTTTTTCATTAACAATAAGTTTTGCAAATGTGACTTCAGGATCTCATATGTTCCAAGGAACTCATTTTGTTAATATAAAAATAATAGATTGTCAACAGTATGATAAATAACATGTAAGAGCCTATTACAATTGTTGATAAGTTCTGGTATATAGCTAATTTACTCAGGTCAAATCAAAATTTTTATACTATCAGAATTTACAGACATATAAAGATCAATTATTCAGGAAGAAAATTATTTCAGCGCAAACAGAGAATCTAGCAAGTAAATTTGAATATTGATAATTTCTGACATTAATTAGCAGAAAAAACTTTAAGTTTGGGTGTTTTCTGTTTACTTTAAAGAGGAAAATTTATATGGTATCATATAATTTATTTACGTGACATATCACAATTTGTTCTTTAAGAGGATTGAAGACCAGATAGTTTAGTTTCACAATTAAGCATAGTTGTTTAGGGGGTAAGATGTTTTTAGGTCTAGATAGATGTTTTAAGTAGATAGTGATGAAATATGATATATATTGATTTACATTCAGAATTTTAGACTCACCATAACTGGAAATATGTTTGCTTTAAAGTTGCCAAATACAAATAATCAAAATACTGTGAATGTAACATTTATGCACTTCCTGATTGTTTCATGGTTATTCTTGTTGTATGTAGTGTATTGTATTGATGTGTAAAAAAATTCAGATGCTGTCTATAGGCAGAATAGTCTCTTTGTGGTTTTCATAATATGTGGAGTAGGCGCTACCTTTGACATGGCCTCTGGTGCTCACTGGTTGATCATTTCCCCCATAGAGGGGCAGTCTTGTCAGGCCATAGAGGAAGAAATTGCAGACAGTCCAGATGAGACTTGAGAGGCTGGGGTCAGATGATAGGGGAGGAGGGCTCCCCCTTTCTGAGGACTAGGGAAGGAAGGCAGGGAATGAGAAAGGGTGGGACCTGGAGGCAATGAAAGACGTGCATATATTAAAGTATTGAGCACTTAGATATAAATATTCCCTAAAACGTATACTAATCTTGCCTACACATCCATGATACTTGTCTGTGTAGTGATCTGTATTGAATCCAACCTTTTCCTCATGTGAATCTCTATATTTTTCTCATATTGTGTTTCTATTGTTTTAAAAAAACCTTTAAAGTTACTTCAAAAAAACTAAACATTTTATCCACATAGGTAACATTATGAATGTATTTATGAGCTTAAATATCTAAATAAATTGGATCATGATCATACATATTTTAATATTTGCATTCAGAATGTTATATTCTAAATGTTATATAAATGCACTTGGTTAAAATAAAATATCTGAAGAATTATTAAAATATAATATTATAGTATATATGCCATATATTTTATGTATCCATATGTGTGTGTGTATACATACAATTACTATATGAAATGAGTCTGAATTTTTTTTGAGATGAGCTCAAATTATTTGTCTCATAGTTTCTAAATATGGCATTGCTCTCTTCTTATACATGTTTGGGTCAATATAGCTAATTTGGCCCACAATTAACTGTCTATATTATATTATAAACTATATTCTGTAGTAGTTTTGTAGGACTATATTAGCAAAACACACATTGATGCAACATCACTGTTTTTTATTGTTGTTGTTGTTTTGTTATTGTTTCATTTTGATTTGTTTGTTTGAGCCTATATTTCATTAAGTGGAATCTCAAAATCAAGATTCTGGCGGGACATATTGTCACTGAAGCTACTTTTCAGGTGCCTTAAGTTTTCTCCTTTTTGGGGTGCTCCATGATATTCCTTCAGTACCTGTTGCTACCCAGGTAATCAAGGGTCTCTTCTATTTTTCATTATCTTTAATCAAACAAACAAATGAACAACACAGACACACACACACACACACACACACACACACACACTAATACAAAGAAAAAGTTTAAAAATTTAAAAGCAGATTCAAAAGGAATCTTAATCATAATTTTATCAGTGTTTGGAAACTAAAAAGGGCAGGCAAGCTGAAAATCTAGGAAACTGCCAGGAGGAAGAAGATGGAGGTGAGGTAGAAAGACCACCTTGCCTTTTCGATTTAGGGTCTGAAAAAGACAGCAGGTTCAGCATGGGAACTTAGCAAACATCTGGGTGGTGGGAGAAAAAGAAGATTTCAGAGAATAGAGAAAGCCAAACATGTTAGAAGAAGCATGATTAATATCTTGGGCAGTGTCTGAAGGAAAAAATATATCAAGAAAAAAGGGCACGTGTTACACTATAACTCCAAGAACAGTCAGGTATAGGAGGGTTCCAAGAGGGAAGCCCTCTAAGTGGCTGGTCTGAGAGGGTGGAATAAATCACCTCACTGGATGGATAATTATTCCACCTACCTCCTTAACATGTCAGTAGGTAAAAAGCATTTCTGGTCTGGTGGTCTATGGCCAGGTGATTAATAGACCTAGCTGGGTTACCTTTTAGGGTAAGAAACAATATTTTAATCTTTGCAGCTGGTAAAAAGTCATATCTTCATACACAGGCCTGTAGTAGAAAACAGATTTCATTCTATCAAGTCTCAAGGAGCCCTGAAACCACAACCATTCCTTATGGTATCTGAATTCCTAAAGAGAGGCAGTAGAGATATTTAATTTTTTTTTAGTGTTGCCAGAGAAATAAAGGTGGAATTCAAATGGCTTGGGGGAGAAGTTATCCTCAATAACTTCTAAACCTCTTATATTTCTAACACTCCCCCTCAAGAAGTGAAAGGTTAAAATCTAAGATTTGGACTCTGAGTCAATTTGACTACCTCCTGCTTTTAGCCGAGGAAACCCCTTATATTTTAAGTTTTTTTTGTGTTAATTGATTTTTTTAATTAATAATAGCATCCATAGTGAATTAGTTGTGCTGTAATGATTTTTAGTTTAACACAACTGCCTCTGAAAATACCTTGATTTAAAATATGGTTACTTTCTTAGTTTCTGAATTTGAAGATATTGATATCTTAATTTAGGAATCAGATATTACTCAGCCAAAACAATTCATGAAGGCGTGCATTTTCTGTCTTGATACAAGCACATAGGAGGTTTGGAGAACAAGCAATGGCTCAGAACCAATTAGTACTTTGTTAAGCATCTCTGTTCCTCTGAATTTTAACCATTAAGGTCATTTGAATGGGAAATATTCTCCTTAGTGTGAGGGGTCTAAATTTTGTTCCCACTCAATGCCACTATTTGGGACATTTATGTCATGTGGCCTTGCTAGTGGAAGTCTTGCCTACAGGTTGCTTTTTTTTTCTAATTCACAATTACAGGAAAGGATGTGAGCTCTCAGCATCCTCTTCCTGTTGTCCCTCCTGCCTCTTGCTGCCATGCTTCTCCACATGATAGATGCATCTTTCAAGAAATATAAGCCCAGATAAAGTCTTTCTATTTGTCGTAGGTTTTAATCATCATGTTTTGCCAAAGAAACATAAATATAACTATCAACTTGACCCAATCTAGAAATAGAGGAGAGTCTTAATGAGGAAATATCAAATTGGCTCATTATGGCGTGTCTTTGAAGGAAATCTTGATTGTGAATTATCTAAAAAGGCCCAGTCTTCTATGGCCAATATTCTTTATGCAGGAATATTGAATGGTTTAGGGTAAAGAAAGCAAACAAGAAACATATATCTGTTTCTTCCTCTCTGCTCCTGACTTCAGATTTAATGGAGAAGCTGATAAATCTTCTGCAACATGACCCACCTGTCTGGAATTAAGGACTGTAGAGAAAAGAGAAACTGTGGGTGGGGACATCTCTGTGACAGGTGGAGACTTAAGTCAGGGTAGACTCCCAGAGCATATGAGAGGGACTCTACCAGACACTTCTAACAGCAGAGGCCGTAAAGACTGAAGAGGACACCTTCTAACTAGACAACTTTCCAAGTAGAGGGAAAGAAACAACAACCCATCCACAAAGACATCAACTCAAAATTCACCCTGCCTACAAGATGTTCAGGGATAAAGATAGAGCCACTATAGCAAAGATTAAGGGAAAGTGCAATCAATGCCTAGTCTAACTCAAGACTCATCCCATGGGAGAATCAATCCCTGACACTATTAATGATACACTGCTATGTTTGCAGACAGAAGACAAGCAGAGTTGTCCTCTGAGAACATCTACCGCACAAGGCCTCGAAACAGACTCTGAGACTCACTCCCAAACATTGCAGAAAAGTGGAGGAAGGAAAAACAGACATGGAGGCATCAGGCGCTTCCTAAGAGGACTGAACCACCAACCAAGGACCTTGCATGGACTGGACCTAGACTCCCTACAAAGATGTAACTCATGGGCAACTCAGTATTCATGTGGGTGCCACCTAGTAAGGGGAGTGGGGACTGTCTCTGACATAGACTCTCTTGTCAGCTTTTTAATTACTTCTTCCTGGCAGGACTGCCTTGCCAGGACACAGGGGAAGAGGACACACTCAGGCCTGATAAGACTTGATGAGTTTTGGTGTGTGGGGGTGGGACTGGGGGTGGGGCTGGGGTTCTTTCTCTTCTTCTGAGGAACAGGAGAGCAGGACTGGGACATGAGAAGGGATGGGGTTACAATCAGGATATAGAGTGAATAGAAAAAAAAATTAAAAACAAATGAAGTTTTAAAAAAGTAATTTTTAATGTTTTTTTTCCCACTGAGGCAATTTATCTCAGAAACAGAAATGAAACTAAAGTTATTTTTAAAAATAAATTCATTTATAACCTCTCTATTTTAAAGCTTTGTTTTCATATATAATCAACATTTGTAATTTGTGTTTTAATACCTTCATTCCAATGTCCCCCTTTTACAAGGCAACACCCAAACTGAGCAATACAGTGAATATATCAATCACTCAAATTAAGCTTGCGTCTTCATAAATACTTTTAAAATAATTATTGTGAGTTTTTTTGTGACAAATATGAAAACTTCTTCCATACTTGTAATGAAAAAAGAAATTCTACCGGCCTGCGCCATCAGAACCTGGTGGCACTCAGAGGAAGGATAGCAGGTTACCAAGAAGAGACTTGATACCCTATGAGCATATACAGGGGGAGGAAATCCCCCTCAGGAACAGACATAGGGGAGGGGAATAAGGGGAAATGGGAGGGAGGGAAGAATGGGAGGATACAAGGGATGGGATAACCATTGAGATGTAGCAAGAATAAATTAATAAAAAATTTAAAAAAAGAAAGAAGAAATTGATGTTTTCTTCGAAACCTATCCATTTGATTGCTGTAAATCTAATTTAACATTTAAAAAGATTTGAGAAATATTCATCTAAGACTACATTGTTATAAGAGTTTTCGATACAATGAAAGAATAATTGTTTTTCCTGAATTCTACTTTATTTAACTAAAGTTAAATTCCTTTCAACTTGTTATGAATGCCATCTTAATATTTACAGTTTGAATTTGGCATTTATAGTGATGTATTTCAGCAAATTAGATAAATAAAGCATCTTATCTTCCCTGATACTGTAGCAGGACTATAATTGGAAATCTGTTTGATTTTGGCAGTGTTTGGGGCCTGTGAATTTGTGGTAAACATCTAGTGTTAGCATTGTACTTCTTTTTTACATTGCAGTTGATTTTAAAATGTCCTATGACAGGTAAATATCTAACCTTAGAATGCTTGTGACTCACAAAGAACATAAAAATTTTAATAAAAAGAAATTAAATTTGTTTCCCTGGGAACTTTCAGGGCAAGGCGTTATTGCTTACTAGTATGAAAGAAACTGCATTAAATAAACGTGGCTATGCAGAAACCATGAGAAGAGAAAAACACAGACCTTTAGTGATTTTACATCACTTATTTTTTCAGAGGTACAGTATGTCTAAGGAAACAGGAGAGTTCCTGCATCATTTCATTAAATGATTCATGCTTTAGCTCACCACTTAATTATCATAGTGCTGTATATATCCCAAAACTGGACATAGAAATATGCTTAAGTCAAAATTTGATGAGAACTGATTTTCCTTCAATAACCATTAGTTCTTAAAGACCGTTTTCATAATACCTCTCTTTTAAATTTTCCAATTTTTTAACTGATTTAATTTTTCATAAATGAGTTTTTTCACTCACATGGCTTTCTAAAACGAGTAGGCTTTTATCAACAAAGTTACATCTTTATTAGAGACTTAATTCTTAAAATATAATTAAATATAGAAATAAATGTAGAATATTTAATATTAAATATACATAAATATAAATATAGATAATAGAAATATAATATAAGTAAATATATATAAATAAAATATAGAAATAATACATTCTATGGTGGCCAAAAGAATAAAAATATTTTAAACAGTACCTTTTAACATCAATATCTAATAACATTATTTTAACTAGATTGAATATAGTAAAATAATACAGATATATGAGTGAATGTTGTAGAAAAAAGAAATGCAAATATGTGGAGGTCTAGTACTTCATTAAATAATATGAGTGAATATGAGCCACATGCTGGTCGATTATTGTTAAATGAATAGACTTGAGATGATATAAGAGAAAGGTTTTTGAACCGCAACATCTTATTATGCTTAAATGGGTAGGAATAGGAACTAAACATATCATATCCAGAGAAAAGCTGTTTGCTCTCTATAGAAAACTGCCAACCTTGCAAAAGATAGTTCCTCCTCAAGTTCATGAAAGTCAACAAATCACCATGAATAACACACGCACACACACACACTCACACACACAAACACACATACTCACACATGCGTGTATTGACAACAGACTTCATCAGCTAAAATTAATCAAACATTTTAAGCTTAATGAGAACATGGTGCAATGCAGAGGATGGTAGGCTACCTACAATCGTCTTCTCTTTCAATTTTAAAGTCAATATATTTTTATTACTTCTTTATTATTTTTATATTACAATATAATATCATTATTCCCCTCCTCTCTCTCTCTCTCTCCAAGCCATAGCATGTATCACTCCTTGTTTTCTCTCAAATTTATGGAATCTTTTAAAAATGAATTATTATTGCATGTATATATATACATGTATGTATGTATGTATGTATTCTTAATGCAACATGCTCAGTCGGTAAAAAGTTAAAGATTATAAGGCCAAAACTACCCAGAGAACAACAGGCAACCAAGGAATGCTGGTAGAAGAGCTAGTCCTTTCCAGGCACTGACACACCAATTGGTTATCCAATACTAAGTGGTCATCTCTGAAAACCCAGTCATTTTATGAAAGAACACATTACTAAACACTTGCATGTGCTGTTGAGAGAAAATTTTTCCATGTTAACTTTTCAAAAGTGGTTTGTGTTGCTAGAGCCCTTCTCCTATCCTCATCCCAAAGTCAAGGTCACATATGGATGTTTTTTTTGATTGTGCAAAGGACACAAAAAAAGACTTGCTCATTTTACCTCAATCAAGGATAACTCCAAAGGCTGTTTTATAGGAGGACAGCTTCCTTGTGGCTTACACTATCATCAAAAGTTGGCTTCAATTCATTTTCCCCTCATACCTTGCTTCATTTCCTGGTGTCTGGGCACCAGGAGTTGCCCTAGCAGTCAGTGTGAACACTAATCTCCAGGTCACACTCTGTTTATCTGGTACACATTATCTATGGATGGTGAGGGTATTTCCATCTGTTGTATATGTGTTTGTGTGTGTGTGTGTGTGTGTGTGTGTGTGTGTGTGTGTGTGTATGCATGCACACGCATGTGCATGTGTGTTTGTGGCCGTTCATTAGTGCAGGTGCATGTGGAGAACCAAGATAACTTCAGGATGTCTAATCTAGTTTCATTTCTATTGTTGAAATTGATAATTTTTAATTGTGTCTTGGTTCTTCTTGCTATAGGTAGCTTATTGTATATAAGGGTAATAATATAAATGTATATGCAGAAAATTAAAAATATTTAATAACAAACTGTCAAGAACAACTTGGGAGAGGAAAGAATCCATTTATCTCAGCTGCCTGGTGCTGATCTGTCATTGAGAGAAGTCAGGGCAGAACCTGAGGTAGTAACTTGAGAATGAAACCACGGAGGATTGCCTTTTGCTTGCACACGGCTGACTCATGTCTAGCTAACATTCTGATACAGCCTAGGACTACCTTCTCAGGCAACAGTACTGTCCACCATGCCCCTGGATCTGCTACATCAATCAACAACACAGGGGATAATCCGACGACATGCCTTCAGACCCGTCTGATCTAGGGAGCACCTCAGTTGAAACTCCTTCTTCATGTGTGTTTGTGCTAATCAACTTGACAGTTACAATTAACTAGAACGTTGTTTTATTTCCTCAATCAGTTCTCTGCCTAAACACTGGTTTGTCAGTGAATTTGGACATCACACAATGGAACAAATTTGACAAGTGAAAATATCAGTAACCATGCTCCTTGTCCGTTCCCATGTCTGTTGGATTAATCTTCAGTGCTCCTGTCATGCCCAGGTTAAATGTGCATATTAAGGATCCAGAGTCACCTCCGCCTCTTATGTCTTCATAGTAACCACTTTCCCTTAGCTGAAAACTGTACTGATGGAAGTAATTCATACATCTCTTTCAATTTCCAAGGATAAAAAGAATTCCACTTCTTTGGAGGAAAAATTGCAAAATCAATTTGTGATTAAATTTTCATTTTTTTAAATGCCAAGAATTCTGATCAAAGTTATTCTTCTCATATGAAAACCTCAATTTACACTTAAGCAATGAAGTTTAATAGAGTCAGGGAAGCTGACAGGGTATCAAGCACCAAGACGAGGTTTGGTCACCCTTACTCTGGGTACCCAAAGACCCACAAAATAATCAGGTTGGATGTGCAGGTAACTAGTTGACTTTAGCTAGTTGACACCAGAGGATTCATTAAGCTACTGGAAGAGACTGACGCACACTCAGAATTTATCTGCCAATTCAATCTTTTCTTTATTCTCATGTGAATATATATGCAACCATAATGGATGGAGTTAAATTTGAAGAAGTCATGTAAATTGTGTTCCTGAGCATTAATTAGAAGAAAAAACTATATTCATATGTTGCCTGGCATGATAATGCAGATGAATAGCCATGAAATAGCTTCAAAATAAACTGTACTATGTGTAACAAGTTATAGTTGGGTATGTACGTGGACTAGTGAGGGTAGACAAATTTGCCCTGGAGTGATTCATCTGATACATAAATTTAGGCAAAAGATCTGGAATGCAAGAATACCACTGGACTAGTTCCAGTATGTGTTAAGATATGTTGATCATGCAGCTAGGAGCTGGCTAAAGCTGGGAAAGCTCGTGCTGATAAAGCATGAATAACCAGATGTATATACTCCATACACACGCCAAACTGTTGACATAGAGTCATGTTTGCAATTCTGTGTTGAGGAGGCAAAGACACGAGGATCCTGGGGTTTACCAGCCTAGCCAGATTGAAGAGTGAGTTCCTGGTTCATTGAGACAACTCGGCTCTAAGTAAGTAGAGGACTATTCATAAAGATATACAATGTTGAATGCATGCCTCCATATGCATGCAAACACACATACACACACACAAAGATACAATAATCTTAAAGTATATAAGAATTTTTATTTAGAGTGGGAGCATTATTTGAGATGAATTATTTCATAGCTCCATGATTGATGCATGTTAGGTCCCATTTCCTCTTGGCCACACAGGGTTTGTACAGTGGACGCCTAAGCAGTGTTTCCAAAGTGACAAGGTATAGGTCGATGTATAAGTTTGCTTTTACCAGGATTATGCTTCTGTTGAACTTCAAACTTTTCACCCACAAAGCCCAGCCGCTTTCCACATAGAAAAAAACAATCTCTTGAGGACCTTGCTAGCCATTTATTTTCAAGTCAATTACAGCAGAATGAATTTATCTTTAGAAATTAGAAACTTAGTGCACTGACCCTCACAGCTATTTCTGATAGGCCAACTGTCTCTGTCGGTATTGGTAGACACACTCCTGCTTGCTTATAAGGCATCTCAGAATGCATTTCCTCACACAAATGGATTCATTTAGCACAAAGGAGGAAGAACTTTAATGAACACTAACGAGATCCACTAGTTTTCTCAAACAGTACATGACTCATAAATCTGTGTGGGTATTAAGAAAGGCAGTAAGATTTACACATAAAACCCCATTTTTAAAACAATACTCAATGATTTGAATTTCCTGATTTTCTAAACACTGTTAAAGTTCTGGAACAACGACATTGAATTCTGAGTAAATAGAAGACCAGTAGACACAACACAGAGAATGAATTTAGTACTGATCCTCCTCGACATTGGCTTACAGTGTTTTGCCTGCATTCATGGTGAATTTCCAATGTAATGCAATTTAACTCTCTTTCCTAGGCAAGAATAGTTTTACCAAGTGAAAGTAGATCTGACAGAATGTGAACTTGTAATTTATAATTCCCCAGTGAGGAAAGAATGAGAAAAAGAACAATAGTAGGAGGGATTTGGGTTCCTGGTATGATGAAATAACCACTGTCTTGTCTCATTCAGAGAACCAGAGGCCAAGAAGCAAAGCAGTTGTATCCAAATGAAAAAAAAAAAAAAAAAAAAAAAAAAGGTTTGGCTCGGACCTCTGGTAAAATATGGACTTTAGAACCTTCCTGTATTAAATATTTTAATTTTTAAAAACTCATTTGTAGGCTTAATTTCTTAACAAGTATAATTTATTATGAATTCACTAACAGAATGTACATCACTTAAAATATGACTAACCCAAACAACAGGAAAAGGATATTAAAGAACAGAATAATGAAATCTTAAGGATATCAGTTCTGAGGAATGATTCTCCTGGCCTAGTCTGCAGGATCTCAGAAATCCTGCAATTCAACCAAGGTTGCTGCTGAAACCTGGAACAGCAGCTGCGGCCCAGAGCCTCAGCCAGAGCCCAAAGCGTTGAAACCTTCCCTGGAGCAGTTCTCTCTAGGAAGGTTTCTCAAAGTGCAGGAATGAACAGCAAAAACGATCCCAAATCTGCTCTCTCTCTCTCTCTCTCAAGCTTCTTGTTTTGGGCATATATATCCTTCCAGTCTCTGCTAGAATATTTTCAGCTGGCAACATCCAAGCTCCCTCATGAAGTGGTTCAACTTCTAAGGGGATAAACATCCTGCTCTCTCACTAGTCTGTTCCCAATCCCACACTTGGGATCAACACAAAAACATGTTTATCTCTTCTACACTCATTCAACCAACAAATAATAGTAACAGAGAAGATTTTGAAAATAATAAACATTTTTAGATCAATTTATCTATACATTTATTTTGAATGAAGTAATAATTTCACTGGTATGTAAAGAGGTCAAAATTAAATGTTTGCGGTTTTCTACATAAATTAATTAATTCATCTGTAATGAGTATCATATCAACAAATATATGTATACAAATAGTGTATATGCATCTAAACTTCTTTATACATTAATTGAGCTTTACTCACTGTTAGGAATTTTACATAAGATGTCACACAGTATGTATAGTTACTTAGCATCACATTGTACTGCTTATTAACCTAGTCTTCTTCACAAGGAACTCAGCAGAGAATGTTGAAGCCCTAGTATACAGAATTAGGGACAGGTGATTGTCCTCTTGTTAAAATGCTTGCATTTCAAGCACAAGAACCTGAATTTTATTAGTAGGAGCCACATGAAAACCCAGGCATTACAGTATGCTGGTCTTTGTTACATTAGCATTAGTTAAGAAAATTTTCTCACAGACTTGAGACTTGTCTACAAGCCAATATGATGGAGGCATTGTCTCTATTGTCTTTCTTCTCAGAGATTACTATCTATATCTAGTTGAAAAGAGAAAAGGATAACCTATTCAACAAACACACACACACACATTCATACAGAAATACACATGTGAACAGCCATAATAAAACCACACATATTCATAAAAGTACACATATAGATACATACAATACACATAAACACACAAATATACTACACAAATACATACACACATAGATCCTACAAAAATCAGTATTAATGTTAGTGAAAGCTTAAAAATTATGCTTTACAATGGATTCATGATGGTCACACAAGTCAATAAATAAAATATTATTGTAACATGTTCTTACATATAAGCTTTACATGATAAGTAATAAAGATAAATTTAACCACAAAGATCAAAATAGTCACCAAGTCATTTTCTCATGATTTAAGAAGAATGAGGTCAGAAAAATTTAATTGTATTCCCATAATTACACATTTTATTTACAGAGTTTAAACATATGGTTTATGTATTCTTGAAGCAAGCAGTTAATATTATTGTAGTACTTTCAAAATCAAAGTTATCTGAAACAGAGTAGCTGTCCACAGTGTTGAGTAGAAAAATCAAAAACACTGATGGGGGCTTTGAAACAATGAACTAGAGATTAAAGACTGTATTTGAATAACTATGTCTCTGATGGTTTCTGTTTCATTTTTTAAGCCTAAGTTTTTAGACTCTATTTCTTTCTAATGTATGCTTATATGATGCTACTTTAAAAAAGCAGTAGAAAAGATTTAGCTAAGATTTTGTTGGAATACATTCAATCCTCTTGCATAATTACCCAAAATTAAGAAATAAATTTTAAATGAGCTTCCACAGATGGGATGTTTCCAATTGATTTTAGTAGGAGAAACTCAGTGAGATAGTAGGTTTTAATTAGAGTACTGTGGAGCAAGAAAATAATTGCACTCGTAGCATCCTGAGATAGTGCACAGGACTAGCAGCTGGACAAGGCACACTGCAGCATGGAAGTAAGCATCAGAACTGAATGGCAACAGACAAACAATTATGTTGAGCCCATGGAATTAGGTAATGAAATGGGCATGTGAGTGGAGCAGCAGCAAACTTGTTAATTAGGCTATTTCTGCTTCTGTAACACTGTCGGTTAAGAGTTCCCCCTACTTTAGCCTATTGTTAAAATGCATTTGAAGTCCGAGATCAGGTATAGTGTGCAACGTGTACAGCCTAGGAAGGTGTCATTACATTACAGCCATATCTGTTCTTCAGTCCTTTTATTTCACGAAAATGTGTTTGGGAACCTATCTTTGGCATTTTAGTTACATTTATTATTTTATTTTGCATTCATATTCATGATGTATCTCTTCTTCGTGTGTGTGTGTGTGTGTGTGTGTGTGTGTGTGTGTGTGTGTGTGTAACATGGACAGCTTGGGAAAGTTACTTGTGTGCTTTTACCATGTGGGTGCTGGAGATTAAACTAAGGTTCTCAATCTTAGAAGTAAGTGCTTTTACACACTGAGGCATTTTTACACACTCTACCATGAGATTTTTAATATTATTGCATATTAAAATATTTTCATATGATTTTGAATGCCTGATTTTAAGAATGCCATACATAGTCCATTTGCTTTTTTTAGCTGCATTAAAATATACATATTTACATATAAGACCTTGTCGCAACCTTAATTTTGCAAGGTATTACCATATTGGATATCTTTTTATAAAAAAAAGAATATTTAAAAAATTAGAAACATCACATATGATTTGGACAACAACATATTACTTAATTGAGATGTGTGCTCTTTACTAATAAGTATATGAAATTATTTTTTGCTTATATTTTAACAATTTGATAATTTGGATATGTTACTGCATTATAGCCCATGTGTACCTACGCGTCAGTCTTTGTCCTTCAGGAAAATGTGCTTGTGAACCTATCATTAGTACTTCACCTACATATTTGTGTAGACCAGCACCGTGATGTTCTATGAAATGTGTGATGCTGGCTAGAGAAGGAGCAACTACAGTTGTTATTGTTGGATCATTGACAGAAAAAAAAAAAAAAAAAAAAAAAAACAAACCTGACCTTGTGCAAACCTTGCGACAACATATGTGTATTAACATCAAGGTAATTCGATAAGAAATTACACGTTGTCACAGACATTGCTCTGGAAAACAGAAAGCTGTTATTGTTGCTAAAACTGTGGCTCCAAATAAGTACACATTCATGCTATTAGAAAGAGATGTGATTCATCATATATTTTTAATTGCTTAAGCATACAATAAAAATTATTTAAGTTCTCATTTCTAAACTCTGTGAAAACTTGATCAAGAACTTTTCTCACTAGAGGTATATGAAGATGCTATAGGATTTATCTCCCAGGGAGTCAGCGGATTATGCAAAGGGAATGGTGTTTTCTGAGCAGAGTAGAGCAGTGGCACATGTGAACTCATCGGTGTTCACGACAGCAGGCACAAGATCTGCTCAGGAGCAAGACAATTAGAGCTCCCAACATAAAGGTTGGAGGCAGCATGAAGTCCCAGCCTTAGCAAAGAATCGCAAATTAATAGGTGCAAAAATATGGTATATTTAGTTTCATTTAAATATATAACTACTACTAGGTCTTACATGCTTTCGTTGACATGCAAACAGCCAAAAATACATAGGGAGCTTCCGTTGGATTTGATGGGATTTCCAAACATGAGGACATAGATTTCAGTGGATATGGAACGACTGAGTGAGGGATATGCGTAGAAATAGGGAGGAGATTAAAATGCACAAAATACATTTGAAATTCTTGGGGAATTAAAAGTGTTTGTTAATAAAATAATATTCTTAGATTAAAATCCAGTGTTATAATTTGTTATTATTGTAAAGCTATGAATTTTGGAATATTGTGCTATATACAACCACTAACTTAAATAATGTGGCAAGTTAATGTGTAGCTGAAAATAATGCATTCTTCAGTTCCCAAATTTTTCATTGAATTGGCATTGTCTTTATTGATGATGGCTTATACATTCTAAATTGGAGGTATAAATTATACATGCTAATACAATGTTCTATTAATTTAAGTACATTTGTATATATTTTAATACATTTTAAAATTATGTAATTATTTTACATTTTTTAATTTAAAGGACCTTATGGCTGTTGAAATTTCACAATATTAAATTAACTATTGATAAATTTAAAATGATGCTTTCTAATTTTAATATCTGTAATTAATCAAATTTCATTTTGTATTTTTCCTATCATTAATTAATAACAATGAACATAAACAATTAAAATTGCAAAAGTATGACAATTGACGCCACTCAAAATTGTCCATATGAATAGTAATATGAATAATCTGACAATACATTGAAAACTTTTCTAAGACTTATTTTTCCTCCCCACCTTGATAATGTTAAGAATTATATATATAATATAATATAATGTAATATAATATAATATAAATGTGAAGTGTTTGTGTTTTCTTTTCTTAAGCAGTACTCTGGTAAAAAAAAAGTATGACTTTTTTATCAGTGCCTACGAATGCTTACATAGTGTATTTTCTACTTCAGAGCTAGAAAGGAACTGTCCTTTCTAAGATCTTACACTCACAAAGGTCTTAGGCTGCATGAACAATTACAGTAGCATTTACATGTGTAAATTAGTGTGTGCTGCTATGATATAACCTAGACAAATATATAGCACCCATATTTTATACTTTCCAATCGTGAGGCTGGTATGTGTCAGAATATGATCAGATGACTGAGACTTGATCTTCTAAAGAATATTGCAATAATATACTAACAGTGCCCTATTCTAATTATCTGAAGACAATTGAGATGTGTTTATTGATGATTATGACTTCAATGGAAAAAGAAACACTTGAAACCCAATATTACATAGGCTATGAATGGCCAAGGGCATATTATTGTCAGCTGTTTTGATTGTTATGGAAAATACCATCCATCTCACTCATTTGTTGAAAGCTATTCTTCTGTATATGGAGCTATTGAAGAGTGATGAGGTTATGAAGGCACTAGATTCATTGAAGAATCAATATATTGTTGAGTTCATGGACTATTGGGAGGTAGAAAATAAGAGGAAGAGTCAGATCCCTGGGATACTCCCTGGAAACGTCTATCTGTGGATTAATCTGGCACTTATTTTTCTCCCTGTGCCATCAGATAAGCAACAGTTTTCTGTTTGTTTGTTCTGCCCTGAGATCTGTGATGTGCCACAGAGGTGGAGCAAGTAATCAGAGAAAATGTTTCAAATAAGTCTTCCTTCTAAGTTGTCTTAAGTATTTTTTCACAGTGACAGAAAACTAGCTAACACCAATTTGTATTTTCACATTGCAAAATATAAATAAATGCAAATATGCTTACCTGATACATAGTTAAATAAAAAAATTCAAATAAATTTGTGAAGAAAAGCATCAATTTACTACTTTTCATATTAACTGTCTGCTAATAAGGACAACTAAGGTGATAAAATCTGTATTATTTTTAATTATATCTTGGAACATCAAGAGGGATTACTCTGTCTCCATGACACTGTAGTAATGACCTTGCTATCTATGCAAGAAAGAATGACAAGAAATCACCACAATAAAATTATTGACAGAGAAGTCATTAGCATTTACTTCCTTTTTTTCTTTTGGTTTTTCAAGACAGGGTTTCTCTGTGTAGCCTTGGCTATGCTGGACTAGATTTGTAGTTCAAGCTGGCCTTGAACTCACAGAATCCACCTGCCTCTGACTCTCCAGTGCTAGGATTAAAGGTATGTGTCACCATACCAGGCTTACACTTCCTTCCTTTAATCAGGTTTTTTTGTTTTGGTAGGGTTCCTGGTTTTGCTCTGTGTGTGTGTGTGTGTGTGGGTGTGTGTGTGATATTCTCAATTCTAGTGAACACTAGAGTCCTTGAAATTGTGTTTTCACAAACATTTGAAATACAAATAAAACATATGGAGTCCAAAGTTGTAAAATGTTTAATTAATTAAATTTCAGGCTAGAGCAGTTTTTTTCATTTAGCGCCAGTGTTCATTTAAGATTAGTAAGGCTCACTTTCCCCCATTATATTATAGAATGCAAGTATTGGTGCCAATGTTCCTCTAAAAGTTAGAAAATACTTATATTTTTCTAGTTTACTATAATATTTTTTAGTTTGCCATAGTTTTGCTTGTAGTTTTTCACCCTATGATGTTAGACACATTATATCCTTACAGTAGGCAATATTTTAAAAATTAATATATTTGCATGTTTGTGTATTATTTGGTTTTAGGTACCTTAAGCCTATAGCAGTTGATACATAAAAAGGTCTATCAATATTTATCCAATGGATAGAAGAATAAATAAATATGATCTGAATATCTAGAGCCTATACTTAAGATATGGCCATCATATATCTCTCCTTAAACATTTAGGGGTATTTACTCATAAATAAAATGGTTTTATGTGAGAATATATCCTGAATATGTCTCTTCTCATTGGGAAACCTGATTCACTTCAGTTTTATATCACTCACATGGCCTATTGCCATGTTTGTATCTGTCAGTGCCTTGACATTTTAAGTATGTCCCTAAAAAGAGATTTGTTTTCAATTAGTTTCCTTATATCTTTATATTTCATCATAAATATGTCTCAATTCTCTTTGACTATTTTAGTTTATTCTTCATTTACACTGTTGACTATCATTCTTTTTAGCCATTTATTAAATTGTCAATATCATATCACAGATTTAATCCATCTAACAGAACATAGATCAATATTTACCACTTTCTTTTCCCCAAATATTTTTCTCCCATCTCAGCATTTGATTTTAATAATGCATTAAAATGATAATGAATTATTTGCTTAAGTTGTTTTGAAAAGTTCAAGTTGCCAGATAAAAATCAGCTGAGCTTATCAGACCGCTGTCAGTTATATGGACTCAGACGTGGGCCCTCTCGAAGGCCCGTGTGCCTATCATTGCATTAGGAATTAAAAGTCCAACATATCAATCTGACCAACATAACATTTGATCCATTGCATATTTTAATTATTCAGGATTGCTAAAAAATAAATGCTTCATTTGAAAACAACATTGCTTTGCAAGTTAACTGTCACTTTTGACTCATTGTAAAATACACTATCTCAAAATATATCTAATATGAAAATATAATTTTCAGTCTTAGATTTTTATTTGTTATTAGTTTGTATGAGCCAATCTTGTGTGAGCAGGTATCTGTTTGTGGGGGGTGCAGTGTGTGGCAGAGAAAGCTTGTATAAGCCAGAGGACAACTTGTGAGTTGTTCTGTAATTCCACCATGTGGGTCTCAGGGATCAGACTAAGGTACCAGGCTTATATGGCAAGACCTGCTGAACAGTCTCACCAGCCATAATAATACTTGGCAATACTTTATCACCAGTAGCTTTGTGAGGTAGGAAACTAATACTATTTTCTTTCTTTTAAGAGTACACCTACTTCAATTCATAATAGCCTTCACCCCAAGGTTCTTTTTACCCTGCTAATCGCAACACACCTCAATGAAGATTGGTGTATCCCAGTTTTCAAATTCTGACTTGCAGCTGAACAGCAGGAAATGTTTGTATTCTGAAAGACTCCCCTTAATATGTGTTCTTTATTAGGCAGTGATGTAAGCCTCAACATTTTTCTCACATTTCGTGCTACCATGATGAATGTGTATGAAGCTATTCTGAATAGAGAGAAGTGGCTCTGGTACAGCATAAACCTTGCTGTTTAAGGAACTGAAGGCTATGGTGTGTTCAACTGAGAATAAAAAGAAATTGGATGTGACTATTCTTAGTAAATGAAGATCTTTTCAATTTAAAAATGGGTTAATTTATTGATCTATTTACTTGCATTTAATAAAAATATTTACATTAATTGTATAATATATAAAATAATATATATTTATATACAAATTGTTAAACTAGAAAAATTCTATGTCTTTTCAAATATATGTTATTTAAACCAGTATATTAAAATTGTTATAATTATCTATATAATAAAAGACAATTATTTTCTTGTGTTTATAAAAATATTCCATGAGATTATTATTATTCATTTTTTTTCTAGAGATGTAAAGTTAATCATATTTAAAGTTATATAGAATACTTTTGATTGATTACCTGATGAATTTTCATTAATTTATTTAACTGTGTGCTCAACAACTATTCAAACAAGAGAATAAATTATGATAGAACAGGTACATCATAAAAAAAATCTAAAACCAAGCAAATAACAAACATAAGCATTCCTGTTGACTTACATGATGATTATTAACTGTCAAAAGGATATGATTTAGAACTACTGTGAAAATATACATCTCACCATTCCTATGGGAGGTTTTCTAGCATAGGTTAATGATATTGGACCAAGCTAAATGTGAGTTACATCACCCCACGGATTCATGTCTGAGGCTAAATTAAAAGAAGAAAAGGAGATGACTAGCAGTATCATCTCTCTCTAATTCCTAACTATGAATTCAGTGTAACCAACTGACTCAAGGTCCTGCTGCCAAGACAGCCTCACCCCTTTAAGATGTACTCTGTAACTAAAAATCAAAATGCCCTTTTCCTCTCTTCAGATGCCACCCCTCAGGCATGTGACCACAGTTACCAGAAAACAACTAACACGACTTAAATTTATATCATTACTTTCATATTCATTTAGTTTCACAGACACACACACACACACACACATATATATATTATTCAAAATTTTCTTCAGAAGATCCATATATTATCTGTTCTCTATGTCTGGTTAAGAATGGCAAAATTAAGTGAATGAAAAGCAAGTAGCAATATCCAGTAACTGAATAAGTATTTAATAATTCACAATATTCTTTTTTATGTTTATATTATTTCAAAGTTGTAAACATTTTATCTTTTAAAATGACTACTTCACAATATGAAAAAATAAGTTTTTCATAGAATGCATGAACAAATGTAAGGCTATTATCCTTTTAATTCTATTTTGATGTTTCTTCCTGTAAATCTCATGTTTATCTGTATGCTAAACTTAATTGTTGCCTCTGTGACTTAATTTTAATTGTACACACTTGTAACCTTTACTATATTTAATAATAATTTAAAGATGACATTTACAGCAGCCTAAGTTAGCTATAAACTTATACTTTTGGAAAGAACAGAATTTCTAACATATACTTCCAATTAATTTTTTATGATGCTTTGATTGAATGTAATTAAAATCTTTGGGATGATGATTATCTGTAGCTGAATATCTGTGTGCATGTTTGGTGTATGTACATGACTGTGTATGCCTATGTGTGTATGCATGTGCATCTATGAAAGCTTGTGTACTTTTGCATACTCATGTCTATGCATATGTATGTAAGTGTGCATAAACATGTATGCACACGTTTGTGTGTTTATGCATGTTATGTATATTCTATGTGTATATATGTGTATGCATATGTTTATATGTATGCACATATACATGCACATGTATATATGTATGTACACATGTTTGTATGCATGTGTGTGTATAAATGTGCATTATATTTGAAGCACTGAGATCTTTGTGCTCTCAGATAAGGACTAGGGGTACCTAGAATGTTAAGGACATTGGTTTGTTTCTTCAAGAGGAGGACTAGAACATCTGTTATCTGCCCAGAAGGCTGGTGGAGGATGTGCTTGTGATCCTGGTGACCTTTTCACTATCTGTGTGTCCAGAGATTTTTCTGGCATCAGTCCTTCCTACAGACACTTGTTCTAAGATTTTTTCCTCCAGTAATCTATAGAACGTATTTTTTTATGAGCTTTGCAAAGAGTTTCTATATAATCACATCTTATCTGAATTTAGCTTAGTTTGTTACTTAAAGGGATCTTTGTACACTTTGTTGTACTTGCAAGATTGGGTTAAATATCATCAGAATAGTTTTCAGCAAATTATGCAGTTCTTAAATATGCCAAAAGTAAACAACCCAGAGTCAGACTTCAAAAGTTGGAGCCAATGCAAGCTACTGAGTTTTGTTGAACAAAACTATCTTATTGCCTACTTCTGTTGGCTTGTAGAAGTTACACAAATGCCCACATATGTATATCTTTGTATGTGTGTGTATGTATGTTTGTGAGTGTATACATGTGCACATTTATGTTGCACTAGAGTTGTAGAGTTATATGTTCTCTGTGAACACTGGGCCATCTTTTTTTATTTAAATAATGTAATGCAGATTCCATCTCAATTTGTATCCCCTCACTTGTTTCTTCCTGTTCCCATTTCTTCCCTCCTCCATCCTATTCCCCTCCCCTAGGCCTATGACAGAAGGGGACCTCGTTCCCTACTATAAAATCACAGCCTATAAGGTCTCTTCCTGGTAGCCTGCTTACTCTTCCTCTGAGTGTCACCAGGTCTCCCTACCAAAGGGGAAGTGGTCAAATAGGGGGCCCCAGAGTTCATATCTGAATCGTTCTCTGCCCCCCACACAATTGTGGAGAATGTGCTGTCCATTTGCTAGATCTGGATAGGAATTCTTGGTTTACTACATGGATTTACCTTGGTTGGTGCAGTAGTTTGAACTGAACCATCTGGGTCCATATACACCAGCCTCAGTGGTCTTCTTGTAGATTTCTAGGACCCTCTGCATCCTTCTATTCACCCATTCTTCCTTACCTCTCTCACGTAGAGTCCCAATAGGAAGTCCCTGTATCTATTTCAGTCTCCGGTTAAGTGAAGACTTTCAGGGGACATCTCTGTCAGGCTAGTGTATAATTATAAGTGAGTATATGCCATGTGTATTTTTCTTGGTCTGGGTTAACTCACTTAAAATGATCATTTCTAGTTCCATCCATTTGACGGCAATATTCAGGATATCCTTGTTTTTAATAGCTGAGTAGTATTCCATAGTGCAAATGTACTACAGTTTCTTTATCCATCCTTTGATTGGGGGACATATAGGTTGTTTCTAGGTTCTAGCTATTAAGAATAAGGCTGCTATGAACATGGTGGAGCATATGTCCTTTTAGTGTGGTGAAGCATCTTTTAGGTATATTTCAATTACTGAAATAGCTGGGTCTTGAGTTACTCCTATTGCCAGTTTTCTGAGAAAGCACCAGATGGATTTCCAAAGTGGCTGTACAAGTTTGTACTCCCACCAGCAATGGAGGAGTGTTCTTCTTTCTCCACATCCTTACCACCATGTACTGTCACTTGAGTTTTTGATTTTAGACATTCTTATGGGTATAAGATGGAATCTTAGAGTCATGCTGATTTCCATTTCTCTTATGACTAAATATGTTGAGCATTTTTAAAAGTTTGTCTCAGGCATTCTATAATCCTCTATTGAGAATTCTCTGTTTATTTTTGAGCCCCAGTTCTTAAATAGGTAATTTGGTTTGGTGGTATTTAATTTCTTGAGCTCTTTATATATTTTGGATATTAGACCTTTGTCAGATGTAGGGTTGGTGAATATATTTTCTCAGTCTGTAGGCTGTCGCTTTGTTCTCTTGACAATGTCACCTGCCTTACAGAAGCTTCTTAGCCGTATAAGTTCCCATTTATTAATTGTTGGCCTTAGAGCCTGAAATATTGGAGTTCTCCTGTATCAATGAGTTCCCAGATCTTTCCCACATTTTCTTCTAACAGATTTAGTGTCTCATGTTTTATGTTGAGATCTTTAATCCACTTGGACTTGAGTTTTGTGCATGGTGATGAATATGGGTCTACTTGCATCTTTCCACATGTAGACATCCAGTTAGACCAGCGTCATTTGTTGAAGATGCTATCCTTTTTCCATTGAATAGATTTGGCTTCTCTGTCAAAAATCAAGTGTCCGTATGTGTGTGGATTTATTTCTGGGTCTTTCATTTGATGCCATTGATCAACCAGTCTATTGCTATGCCAGTACCATGCTGTTTTAATTGCTTTTGCTCTACAGCCCAAGATCAGTTTGAGGTAGTGTCAATAAAGCCAGTTATCCTGCCCTTGGCTGGGCTTTGAGTACCCTGCCCTTGGGCACTTGGGCTTTGGGGGTCTAGGCTAGGTCGACCCTAGGGTGTTGGAACCCCTACTGGATTGTTGGGCTGGCTAGGCTTCTGCCTAATCTGTCCAGGTTTGGAGCCTAGGTTCACTCCCACTTCACACAGCAGATACTGCCCTCTGGCCTATAGGAGTTGGCTGGGCTCCTGCGCAATGCCTTCAGGCCAGTTCAGTCCCATCTGGGCCTCCTTGGGCACTCCTGATGGGTTGTGGCAGTAGGCCAGGCTCCACCAGAGCTTGTGGGAGTGATTCCCTGCTTTGGAGTGGGTGGCTAGGTGTCTACCCGATCTCAAGCTGGTTCATACCTCCTGAGAGCGAGGGAGCCCCTGGTAAGCTGTGGTGGCTAGCTAACCATCTGGGGGATCCAGATCCATTCAGGACAGGTGAGTTCAGCCCAAGTATCAGGGAGCAGTCCACTGAAATGGAAGTTTCACCCAATTCGTTCAGACCTTGCAGCCTTAGATTGGTCAATCCGAGTGTGCAGCTTTGGAGCTGTAGCTGGAGGGCGTGTCCACAGCTGCCTGGACCCTTCTAGGCCCTGGGACCCTCAGTGGACTTGTGGACACAGATCCACACTCTTAGCCCCCTGGGACAGCCAGCTGTGGTGCTCCTGTGTGGCTCACCAATCAGTCAGAGATGAAGACAAAGAAGGCAGGTGAGGCAAGCATGCTTGGTTGTACTGGGCTTTGGTTTTTGTGCCCATGTGATCACCGGCCCCCATGCCTTTCTTTGGACTCACCGGTTGGTCTGCCCAGGCCAGCTCTACAGGCTGATGGTTCATTACCCACAGTTCAGTCCCAGATACCAAGTTGCTGATACAGTGCATGGCAAAAGCTCATAAGTGGGTTAGGGTCCAGACTCTGGGGACTGGGCAGCCATCCTCCGTGGGTCAGCTGGGTGGCCCAAGGCTGGACCAACCTCTGCTCTACACTTTGAGGACCCCTCTCACCTAGGGCTCTTCTGGTCTTGTGGTCTGTAGCTCCCAGCCTGGTCCCTAGTCTCCGTCCTGCAGATCAGATACCCTGAGCGCTTTGCACTGTCATCTTGGATCCTCTGGGCCAGCATTATTGTACGGAGTTCATCAGTTAAAAAAAAGAAAAAAGAAAACTTTTTTCCTAAAAGCAGCAATTTATTAGTTAGACATAAATTGCTTACATATCTGGCTAAATAAAGCTAAAATATTTGTTTAAAAATAAACAAGTTTTGGGGGGAACTTGTCATCCTGATTGGTGAAAATTCTCTGAGGCATACCAACAGTTAAAGCAATAGTACCTCATAAGATAGTAGTTTTCTAAGAAGGGAGGCTTAATTAAAACACTTTTTAAATTTATATATTTAAAAACGATAAAATTTAGGTCTTCTCTGGAAGCCAATAAACAGCCAAATTGGATTAATATAAATTTAGGCAATATTGTTAACTAAGACAATAAAAAATATTATGATGAATTGTATGTCCATGGATATTTTTGACTTGAAGATTATGTTGGTGAAAAAATGAGTTCTAGAATTGAAAACTAGGGTTGCCACCTTGCATAGCTGGTTGTCTTCTAGTGAGAATAGAACCCTGATAGAACACTTTTGAGGGACCTTACATTTCACCTTCAGATTATCCCTGCCTCTTGTTGCATTTGATTTTTGTTGTGCATAAGGGATAAATTAAATAAAATATAGTTCTACTCTACCTGATTCAAAGAATTCCACTGGTATCTAAATTGTACTGAGTAGGCAACTCACTTTTCCAATTATTTTTCCACTCTCTTGGCTTTGTCAAGTAAGGAAATATCGTCATCATTATTGCTTTGGGCTTTTTATAATAATTATTGCTGAAAAATAGTTCTAGAAAAAAGTATTGTCCATATATATGTATGTATACATATATGTGTGTGTGTGTGTGTACATTTTTAATTAATGTGAATTACTGTGTTTCTTTGCACCCTATGAGTGGTGAAGGAGTAGTTGAAATGCATTAATTGCCTAATTCCCAAACAGAATATTGATGGAGGTCTTTGATAAAGATTTTATTCAGTACTAGAGTCTGCCCACAAATTGTATCATATGAAACAGTACTACTTTTCTTAATGTACTTATAGGCATAAACCTCTTGAGTAAAATAATATAAAAAATATATATGAAATTTCAGGTTATTTCTCAAGGGAACATGCCAACTGATTTAATACTCAGACTCTCAGGTGACAGACTGAGACTTTTTATTTGAGCAGTTTATAAGAACTTTCTATTTTTTTATATTGGATATTTTATGAATACACACACACACACACACACACACACACACACACACACACACACACAAACCAAAAAACAAAAACCCTTGATGATGAAACATTGTTCTTCAAGAACAGTTATTATCTACTTGCTGTTACTATGTATTTTCCTAACAGGGCTCCTTAATTGTTGCATTGCACCTTACTTAGAGGAACACATGCTTTTCTCCAATTGCTTTAGGATATAGGTATTATCAATTTGTCTTTGTGCTTCTGTAATTTTACATCACTGTGTCAATTTGTTTCATTGAAGTAGGATCTACTCATAGTTACTGGCCTATAAATAATAGCCACTATTAAATTTATAATGAGTATATTTTACATAAAATTATGAACTAATGTCACTTGAAGTGAACAATAATTTTAGAATGTTCAAAGCCTATGTATCACTGATCCATAACACATGGTAAATCATTGAATTTTTACTCTATATAATAGTGTCAGTATTATTTCCAGAACCTCACTTAGGAAATTCTAGAACTTATTGTGAATTCTCACGAAGTTCACACAATCCTTTAAATGGATAAAACTCTGAAACTTCAAATATAATTTTGATGGTCTGATATTTGCAATGAATAACCTTTTCTGGCTTTTGTACTGTTACTGCTGGCATACACTGTCCAGTTCCAGTGACTCCAAAGACCACAGCTGATCTGTCTTTTAATGTATAGGCTCAATTACATGACTTAACTAGGTTCAATGACCAAATGGGAACTTGGGCCACCTCACAGAAAGAAGGTAGTTGCAGGAGGCTTACTTCATTTCTGTTCACCAGGCAATCTCTGTTGATCTGTTATACTATTAGGAAAGAAAGTAAGCCACATCATCAAATATAGATGTGTTCTTAAACACATAACGTTTTTTAGTGGCATCCATCCTAAACATTAGGGAATTTAATCTTATCATTGCCTGACCTTGATTTTTACTTCTAGAGGACACAACTCTACTCAAAATTCTCTGAATCTTCAATCACAAATAGTCACTGTCAATATCAATCAATCTAGTGTCAGATGTGTGCTCGTTCTGCTGCACAGAGAGTGCAAGCTTCCTACATTGCCACAAAGTGTCAGGAGATGCTACACTTTCAGATATATTTCAAATACATAAGACTTTCATTTCCTGAATTTTCTTAGTTTGCACTTTCAATTTGAATCTATTCTCTTTTTCAAGTCTTGAAGATTTTTAATTGTTCCTTCAAGTGTTTGTTTTACTTAGATTTTTAAAAGGGATTTCTTGATTTCCTCCGTAAAGACCTCTATCATATTCATAGAGTTGGTTTTAAGATCTTTTCCTTGTTCTTCAGCTATGTTGAAATATTCAGGATTTGTTGTGGTAGAATATCTGGGCAATAGTAGACTTCAAAAGGATACAATTAGGAAAAGAATAAGAAGCCTATTTACTGTTATTTGCTAATGATATGATAGTATACATTTCACCATGGGACTCCTACAGATGATAAATATTTTCAGCTAAATGGCTGGATACAAAATTAACTAAGAAAGATCAATAACCCTCCTATATACAAATGAAAAAGAAACTCAGAAAAAAAGTAAGGGAAACAACACCCTTTACAGTAGCTAAATATAATACAAGATCTCTCTGGGTAACTCTTAGGAGCACCTTCTTTTCTAGTGACTTGCAGAAAGGGCATGAGTCCTGAAGAGAGAGAAGGTGGGAGGCACTGGGAAGAGTGAAAGGAGAGAAACCTATAACCAGGATATATTGTATAAAAAAATAATATAGTTTCACTAAAAAGGGAAAAATTGTATCCAGAATGATGTATTCTCTCTCTCTCTCTCTCTCTCTCTCTCTCTCTCTCTCTCTCTCTCTCTCTCCTTTTCCCACTATATTTTTATCCATGGAATAGAACAAATTCAGAATGCATGTAGTGATGATTTAGGTAAGGATTTAAAAAAAAAAAAAGAGAAAGATCCATGTTGCTGGTTATGCTTTGAAATGAAAATTGTAAACTTCAAATGTATTTGTAAAACTTGACCTACTTTGGCTCTGCAGGATAGTCCTTTTCACACCATACGGAGCTCACAGATTGGGGAGATGCTGTCATGGGCCAACTTGAAGCCCTGGATCTGAGCCTAGGTGGCAGCTGATTGGTCAGCATTCTCCCTATTTCCCAGAATGTGCCATGATTTTTATTGTTCTGACTGTTGAAAGATACAGTGGTACATGTATCTTGTGAAACTTATAAGAATGTGTGCATAGAATTTATATTATTGTGTGTGGCCACCAAAGCCTCACTTTCTTACTACTCATCAAAAATATTTTCACAGAAATTTTCTGTAGCATCAAGAATTAAATAACAAACAAACAAGCAAATAAATAATAGTAGTGGTGACAACTCCAAAAATGATAGCTAACACTTGTTTCATGTGTATGCTAAGCCTACCAGTCAACCCAAGATAAAGACTGAGGTCTTTCTAGGCCAATTAGGATAAGAAATCTCATCTTGCAGATGTATGTAGTTTTGTTGTTTCCCTATGTGTCCAGATTCTTTTGAATGCTCTTTCCAGTCCCTGGCCTCGATAATTCTATTTTATGTCCATTCAAACATATTCTTTTCCAAATGGTACATTGTGTATAATCAACCATATCGTTTTGTTTTTGTTTGTTCATTTGTTTGTTTGTTTGCTTTGTCCTGTCCTTGTAATATTCAACTCTTTTCTGAACTATATGATCTAGGTAAGATAAAGAATATATTATTCCAGTCCATCAAGGTGTCTCTATGGATAATCTGACTGAACTACACATTAACTTCATAATAAAATCCTTTGTCCTCCTTCAGCATTCTGAGTCCATATCACATTTGGAGTGTGTACCTTTCTTCTAAAATACCACCTAATTAACTATTGATGCGGAAAAGACAATTGAAACTTGCTTATCATCCTCCATATCTTTTAAAGTATTCCCCATTCTTGAGTCAGTGTTTGCTTGGAATCTATAAATCTCTGACAGCTTCACAGAGTTTAAACAAAAATTGCATTTTGTTTGTTTGTTCATTTTTTGACAATTGTGCCTTGGTTCTCATCCTTTCCGCTGTGAGAGGGAAAAGTTTTGATCTGTCTTCTCTGTTATTTATTTATTTATTTATTTATTTATTTATTTATGAACAAATTCCAGTATCTGTCATAGTTTGTCATTACCCAGAGCTATTCAAAATGTTACACATGATAAAAAAGCAATCTCTCTCCAGAGTCTTTGTTTTTCAGGTGTTCAACATGTCTGGGAATAATGTAAATGTCCCAGCAGAAGTGACAAGTCTCTCTTCCTTAGAAAGTCATCATGTTTCTCTACATTTTGTTACTGGTAGATATTTTCCAGATAAACAGAGCGCAGACAGTGTAGCTTATTACAAATGTCACAAAAATGTCATTTTGGTATTATTAACTCTTGAGTTGGTAAAAATAAGCGACATTTAACGTCACACATGCTCAAAGGAAGTGACTGCTTTGATAATTCCTCCTGTAATCATAAGGTTAATGATCAGTATGGAAGTTTGGAGCATTGCTGATGCAAAGTCTTTGTTTTCAAGCAGGAAGAAAGTTGTTGCATTCAAAAGTGTTCTAGAAAAGAGTAGTCTATGGACTGCTAAATATTCAATCTTAACACAAGTATATTTACCAAAACCAAATAATTTATTGGCTCTTTTCTTTGTGACTAATAATGACGTATAATGAGTTCTATTATTTTAATTAGCTTAATGTGTAAATGTTTACTTAACCAGAATGAAATAAATGCTGCAGAAAACACACGGTAATGTCCTCACTTTTAAAGGCAAATTCCACATTTATAGTGCCAATTAACCACAAGAATTGTAAAAAATCCTTATCCATAGCTTTAAAAAAAATAGCATTTATATTTAGTTGCCCCTAAGTAGGTAAACAGCTAACAAGGAAGAGAGAAGAGAAAATTTTAAAAATAAAATTTTATTATAGTTTATTCACATTACGTCCCAATTGTAATCCCCTCACTCTTATCTTCCTGTCCCCACCCTTCCTCCATATTCCACTGTATTCCTTTCCCTTAGACCTCTGACAGGTGGGGTCCTCCTCCCCCACCTTCTGAGCCCAGCCTGTCAGGTCTTATCTGTATAACCTGCATCCTCTTCCTGTGTTTTCACAGGGCCTCTCCACTAAGGTGCTGTGATCAAGCCTGGGCACCAGAGTTCATGTCAGAGGCAGTCCCTGTCTGCCTGCCCCTGAACTCCTTCTCATGTGGAGAATGAGCTGTCCATCAGCTACATCTGAAGAGGGAAGGGGTCTAGTTTATCTGCTTGCAATGTCCTTGGATGGTGCATCAGTTTGTGCAGGCTTCCTGGGTTCAGATCCCCCAGCCTTGATAGTCTCTTTGTGGAGCTCTTCACAACAACCCCTCTCCCACACCCCTGTCCTTCCATAGGTTAATATCCACTTATAAGCATGTATATACTGTGTATCTTTCTGAGTCCAGGTTACCTCACTCAGGATGATCATTTCTAGTTCCCTCCATTTGCCTGCAAATTTCAAGATTTCCTTATTTTTTTTTTAAAGCTTAATAGCATTCCATTATGTAAATGTACCATAGTTTCTCTATCCATTCTTCAGCCTAGGGACATCTAGGTTGTTTCCAGATTCTGGCTACTACAAATAAAGCTGCTATGAACATAGTTGAGCAATGTCCTTGTTGTGTGGTGGAGCATCTTTCAGGTAATGCCCATGAGTGGTATAGCTGGGTCTTGAGGTAGCACTATTCCCAATTTTCTGAGAAAGTCCCAAATTGATTTCCAAAATAAAAATTGCAGAAATCAATTGCATTTGGGGTTTAAAGTATTCAGCACAAATAGAAAGATTTAAATGAAAACCCTGATGAATTGTATTCCCCCAAGTGCCTATGATATTCCTGGGAGGATACTTAGACATTTTTAAGACCTGGTTTTCAAATTCCAAACCAGTTAGAAGAATGTAGTGATATGAAGCACAGGTTCTTAACTGATGTCCTTAATTCCACAATCTTACAACCCCACCTAATAGAAAATATTTCCTTCAAAATAATGTTAATATAAAGATAAACTAAACTTGATGTGTCTGTGTTGTGTTTTATATCCTGTTGTACTACTCGTTACAAATTATAGTTTCTTTATGTTTTGCAATTTAATATTTAGTTATTTATACTAGTTACTTGAGAATTTCAAATAATGTGTTTCACAATTTTTCTCCTTTCATCCTTGTTTTTAACCCAGCATATCCAAATTGTACTTTATTAGTTAAATTTTAATCATTTTAAATTTTTATTTAATTTTATTTAATGTTTCTTCTATCCTTTTATTCTATAGGTCCTTTGTAAATACATTATGGCTTCCAGTTTAGTATTATTTAGGATTCCTGAGTGTTCATACAGGTGGCTTTCTCTTTATTGTGTTGTCTCTTAAGCTCTTTTTCTTCTACTCGTTGATTTTGTCTGATTTCATGTGTTAGTTTTAGTTTTAAGTTACTGTATTTTATTTGTTTAGATTTTATTATTATTCTTTAGAAGCCTGTTTTTTTCTAATGAAAGATAAAAAGCTGTTAGGTCTAGAGAGGAAGGGAGGTGGCGAGGATCTGAGAGGAGTAGAGGGCAAACCAGAATCAGGATATATTATGAAAAATGTGCATTTTCAGTGAAAGGAAAAAGTTTAATAAAATAATTTGAGGTCTTAAGATGTAATCTGACTTTCATTTGTTTACCAGTTTATGAATGCATGTAACAAAATGAAGCCATTCTTACACAATACTCATAAAATACATAATGACATGTATATATAAAGGTTCATATTATCGATTTAAGATTGTTAATAATATATGCTAAAATGAAAAACATGTTCTGCTTATTAAAGCTTTATGTACGTTAAAAATTGAGACTCTTGGAGGATAATTACCATCAATACTCTTTGTCAACTGTGGACTCTGAGTGCAACACTACCTAAAGGTGTAATAATACCATGTATATATAGGTGTAATTAACCTCTCTCAATAGATTTGAGGTCAGCTCAATGAAATAGAAGCTTTGTATAATACTGTAAAAATAGATAAAAATATATGGCTTTAGTGGGGGTTATAGATCCATTTGGGTAAACTACCTATTATATTTTTCTAAATGGATGTAATGTACCCATCAAAATTGGCATCAGATTTGAATGTGTGTGTGTCAGTGTGCATGTGCATGTGTGTGTACACAGACTTGATGTGTGCTCATGACTATAAATCATAAATACTGCATATATCAAACCCTTCATACCTTCTGCCTCCTCCACCCACTCTGATGAGTTCCATGAAACTTAGATAGGAAGCTCAATTTCTCATTTAGAGATGAACCCTCAAATATCACTGAATTGTGGCATCTTGCAAAGTCATGAGTCTTTGCATTCATCAGTACTGCATAGAGATGTATCCAATTAAATCTGAGAATACCCTTTGCTGTGAGTATAAACAGATATTTTGAAGGCAGTTTGATGCCAGAATTAGTTAGCTAAGTAATAGTACTATATCCAGTTGACTGATTGACCATGCTCATGTGAGAGACTGTTCCAAAACTGTATGGTTAATACAAGTTGCATTCAATGGCTCAAGAATATAAAAGGGGACCTGAAGTGGGTAAAAAAGGAAGAATATGGAAAGAACTGAGAGAAGCTGATGATCATAGAAAACACATTGTATTAAATTCTCAAAACATTAAAAATAAAACTGTTGAGGGTGAAAAAATGATCTGATTATTCACTATTGTTGTTTCTTTATTCATATTTTTATTTAGGACTGGGTCTTCTTATATGGTCTAACTCCACCTGAATCTCAGAGTTCTGCCTTAGCTTCACAAAGCTGGGATTATAAGCTTGTGACAACACATTATAACTTTTCTTTTACATTTGATAGATATCTTTACGTAATATTATGTTGATCAATTTCTACTTTTTCACACACCAAAGCTTAACTCTGGCCTTTAAACTATCAGTTATAAAGTATGCCACTTGGGTTCTAGTTAAATGATATTCGGATCTTCAATACAGAAAATAACAACTAACCAACATGCAGATCTATAGGTCCCAGTACTAATGGGTATGTGTAAAAGCCATCTTAAAACTTAAAGCTCAGGAATTTTTTCAAGGAAGAGGCAGAAGAATTGTTAGGTCTAGAGTATCAGAGGTTTGGTGTGATACTGTATTAATAATGTATTCTGGTAATGTCATTACAGGCATAGAAATCTCACCATCATGATTGCCTAAATGTGGGATGACATGGGTAACACAAAGCATGTGCGGGAAAACCATGAGACCTGAATCCTACAAAAAGACCTACAGGCATTTTAAAAACAAAGCTGAGGTTCCATTTATTAATTGTTGACCTTAAGGTCTGGGCTGTTGGTGTTCTGTTCAGGAAGTTGTCTCCTGTACCAATGTGTTCCAGGCTCTTCCTCACTTTTTCTTCCAAACGACTTAGTGTCTCCGGTTTTATGTTGAGATCTTTAATCCACTTGGAAATGAGTTTTGTGCATGGGGACAAATATGGCTCTAATTGCATTTTTCTACATGTAGACATCCAGTTGAACCAGCACCATTTGTTGAAGATGCTATCCTTTTCCCATTGAATAGATTTGGCTTCTTTGTCAAAAATAAAGTGACTATATGTGTGTGGATTCATATCTGGGTTTTCGATTTGATTCCGTTGATCAACCAGCCTTTTGCTGTATCAGTACCATGCTGTTTTAGATACTATTGCTCTATAGTACAGCTTGAGATTGGGTATGGGGATCCCTCCTGAGGATCTTTTATTGTATAAGATTGTTTTAGCTATTCTGTTTTTTTTTTTTTTTTTTTGTTTTTCCATATGAAGTTGAGAATTGACCTTTCAATGTCTTTAAAAAATGTGTAGCCATTTTGATAGGGATTGCATTGATCTGTAAATTGCTTTTGGTAAGATGGCCATTTTTACTATGTTAATTCTCCTGATCCATGAACAAGGGAGATCCCTCCATCTTCTCAAGTCATCTTCAATCTCTTTCTTCAGGGACTTAAAGTTTTTTTCAAACAAGTCCTTCACTTGCTTGGTTAGAGTAACTCCTAGATATTTTATATTGCTTGTGGCTAACATGAAGGGTGTAGATTGCCTAATTTCTTCCTCTGTATGATATTCATTTGTATATAGGAAGGCAACTGATTTTTTTTAGTTTATTTTGTATCCAGCCAATTTGCTGAACATGTTGATCATTTGAGGCTGAGAAGCTTCTGTAAGGAAGGAGACACTGTCAAAGGAACAAAGCAACAGCCTACAGACTGGGAAAAGACCTTTGCCAACCTTACATCTGACAAAGGGCTAATATCCAAAACCTATAAAGGACTCAAATATTAAACCCCACCAAACCAAATAATCCAATGCTCATCCTCATTAGTCATCAGAGAAATGCAAATCAAAACGACACTGAGATCCCATCTTACACCCATCAGAATGGCTAAGATCAAAAACTCCAGTGACACCACATACTGGCGAGGATGTGGAGAAAGAGGAACACTCCATTGCTGGTGAGAATGAAAACTAGTACAACCACTTTGGAAATATATTTGGCGCTATCTCAGAAAACTGTGAGTAGGGCTTCATCAAGATCCAGCTATTCTACTCCTTTGACTATACCCAGAAGAAGTGCCAGCACACAACAGGAACATATGCTCCACCATGTTCATAGCAGCTTTATTCATAATAGCCAGAACATGAAAGTAGCCTAAGTGTCCCTCAATTGAAGAATGGATAAAGAAACTGTGGTACATATACACTATGGAATACTCCTCAGCTATTAAAAACAAGGAATACCTGAAATTTGTGGACAAATGTATTGAACAAGAAATTATCATAATGAGTGAGTTAACCCAGAAGCAGAAAGAGTCAAATGGCATATACTCACTTATATCTGGACACTAGCACATGGGATATGTCCCACAAAAGTCTTTACTTACCAGGAAAATAGGAAAGAGGGGAGGATATTCTATTGTAACTTTAGGTGAGAGAAGCATGGGAGAATGGGGAAATGGAAGTATCCAGAGGGTCCTAGAAACCTACAAGAAGAACATTTTGACAGGTGGTTTTAGGCCCAGAGGTCCTGCTCAAACTATGGCACCAGCCAAGGACAATACGTGCAGCAAACATTGAACCCCTACCCAGATCTAGCCAATGGACAGGACATTCTCCATAGTTGAGTGGAGAGTGGGGACTCACTTTCACACTTACTCTGGTGTCCCATATTTGACCATGTCCCCTTGATTGGGAGGCCTGGTGTCACTCAAAGGAAGGATAGCAGGCTATCAAGAAGAGACTTGATGCCCTATAAGCATATACAGGGGAGGATATCCTCCTCAGTCACAGTCATAGGGTAGGAGAGTAGAGGGAAAGCAAGAGGGAAGGCGGAATGGGAGGATACAAGGAATAGGATAACAATTGAGATGTAGCATGAATGAATTAATAAAAACAGAAAAAAAAAGCTGAAGACTGGAGAACTAGTCTTCCTCAGGCAAGAGTATATCAATTAGTTCTCCAATAAAAAATCATTCTCAGAGCACATACATTTAAGTAACAATAGTGACTGATGCAGGAATATTTAGGGATATGCATGTATGTACACATATAACCATATATATGCAAAAATGCATGCAATAATAATTAATGAAAAGAGGCTATGAATTTGAAAGTGTGTAAAGGATCTATATTGGAGCATAATATAGAAGGAGAGGAGAAACCTAATTATGGTATAATACCAAAAAGAAAGCAAAGAAAGTTATTATAGGCAACTTCAGTTTGTAGAGCTGTGGAATTACCCACCTTTCAGAAGCAGGAGTGGAAGATATTAGAAGTCAGTCGGTTTGTCTAAACTATCCCAGTGTCTTAAAACACAATACATGCATTGCATTTTAGATTTTTTTATTTTTTGGAATAATTATGATATTGTTTTCTTGTTATGGTGCACAATAGGATTTTTCCTTACAATTTTTTTTTTACCCATTTAAGCAATTTTTATATTTTTAAAACATTTTTGTGCTTTTTAAATTTTCTTATTTAAGTAATATATTCAGATTACACTTTCTTTCTTATCCCCTCACTTGTATCTTCCCATTCCTCCTCTCTCCCTCCTCTTTCATCCTATTGCCCTCCCCTAGGTTGTGACAGAAGGGGACCTCATCCCCCATTATAAGATCACAGCCTATCAAGTCTCTTCCTGGTAGCTTTCTCACTCTTCCTCTGGGTGTCACCAAGACTCTCCACCAAGGGTAATTGGTCATTTGGGGGCACAAGAGTTCATGCCTTAGTCAGTCCCTGCTCTTCACACAATTGTGAGAATGTGGTGTCCATTGCCTAGATCTGGATAGGAGTTCTAGGTTTACTGCATGCATTGACCTTGGTTGGTACAGCAGTTTGAGCTGAGCCACCTAGGTCCAGATCTGCCAGCCTTAATGGTCTGCTTGTAGGTTTCTAGGGCCATCTGGATCCATCTTTTTTCCCATTCTTCCTTACCTCTCTCACCTAGAGTTCAAATAGAAAGTCCCAGTATCTATCCCAATCTCCAGCTAAGTGAAGATTTTCAGGGGACATTTCTGTTGGGCTTGTGTCTAATTATAAGTGAGTATATGCCATGTATCTTTTTATATAATGGATCTACCAGCTTACAAATCATGAAAAAGTTTCACAAGGCACCTAGAGTCTCTGTAGTTAAAAAGACAGTTAGCAGTAGAGCTAAATCATGCTATACATGGTGACACATTACTAGAGGGCCCACGATAATGGTAAGAAGACTGCAAAAGCTAGGCTGGTGTACAGTACATACAAAGACCCTAATTAAAAAATTTAGTAATTCCTTTTTTATTGTTCATTGTTATGCACTTAAATCAATTAATGATTAAATTGTCAAGACTAGAGTTAGAATTTGACTATATGATATTTGCTTTGTGTTTTATACCACATTCTGATTCAAGTTTAACTTTTTGGCAAATTAAAAATCAAGTATTTCCATTTAAATAAAACTGTATTTTGAATATCATAAGTGAATATTATTAATGAATTTTTATATATTATTAACATTCCATTTTAAAGAAATATTTATTCAAAAGAAATCTTTTGGTAATATATGTTCTTGGTGCCTTAACTAGTAAGCTTATGAATAATTGTTTATTATTTAGTGTAATTGCTTTTAAGACTTCTATTACATCCTAATAGTATTGATTTTATGTGCTTTGAAAGTACGTTTGTCAACAATGAAGGCTGTGTGCTCCATTTTGCTTATGATACTTCTAACCTTCCCTCAGTCTAAAGCTTTGCTCTAAGTCAATAGTTTCTAGTGTATGGTACACTACCTAGAAACCTTATCATAACTTGGGAAGAGGCTAAAAATGAAATTGATGAGGCCCTAGAAGTAATACAGCTATTCAGACATTGTGGGAACGAGACTTAGTAACTGGAAATTTCAGGATCCCTTTGGATGATTCTGATGTCTGATGACAACAATTTTGAAAACTATAATTACAAAGAAACACACACACACACACACACACACACACACACACGTGTGTGTACTTCTTATTTAATTACTGTAAGGTAGTTAGTTTTTAATCTGTGATTCACTAGATATCTATATCAAGGTAATCCAGGTAGATTTTAAAGTAGTCACAAACTCCAGGCAGAATTATCATGTCCAGAGTCATAAAATACTCTGTGATTTAGAAGTGCCCCTTGGGATACCACTGTTCTGACTTGTCCACTAGTCTAGTATGTACCTGAGTAATGACGTAGCTGAATTATAACATTTTACTAAATCAAAAACATTACTAGAATTCCAACACATATCTTTATAAATGGATCAGAAATTTAGTTTGGCTATTTATTTCAAAATTAGTCAGTAGACTTGTAGGTAATGTTGAATTAATGGATTGACTTTAACAAGTTAATTTGGTAACCACTTGTCAAAGAGATTTGGTGACAGGATTATAAAGTATTTAAGGGAGAGTATTATCAGAAATGAATGTCACTTCAGCATTACTATTTCTGTTCCAAGCATTACCAATTACTGTTCAATAATAGACTACTTCCAAACTAGGCAATTTTCTTATGATTTCCATTCTCTTTATTTTCCTCAAATTTAGGCAATTTCAAATGAATTATATTGTCCCATCAGTAATGCATTACTCCTCCGCATGGTGTGCACCTAAGCAATCTATAATCCCTCTTAATAAGTAATTCATGGCCACATATTCAACGAAGTTCAATCTACCTTTAGAGTAAGTTATTTCTCTTTTAATATTTCTTGGAGCTGTAGCACATTGAAATTTAATTAACTATATGCTTTTACAATGGAAGTTACAAAGTTTGTAATTTAGTCATAATCTATGTACATTTTTATGAGTTCAAAGAACAACATTTAAACTGTATAGGTCTCAAAATTTGTGCCTGTGTAATTAGTACATCCTGACTAACTTCTATTGCTCAGAGTGTTATTTAAAATATACACTATATATACATCTGCAGGTACGTCTTTCAAAACGGTTGAAAGTGACTGTCTTCCTTGTCTTAAGAAAGCAACAGCCAATACTTTCCTTAGGAATAAATCAGATCACTCTATTAAAGTACTTAAATAGATCAAGTCAGAGTACTTCTCGATGAGCCATTTATTTTAGTGGAATTCTATTTGATTCTATTTCTTCTTAAAATTTAGTGTCTAACAGAGATCAGCTGAACTTTTCAAACATCCAGATCAGTGCACTAATTGTTTTCTGGAATTCAAAGGGGGCATACTAGCCTGAAGAAGTTTTGAATGATTTTCTATGATCCCTGAGAGTGGGTAAGCTTATAATATTATTAACCAGCCATAACATGTCACAGATATTAGGTATTTGCAAAGTACTATAATAGAAGAGCCTTAAAATAAATTTATAGCAAGTTATTTACGGAAGTTTAAAAAACAGCATAAGAATGGTAACATCAGTTAAATTGTTAAAAACATTTTATGAAGTCAGATTTTGGTAGAGATGTGGAAAATCTGATAACCAGATATAAAATTGGTTTAGGAAAGAAATTATATAAATCAGAATATTATTTAGTTTTTAAGTAGCAGTTAAATACATCTACAGAGTTTTTGCATAAAGTATATATTATATACGTAACAACAGCCTTTTATATATATTATGTGAGTACATACATATACATAGATACATATACTGTGTATACTGTCACTATGAACAAGCAAACTCATTCATGAACTAAGGCAATTTGTGTTGATTACGTGGGATACCCAGATGTAGTCATAATGATGATTTTACTTCTCTTGTGAAGTATCCCTCAATAGAAATAAAACATAATTTTCATTTATAAAACAATAAACATATAGAAATGATTGAGGTACTTAGGAACATAAGTGATTATTCCTTAATGCATTGTGGGCTTTTAAAATATTTATTCTTCTCTCATATATTACACTCTGACATCAATTTCCCTCCATCTACTTCTCCTTGTCATCCCCACTGCCCCTCTCTCCCAGATCCGTTCTTCCCTTCCCACTTTCCTTTCAGAAAAGAGCAGGCCTCCTGGTGTTATTAACTTAATACTGTGAGTTCCATAAGCCCTTTTTAGTTGATTTGGTGGGACATGTTCTCCCGGTATTCTTGACCTCTCTGCTTTCTACAATATGCCTTCCCTCTCTTCCTTGGGACTTGGTTGTAGGTCTCTGCATCTGCTCTCATCAGTTCCTGGATACAGTCTTTCTGATGATGAGTGGATATTGCAGACTATCACCATGGGAGGACCGACAAAGCCAACTAGCCAGGCCCCAGCGGAATTGTGGAGACTGGGGCTCCAGCCAGGCACAATGCATGGACTGGACCTGGGCACCCAGCACAGATGTAGCTCAATGGGCAGCTCAGTCATGATGTGGTTACCCTACTGAGGGAAGTGGGCGCTAACTCTGACATGGACCATGCTGCCTGCAGTTTCTGTTGCCTTTCCCTGGATGGGCTGCCTCACTGGTCCACAGGGGATGCAATAAGTTTTGATGTGACTTGATATCTTGAGGTGTTGGTAAGGTTCCCCTTCTCTGGGAAGTGTGTGAGGGGGATTGTGAGGAAACAGGGAGACAGGGTTGGACTGGGGTGGGACAGGAGGGAGGGGGCTATGACCAGGATGTAAAGTGAATATGTGTACATTGATATGCCATCACGTCTTGCAGACAAGACAAATTATAAGTCGACGGCTTTGTGTCTAGGTTAGTGTCCCACTGCCACCCTGGAATCCTTGCCTGGTTGCAGAATACGGCCAGTTGAGGCTCTATTTTCTGCCCTAAAGTCACCCTCATAAGTTCTTCATAGATTCCAGGGAGTTTCCAGTGCACTGTTTTCTCATCATTCCCTCAAATGCCTACTAATTCCAGCTGTCTTTCCCAGTACTCTCTCCCTCCATCCCCACTCACCTCCAAACGCTCTGTATTTTTGTTTGGTTTCTTTTATTGAAAAAGTTCCATATACCACTTAGTATCAAATTGCTTCAGAAGATTAGGCTTATTATTACTTTTAATAACTTGTTTACAATGAGATATATTATTTTCAAAGAGTCAAACTAGAAGTGAATAAGTATTTAAATAAAGTGGAACAAAATTGAATGTAAACTGCAAAAAATACAAACTGCACATTATATATAATTTTTATAGTGTTATTCCTTGTACATTCATATGTTCCCATTTTCAATATATTTACTACCTACTCTATAGAATATGGAACATTTAACAGTTACAAATCTGACAATTTAAAAGTTGAAAGGATATAAGAATTAATATGTGTGAAAATGGTTTTCTTACGCCCCGATTCCCCTTTGTTTTGAAAGAACTTTCATGTGACTGAATGTACTGTTTATAACATCTTTCTTCCACTTTATAACAATTCTTCTCTTTCTTTCTTTCTTTCTTTCTTTCTTTCTTTCTTTCTTTCTTTCTTTCTTTCTTTCTTCCCTTTAGTTTTTCATTAATCTTTGTTTACCAATAAGCAAGTGAATCCCTCCCTAGCAAGTGTCTTTTCATGTGTGAGGCAATTTTAGTTCACTCCACCTTTCTTTGCTTACCCTTTAATTAGAGAAAATAAAGCTTCATTGTCTCAAGATAATGTATATATACTATTTTTGTACTGCTAATTGTTTTCTAATTTACTCTTTTGTTCACACAGAAACTTGCAATGAGGTAAATTTGTGATTTTGTTTTCTCAATGGAACTCTCTCAACTTGATTCTAAAATTCCTTTATTTGATAATACCCCAAACAATCAAGCTAAAAACTTTATATAAATATTTCCTTCCTTTAAGTCTAGTGAGTTCACAGTTGAGTCTGTTCAACTTGTCTTTTCTTTTAAAAATTTCTTTCAATTATATATAGCTGTCTCTATAACCTAAGATGATTTTTTTCTTACAACTACACTAAGGAGAACATTTATCATTTCTGTTATCTCCCCAGTCTATACCATTAATACATTATTATGCTCTGAATACTGCTCTCAAACTATTTCCATGTACCCTTTAATAAATGAAGGTTTATTGACGTAATCTGACATGTAGACACATTTCTATTTAGTCTGTGTATTATTTTTAGCTTATTCTACTCTAGTGTAGTGTAAACCCTTGACTAGTAGAATAAAAAGTGTATGATGACTTCGATTTTTTAAAAATAATTAATTTATGTGAGTTTTCACTCTACGCAAGAGGTAGAAGCCCTTTTGGTAAGTTGATTTATATTTTTGGTGGCTTACATAATGGATAGATCTCAGTTCAGGAATCACACAAGATACAGTCTTAGACATTTGATTTCATTGTCAACAAAGTTTTTTTTTTTTTCACTTTCTCATTCTCTATTATTAGCAAATATAGAGTGACATTGCTAATCTCTGTTCTCTATGTCCCTTAGACATGGCACATTTAGTCACAGGGAAGGTATCAGAGCTTCAGTCTTGTGATTAGTAAGCAGAACTTCATCATCTTGCTTATTCATATAAGTTGCTATATACTACTACGACTCAAAATATCAGGTTTTCTATTTACATGATTTCTCAAGCCATGCAGAGCTTCTATTCCAAATGGGCCTCTCTTTTCTTTTCTTTCATAATCTTGTTTTTGGTACTTATACCTGTTCAATGTGGCAAGTAGAGTGGCAGTGGCTTTTCCTTCGTTTGTGATTGAGTAAGGAAAAAACATACTTAGCTACCTTCTGCCCTCACTTTTGGCCCCAGTAATAACAATATTCACGCATTCATATTACATCCTAATTCTGTAACCCTTGTGCTAGCAAATAATTAAAAGTTTTTATTTTCAGTTATAAACATATACTTGAGTTAATTGAAAAATATGATTGTTCATTATTGAGATAATGTTTATAGAATAATCATTATCAGAAATGGGAGGAAAATATGATCCAAGGAACAATGAAAAGCAACAAAGAACAGTATGTATGTACACAGGAATAAATGTACAAATACCATATGAGTTTGCTTAATTTGCCCTCATCATCCTTTTAAAATTATGACATATTAACTGGCAGTTCATAAAGTTAGATTTCAATTTCTGTGACTCTACTTGTGCAAATCCCTTTACTTGTTTGTTATCTCCACTTTCTGAAAATGCATTCATTGAAACAGAACAAAGGAATTCTTTTTTATTTTAGCTTATTGATGTTGAGATCAAACACAAACTTTTCACAAAATTCAGTCATATGTGACACTTCATGGTTCAACATGCATAAGTGTAGAGAAGCAAGTGGAGAGAGATCATGATTAGATCCCATCTCACCACTGGAAACAACTTGAGAGGCAGTATGCGTGAATTAACGTTTCTTGAAGTGAGAGATTGAAGTAAGTTACTACCTGCAGGCATGAATGACCAATTATGAGTTCTCATCAGAATCCAGAGAGGACAGGGAAGGTATCTATAAGGTTTTGCTGCAAAAAACAAAACATAGGGTTTGTAGATGGTATTACACATGTATTTAAAGCTTAATGATGGACACAAACAACTCTATACAATTGGGACCCATGCACTTTGCTCTCTAATACAAACACTATATTTGTAATATAGTCACAAATAAAGGTGAGCAGATAATTCAATGACAGAAACCAACTTCACTAGAACTGCTTTGTGAATGATTGCATACCCTGACTGTTTGATTCTGTTAAACAACTGCATTTAGTCCATACTTGAATCCACAGTAATGAATAATATTCGGTGTTCTATTGCTACAACCTTAATACCATAATTACAGAAAGGCTTTCATAGCTTGTATTATTGAGATGAATTGCTCAGTGCAATGAAACCAGCAACTGGTAAATACTTTGCATTCCTGGGCTTAGTTAATATATTCTGTTCATTGTCTACTTCAACAGCTTCTCAAAGTAATGCAGTGCGGGTTACACTCCTATATAGAACAGGGGAAGCCAATTTCAGATTATACACAGTTGATGAGTGTAAGTTCCTGTCACAACTAAACTGTTTTAGCAACACATCTATGACATTTCACTAATGCCATCTTTCTCTGAGGAGAATAATTTTACACTAATTCACGATATACAAATACTCAAAGTAAATCTCACATATGAACAATCAGACTATAATCTCAAACTAAAGTCACTGTCTCTTTTGGAAAACAATATGTTGCAATGTACTTAAGCAAGGAGTGCTAGGATATGAGGAGGGTCATGAAGGAATGGGGAGAAGGAAAGAAGATCTAAATATATTCTCTAAATATTCTTTTAAATGTTTTAATGAAAAAGAAATAGCTGCTTGTTAGAAGGTAACTTCCCCACTTCTGCCTTTACTGTTGGTTTTTGATATAGAATAAATAATGTCAAGGCTTTCAGTCTCCCTATTATTCAGTTTCTAGAGTCATAATATTGTAATTGTATTTCTTAGGGAAAATGAGGTTTATGTTCCTTATTGTGTAGACTATTTTTCCTTTTTCTTTTCAAACTCAGTTAACTTTACTTAAATTGAGAAATGTTTCTTAAAACTGCATTTAGAGTAAAGATCATTTACAAAAATCACCAGTATTTTAAAGGTAGAAATATCTGTTAACAAAACAAGTTTTACCTTTGGAGTTTATTAAGCAAATTGTGGAGAATGCGGAGAAAAAAATAGTTTATTTACATCTGATATCTACTTATGCACCCAGGAACAAAGTTGGCACATAGAAGGCTTCAGGCCATGCTAGGATCTCAGAAGCAGTTCTCCTGGAGGCTTAGTTTTCTCTGTTTCTAGCAATGCCCAAGATCCTTCTTCATCTTCAATCTTGGGAGCCAAATATTACTTTAAGTGCCCCATATCAGCAACTTTATACTCTACAACAAGGGGTACCTCTGCCGACACACTGAGTGTTAAGGTAGGTGACAGTGGAGTGGCTTTTATGAAAAAGTTCAGGCACCACAGTGCAAATGTCAGCTGAACTGGCTTATTCATCTCTATGGTTACAGCTTCCTCCTCTTTATCAACATTACTTGTTTCTGACAACTTAACGTTTCTGTGTACAAGCTCTCCACTTGCAGAAAACTTCACCCCCTCACAGGATGTTACAACAGCATATCCAATATGGCTAAGGTCTCAGCATAGGAGTGCAAATTCACCACAAGGCATTATTTACTACTCATAGATGTACTCTTCTGGGATTCTAGGTTGCTCAACATCTAAGTCCAGATCTTTTTCAAGGCAACAAACCACAAAGACCTGAGAACCAACTGGATTTGAAAAATGGGACTTTCTGAAACTGGCTGTCCACAATGACATTAAAAGCTCATAACAGTGTGTTTATGCTAATTGCTATTCACAAAATTTCCACTTCTGTTAAAATTTGCTTGCTTGCAGAATTCATCAAGGACCAATGTGAGACTTGCTCCTCCTATTACTAACAGAAACTTTAAGCTTGGCCTAGATATAAAAATAATTTCTTTGCCGTTCAATACTTCGGTGTCAGCACCTGGTTTTTGACACTACAACGCTGCTGATTCTCCAAACACTCACTGTATTACAGCCAAGCAAGTGTCTTATTTATAAATTAAACCTGAATTCCTTTATTATGAGATCCAGATATTTTCCTTTTTGAAAGACTTTTTTTTCAAAAGTCTTTAAAATTCATAGAATTGCTGATACTTCTATTAAGCTGGAGATATATCTCAATGGTTATGAATCCTCACAGCTTTTGCAAATGGCTCATAACTTACTTTAACGCCAGATCCTGGGATATGAAACCCTTTCCTGGCTTCCTTGGGTTTCAGGAATTTACAGTAAGTGCACACATACATGAGGGCCAATATAATCATGCACATAAAACAAATGAATAAACAAAAGTAGATACTTTGGGGTGGTTAATATAGTGAGAATTTGGTTTCAGGCATCGCTTGATCCCTACCTGCTGCAGGGATTGCCTGGCATATCCTGCCCTCTACCATGAACTTTCCAGCCCAGGAGCAGGGGCTTCCCTCCACTATATAATCAAGGCATTCTGGTTCCCCCCTCTACCCCAGCTCCTCTCTCTTTCTGTATCTCTCCTCCTCTTCCTCCTCCTCCTCCTCCCTTCTCTCCCTCCTCCTTCCCCTATTCCTCCTCTTCTTCTTCTACTTCTTCTTCTTCTTCTTCTTCTTCTTCTTCTTCTTCTTCTTCTTCTTCTCTCTCTCTCTCTCTCTCTCTCTCTCTCTCTCTCTCTCTCTCTCCCTCTCTGTCTCTCTTCCCTACCCCTAGATGGTTGCCAATAGTTTCTACCAACAAACCTTCCCATATATATATATACATATATAGGCATATATATATATATATATATATATATATTCATTAGCTCATTCTGCCTTTTCAACCAGTGATCACAAAGCTGTGTGTTTAATCTCCAGCAATTGAAAATAAAAGAAAATAAATGAACGAGGACACTTTATATATGTCATGCAGAGTTATTCACAATGAAGGCACTAACAACTTCCTCAAGTCTTTTAGCTTTTCTTTTCTATTTTACAGTTTATCCTACTGAAAATTTCATACAGGGCATTTTTATCCTATCATCATGCTTCAAGGTCTCTGTAAAATCCATGGGATATCATTATTATACTCAAGTCTTCTAGTTTTTAGGCTATAAAATGTCTCTACGCTGTAGGAAGCACAACTTTAGAATAAACATTGGAGAAAACAGGACTGTTAAGCACAAGACCCTGTTTTCTTCAAGGGAGGAAATGAATGATTCCTGGTCATTAAAATGCTGGAGTGCAAGTGGCCAAAACAACCCAGTGCTCCTTTGCAATTGTATTAGGAGCTGCCTCCACCTGAATTTCTCCCAAATCCTGAGAACTGTTTGGGCCTTAATTCTGAGCTTTGTCTCTCAGTGAATAGAATTCACCTTATGAAAGAAGCCCCTTGTACTTTGTATCTTCTATCAATAGAATCCATCTTTATCCTTAGCTCTGATCACTATCAGCCAATAGAAACTCACTTAATGCCAAGGTCACAGCTGCATTGCTACTTTGCAAGGGAATTTTGAGGTAGCTATCCCTGGAGCTTTATTATGAGAATTGTCACTTGAAGGACACCGCCTGAAAGTCTGACTGTGTTTAAATGTGTTAGACAACTAAACCACAGCATTAGACTCTTTAGATGTTTTGAGCCAGTCTGACTGACCAAGTCTAGTGACCAAGTTTTCATTCTCACCTCCTCACCCTTCACTTCCCTGACAGTCATGATGCCTGCAGGCAGCCACCAACACTGAGCCATCTGTACAAGAAGCTGAAACCCACTGCAGTATACCACACACCTAAAAAAGAGCTAATTACAGGTAAGAATCCAGAGCCATGTGTGGAAAAAGTAGTTCTGTGGCCCCCATATACATTACTCCTTTCCGCAATGTGATAATGGATTTGATCCAACCAGCTTGTCGGGAAAAGATGTGCATTTTGTCACAAATAATGATTATATTTATCATAGCACTCTTCTTACTGCCACGTGTGTGATTTTGTGTGTTTTTCTGTGTATGTGTGTCTCAGTGTGTGTGTGTGTATGTGTGTGTGTGTGTGTGTGTGTGTGTGTGTGTGCTATGTTGGGTTTAAAGACCAAACAGTGAAGTGGCTCCCAATTATTCCCTTATAGGTTTTAAATATAAAATGTCCTAAAACTATTGGGCAGTTTTGTTGTCCTCATTACATTATAAACTGTGCTCTCAGGTAGAGAGATTATTTTCCTTCTTTAAGACATACAGACTGTATAGGTCAGGTAGTCAAGCAAAATCTTCACAGCAGGATATACAAATTTGAAATCTTTCTAAAGGCAATGTTTTTGTTCCTTGTAATTAGGCAATTAATTCTACTGGCATTTATAGGCTGCATGTGGTGAGAGAAAAAGAGATAAAGAAATGTAGTAAAATCAAATATTTCAATTTTACTTTAAAGGTCATTGAATTATGTGACCTACCTTAGGAGTATTTAACTTGAAATAAAAAAGTCAAGAAACAAATGAGCTGAGTAACTCAAGTCCTTTTTTGGCTGCTTTAATTAAAGCATAGACAGTTCCCATTTTTAAAGATTCTTTGGTGTATTAAAATAAGTTCCCTAGTTCTACATCTCTTTAATTAAAATGTAATCATTCTTGATTGTTTTATTTATACATCTGTGCATAAATACATATATACTCATATATATGTACTTGTATTTATTTGCATATGTATTATTTTCAAGAGGTTTAATTTGCCTTTCTTATGAACATAAAATATAATAAAGTTTAATGTTATGTCAAACATACATTTGTGATTATCATAAATGATCATAGAGAATATAGATATTATGGCTTTGGACTGAAATGAAATATTTACTAATAAAACATTAGCACATTTTCAAATATTTGGGTTCAACACACTGAAAATATTGATAATGATGTTAATTTATTTGTCTGTCTTATTAGGAAAATATCATTTGTTTTAATCAGAGAAACAATGAGTCATTGTACAAAAGATAATATGTGGCATATAAAATAAATACAAAATTATGCATGTATTGAATACTACATAGAATAGCTTTTATGATGTTTTTATTTTCTAGACAAAGTGTTTCATTAAAGTTACATTACAGTACATTAAAGTTTCCAATGGGATACATGTATTCATCAGCTATTATGTCAAATAGAGTAAAATAACATGCCCAATACATAAAACACACTTAAAAAAACAAAGACAGTGTTAGAAAAAACAAATGTACAACTTCACTGTTCAATTTGTAATGAAAGATAGACAGCTTATTCTCCACATGGAGAAGGAGAGGGAAGAGTGGGGACTGCCTATGATATGAACTCTGGTGACCTAGATTTGATCACTGCCCCTCTTTAGAGAGGCCCTATGGCAACAAGGAGGAAGGGGATGCAGGCTAGCAAGATGAGACGTGATAGGCTGTGGTCAGACAGTGAGGGAAAAGGGCCCTTCCTGTCAGAGATCTAGGGGAGGAGAATAGCTTGAAAAGGGGAGGGAAGGTAGGAATAGGAAGATAAGAGGGAAGAGATTACAATCAAGATGTAGTGTGAATAAATTATAATAAAATAACTTTATAAATTATTTAGGTAAGAATCATTACGATAGCAGATTATGAAAATGCTAATATCAATGTATCTTCATATGGAATTTTGGGTGAACTTCTTGCTAGCATTTGAGAAAGATATCTATAAGACTTTATGTTATACCAGGGTTTACATATATATTCTCATTTAATTAAAGAAGGTAGATATGATATGCAAATTTACCAAATACTACCATCCAATATAGGTGTTTATGCTTTCATGATACTGTTGGGACTGATGGAGTCAAATGACCCCCAGGACTCTTTGTTGAATAAAGTGGAACAACAGGAAATGATGGACCTTGGTACTTATGATGAAAACTATGTTAAATCACTTGAGAAAAAGTATTTCACTAACATGAGAATGCAAGGAAGCAGAAGGCCAGAGTTTCCTCTTTTCTATATCAGTGAGTTGTTACCTATTCATATCACTAGCTCATCCCAATGTTATGGGAGAGAGGGCAGACTATATCAAAGATCCAAAAAGACATAAGTACATAAGGAGAACGTATATGTATGCATGTTTGTCTATAATGAGATAATATTTAGCTATAAAAATAAATTTACTTCTGTTAATGAATCTGAAGGAAATTGTGTTAAGTAACACAAATCAGCCAGAGAAAGACAAGTATCATATTTTACTATATGTAGAGTCATTAGAAGTTTGTTTTCACAGAAGCAGAGTTTAGAAACTTGTCTCTTTCATCTGGAATGATAACAAAGTAGAATATAATACTTGCAGAGTTCTGTGCTGTTGTGCAACTGACTTTTCCTGAGACATAATTCACACCCTAGATTAAGAGCTCATAAAAAGCAATTTGTGGTCAAAGTCTTCCCTAGGTCAGCGTGAGCTCTGCCCCAAAGTTTGACTGTGAGTCTCAGCATCTGTTTCAGCCCCCTACATGGTGCAGTCTTTCACAGGACTTCTATGGTAGGCTCACATCCTGCTCCTTCTCTTCAAGCACTTACTGTGTCTGTTCTAGATGCCTTCTGAGTGTGCTGTTTCCCACACATTGATCACTCCTCCCTTCTGGAGTGGCCATGACAACCCACAGAAAAAGAGAATGCAGGTAGTCCTGATGAGACTTGATAGCCTGGGGTCATATGGTAGGGAAGGAGGGTCCCCCTTTCTGATGACAAGAGGAAGGGGGAGGAGAGAAGGAAAGAAGAGGGCAGATATGATGATGGGAACTACAATCTGGATGTAAAGTGAAAAAAAAATACAGAGAGAGACAGACAGAGAGAGAAGAGAGACAGAGAGACAGAGACAGAGAGAGACAGAGACAGAGAGAGAGACAGAGAGAGACAGAGACAGAGGACAATTCATGAAAACCAGCAAAGTCAATATGGGTGAATCAATGAATTTTATTAGAATTGCTCACAGGAATGTTGGTGACCAGTTACTTATAGGAACTGAAATGACTCAAAGACAATTGTATCATCAAAGCCTACCTCATCATAGGTGACAGATCACAAAAGCTATGAACTTTCAGCATATTGTATAGCCTGAAGCAGCTCAAAAGCTTGGAGAGTGAACTTTCCAGGTGATTCCGTTGGTCTAAGCTCATTCTGTATAATTTGGCTGTAAGATTCTTCTGAGAACCTTGTCTGGTCATGGAATCTGTGTTGCAGCTTGGTTTGGTTGAGAGTGACTCAACAATTTTGGTTGTTACTGTTAGGACCCAGCTGACTCCATTATTCCTCCTTTTTTTAAATCTTAAAAGCAATGATAAATTTTGATGTATTTCTATATTGTTTACCATGGTGGTGTTTCTCTGATCACGTTCCAAGCAATAGGTCAACTTACTATTTTGACTTGTTCTTTCTCTACAATCTAGTGATTCACAAAATATTTCATTGTTTCATAGCATTCTCTAAGAACTGACTGACCATAAAACAACAACATTTACTTTTTCCTGATCATAAAAATAACTATAAAGAGCATAAATACCTAAGTAAATTGCTAACAGCAAAAATAGTGCTTTTGTATTCACTTGCTTGCTAGCAAGGTCAAAGCTTGACAATAAAAAGGTTTCTCTGCTTTGAGTCATGGCTGTTTTTCTCTCCTACTGCCAAGGAGACTACAAGTGGTGCCTGGCTGTGAAATAAACTTTTACCATGCAACACTTTAGTATTTACTCCTGTTTTCAACAGTGTAGCATTTACTCTTGGGAAAGCAGAGGGATTAATGAATCTGATTAGTACCTTAGAATTCCTAAAGCTATTTTTACTTGTTTAGCTTTCTGTCTTAAAGAGTTTCACTTCTGGACAAAATGTTTTCATCTCAGAGGAAATTGCTGCACTCCACTCTACCCCTTCAACAAGCTATTGTTCTTTTTCTGCCTCCTCTTCCAAAATGATTCCTGAGCCTTGGAGAGGATAATTTAAATGTTTGTCCATTGTTTTAAAATCGGGCTACTGTGTTACAGCAAGAGTCAGTTTTTCTCATAAATGAAAGTTTAGATAATTCCTCATGTTTCTTCTTGTCAGTTATTTAGTCACTGCAAGAAAATAAACAACTAATATACTCTAAATTTTGCTTTTAATTCCTCATAAAAAGTGATGTGATGAAAGCCATATTCAAGCTTTACTAGTAAAAGGCTTGGGCTGAGAACAGATAATTTTGATCTAACTATACCTAGGCCTAGGCCTGGAAGCTTCTATCCTCTATTCAATCAAATCATCTGTAAACCTAGACCTTGAAGGCTTCAGCCTCTAGCCTCTGCCTGCTAACCTAGGTCTAGAATGATTTCAGCCTCCAGAGCTTTCTACTAAATACACCCATCCTTTTTAGCTTTTTCTGAACTATCATGGGCTCTGATTCATTCTGTTAAATCTTTCTGATTTGCCATTTTGTCTCCCACTCAATTAGATGCCATAGTTTAGCATTAAGGGTGTGTACTAAGAGCTTGTCTGCATTCCAGCCAGATCACATAGACCTCGATCTGAGTCCTTGCCAGAGAAGCCATATTTCTGGATTAAAATTCCTCTACAATATACAAGAATTTATCATTTTAAAATTAAAGTATAATTTCACCATTTCTTCCTTTCCTCTCCTCTCTCTTAGCACTTTTGTGTCTCCTCCTTTTCCTTCACATATTTATTGTTTCTTCTTCTTTAAGCATTGTTATTAAAGATACATATAAACATATAAATACATCCTATTAAGATTCTTCATTGTACTCTACATGCATGTTTTTGGGGTTGTCAAAGTGGCATTGACAAACAAATAAGAGGCCTCATTCCTGGTAAGGACTAATTATCCTTCTTTTAACAGTTTTTAGTTACTTTTTCTTCTTTTAGTAATCAGGTCCCATGAGATTCCTAGTTTCTACTTTAAGATGAGTGGTTCGTAATTTTTCGGATAATTTTAAAAATAACTATGGTGTTGAATTTTTATTATTGTAACTTTCCTGTGATAGCTAAAAGGCACAATCTCACAGATGAATTCCTATTCCTGGTCCTTGGGTTCCACAACCTGTTTCCTCTATTGAAGCTGGGCACCCTATGGTTAATTGTTCCCCTGAATTTTGCCTAGTGACTTATTTTAATGGTCTCTGCTGAAAAAAGAGATGAGGGGAAAGTTGTGCATTTGAGGGTATAAGGTAGACATTTCCAATGTACTTTGAATTTATATTGATTTAAAAATGGCAATAATATGATATCTTCTAAAGTTGATGACTTCATTAGCCATGTGTAGTTGGTTACTTTGAAGTACAAGGCATGGTTTTCCCTCCTCTTGAGCACACCTTGAGAATAATTAGAGAACTGTTAGCAATTACTAAGACTTAAGTGCCACTCTTGCCTCTTTAGGGATATCTTACCATGCTCATGACTCTTGTGGTTAATTTGTGTCTCAACTGGTCAATACTAATGGTTGATTCCCTTCTTGGTAGTTTTTTATTGCCTTTCAGTAGCAGAGTTTATCTTAACAGGTGTTCATTTGCTGTAGCTTGTCCCTGTGGCCAAGACTGATTCAAATTCTTTAACATTCATAAGTTCCAATGCCTACTGTGGTCAGGCACTTGCTTCTGTTCAGGGACCCAGTGGCATAATCATCATAGGCAATAAATCCTCAGCCTGTGTGCTAAACTGAGGGTTAGTATTTCCAAAATCACTGTCACATCCTGAGCCTGCAGACCACAAAGTCCAGCAGAGCAGTGAGGAAGAACGTAGGCCTTCTATTTACTTCACAGCAATCATATTCTATAAATTTCTATAAGCAATGTAAAATTTAAAAGTTAACACATATGAAGAAAAATGGCTGGAGCACAGTAGCCCTGTGTTTAAAACACCTTGCCTTCCTTTTAATACTAATTTTTGTTTATATGTCTCTGAATACACAAATATTTCTTAGGCTCATATGTTGAAAATAGGACTGGAGGTGTTGTGACTGTCATTCTAGGGCAAGCCTTTGAAAACTTTAGAAGGTAGAACAATACTAAAGGAATTGGATCAATAGGGGCTGACCTTGAAATTTTATACACTGGTACCAATTTCTTTTTACTTTCTGTCCTCTAACTCCTGAAACAATGCAATGACCTACCATTGGCTTCTAATGTCATCCTTTCCGTGCTATGATGGATCATAGCTCTCAAACTGCATGCCTAAGTAATAAGTGTTCCCCTAAGTTGTTTCTTGTCAGGTAGTTTCTCTTAGTGTCCTAGTAAAGAATATGTCAACAGGAATTTCAAATGGAATTTTATCTACTATGCACAAAATAAAAATAAAGTACTATGACCCAACTTATCTCATTCAATATTACTTAGTGCTACTGAAGTATAAACAACTGCTTTTCTAGAGATAGGGCACTGATAGTTGAAATGAGGAATTTTCTAATAAAAATTATCTTCTAGTAAACCTAACCACTCAATTATAATTAGTGATTTTGATTATTTTTCTAGAATTTGCTTGAAAAAATAACGTTATGTTTGACTACAGTTTTACACTCTGAAAGTGAAGATCAATGGGTCTGTCAAGATGATTGGCTTCTTTCTTTAACTTGACAAATATTTTCATTATATACTTTCATTGTTTTAGTTTTATTAAATTCTTCTTCTTTTATATATTATATTTCAAACACATTTTCCTCCCCATCCTCTACTCCCAGTTCTGCAGCCTCACTCTCCCTGCCCCTCCCCCCAGCTTTTCTTTCAGAAAAGGGCATGCCTCCCAGAAATATCAACCTAATGCGGCACATCAAATTGCAATAAGACCAGGCATCTTCCCTCATATTAAGTCTGGAAAAGACAGTCCAGTAAAAGGAAAGGGTCCCAATGAAGGCAGAGACAGCCCTCTCTTAGAGGTTCCATAAGAAGATCAAACAATACAACCATAATATTAGTGCAGAGGACATAGATTAGATCCATGAAGGCTCTCTGGTTGTCAGTTCGGTCTCTGTGAGCCACTATGAGCCCAGGTAAGTTTATTCTGTAGGTATTCTGTTGTGTCCTTGTCCCTTGTTTCCTTTCTCTCTTCTTCCCCCTGAGTTCTATATAATGTGTGGCTGTGCGTATCTGCATTTGGTTCCATCAACTCCTTCATGAAGCCTCTTTGATGACAGTTATGCTAAAGCTGTGAACAAGTAGAGCAGAATATCATTAGGAACCATGCCATTGACTTTTGTTTGTTTGTTTTCATTTGCCAGTTGTGTTTGGTTCAATCTTAGGTTTCTGGGACTTCCAGTCTCTGGGTCTGAGCCCTCCAGGCCTTGTCAGGGGTGTGCTTTCTCTCATGGCATGAGTCTCAACTTGGACCAGTCATTAGTTTCCCACTTCAAAAATTTCTGAACCACCTTTTCTTCCAGCACATTTGCCCTCTAGACAAAATGGAAGGATTTATGGTGTCCTAAACTCTCCACTAAAAATGTTGCCTTATGGTTCCACGAAATGGAACATTTAGGTTGCTCATTTCACATTGCTGGGATTCTTAGCTTAGGTCACCCTTGTAGATTCCTGGGAGTTTCCATTGTACTAGGTTTCTAGATAGTCCCTGAGATGCCCTGAAATTCCACTTGTTTCTCCTAGACCTTTCTCCTTCCATCCTTCCACACCTGATCCCTCCTGCTCCAGACACAATAGGCCCCCATTCCACCTGGGATTTCTATTTTGATTTCCTAGAGCTATTCATGCATTCCCTCTTCCTTTATGAGCCCTCCTTGTTCTTTAGCCTCTTTGCCTGTGGATTGCAGTATGATTCCTGTTTTACAGGATTTTTTTGTTATTACTTTACAGCTAATATTCATTTATAAGTAAGTTTATGCTATATTTGTTTTTCTTGGTCTGAGCTACCTCATTCAGGAGGACGTTTTCTAGTTCTTGAAAATTGCCTTGACATTTCACGATGTTATTCTTTTCAACAGCTAAAAATACTCCATTGTGTAATTGTACCATATTTTGTTGATCGATTCTTTGGTTGAGGGACATCTGTATTGTGTCGAGTCTCTGTCTATTATAAATAAAGCTGCGATACACATAGTTGAGCAGGTTGTTTCTGTAGTAGGGTGGGATATCTTTTGAGTATATGCCCAGGACTGGTATAGTTGAAGGCCGAGTCCAAGTTTTCTGAGAAACCACTAGGTTGATTTCCAAAGTGGTTGCCCAAGTTTGTACTTCCACCAGCAATAGAGGAGTATTCTCCTTGCTCCAGATCCTGGTGTGCATGGCTGTCACTGTCTCCCGAGGGTTTTTTGTTTGCTTGTTTGCTTATCTTAGCCAGTCTGACAGTGGTAAGATGGATTTTCAGAGTCATTTTGACTTGGATTTCTCTGATGACTAAGGATGCTGACATCTGACAGTGGTAAGATGGATTTTCAGAGTCATTTTGACTTACTTGCACTTCTCTGATGAATAAGGATGCTGACATTTTTTAAGTGCTTCTCTAACACTTGAGATTCCTCTGCTGATAATTCTTTGTTTAGATCTATAGCCCATTTTTTATTTGGATATTTCATTCATTGGGGTTGTATTGTACATGGTACAGTGAGCTTCTGGTTGTAAAATAGAGGACAGAACTTTGGCAAGAAAGTTGTTTAGCATGAAGAGCATAAATATTCAATATTCATAAATCTCTTTTCTGGCTTGTTTGCTTGGCATGTTAGTACTTCCATGTGTATACTTCATCTGCATAATGAAGAAACAGATCTTTGTTTTCACTAACTTCTGGATATGGAAGAGTTACCATATTTACTACCCTAGAGTTGCTACAATGTGTTCATCTTTCGTTTACCATTGTATATTGCATGTTTCCTTTTTTATTATTTGAAAAATACCTCATAGAGAACAGGCTAGACTCAATTCTCTGTGTAGCAAAGTGTACTTTAAAGCTCCGAATCCTTTTGCCTTTAATTATCAAGTGCTGATATTACAGACATGTGCTACCCCACTGGCTCAGTTTGATTTTTAACATCAGTATATAACCAAAGATTGACCACCACAATCAAGAAAATGTCACTCAGATTTATTTATGTAATCTGTGGTGATCCCTTTTACTTCCTCTAAATCACTTTAAAGTATTATTATATATATATTTTAGTGTTTTTAACTACCGGCAATATTTTAGATTGCTTTCATATATTGGATATTTGAATTAATTTTAAATTTGAGTTATTGTAAAAACTTCAAGCTTGGAACATTATTTTAGCACAGTAGAAATTATAAAATTAAACATAAATAGTAATGAAAATAAACAATTACCACAGTCCCATCTAATTAAAAAAATTAAAAGTGAAATTCAGCATGACATACTAAGAAAATCATAAGAACAAAATATTTACATGGTAAATATAGTCTGTATTTTAACTGTTATTCTTCTATAAGTTTGTGTATACACTATATAGGCAATATATAAAATATTTTGTAATTTGCAGTCTGGAGTATGAAAAAAGGGAAGTGTGATTGATTAGTTACTTTTCTATTGCCTTGATAAAATACCATTACCAAAGTCAACTTAAGGAAAATAATTTGGTTTGGCTGACAATGTTAGAGGGAGAGTCCATACTAGCTAGGAAGACCTGACAGTAGGCAGATGAAGCAGGCTGCTAGAACATCACTTTTTATCTGCAAACAGAATGGAAAGGGAGTGATGTAGGGGTGGGGCAAGGCTATAAGCTTTGGCGGCTATATCAATGACATGCTTTCACTTGCAAGGTCATTACCGCTTCTGTAACATCCCCCTAATGACCCTATCAAATGGGAACTAAGTGTTCAAGTACCTGAATCTATTGGGGTCGGGGTACATTTCTTATTTAAATCACTACACATGGTTTTAATCGAATTGTTTCTACTTCTAGGTATTTCAAGTTATTTAACCAAGTTTCTGACATGATCATGTCTCAGATTTTCCCATACATTCATTTTAGTGTCTGTGTTCAGTTATTGGAATAAACCAATATTTGAAACGATGGTGTTTTAAAAAATAAGTCCTGTGGGCAAAGCACTCCTTTTTGTTTTGTAGGCTTTTCACAGGCCAGTTATCATGCTCAGATCAACTTCAGGAAAACTACAAGTAACTCAGTCCAAATCCTCAATTATTTAGGATGTTAAATTATTTTAACAACACCCTCTTAGCAGTTATCTTTTTCAGTACTTAAATTCTGCCTACATTATATATATTTACATATATACCATCTACATATATGCATATATGTATATGTATGCACATATTATAGATTTAGAGAAGTTAATAAATACTTAAGAGAACTAATTTATAAATCATTAAGACTGTCATACTATTATTTGTATTAGTATTTGTGTTACTTATCATTTGTTAAAGGACTGGGCTATGTTCTACTTTTTTCTAAGTAAAATAATTCAAATAACCAGTATAATTTTGCAAACAAGATTTTGTACAAACTATGTTACTATAACAGACATTTCTAATTATAAAATATGCTTGATATTTCAAATGGTAAATTTATGAGATTTGTAAAAAGAGAAGAATTACAGATATAAAACTGGGAAAATTACATCAATAATTTAGCATTTTCTACTTTAAAGAAGAAGAGTGGTATAAAAATTAAACGATCCTATGCACCAAGTGTAAAGTAGTAGAAATAAACTGCCATCTGTTCCATTAAGTATAATTATGAAAAATAAGCCTCATAATGAATCTCATTTTGTCATTTTATTCAGAATATTGAGAAGAATTTTTTTCTGATATTTTACAGCTTGAACAGGCTCCATGAATAGCCTTTTTTATTTGCTCTCCAAAATAAATTGAAACATTTATATAAAAAAGAAAAATATGTAGTGGGAGAACTAGTTTAGTAATACATTTCATTGTCCATATCTACACGTTTGATATATTTGTAAGCTGAAGCTTCTGTACATCACACTTTCTGTAAAGTTTAAGGCAAATAGTGTTTATCTATTAGTCGTATAAACTTTGAAATTTAAACATGTAATAGTTCATGCAAGAAGCATGTGTAACTATAAAGCCTCATCATGCATAGATAGTTATGAATGTGTGCATTCTCATGTGTGTTGTGTATGTAATCCTTCTTACAAGTATATATATATATATATATACTTGTGTATATATATACACATATATATACATATATATATACACATATATACACACACACACACACACACTAGGCTTATATATATACTTGTAAGAGGGATTACTGAAAAAGACACAAAGATTTTGATAAAGAACAACAGAGGAATACATAAGATATTTTAATGAAGAAAAAGTTAAAGATAATTGATGTAATTATTTTATCATTGTAAATATCAAAATAGATATTTTAAAATTCCATATAAGATATTCACAGTTTTTGGATGTGTATATGTTCATGTGTTCACATGTAGGTTTCTGGTGCACATTTGTGTGTGGGTAGACCTAGAAGAGAGAAACATGTTTTCCTCAAGGTTTTTCCATCGTAAATTTTGATTTGGTATCTTCTCATTCAATTTAGATTTTACCCATTTGGCTAGCTATTTTGGACAACAAAACTCAGTAATTCTTAGACTACTGGTGACATATCACCACATTTGGGTTTTGTGAAAGTCCTGGGGATTGAACTCAAATATTACACAACTTTTTGAGGATCTCAAAGACTGAGCCATCTTCTCAATCCACTTCCTGATTGGATGTAGTGGCCATTCCATGATATTACATTGACACTACTGAGAATGGTAAGAATCTGTTGGTACATATGTCATAGGCCATATGAAAAACTAATATTATTATCCTGATAAATGAACATAGTATTTAAAAAATAGAATTTCTAATTCCTGTGCTATAGATGAGTGTGTCTCTCAATTCTTATCAGTGAACCTTCTGTGCAGTGGATGGCAGATAAGAAAGTGCCCTACAATTAGTCAATATGCAGATAGTTAAGAGATATGCGGTACTGTGTTTTAATATGGAATATAAATATCATAGGTCTTCTTTAAAGATTCAGGGTTATGTAGAAGAGTTGGGGATTGGTAAGGTTGAAAAGGCCATAGATAGTAGACAATATAAAAAAAAACTAATGATATTGGGACTAAATAGATCAGTAGCTCACATGAACTCAATAATTTTGACAGCATACACAGTATCTGCACAACTCAATTGAGGAAGAAATCTAGGATAGATAAGCATAAGTGGGCATGAAATCACACAACTAGCTGAGGCGCTATTGGCATTTATAGGAGATGGAAAGTCAGTTTTCTTTAATTATGTGACGTTTGGTATACATAGCACACTCCAGGGGAAGTCTCACTCCCAAGCATAATACAGAAGCATAAACTGGACTCAGTGAAAAAAGAAAAAGAAACTTTGACATTGAGTGGGTAGAAAGATAAGGTTGGAGAGGGTGACTATAGGAGGAATTTGAAAAGGGGAATGAATTAATCACAATCCTTTTTTTAAAATTGTCAGATTAATAATAATATTAGTAAAAATAAGTGGTATAAACATATATACAATAAATTACATACAACGAAAAGAACCACAAAACAATCAAAATTATGTAAAGGTTACCTTCATAGTGTTTTGGCTATTTGTATTTGACACCCTTGAAGGAAACATCTTTCTTATCTCTGTGCTTCTCAAATTCTGAATGTAAATCAATCTCCATCACATCTTGTCATTATCAATTTAAAACACCAATCTCAATCTAAAAACATCTTAACCCTTAAACAACTAAGCTTCATTGTAAAACTAAACTACCTGGTCCTCAATCCCATCAGACACTTGAGAAGGAATAAAATTAATTACCTGAGTATACAGGGAGTGCTGGTTGGCAGGCTTCCCAAATGAGACGATGGCAGAGACACTTTGCAAATAAGACATTACATGATAAAACCACGTTTAATCAGTACCTAGCCACAAATCCAGCCCCTTTATGAAGATTTACAAGATCGAGTGTGTGAAGGCAAATTGGGCATAGGTTGGAACCTATGTATTCAGTGCCAGTCAGAGTTGACAGTTAAAACTGTTAACCACTGGCTTTGTTACGTTTCAAATGATAGGAAATTTTTGTAAGTGTGTAAAAATACAAACATGTGTACATGCAAAGAATAGATGATATAATTTCAAGCTTGATAAACTTTCAAGAATGAATGAAGAACAAATGCAGAGTGAAAGGTTTCACTACGAACCAGAATGCCTAGACATAGTCTAAACTTTCAAATCGCCAAACTGCTGTGCTCTTTTTTAAAATTTTAATGTTTTTTATAATTTATTCACTTTACATCCCAATTATTACCCCCTGGCTGGTATTCTCCATTCCCACCCTCCCTCCCTCTTCTGGCTTATCCTCCTCCCTTAGCCCTCTGAAAGGGGGCCCTTTTCCCCCATCATCTGACCACAGCCTATCTGGCTGGTCTCATCCATCTAACCTGCATCCACTTCTTCTGTGGGCCTGTAAGGCCACTCTGCCAGGGAAGTCATCAAATCAACAGGCATTGGAGTTCATATTAGAACATATTAGAGGGCATTCCCTGTCCCCTCTCCCTCCCTTGTGGAGAATGAGCGTCCATTGGCTACATGTGAACAGGGGTCTCTGTTCTCTGCGTGCATTGTCCTTATCAGTTTGTGCGGGCCCACCTGGGTCCAGATCCACTGCCTTGGTCGTTTCCTTGTGAAGTTCCTGACATTCAAGCTTTTTCATCCCTTCACTCTTCCTAGCAACTCTCAGTGCTCTGCCCGCCTCTGTCACAATCCCCGCCCCCGCCCCCGTTGCATGGAGTCTCTCAGAGGACGTCTATGTTGGGCTAATATCTACATATAAGTGAATGTATACCATGTGTGTCTTTCTGGGTCTGGGTTACCTCTCTCAGGATGATCTTTTCCAGTTCCATCCAGTTTCCTGCTAATATCTTTTTTTCTTTTCTTTTTTTTTTTTTTTTTTTTTTTTTTTTTTGATAGCCGAGTAGTATTCCATTGTGTAAATATACCACAATTTCTGTATCCATTCTTCACTTGAGGGATATCTAGGTTGTTACCAGATTCTGGCTATTACGAATAAAGATGCTATGCATATAGGTGAGCTGCTAGGGTTCAGGTGAACAGCTGAAGAAAGACCCCAAGGCAGTACGCAAAAACAGAATGTTCTTTTTTCTAGCATGCTACGAGGGCTACCCTAAATGAACAAGCAGGCTCAATATATAGACAGTTAAAGGGATTTGTGACACGTTTTATTTGATTGGCCAGAATTGAGTGAGAGTGTACGAGGGGATTCAAGATTAGTTGTTTGTTTGGTAACTGACTACTTTTTGAGTCACTGAGGGTTTGGCATTTGCTCAGGAGTTGGCCTTTAATTTGATTGGATAGGGCCAGCTATGTTCTTTACCAAGGCCGTGAAGTAATAAAAACATGGTATCTAGTCATTTTGTTCTATAAGCTGATTATCTGCCTGTGAGCTGTCCATAACTTGTGGTTTTTCCATGAATTGCTAGAAACTTGGCCTAGTTAGGCAGAGTGAAAACCTGAAGCCTGCTGTGGAGTTGGTCTGGTTCTTGGGGGAGTTTGGGATCCCTGGGGGGTTGAGTCCCTTCAGAGCAAATGTCCTTGTAGGGTGGAGCATCTTTTGGGTGTATGCCCAGGAGTGTTATATCTGTGTCTTGTGGTAAAGCTTTTCTGACAAAGCACAAGATTGATTTCCAAAGTACCATAGCTCATTGAGATTTACTTAACTCTAATTGCTCTTTAATCTATTATGAAGTCTAGTCTGTATCAGGTGTGATTTGTGGTTACGCTTCTACCAGAAGTTGGCTCTCAGAATTATATTCCTATTCAGAGTCTCATTTTATTAAGTCTATTTCTCTTGGTATGGCAAACACTTTTTAACATGGTTTGCTTTGTACTTCTGTTGAGTATCTCTGAAATCTAATCTCCATCCTACTGCAAGACCTGCTTGAGAATTGTTATTTGATTCATATATTAATTTTGTTTCTAAAGTCCTGGATATGCATCAGTTACTTTTATAATAGAAACATGAGCAATGTAATCTTATTTATTTAAGTGTTTTGCAATAGAGAAGAAAAGTAGTGGCAATTGTGTATATTAATAATCATACCAAAAGTCTGACATAGCTTTTATGACAATATATTAAAAATACAATGCTATGAGTTAATTTTAAATAATGTTTAAATTTAATATCGTGATGTTGGGAAACTATCTGATAGGCAGGAAAGTGAATTTTGTATTATTTGCTATGTGTTATTTTATTAGTAGACTTTAGTTATAGTAGATAACCAGAGCTAAGAGAGCTCTAAACGTTATTTCTATTTTCTTTGGGTATGTCTCCGTTAAGAAATACAATGATTACGGCTTAGTGGTCCAAGCCTAAATTCTAGGACTGAGGTTAGTTTGAAGCAATAGACTGCAAGTGTTAAAGACCTCTGAGACAACTACTGAGGAGATCCAATGTCAAAAAATGTTAATAAATACAGTATAAAAAATTCTGTAATGTGAGAATGAAATATCTATTTAATATTGTCAAATAACACACACACACACACACATATATATATAAAACATTAAATATGGCATGCATTTTATAGTATCCTTTTGCTGGGCACATTTTAAAACTTAAATTAAACATCAGGTTAGGTGTTGTAGGTGACTATCTCTGGTTTCTGCATAAAAAGACCAACAAAGACTCATATCTTATTCCAGGATTATGAAATATCCAGCTCCTAAAATTTAATTAAATATGCCACCAAACTAGAGTTAACTCTTTCCAAGTGCAGGAAGATGTTTGTGGAACCATAAAAGAATGTTGTACCAATCATGATAGCTCTTGGTATTGGGACGGAGAAATTAGAGGGATTTAGTTTCTGGGAAAGCAATAAATTCTTTTACTGTCATATTGGCAGCAATAAATTCTTTTCCTATCATATTCACATCCCACACTTAGGATGAAACACAGACATGTTTACATCCACTATACCTCCCTTTGCTTACTTCAGTTTCTTCCCACTTCCCCACTCCTGTTCCGTGTCTCATTAGAAAACAAACAGCTTCTAAAAGGTAACAGTAAAATTTCATACAATATAATTATATAAAACAAAAACTAACATATTGAAATTGGAGAAAATAAAGAAACAGAATGAAAGGAGCCTGAGATCAGTTGAAAGAAATAGAAACCCACTTGTTAGCTCCATAAGAAATGGAATAAAAACACTAAACTGGAAGCTATACTATAATTGCAAAGGACCTGTATAGATCTACACAGGCTCTGTGCATGCTGATTCAGTCTATATGAGTTCATATATGCTTTGGTCATGTTTATTTAGAGGGTCTTGCTTTCTTGGTGTCCTCCATCCTCCCTGGTAAAGAGTCTGTGACAGATGGACAATGTATAGAAAGTGAAAGTTCTTGGAACGTTCACCCCCCAATGGGATGTTTCCATTAAATTCCTCACCTCAGGACTCATAGAACCATGGTGAAGAGAAAGGGAAAATATTTTTAAAAGGTAGATTGGAAGAATGACACAAGGAAAACAAGACCCTATATATATAACATGAATAAAATATATGAACTCAGAAACAACACATATGAACTCAGAAACTAGCAGTGTGTACAAGGCCTCCATTGGTCTGTCCCAGATGAGGCCCTAACACACAGAGGAGAAGTATACTCAAGCAGCATTCCAAAAACAGAAGCTACCAACAATTGATAACCACTTGTAGATGAAACACAAGTTGTTTGCAGTGGAGTCTCACAAAGGAAACAAATTAATTGTAAGCCATGCCCATGTCCAATGGTAGATGGGCAACACAAAATGAACCTAATGTCATCTTTAGATACTCAAGTGTGTATCATTTGCTGTAAGAAGTATATACAGACCTTGAAAACAGTTTCCTATAATCTCCCATAAAGTTTGAAAACAAGCATTTAATGATATTTGTTGATATGCAATGCTTATTGGGATCAGTTGGAGTAAGGGATTTAAGAACTTGTGGATTACCTCCCCCTGTATATGTTCACAGGGTATCAAGTCTCTTCTTGGTAACCTGCTGTCCTTCCTCTGAGTGCCACCAGGTCTCCCCCTCCAGGGGACATGATCAAATGTCAGACAAAGCGGAGGGGAATAAGGGGAAAATAGGAGGGAGGGAAGAATGGGAGGATACAAGGGATGGGATAACCATTGAGATGTAACAAGAATAAATTAATAAAACAATTTTTAAAAAAAGGATTATGAAACAAAAAGTCTCCACAAATACCATTGGGGGGAAAAAAAGAACTTGTGGAACTGTTTATTATTTCTATAAAGAATTACAGTGTTTTCCCATGTGATTCTGTCTTTCCTGTTCAATAAAGGACAAAGCCCTTTTGTTAAGGATATGTTTCCCCACCAATCACATACATAGAGTCACCAGGCACCACACATACACACAAACACACACACACACACACACACACACAACACAGAGTTCATGTGATAGACACCCATCTCAGCAGAGACACACAGGCACATGAAGAAACAAATTATCAAGACAGTTTTCATTTAGGCAGAATCAGACTCATAAAACAGAGAGACAGGAAACGGAAAACAAGGGAGAATAATGTCTTGCTTTATTCCAAGGAGAAGTAATTTTATCTATTTTTGTAATGCAACACCAATACATTATGATAACACAGTGTAAACCACTAGTGTGTTATAACTCAGGAAGCTGTCAATCTTACTGAGTCACATTTTTGTTGCGTTAGCCTTACCCATGCGATTCCTTAACAGAAGCTTTTTTCCTTCTGAAGTGGATAAATAAGGTTTGCTTTATGATGATTGTTTCTCTTTAACTAATTTATTTCCAATGACAATTCCTTCATGATAAGAAATAAAAATTTTGGTAAAAAATTACAATAAAATACCAACTGAGTTTACTGGTTACATTTTTAGGGTTGGAACTTTCACACAAATCAAATATTGATCCATGGTTGTTTAGATATTTATTGAACTATTATTTTACAGGAACATAAAAAGCTAACTGCAGTTGTTCTGATAATATATACAATATAATCATTCAAGAGGCAATACCCATGTCCTATTTTATCACCCATACATCTACTCTTGCTGTGAATAATTAGTAGCTTACTATCATGCCAGTGCTAAAGCTAAGAAGAAATTAACTAAAAGTAATAAAAAACTTTAGTTGACAGTGAGGCAGCTGTTTCTGTTTTGCTTGTTTTATTTATAAGAATGTTTAAACAGTATCATAACACTTCAAAATTTGACTATATATATATATGTATATATATATATATATATATTTATCCAACATTGAACTATAGCACAAAATCTCACTAATGTCAATTATGTATGCTATTGTTGTAATATTTGAGTTAATGAGTAAAAGTAAACATTTTGAGTGAAATACAGACCAAATAATGAATACTAGTAATGTATTCTGAAAACACCTGATTGTTTGTTTACTGATGAGGATATTTTATGTCTTATTCTGGTTTACTTAAGTTAACAGAGCATTATCATGCTCAGCTTATAGCTCACTATTCTTGTCATACTATATTAAGTTTGAGAAAGCATTCTGAAGTTTATTACTAGCTCAGTGAGTATCTCTTAAACCAACTTGTATTTCTAAGTTAAAGCTCCTCAATGGTGTACTATCTATAATGATTAATTTATAAAGAACTGCCAGTGTTCAGGATTAATTTCATTTTACATTTTAGTATTTCGATTAAAATTTAATTCATTCAGCAATATCACTATGATAGTTCTGTAGGGTACAGACTGGATTTTATATGCCATGTGTGGTAAACCTCAAAGATTTTTGAAACATATTTGTTTTTAGTTACATTATAATTTGAAAATGGTTTTCTATGTTTAATGGAATATTTAATGACATTTGGAATTTGGTGTCCAGTGACTATTAATACTAAAATAATTTAAATATGCAATGGCATTTTCTTTATTTCTTATTTTTGTGTACATTACATATTTATAACAGAACCTAAAGAATTTATTTAGTGTTGCTCATATGTATACATATTTTAGGGCTGATCACTTGCCATTGGGTAACCAATTAGGGGTCACATTCTAGGGGAGAATGATTCTCTTTCTCTTAGCAGTCATTTGTTTTCTTACCACTGTATCTAGGAGTGGGGAGTGTCACATTTCTCTCAAATAGGTTGGCATGCCACCTGGTATTATTACTGTGCAGGTGTTATTTGGGTAATAATAACTTGCAAGAGTGGATCTCAGAAAACAAACCAACAGATTCTGAGTCAACTGATTTTATACAAAAGTCTTGTACACATGCTTTGGAGAAAGGACAGAGCTTTCAGCAAATACTATTTTTGAATGAGTATCCACACAGAGCAGACTGACTTTTCCCCCTGTGCTCCAAAATACTTCACTTTTTCCAAACATTTATCACTGAAAAATTGAACAGTTAGTATTTTAAGTTATTCCAAGAAAGCTTAGGAGACACAGGAGGCATTTATATAGACAATGTTACTTTAGACTTTACCCCAAAGCACATAAAAACAAAATAGATTCTTGAGATCGTGTCAACTAAATATGCTTCTGTACAGTAGAGTAAAAAAGAAAAAGAAATAAGATTCAGGATCAGAAAATATTTACAATCATTCATCTGAAAGCAATTAGCATTCATAACATTCAAGAATCAAATAATCTTTCTTAAAATGAAAAGTAATTATTAACTTTATTAAGCTGAGAAGCTTCTGAAAGGCAGAAGACACTGTCAACAGAACAAAGTGACAGCCTATAGACTGCAAAAAGATATTCACCAACCCTACCTCTGACAAAGGTCTAATATCTAAAATATATAAAAAGCTCAAGAAATTAAACACCACCAAAGCAAATAACGCAATTTAGAAATGGGGCTCAGAATTAAACAGAGAATTCTCAACAGAAGAAAATCAAATGGCTGAGAAACACTTAAAGAAATGCTTCATTTCCTTAGTCATCAGAGAAATGAAATCAAATGACTCCGAGATTCCATCTGACACTCATCAGAATGGCTAAGATAAAAAATTCAAGTGATAACACATGCTGGCAAGGATGTGGAGAAAGGGGAACACTTCTTAATTGCTGGTGGGAGTGCAAACTTGTACAACCACTTTGGAAATAAATCTGTCACTTTCTCAGAAAACTGGGAATAGGGCTACCTCAAGACCCAGCTATTCTACTCCTTGGAATATACCAAAAAGAAGTTCCACCACACAACAAGGACATATGCTCAATCATGTTCATAGCAGCTTTATTCATAATATGCAGAACCTGAAAACAACCTAGATGTCCCTCAGTGGACGAATGGATAAAGAAACTGTGGCACATTTACACTAGGGAATAATACTTAGCTATTAAAAACAAGGAAATCCTTAAATTTGTGGGCAAACGGATGGAACGAGAAATGATCCTGCTGAGTGAGTTAACCCTGACCCAGAAAGACACACATGTTATATACTCACTTATCATTGAACACTAGCCCAAAAGGGATGTCATGAAAGTCTTCACTTAGCAGGAGATTTGCATAGATGCAAGGACTTTCTATTAGGACTCTGAGTGGGAGAAATATAGGAGAATGGGGAAGTAGAAGAATCCAGAGGGTCCTATAAACCTACAAGAAGAATATTAAGCCCCAGGTGTGTCTGCTTAAAGTACTGCACCAACCAAGAACAACGCACACATTATACCTAGAACTCCTATTCAGATCTAGCCAATGGACAGCACATTCTCCATAGTTGTGTAGCGAACAGGCCTGACTCTGATGTGAACTCTGGTGCCCCATATTTGACCACTTCCCCTTGGTGGGGATGCCTGGTGGCACTCAGCAAAAGGATAAACAGGATTTTAGGATGAGACATGATAGGCTGTGATCATATGGTGGGGAAGGAGGTCCTTTTCTGTCAGAGGTCTAGGGTAGGGGAACAGGGTGAAAGAAGAAGGAAGAGAGGAATGGGAAGATACAAGTGAGAGGATAATAATTGAGGTGTAGTCTGAATAAATTAATTAAATAAAAAGAAAGGCAATTATTAAAGAATGAGAAAACTTTTGTGCCAAATACACACATGTTTTAAATAGAAAAATGATGACATCAAAAATATGAAAGTGTTTATTTTCTACAAAGGAAATTTAAATCATTACTAGGTATGATTTCTCCTAACCATAGTGAGAATGACTACAATCAAACAGTCATAGGTACTTGGAGAGAAATGGTTGACATTGTAGAAAGGCATGAAAGTTAAAACAACCTTTGTAAAGAACTGTGCATCATGTCTCCAAAATGGAAATAAACCAAAAGATTTATAACATACTCTCTGATTTTGAAATACATACAAGTACAATTAAATCATCCCAAATATCTTGAATATGATATAACAAATTATATTAATGTTTCAAATACTTAGTATAATATATAAATAAATAATTAAATAGCTAGCTAGCTAGATAAATAAATAAGTAGTTTTCTTTTCTCACCATATGCATCCTGGGGATTAAACACAGGTCATTAGGTTTAATGATAATACCCTTTACAAATTGAGTTATCTTGAGAGTCCCTTAAATTTTTATACTTTTTTTACATTTTGGTAAGCAATGCCATTTATTAATGAAAAAAAATTTACAATCAATGTTTACAATAAACCGGTGATAACATTAGTACACTACATTTCTAATAGTGAGAGTCTACCTGTTAGACAAAATACTGGGCCCAGTGAAAATGCTAAAATTATTAAGAGTTATCTTAGCCACAGGGATAAGAAATCTTATACTTTATACATAGACTTAAGAACACACAGACATATAACCTCTGCACACACCCACATTCTCACATATTATTCATGAAAGCTCAGATCACAATGTGTAATAAAGTGTTATAATACTAAATTGTTTTTGTGTTTTGAATAACTTAGCAACATATTCAATACTATCACACCACATATTAAAATTTTTTTTCTTGCCTTTTCATTTCTTTTTATGTTGAGGTTGAAATATAAAACTTAATAGAGCTTGAGGCAACAATTAGCTCTCATGTTGTTCCAGAGTGTCTGTACGCAATGAATTCAAACAGACCAAATTCTGTCCAGTTCAACGGTATTTGAGATGTCCTCATTAAATTCACAGTATGAGGGACTTTGTAATAACTGACTCCAATGACTGCAAGCCTCCAAGATGACAATTACAAAAGGCAAATAAAAGATACTTTTACACATGGTTTATTTCATAGGCTCAGGGAAGGTCCACTCCACAGCAGCTGATTTGTGGTGATCATGCAACCATGCCAGCACCCTGATATGTGGCTTTCACAGGCGGTGCCTTTACCGGTACCCTCTCCTGGGCTCTTTTAAGGAACTCTGATTCTGACACGTGGTGACAAGCTGAAGCCTCTCTTCCTGACCTCATCAATCTCTGGTTTTCAACGCAACTGATGCTGTACCTTCAGAAATGGCCTTTCCTGGCTTCTCAGGGTATCAAGTCTCAGTTTCTCTCCATAACACCTTTAATCCTAGGTTTCCCGCTGCAACTGAAGCTGCCTCTTCACCAATGGCTTTCCTGAAATCTTATTAAAAAGTTCCAGCTGCTTTCTGTAGCCTGTTCATGCCTTTGAAACCAGCACCATACGGTAGACTCTTTTACATTACCCAGTTGAGCTGTCAGCGTGAGAGGCAGCCGTGCCCCTCTCTGAACCAAACACTTCGTGTGCTGACCAAAAGGAAATAATTCCAGAAGACTTCGCCACTGTAACCATCCTGTATTCTTTATCATCACTAATTTCTCTGAGGAGCTTAGCAGGGTCAATTGTCCCAGTAAAGGAAAAATTTCAACCCAGTGGTATTTTTGCTATCATATCTGATTCTTTATCCCCAGCTGTGACCAAGAACACAGTTAATACAAAATATTATATGAATGGTACCTAGAGTCTTTAAGGGAATGTTAAACTTATTGTGAAATTAAAAGCCGGGTTTCCATTACCAGCGCAGCTCTCAGATCTCATTTATTTCAGCCTACCTCTGAATACCCAATTAATCTGTGAGGACATAATGACTTTTGTGGCCTGAAATTCTAATTTTTTTCTGCAATTCTCACACACACAAAAATCTAAGCCAGGTTGTTACAACAATAGTTCACTTCCTGGTGACAATTATTTTCTTTTGTCTTAATTTGATTTTTATTGCCATCTTAAGACAACCTTGGAAGAAGAGGGTTGTCTGGCTTATATATTTAGGACACAGTCCATCCATGAGGAAACACAGGCAGAAATGCAAGGCATGGCCTAGAGATAAGGCTTGAAGCAGAGGCCATGGAAGAATTCTGATTGCAGGATTTCTAGCTGTGGTTTGCACAGCCTGCTTTCTTATACGTATCTCTACCTGTACAGAGCTGGAACTGCTCCAATAAGTAACCCTCCCCCCCCACACACACATAAATCATTAATCAAGAAAATGACCTACAGTATTATCTATAGGCACATTAATAGAGACATTTTATCAGTTGAGGTTTGGCTTCCCAAATAATTTTTTTTTTGTTTTTGTTTTTTGTTTTTATTAATTTATTCTTGTTACATCTCAATGTTTATCCCATACCTTGTATCCTCCCATTCTTCCCTCCCTCCCATTTTCCCCTTACTCCCCTCCCCTATGACTGTTCCTGAGGGGGATTTCCTCCCCCTGTATATGCACATAGGGTATCAAGTCTCTTCTTGGCAGCCTGCTGTCCTTCCAAATAATTAAACTTTGTGTCAAATTGTCAAATTCTAAGCAAGACAGAAACAAATAAACTCATCATATGTGCAGACAGTATAGTGATATAATACAAAAATCAGGTGCATAATTTTATAATAAAAAATCAAGTACATCTTTTCAGAAACTATGTACATGAGCCCATGAGTAGAAAAAAAAATGTCTGGAAATGGAACTTGTGGCTGGAAGAATAAAAATACCCCAAGGAAAGGGTGAACACCATGAATAATAATTAAACACTTAAGAAAGAAAAATAACTGCCTTTAGCAGGGGATAAAATCCAGTGGACATCTCACTTTGGTTATTGTTATGTGTGCTGTGATGTCATTTCTGTTGTGCAATAAGAAGCATAAAAACGTAATGCTTCCCCTCCTTAATGAATATTTATGTGGCACCTTACCAGGAATAATAGGTTGACTCTTGAAGACTAAGACCCTGTATAAAGAGCTATAGGATGCAGAGGAAGGGGAGTTCATTTGCCTCAGTATGAGATCGCTGACGTGTTATACAATACCAAATAGTCCACCTAAAGATATGTACATAATCACAACATTAATTGAACTCAATGATTTTGTGTGTGTTTAGTGATAATTACTATATAAAAAGTTCATTAAATTTAAAGAGAGAAGGGAGACACCATAAGAGTTTGGAGGTAGATAAGGCAGGATGAAATAGTGCATTACAGTGCTAATGAATGATATTCTCACAAAGGTTAAATTTAAAAAATAAAATGAATGAGTATTAAATAAATTTATGTACCTCTTAGATTCCAACTAGATAATTTTAAATATTATAATTTGTAGGCTTTTAAAGGTATTTAGATGAGCTATGAGAGCAGTGTTTAATGCTTGAATTTAAGTTAATTTTTATTCTTTTGAAAAGCTATTTACTTGTAGTAAATAGTATATGGAATTACAAAGTGTTTGAGTTTTTATCGCACTTGCAAACTAACATGAGATTTTGCCAAGGTTTCATAGATGCTAGAAGAAAACTCTAAGCCAGTAAGCCATGAACAAATGATGGTTTGTTATCCGTAGAAGTAGCTATAGCCCCATGTCAACAATTTCTTCTGTTTTGTTTTTATTTATTTATTTTTTTTTCTGTTTCCTGAGATCATGGTAAAACAGGGTAGTAAAAACTCAAGCAACACTTGTACATTCTTTGCATTTCAGGAAAGGCATCTTGACTTGTGATGTTTCAGGTTTCTAAATAGACATTCAGAAAAATCTGCCCAACCTTTGATACTATAGTATACATGAATAAAAAAACACTAAAATGTTGGCCCTAATTTTAAGGTGTTAACAAGCAAATTAGTCAGGTTTAATTTTAGCTCCTATGGTATGCTGATGTATATATTTCAGGAAATTTTAAAAATAGAAAAATCATGAATAATGTGTTATATTTATCAAACTAAATTAATATTATTATATTCATATTGTAAAAATTATTTAAATATGTTTCAAGTTTGTCATTTATACTTTAGGTACTTGTTTTGATGTCCTAAGTTTATGGGTAGAACATTATCCACATTTCATTCTGACTGGAGTAGAATATAAATTACTTTCCCTGTTACCATTTCTGCACAAATCTTATTTTAATGATATATCTCATTTAAAATAACTTTTACTTGGCCATGTAAAGAAAATAACAAAAAATGTTCTCACCAGTTGTTGCTTTCTTGTGCCCTGTTACTTCACTGATATTTTTCAGACCTAGCTTCTTTACTAGAAGATAAAATGCTGGGCTTTTCAGGAAGAGCATTTACTTTGAGGAAGGTATTAGTGTGAGTTTGTATGAGTCGTGATAAACCAGTGAGGGGCATACACAGGCAGTGGAACAGACAGGTCCTAGCTGTTAGCCCATGCTAATACTTCTGTCAGTCTTAGATCACCTTTGTTCAAAGTCCCTTAAATGAAGTATTTTACTAATTTAAAACTGGAAAAAAGCATTATATGTCTTTCAATTCTCTCTCTCTGTCTGTCTCTGTCTGTCTCTGTATGTCTCTGTCTCTGTCTCTGTCTCTGTCTCTCTCTCTCTCTCTCTCTCTCTCTCTCTCTCTCTCTCTCTCTCTGTGTGTGTGTGTGTGTGTGTGTGTGTGTGTGTGTGTGTGCGTATCTGTCCTGTCTGTCTCTCTCACTGGGTTGTAGGTGTACATGCAGGTGTCTGACAATATCTCTCATGAAGATAAAAAGCAGGACATTGAGGCATCTTCTACTATCTCTCCCCACCTTTCTGCCTTGAGAGGTTAAGACACCTACTGTGTCATTTAGTCTGGCTCAACAAGTTCTCAGGATCTACCTGTCTTTTCTCCCACCCATCCCGGCCCCCACAACTCACCACTCATGCCAGGCAGATAATTTGCATGGTGGTTCTGGATTCTAGAGGAGCTCCCAGTGCTTTCAGAACAAATGCTCTTATGCAATGAGTTCTCTCCCAGCTGGGAAATTTCCAGTTCCCTGAGCAGAATGGCCACTTATTCTGGTTATGCCATATTGAGATAGACTGTCTGGTTCATTGATAATCTATACAAACACCATAAGTCTGAGCAGTGATCGCAAGACTCAAAGATAAACAAAGGGAAGATACATAGATCGAGGACATTTAAGCATAAACCAATCGTGTTGCAAAAAGAAACCCAGAGTAAGAAGAAAATTCGAGCATGAGATAATGATGGTGTTTATATCTTTAGACTGACTGATGTAAGATTTTTCACTTAGCATTGCATTATATTCCTTATAAAGATGTGGTGTGTGAGTGTGTATGTGTGTGTGGTTGTGTAGTTGTGCATGGTGTGTGTGCCATTTTAAAGTAATATATGTTTTCATGTTTGAACACTTAATGTATTTTAGTGAGCTAAGGAAGTATGAACACTCATCTGGGAGCATCAGGGAGACAAGCATGGTGTCCCAGATCTGTGCTCACAGCATTGCTGACCCTGAGACAGGAGAGCCTGAGTTTGAAGTAAAACTGTGCGACTGATCAAGACATTCAAAATGAAATGTAACATACTTAGTCACAAATTTTAAAGCAACACTAAAAATTTTCTATGTTGTTTACTTAATTTGTTCTGTTGATGGGAAGATAATACATTCAATACATAACAATCGTTGGATAAAATAAATATGTGCAATTATCAAGTAGGATGAGGTGATTAATAAATATGGATATTCAAATAGAGAGGCGGAAAGTTTGCTCCATGGCCCTTTAAGCTATAAATCTAGGAACTGAAGTCAACTGCAACAATCCATTAGAAATCAGCTTCTTACAACCAATATTGTATTTTGTTCAACCTAAGCTCAACACTGCATTTAAATAGGCAATCTAAGCTTGTTCTTGGTGGATAAGAATAAGCCCTGAAGAACTACTTTTTAATGTTGAGTTTCTACTCAGAATCTGGACTTCAAAGACATTCTGAACACACCATAAAGTTTCAAACTTCAATACTCTCAATGAGCTGTGCACGGCCCACAGTGGCATCAATCAGAATCTTATGTGCATGAACTGAGGGCAAAGAATAACTATTTATATGATTGACAATATTTTGATGAAAAAAAAAAAAGAAAAGAAAAAGGAAAAAAAGGCAGAGACTTTTCTGTTCAGATTTGAAACAGTGAAAGGATACATTGTCTTAAAAAAAAATTACTAGATGTCCTAATATGGTAAACAATGATAGTTTAAATAATTTAAAAAATAATAAAAGAGTATTCATATAATGAAAGTAATAATTCACTTAGCTGACATATAAGTACTGAAGAGTTAAAGTGCTGAAAAATTATTTGTAAAAGGTGAAGATGTTTCATACAAAACAATGTATGCAAACATTCCCTTGTTTTGTCTTTCAGTTAAACTAAAACCCATTGATCAGTATCTAACTCAAAATTTCTATATATTCTATAGGGAAAATATTCACTATAAATTCATTGAAAATTATAGAGTGATGTACTAAAAACACACATGTTATATCATCCTAACTTATTATACTGTGCTTAGCCTTCATGTATGTTCAATACCAGCTTTATGAATTTTAAGAATTTTTAGTGAAAAACATGGCTTTAATTTCCAAATTGTTAGTCCTATTCCTGTTCAGTTTTAGCAACTTAGATTTTCTTCAGACAAAAACATCTGTACTTGTAATATTTGCTTCATCATTCCTTTCAGTAGATTGAATTTAAATCTGGTCATTCATTTACTTGGCTCTACAATCAATTAATCCAACAATCAAACTTTCTTATTTATTAAGTTTTATTACTGGTATTGTGATTATGCACCATCTGCCTTCATCCAAAATCCAATGTCTACAATGTTCTTCCTTTGGCAGCAGGTATGCCAAGGATTTCAGAGTTTCTCCTAGGAACTAGGTAAGAGCCAACCCTTTGTTTATGTTATAGTTATTGCAGGACATTACATCACCACAACAAATGCTGTTTGGACGTGGGGAAGGAAGAGGAACTCTACTCACTCATGGTAGAGAGGTAAAACTGAAGGTGACACTATGGAAGTGACGTGGAGGTTTCTCAAAAATACACTCAACCTTGAGCTACCTTATGACCAAGTTATGTCATTAGTAAGCATGTATGAAAAGCATCCGAATACAGAAATAACTGCACAACTGTGTTTATGTCTGCTTGTCTCATAATAAGGAGAAAATGGAATATGTCTATGTGTCCCTGAAAACAGGTAATGAAAGTTTGATATATACACAATGGAATTTTTAACATTAATGAAAAATGAGAATATGAAGACTTCAAAATATAGGAGAGAAATATATATATATATATATATATATAAAGTTCTAAAAGACAGGTAGCATATATTTCAACTCACATGCTTATCCCAGCTTTTAATTTTTATGTATGTGTATTTTAAGTGATTGCTGTTATTTCTATTATATCCTATTGAGTTATTCTCAGCGTTTGAGTCCTTAGTGTCTTCTCCATCTCTATTTTCATCATTTACCACCACAGTGTATATAAAATTATAGAGCTTAATCCCCACCTATTCAGTCATATGAGATTCTTTCCTTCTGCAAAACACAAAGTAAATTGTATCACCTTTAGTTTAACGTACATGACAGTACTTCAAAGGAATTCCCAGTTTCCATTGAACTTGCCACGGCTCATGAGAGGAAGTTGGAATTTGTTCATTATTTTTTAAAGTTCCCTATTATCTCATTTCATAATTCCAACTACATTTTGTTACTCCATATGTTTCTTTTCCACTCTTATGTTTCATTCCCATGGTATCTATAGTGAAGCAAGTATATTTTTTCTGGCTCAATGTACACATGTATAGTTGTTCATTAGTACAGTTGTACCATCCTTAGTGGTTAAAGAAATAAAAAAGTGTGAAATAAAAAGGACAAATTATGGCATGAGGGATGTTCTGTGGGTGGCAAAGTATGAAAGACAAGAAATTTATTTGGCAAACCACTACTACACCAAGAGTCATACATATATATGGGAATCAACTAAGCATAAAGATTTCTTCCTTATATAAAATATAAAATTGCTTCTGTGACCAAAAATTTTCTCTGAAGTACATTTCCATTTTTAATGTAAGGTTTTAATCTGTTTTGTTTTATTCTAATTTTCCCTGTAGTTCTGAACAGCTTGGGATGAAGTGAACAGGAAGATCAGAGATAGAAATGAGGAGAGAGAATAATCTTCCGTAGTGGTTTTAATATTTGTTTCTCTAAAATTCCTGGGTAGAATTTTAGCTTCAACTTAGCTACTTGTTAGTTCCGCAATGTGGGCAATGACCTTGTTACCTGTAAAACAGTCAGTAGGGCTATAATATCCAAGACAGCTAAGCGCACCAGGAGGAGCTAGTAATAAGTAAACACTTGATTCCTCAAAGCAGTACTTAGAGGCTTCACTTTTTTATTTTTCTTCAAGTATTCGGAAACTTGCAACCTCAGCTACATTTCATAGCTTATATTTCTTCAGGAACTCTTTTGATAAGATTTGGTACTAGGAAAACCCGAGTTCTTGAGTGTTAACGTTCATTTCCTCTTGTGATGTGTATTTTCATTGTCAGTGCCAAACGTAAAGTGATGTACAATTGTGAAAGGAAAAGAATGTGAAGCATCGATGATGCATCTTTTGAAAACTGTTAAAGAGATAGAGATGTGTAAACACTCAAAATTAACTGTTCAGCTGCTTGAGTCAATAACTTCTAATAAATTTGATGAATAGATTTTCTAACCTTTGGAAATTTGCACCAGTTACATAAGGATCTGGACTTTGCCTAATTAAAAAAAAATAGTTATATGTTCTTATTTTCTTTAGATGCACAATAATTTAATTATCTCAAAATGTTTTTAGCTATAGGCAATAATTACAGAAAAGCACTATGGGTTACCTTCTTATTGTTCCTGTTTGTGGTAATATTAGTAAAATATGGTGTCATGCTCAAGGACTCCTAAGGTATTTTTATAGAGGGAATTAAGCTAAGACAATTTTAGATCTAGCTAGTTATCCACTATAATGATGTTTTCTTCTTGCTTGCTTGATGATGAAGCTTAACTATCACAAACAAAAATATTTAGGGCAGGCCTATAAAGAAACATCATATATTGTCTACTTTTCTATTGCTCTGATAAAATACCACAACCGAAAGTAACTTGCAGAAGACCTTAATTTTGCTTCATATTCAAGATGAAGAGTTCATAGTGACTGGGGTGTCATGACAGCCAGCAACAGGCACAGGAACCTGGGATATTGTGTCTTCAATTACAAACAATAAACACAGACAAAACTGACTGGAATTTGGGTTGGGCCTGCATTTTCTCCATCAAAACTCTGCATTGTAAAAGTTCAGCCACCTCCAGAAACAGCCTCACCAAAAGTGGAGGGGAAGTTCGATTGTGAGCCTGTTGGACAGGACATTTCCACTGTTGAGTGGTGAGTGAGGTTTGACTTTCATACACACTCTGGGGCCCCATTTCTGACAATGTCCCCTTGATAGGGAGGCCTGGTGGCACTCAGAGGAAGGATAACAGGTGACCAAGAAAAGACTAGATCCCCTATAAGCATATACAGGGGGAAGAGGTCCCCCTCAGTCACAGTCATAGGGGAGGGGAGTAAGGGGAAAATGGGAGGGAGAGAAGAATGGGAGAATACAAAAAATGGGATAACCATTGAGATGTAATATGAATAAATTAAAAAAAATATGTGAGCCTGTGGTAGATAAATATACTTAAGCTACAACACCTTTGTGAGCTGCAACCTGCAAAGCGATAGTGAGCCTGTCTCCAGTTTCAATTTTCATGGATTCTAACCTTAGCTTTTCATAGATTCACCCTAAAAGAGATGATGACATTTATCAATGAATCAAAGTAGTGAGCGTGTGCCCACACACACACACACACACACACACACACAAAAGGGCATATGGAAAAAATAATAAAGTACATAGATTATCATTAAATATGAGTGGTATTATAATATTCTTTGCTGAGGAATCTGACAAAGAACAAAGATGAATCCCAATTATCCTCAGGAAATAAATGATACAGTATACTTTGATTGGCATTTCTTATATCAATGTTTTACACAGTCTTTAATTTGAGCAGTCTCTCATTTATTTTATTCTATTTTTTATCTTTTACTCTAATGAAAATCAGTTGTGTTATTTTTTCAATTTCTGTGGTACCTTTACTTAGAATTTGGCTTTTTAACCATCATTGAAAAGTATAAATACTAAGAAAAGAAAACATGTGTTCCCCTCCCCGCCACGGTACCTGTTTTTCAATTTGGTGTCAGTTTTCTGGCTCATTGGAGTATTTAAATATCTAATGGCTCTATTCACTGTTATTTAAAAAGACATTATCTCTAAAACTCTTTTATAGATACATGAGTGCTTCCGTGCAACTTCAATGTTTTAAGAAATACAGGTGAAGGGGGGATTCCAAGATGGCGCCGACCATTAAGCCACATACCTGATCTACTCCAAGGAGACCAGAGACGTAAGTGGAGCAACAGATTGCTGGACTTTGAGAACTGTAGGTGAGTGGGGCCCCAAAGGCTGCAGACCAAACAGGGGGCCTACCCCCCTGGGTCAAGCAACATCCCGGAGGTGCTAAACGCACTCCCCAAACTCTGAAACTGAAGCCACATGCAAACTGCAGCCTGTATATAAAGCACAGACTCGCTGTTTGGGGAAGGGATTTTCCAGAGTCCCCAGCCAGAGGAGTCTCAGTGAAGAGGGTGAATCTGCCCTAGGATTCCTCCTTCCACACCACCGCAAACTGCAGAGGTCACTCGCCTAGGCCGAGTGGAAGCACAGGCGGCGGGACCCAACAGAGACAGCTAAAGTGGGACTGCAGCTCGCTGGCCATCCAGGGCCCAACCTAACACCGATCATAGCGGACTGAGTCTGCAAACAGCGGCAGTGAGAAATCAGCTTGAGCTGCTTCCACAGACCTATCGGGAGACGTGGGTCGTGCCTAGAGTGATAGCTGAACATCATAGCCCTGCGGGAAGATCTGGTTCCCTGGGCTTCAGCCAGAGCTCTGCAACCCTATTGTTCCTACCCAGCCACAAGGCACTGGTCCTGCGCTCCCCGAACGAGAGAGCCCAGCTAGAGATCCTGGCCCGAGCAAGGCAGGCACTCTCAATTATCGGGTGATGAGATGTGGATGGGTCGTGTTGGCAGTGTCTAATTGCTGACCTATAGTGTGAGTGGACCATCATAGCCCGGTGGGAAGATCTGGTTCCGCGGGCGACCTCCAGAGCTCTGCAACCCTAGTCTTACTAACTGCCCAGCCGCAAGGCACTGGCCCTGCGCTCCCTGCTGCCCGAATGAGAGAGCGCAGCTGGGCTGACCCTGTGCTCCCTGCTCCCTGAACGAGAGAGCCCAGCTGCGGATCCTGGTTCGAGCAAGGCAGGAACTCTCAGTTTATCAGGAGACGAAAAGAGGGTCTTGCTTGCAGTGTCTAATTTCTGACCAAGAGCGACCTTGGTCCCTCTAGGCATATAGTACTAGGAGAGGTTGGGCACTGCTACAGGGTATAGAGGCAGAGCTAAAAGACAGCTACACCCCCAGAAGATCTGATCTACCTGGGGTCTTGACTACAAAGCCACAGGAAGTACAGGCAGCTGGAATCAACCTACTTATCCAGAACGTTTGTGTGCGGACCTTATTCTAGGTCCCAAGACTACTGATCTGAATTAAAGCAGTAAAGTCCAAAAAGATATCTACTTTGGCTGGCTCAGCCTGGAGCCTACAGTGCAGAAGAAAATCACCAGGAGTGAAACCGGATCACCTACCTGTTACACAGAAATACTCCCTGATCCCCACAGGCAAGAGCACCTGACCTGTAATCAGCCATCAATTAACCACTCTCAGCCAGCGAAGGTCACTACAAAATACCTTCCACCATCAAAGCAATCAAAATGACTAGAGGACAGTGAAAGAATGCTATCAAAAACCAAAACAATTTGGCATCTCCGGATCCCAACATTCCCAATGAAAAGAACCTAGAGAACCTAACAGCAATGGATAGGCGAGAAAATGACTTCAAGTCCTTAGTAAAGAAGATGATAATGGAAGAAACAAATAAAATCTGTAAACAAATGCAGGAGGAGGCAAACAAGAGGGCTGAAGAGTTAAAGGAGTCATATAAAGAGGCACTTGAAGAATTTCAGAAAAATATAAATAACCAGATGATGGAAATCATTAAAACAGTCCGAGACATGAAGATAATAATGAAAGCTATGATGCAGGAACACACAGAAGAAAAACGTGATCAGGAGGCTGCAAAGAAGAAAGCAAGCATCTCAGAGGTGGCCTTATCTAACAGATTGCAAGAAATGGAAGAACAAATATCGGGACTTGAAGATACAATTGCAGAACTGGAAACAACCATTCAGGGAAATGTTAAATCTGAAAAGTTCCTAACACGGAGCATTCAACAATTAAAAGACAACATGAAAAGACGAAACGTGACAATAATAGGGATACAGGAGAGACTAGACAGCCGACTCCACAGCCCAGAACACATCTTTAATCAATTAATGGAAGAAAATTTCCCCAATTTGAAGAAGGAGATGCAAACGAGCATACAAGAGGCCTACAGAACACAAAATAGAATAGACTTGAAAAGAAAACCTTCCCGCCACATAATAATAACAACACAAAATGTACAGAACAAGGAAAAATATTGAAAGCAGCAAGAGAAAAAGGCCGAGTAACATATGAAGGCAAACCTATCAGAATTACTCCTGACTTCTCAGCAGAGACCGTGAAAGCCAGAAGGGCCTGGACAGAGGTGCTGCAAACCCTAAGAGAACACAGATACCAGGCAAGATTACTATATCCAGCAAAATTACCAATAACCATTGACAGAGAAGACAAGATATTCCATGACAAAAACAAATTCAAACAGTACCTAGCCACTAATCCGGCTTTACGGAAGTTACTAGAAGGAAAACTCCATGCCAACTGGTCAAACTACAATCATAACTACATAGGAAATAAGTAACTATACCATTGCAAAATCACAACCTCACAAAATCTTGACTGTTACAAATACCAAAAATGAAAGGACTTAGCAATCACTGGTCATTAATATCTCTCAACGTCAATGGTCTCAATTCTCCAATGAAAAGACACAGACTAATGGAGTGGATGCATAAACATGACCCAACATTCTTCTGCATTCAAGAAACACATCTCAACCACAAGGACAGACATTGCCTCAGAGTAAAAGGTTGGGGAAAAATATTCCAAGCAAATGGTCACAAGAAACAAGCTGGGGTAGCCATTCTAATATCTAATAAAATAGACTTTCAACCAAAATTAATCAAAAGAGATGAAGATGGACACTTTGTACTCGTCAAAGGTAAAGTCAACCAAGAAGACATCACGATTTTGAACATATATGCTCCGAATACAAGGGCTCCCACATTTGTAAAAGGCCTATTAACAAAGCTTGCCCCACTCATCGATACCCACACATTAATAGTGGGAGATTTCAACACCCCACTTTGACTCAAGGATAGGTCTTTGAATCAAAAACTAAGCCGGGAAATAACCTCATTAACTAATGTCATGAAGCAAATGGATCTAACAGATATCTACAGAACTTTCCACCCAAACGCTAAGGAGTATACCTTTTTCTCAGCACCCCATGGAACGTTCTCTAAAATTGATCACATAGTTGGTCATGAAGCAAACCTCAACAGATACAAGAAGACTGAAATAATACCTTGTATCTTATCAGATCACCATGGTCTAAGGCTGGACTTCAACAGCAACAGAAATAACAAAAAGCATTCTAACATGTGGAAACTAAAAAACTTTCTACTTAATGACACATGGGTCATGGAAGAAATAAAGGAAGAAATAAAAGACTTCCTGAAATTCAATGAAAATGATGGAACAACATACCTAAATTTATGGGACACATTGAAAGCAGTGCTAAGAGGAAAATTCATAGCACTAAGCGCCTTCAAAATGAAAAAAAAAAATCATCCCACATAAACAACCTAACAACACAGCTGGAAGCGCTAGAAAAAAAAGAAGCAGAAACACCCAAGAGGAGTAGATGCCTAGAAATAATCAAACTCAGGGCTGAAATCAATAAATTAGAAACAAAGAGAACAATCCAAAGAATCAATAAAACCAAGAGCTATTCTTTGAGAAAAGTAACAAGATAGACAAACCGTTAGCCAATCTAACTAAAAGACAGAGAAACACTATCCAAATTAAGAAAATCAGAAATGAAAAGGGAGACATACAACAGACACCAAAGAAATACAAAGAATCGTAAGAACCTACTTTAAAGGCATTTATGCCACAAAATTTGAAAATTCAAGAGAAATGGACAAATTTCTTGACTGATTCCATTTGCTGAAATTGAACCAAGACCAGATAAACAAATTAAATAGCCCTATTTTGCCTATAGAAATAGAAGCAACCATTGATAGTCTCCCAACCAAAAAAAGCCCAGGGCTCGATGGTTTCAGTGCAGAATTCTACCAGTCCTTGAAAGAGGAGATAATACCCATACTAGTCAAGCTATTCCGAAAGATAGAAATGGATGGAATATTACCAAATTCCTTCTATGAGGCCACAGTCACATTGATACCTAAACCCCACAAAGACCCAACAAAAAAAGAGAAATTCAGACCAATTTCTCTTATGAACATTGATGTAAAAATACTCAACAAAATACTCACAAAGCAAATACAACAGCATATCAAAGATAACATTCACTATGACCAGGTAGGATTCATTCCAGGCATGCAGGGATGGTTTAACATATGGAAATCCATCCATGTGATCCACCATATAAACAAACTGAAAGAGAAAAACCACATGATCATCTCTTTAGATGCAGAAAAAGCATTTGACAAAATCCAACACCCATTTATGTTTAAAGTTCTGGAGAGATCGGGAATAGAAGGCACTTATCTAAACATAATAAAGGCTATATACAGCAAACCAACAGCCAACATTAAATTAAATGGAGAGATACTCAAGGAAATCCCTCTAAAATCGGGAACCAGACAAGGCTGCCCTCTGTCCCCATATCTCTTCAATATAGTTCTTGAAGTTCTAGCCAGAGCAATAAGGCATCAAAAGGAGATCAACGGGATCCAAATGGGAAAGGAAGAAGTCAAATTATCTCTATTTGCAGATGATATGATAGTGTATATAAGTGACCCGCAAAATTCCACCAGAGAGCTCCTACAGCTGATAAACACCTTCAGCAAATTGGCAGGATACAAAATAAACTCAAAAAAGTCAGTAGCTTTCCTGTATACAAATGACAAAGAGGCAGAGGAAGAAATTAGAAAAACTACTCCCTTCACGATAGGCAGAAACAATATAAAATATCTATGAGTAACTCTAACCAAGCAAGTGAAGGACTTATTCGAAAAAAACTTCAAACCTCTGAAGAAAGAGATTGAAGATGACATCAGAAGATGGAGGGATTTACCTTGTTCGTGGATCAGGAGAATCAACATAGTAAAAATGGCCATCTTACCAAAAGCAATATACAGATTCAATGCAATCCCTATCAAAATACCCACAAAATATTTTGAAGATATTGAAAGATCAATTCTCAAATTCATATGGAGAAATAAAAAACCCAGAATAGCAAAAACAATCCTATACAATAACAGATCCTCAGGAGGAATCTCCATACCTGATCTCAAGCTGTACTACAGAGCAACAGTAATTATAACAGCATGGTACTGGCAAAGCAATAGACTGGTGAATCAATGGAATTGAATTGAAGACCCAGAGATGAATCCACACACATTTGCTCACATGATTTTTGACAAAGAAGCCAAATCTATTCAATGGAAAAATGATAGCATCTTCAACAAATGGTGCTGGTCAAACTGGATGTCTACATGTAGAAAAATGTAATTAGACCCTTATTTGTCACCTTGCACAAAACTCAAGACCAAGTGGATTAAAGACCTCAATTTAAAACCAGAGACATTAATTCAGTTAGAGGAAAAAGTGGGGAAGAGCCTGGGACACATAGGCACAGGAAACAACTTCCTGAACATCAACAGCCCAGGCCTTAATGTCAACAATTAATAAATGGGACCTCATGAGGCTGAGAAGCTTCTGTAAGGCAGGAGACACTGTCAAGAGAACAAAGCGACAGCCTACAGAATAGAAAAAGATCTTCACCAACCCTTCATCTGATAAAGGTTTAATATCCAAAATATATAACGAACTCAGGAAATTAAACACCACAAAACCAAACAACCCTATTGTGAAATGGGGCTTGGAACTTAACAGAGAATTCTCAGCAGAGGAATATCAAATGGCCGAGAAACACTTAAAGAAATGCTCATCCTCATTAGTCATCAGAGATTTGCAAATCAAAATGACACTGAGATTCCATCTTACACCGATCAGAATGGCTAAGGTCAAAAACTCAAATGACACCACATGTTGGCGAGGATGTGGAGAGAGAGGAACACTCCTTCATTGCTGGTGGGAATGCAAACTAGTACAACCACTTTGGAAAGCTATCTGGCGCTTTCTCAGAAAAATGGGAATAGGGCTTCCTCAATACCCACCATCCCACTCCTTGGAATATACTCAGAAAATGCCTTACCAAACAACAGGGACATATGCTCAACCATGTTCATAGCTGCTTTATACATAATAGCCAGAACATGGAAACAGCCAAAGTAGAAGAATGGACTAAGAAACTGTGGTGCATTTACACGATGGAATACTACTCAGCTATTAAAAACAAGGAATTCCCGAAATTTGTGGACAAATGGATTGATCTAGAAATTATCATAATGAGTGAGTTCACCCAGAAGCAAAAAGAGACAAATGGTATATACTCACTTATATCAAAACACTAGTTCAAGGGATACGTACCATAAAAATCTTTACTTACCAAGAAAGTGGGTCAGAGGAGAGGACATCCTATTGAGACTTTAGGTGAGAGTAGCATGGGAGAATGGGGAAATAGTAGGACCCACAGGGTCCTGGAAACCTACCAGAAGAACTTTATGACAGGCAGATCAGGGTCCTGGGGTCCTCCTCAAACTAAGGCACCAGCCAAGGAGAATATAGGCAGTAAGCTTCGAACCCCTACGAAGACCTAGCCGACGAACAGGATATTCTCCACTGTTGAATGGAGAGTGAGATCTGACTCTCACATGAACTCTGGTGCCCCTTTTCTGACCACGTCCCCTGGATGGGGAGACCTGGTGGCACTCAGAGGAAGGATAGCAAGTTACCAAGAAGGGGAGAAGTGGGAGGGAGGGAAGAATGGGAGGAAACAGGGGAAGGGCTAACAATCAAGATGTAATATGAATAAATTAATAAAATTAATTAAAAAAAAGAAATACAGGTGAATTTAAAAAGTCTCACAATGAAAAGGTTTTGATTTTCCTTTTCAGGTCATATTGTATGACATAAGCCTTATTAATGGCACACCTGATTGCCTTAGTATCCTGTAAAAGTGAATAAGTTTGCCTTTAACTTAAATGATGGGTCATACCATTACAGAGTATATAAAAAGCATCATTTTTTCCCTCTGTGACATTATCCCAAGAAAAAAATCTGTTTATCTGTGTGAAATAAATCCCCATGACCAAACCAGGGTATCTTTCAAAGCCTCAGTGGCCAGATTGGAGAGTTTGATTTGCTGGATGTTGTAAGCAAATACAAATGCAGGGTGTTAGGGGTCTCAGTCCCATGAAAACTTGCTTGTTACCATTCTTCTTCTGATCACTATTAACACAACAAAGATATTTCTGACACTTTTGTCTAAAAATATTTGGAAGAAAATTTAGAGTGTAGTTTTAGAGGTCCTGTATGTATTATGATGAACAGCAAGATGCTTTGGACCTGTGATTCTAATGGCATAACAATGAGTCTTCAGGTGTGTAATATAAACCCTTTCATTTTCACTATCCTTATATACTATGAAAGGAAGAATATTTCTCTTTAACAAGTATTTGAACTTATAGTTTTCATTGCACTCTGGAGAAACAGAAACCATCAATGGCTAATTCTTGCATGTTGGTTATGAGTGTGTTGGCATAGGTTCATAATGATTGACACTCTGATATTCTACTCAGCCTTATATCATCAATAAAAGAGTAACAATATGAAATATGCATTAATTAGGAATAATCACAAGAAAATCTTGCCATGTCTTGTTGGAAAACACCATGGGAAGCTTCCATTAATCTGCAAACTGGAGTGTTGACTTGATGAATTGCACATAATTCAAACTCTGATCCCCAGGCAAGCAATTTAATACATACAAAGTAAGTCATTGCTTGGAAATGGACATCAAATAAGTGAACACAGTGGAAACAAAATAAAACCAGAGTAAATTTTATTAATATAAAATGAAAATTATGCCTGGTATATGAGCCTGTCCCTTGACCATCAAATTCTCTTTAGGTTTATATGAATGGAAATACAATATATAAGTGTAGAGTAGTTGACAATATGATCAATCAAAAAACGATTTGATGACTTGTAAGGTTAAGTTTTCTGAAGGTTTTAAGTAAATAAATTCCTGTGCTCAGTGCCATTGTAACATTGTAACAGTAAGAGAATACAGTACTTCAAGCAGAATTTATATGTACTTGAGCATCTTTATAGTCCCTGAAGGTTAGATGACTTCCATGAAATGACACAGGTGGTTAATTGAGGTCATAAGAGACTAAGATGAGAAATATCTGTGGTCATTTTTAGCAAAATGAGTTGGTAGTAAGTATTGAGATTACATTTATGCTTGAAAGAGTCCCGAATCAAAATATTTTACTACTTTATAATAAAATGTAACTTTATGTACATTCTTTATACATCATTAAGTTCTACAAGTAGACTCTGCAAATAAAAACCTGGTCTTCATTTTCATCTCAGCTGAGAACACTGGAGCCTTTCAGTCATCGTAAATAAAACTAATGGGTGACCTGAAGCATCTTTAATCTTTCGTGAGAATAATTACAACTTTGTGTTGTTACTCGGGAATTTTCTTTGTTGCTGTTGATGATGTTGATTATTCTTAGTGCTGTTAGTAACATAGTTTTAAAATGGGCTTAGACGAATATTAAGATTGTTTTATTAACATTTGAGAGAGACAGAAGAGTTGAGGAAAGCTGAAAAATCCCTGCTTTTTTGGTAGGAGAGAGATGGAGAAGTCACGTCGTTTAAGTTGGGTATGGATTTCAGGGAAACTGGGAAGTGTTGTGAAATACATGCAGAGACTTTTACAAAAAAGAAAAGAAAAGAAAAGAAAACCAGAACAAGGAAAAATAAAGGTTCTCAGTTCTGGCTCTAGAGAACTATTAATTTCACATCCTGTTACCAAAGGCAAATGATCTCCCCAGGAACACATAATTTGAAATACCAATAAAGACAGTTTATTAAAACAAAACGAGGCATAGGATAGACGACTCATGGTGAAGAGATCTTGCTATTCTTTGCTTCTCAACACTCAGGTTGACAGAGCTGAACCCCTACACTTCTATCACCTAGAAATCTAACACATTTCCCTGGTCTTTATGGCACCTGCACACATGAGGCATGCAGACACAGACATATACATGTGTAGAAAGAATATGTTTTAAAAAGTTCCTGAAGGGGGAAGAACGCTCTCAAGAATGGAAGTAGCTAGAGGGTTGAGATGACAAAACAAGTGTTGATCCTTTAGACCATTTATGGAACACCATTCCTCCCATCTCCATGTAGTTCAAGCTCTTGCCATACAGTCTCTGTTCTTGAGACAAAGGCAGGTGATGAAGATATTTCAGTCTTAAGTTTTTAACTGCTCTGAGGCTGCTCTATATATTATTTGGAACACAAGAGTTAGTGATTCCAACTGACTGTTTTCATATACTAATCTTGAGGCCGCTGTCACCAACATACTGTCATAAAGACACATTAAATGTAGAAGATGCATGAAATATTATAAAAATAAAGTTATTAACATTTAGTTTATACTGTAAATCGAGAAAATGTGACCTTGCAGTGGTCAAACATTTCTTAGAAATGGTGGTTGAGAGTGTTTGCACCAAGACTTCTTTACTAATAAAATTGAAGTAATACATGTCATTTACTCATATTTGGCAAAAGGAGACATTCATTCTGAAGGAACCTCCTAAATAATGACAGCCTACATTTATAAATTGAAATGCTTTACCAATAAAACTTTATTAACTTAAAAATTTCAGGTTAATAGAGTGATCAAAATTTAATTATAATTCAAACAAAACCTTTACTCCTAAATTATGCATTTGGGGAAGAAGTCGTTACTGTTTGAACATCAGGGAAAAAGGGACTATTAATTAAAGCCCTTACAAATCCCTTAGAGATGGTCTTAAACATTGCATCTCCATTCCTAGACTTTTTTCCCATCTCTGGTCACTCCTCACTTTATTCTGGTAAATTACTTGACCTTGTCAGTGATATTTTTTCAAACATGTTGTCTACTGTATTTATGAGCAGATTTTGAATTTGGTAGGAAGTGTACTATGAGCCATGTTTAGACATTTGAATTATGTCCTTCATACCATTTGGGGTGCTGTCTGTTTGTTTTATGTATGTCATCCCATTTCTATAAAGTATGCCTCTTTACTTGAGATGAACAGGTGCAAATTTCTTCTTTTGCATCCTAATGGGGAGGGTTTGTGGGAAGATTTGGAAAGGCGAAAGAGAAGGGAGGAATGTTGTTCCTGTATTGTAATCTCACAATAAAGAACAACAAACAGCATTGGTAAGGACTGTATAAAGATTACTTGGCTCTTCCCACAATCAACAGAGTCTATAAAAATTAGTATCTCCGTACCAATACAAAATCTATAGTATAATTCAGTTGAAAAATTGAAAAAGAAAAAGTGTTTTAAATTTTCCTCAGATGCGTTACCCCTTTTAGAGTGCTGTTCACTATCTACAACAACAGCATGTTCTGCTTTCTGTGTCCATTGCTACATAGTGTTTTACAAATTCCACCGATTCTTTAACAAGTGCATACTTATGTGTTCACTCCTTATGCTAGATGTTGACATGAAGAAGGAAGGACATGGACCTTCACATGTGCTCGATATTCTGTACTGATAAAGTGACAATAAGTTCTTGTTGCATGGAAATTTTTGCTGTTTCTAAAACACATTATTGTCTAAAGGCAAAAGAACAAAAGCAACGCATTACAGTTTTAAAATATTTTCATAAAACAGAAAAATGCTTTGTAAACCAATATGGTTGTTCTTCCCTAGGATAGGCTAAATCTCCTCCCAACTATCATTAATTGCTCATTATAGCTCACTGTCTGGAGGAGGGGTGGAACCCCATGAAAATTTTTCCTCTCCACATATGCAGCCATCGGAGAGACTGTTTGACGGCAGAGAGACTGTTTGACGGCAGACTTCCTGGTATTCTGGCTGATGGTTTTCCCACTCCTAATCAAGAGATATTTCTTCCTAGAGCCGTTGAGGCAGAGATGTGATGTAGACTTACCAGTTGGTTCTGGGACCATTATTGTCTTTGGATCTCTGCGGAGTTTTCAGTTGTGTTTTCCTGTTATGGTTTCCATTTGCTGTAAAAAGAGGCGGCTTCTTGATGAAGCATGGATGCTCTGCATATCTGTGAGTATAAGAATAAAATTTAGAATGTAGTAAAAGTATATACTGATCTTTCTAAGTGGTAAGAGACCATTATTTTCTAAGGTACATGACCTCACTAGCCCAATAAAGCTGCCTAGGATTTTAATACCAGTTATGATTTCCTTCCTGTTAAGTAGATTTCACATTCATGCTAATGTATGAGTGTATGTGCATTTACAAACACACTTATAAATGTATGTATGTAACAACTATAATAAAAAAATCAGTGGACATTGGAAAGGTTTGAGGGAGGATATCTGGGTTGTATTGGAGGGAGAGATACAATTATATATCAGTTAAAGCATATTAAATTTATTTTAGAAATAATTAGGAAATAATCAATATGAGTAAATCACAGATATAACACCGTTTTTATGACAAATTCCCACTTGCTACTTTATGGTTTTATTTTTCAAGTTTATTAACATTTTATATTCATTTAAACATGATAGTAGGTATAATTAAATATAAATCACTATTGTTTATGATTTCTAGAAGTGGTAGAATATGCAGCAGGTTGCCTTGTTAGTAGTCTGTAAATTTATGATCCTGAAATACACATATCTAAAATTAAATAATTAAACATATTTAAATGTAGAATATTTGCTTTCATGATTTAAAATTTGAAATATGTGTTAAAATTAAAATATGATAAAATCTTATTGAAAAGATACTACTGTAAAATATAATTATCATTGTACAGTTTTTATAGCTTTCTAAAGTCTGTCATAACCTGTAACTTCTTCGTTCCATTCTTTATTTGAAATATGAGAATACTTCTACATAATTTTCAAAAGCAGTGGGAACAAGAAAGGAAGAGTTTGAGGTAAATCATAGGTCAGGTTCTATCTCTCTTAAGATTCTTATTATTCATTTTGCTCTGTCTTCAGCCTTATTGATGACTGAATGTTTCTGAAACTTCAAGTTTCAAATTGACATTTGAAATCGCTAATGGTGTCTTGGTTGTTACAAATTTTATACTTCACCTCACATGTATAAGAAGTTTTAAATGTCTCTCAAGTGTAGTTTGCATTGCTCCCTTTTTCCACTGCACACAGAAGGCAGTTGTTTCTTGCTTGAAAATTTCAACGTTACGAGTTATATAAATAGAAATTTAGGAAGAAGAGTTCATGATATTAACTTTAGGAAAGTTGTTTTGTTGCCTGCTTTTTAATGACTTTGGGACTGATGTTCCTGGCTATAGGGGAAGAGGACAAACTCAATTCTGATGCAAATTGATTAGCTATGGCTCTATATTCTATTTTATTTAATTTTGTTTATTCCATTTTATGAAAGAAATATTTAAATGTAATTGTAATTTCTAAAAATGTCAATTAATCTGTAACTGTTTTCTACACACAATCTTGTTATTAATATAAGTACCTCAAAATTAAGAAAAACCTTTACTTTATAAGTCAACTGAACAAAGAAGTTCTACCTCATCACAACTGTAATTTTCAAAAAGAAAGTAACATTCTTTTATTTTTTTTTTTTACTTAAAACAACTTTTAGATGTAAATATATTTTGATCACATGCTCCTTCCTCAATTCCTTCCAGATCCTCATCCTTTTCTAATCACCCAACTTTAAGTTCTTTCCCAAAATACAAAGGACGTGAGAGTAGGAGAGTTGGCCCTGTGACTCTTCTGCCATTAAGTGGCGTGGGTGCAGAGTTGATGTCTCCCTCCCTTGCCATCTGTGACAGTCAGAAGATCTGTCCCCAGGGTCAAGAGATTAGAAGAGCTGGTCCTGCCCATTACAGGCTGCAGCACTCAGGATACTGGGCCCTGCACATGGACTAAGCAGCACATAGAGGACATGAAAACAGCTGATCTGAGTCTGCATCTTTCCCTGTACAGCATGGGATTGGCAAACAAGGGCAGTGCTAGAGAGCTCACGCGGGTATAAGTGCAGGAGACATGGTGGGTTGACCAACTCAGCTGCCCCGTTGGCCCATCCCAACATCTACCTCATCTATAAATTGCTGGAGCATCTGAAACGGCCGGCCCTGCCGATCCAAATCTACAGGATCTCCATGACTCAGAATAACAACGGAATATCTTAGAGAAGTCCTAGCAGAAATACAGCATTGTTGGGATAGCAGAAGCCAGAGACCTTGAACCAGATCAATGATTCATTGCAATGAACATTTGCAAGTAAAGATAGGTGGAGAAAACAGTACACTTTGGGACACATTGTGACACACTACAGTTTTCACAATGAACGGTTTAGATATTTTGTTTTGTTTGTTTATTCATATTTTCTCTGGGGCAGTTACAGGAACAGACGGCTGATATGAAGGGAGGTGTAAGTGAGTGAGACTGTTCTGCGTGATGTGAAATTTACAAAAAAGACCAATAAAAAGTAAAATAAAAAATGCACAAGTGGATTTCTGATTCATGTGCTTTCTTTGGGGCTGTTCATTGTCTCTCATTCTGTCTTGTGCTACTCCGTGTGATAGTTTTTGTTTTGTTTTATTATAAGGAAAATTATACCAGTATCATTTTCACCTAAGAATCCATTGCATTTAGATTCAATAAAATTAAAAGAAAATAATAGTTTACTGTGTAGGATACAAAATATTCCTCAACAATTTATAAAGAATTTCCTGCTATACTTCAGGAAATCATTTTGTTCATCCTTTGTTAACGTTTATTCTGATTAAAGGACTTAATATTTGTCTTTTATAGCATTAAATGTTCTAAAAATCAACTCCGGTTAAAACATAACTTTTCGTATGTTAGCGTATTCTTTTATAATCAGTATACCTGCGAAATATCTTGGTACAGTGAATGAAGAAAATATCTGCTGTTGTGCTGGGGGAACTTTTCAATGTTTTATGTCATGTGTTTTGCATAAAGTACTACACCACACTTTTGTATGGATTTGAGAAGTAGTGCCATGATTTCAATTTCCTCATGTAAATTGAGAATTACAGATAATAAAGATCTCTCATAATACATAAAGATAATGAGCTAATGAGACTGCTGTGTGTAGCTTTATCTACTTTAGCTCACAAGCTGTGATTTTATAATGCATATTTAGCTGCCAGTAGCACTTAAATCTTAGCACTTCCTCCCCACCCCCATCCTTCCTCCTGTTCTATAGATCAAGCAAGCATTGTGCCTTTTTCTTCAATTTCTACAAGCACCTTCTTATTGGTTCGTTGTCTCCATAGCATAAATGTAATCAAGTTATTTACTACTGCTTAAACGATCGTAAAGAAAATTTATAACCTATTCCTGTTTCTCTTTGCAGGTTCATTCCTCAAAACTTCCTAATGGATACACTGAAGTCTAATTTTGATTTTCCCTTTTTTTTTTTCCCAGTGGGGATGGTAACCTAACCTTGGTGGAAATCCCCTGCTTCTGCTAATATTCCAAGTGGCTTTGGCTCACAATGCTGCCTGTATCCTTCTATTTTTTTTTTTAAATCTTGAATATCGCACCTTAATAAAAATTAATCCTCTCTGGACGGCCTGAATAGATTCATGCAGTTTAAGTACATCCAGGGAAGTTAATGCATGACACATATATCAATAAAGTGTTAAGGCAGTTTCAATATGTCTGAGGAACAGCTGCTGATCATAAAGGGAATCACCGTTTCTCCCCACCATCGTACTTGCCTATTATATTTTCTCTTTTCTCTTCTCAGAGATAAATTCTTGAATAATAATGGTTTCTTTAGAGTCATTTCTTTGTGTATCTAATAGATTAATATAGAATAGGTTAATATAGAATTTAATAGATTATTAATAGATTAATCTATCCCTTTAATTTAAATCAGAGGGTAATTGAAATTCAATAAAATATTAAGAAATTTGGAGCTTTAATTTAATGAAAAGATTTGAATTTACTATAAATTCTAGTTTAACATCTTGGCATATTGCACATATTTGTAGAGTTATACAGGAGTTAACAAATCCTAGTGTCATTTCCTTCTTCCTTTACTATACTACCTGTCCCAGATGCTCCACTACATTATTTGATGACGCATAGGTTTATCCAGATTCAGGAAGTGTTTTTGGTTAGTAGTATATACTATGTATAGTTAGTGTCTGCTGATTTTCCCATATCCTTAATGTCTGAGACATTACCATATAAATGAGTCTATTCAGATCCAAGGTACCCCAGAAACATTATCATTAATACCACAGGCCTTCATTCCTAATAAGAACTAGACGCATGTCTGATACTCAGTTTAATGTAGTATGTGTCAAGAAAAAAAATTAGAAATTAGTGTCATTTTGAACACTAATTTAAAAAAAATTAGAAATACTCAACTGTTTATTTAAAATAATACTCAGAGATTGTTGGTAAAAAGCAATAGCAAATAACTGTATGGCATTTGTCATACACAAGTTTTGTTGATATAACAAAATACCATTGAATATTAGATTGCAAGCAATATAAATACATTTCTCCTTGTCCTGGAGGCTGAGTCAGAGATAATGGTACTAACACTCTCAAGTTCTCATGATGAGTTTCATCTCCAAAAGATTACCAGTTACCCCCTTTGTCTTCATGTCAATAGGAGAATTTAGAGAGTTATCCAATATTATAGGGAACAGACATCATCCTTAAAAGCTTAAGAACTGGCAGGATGGCTTAATCAGCAAAGCACTTATCATACAATCATAAGCATCTAGATTCAATTTCAGAAACCATGTAAAAGAGGCCAGTAATGATGTTCATATGGCCATGCAGTGCTAGGCAGGTAAAACATGTATATTACTGGGTCTTGCTGATGAGCCAGCCCAGCCATATTTTAAAAGTCCTATGCTTAGGTTTTTTTGGGAGCTCCCATGAAATCCTTTTGGCCAACAAGTTCTTTACATGTCGTTCATCTTTGGTACTGGAACCTTCAGTGGATGACAAGAATGTCTAAATGGGGCTTTGTCTACCCTTTAAATTTTTGTAATTTAATTTAGATTGCCTTCATATAAGTTTATAATATAGGAAGTTTTTACTATATTAGGTTTCTATATGGCCTGTCAATGTCTTTTAAGTTCAGCTGTCCCTCACTATTTTCTCTCTCTTATTTCCTCTTCCTATCTCCATGTTTTTTCCACAAATCAACAATATTTTCAATTGCCAAGGACAATAGATGAACAAGTCATTAACACAAAGAAGTTGAGCTGGTGCCTACATAGAACCCGTACACCTTCAGACTAGTCGTTCATGGTACTGAAAGATACTCTGCATGCTACTAATGGAAAAACTAATAACCAACCTAGCTACAAACCCTTTGATCTATTAGTGACATGCCTGCAGGATAGGATATTGAAATAGTGGAATAAAGCTTGTGGGAGTAACATACTAATATCTGATTTGATTTAAGGCCCATGCATGGGATGGAACTCAGGAACATGAGACCAGATAGGCCAGGGACTCATAAAGCAAACAAACAAGCATGCAAGCAAACAAACAAAAACCAAATACTACTATTCTGCTAAGTGGAAAAATAACTTCAAATGACATTCTGCTATACTCAAAGGCAAAGCCAGGTCTCTGCAACAGATGGAGAAAAATACAGAGACCCATAGCTAGACAGTGTAAAGAGAAAGAGAGACATTGGAACACTCAGACCTGAAAGGGATTTGTGACTATCAAATACCTCCTTTCAAGGGTCAGGGAACCATGTGGAAGAGTAAGAAGAGTGTGAACAGAAAGGATGCAGGACACCAAGAAAACAAAGATTTTAAATCAACAGGATTGATGTACACATGAACTTACAAAGACAGCATGCACATGGGCAGCATATCTCTGGTACAGATAGATTCCTGGATTTGAAAGGAAAAGTATATATAGAAACTATCTCAAATTGATAACTACTTGCAATGAAAAGTTAATTTTTTCCAAGAGAATATCACTGGGGTAGTCCATCAATACGTGACTAATTAAACAAACAAACAAACAAAGAAACAAAACAAAACAAAAAACAAAAACAAAACCCAAAAAAACTGAGAACACCCTTGGAGGTTCTTTATCTCATAATGTTGAGTCATATATATGTATATATGTGTGTGTATATTTACATATAAATATGTATATATCTATTTGTGTATATACATATAAATGTGTATATATATACATATATATAATGTCTTTGATTTGTATGAATTCTTGTGTGTGCAAACTTTTGTGCTTGAATTTCTGTGTCTATATGAATTTCTTGTTACTTTTCTTTTCCCCTTTTTCTTGTTTGGTTGATTTGTAATATTCTTATTTGATGTCTATATATTTATTTTATTGTATTATTATTTCTTGATTGCCTATTTGTTTTCTAAAAGGAAACAGAAATGGTATGGATTAAGATGGGAGTGGAGGTTGAGACGAACTGGAAGGAGTAAGGAGAGGGAAATCTGCAATAAGAATATATAGATAAAAAATAATTTCAATAAAAGGAAAAAAGTAAATATATAAAGAAACAATCTTTTTAGGCTGGAGATATAACTTAATGTCAACATTTGTGCATAGTGTATGTAGGGGTCAGTTTGATGTTCCCCATCAAAACTGAGATGCCCTTTCTACATAGAAATATAAAGTAAATAAAATTTCATGTCCATGAGAGAACCTCTTTTAAAAAACAAAAAATAAACAAACTTGATACCCAAGATTGACCTCTGGCCTCCATAGATGTAAACTGGCTCACAAACATGCACTTGCAGATGCATAGTCATGCTTTGACATGCACGTATTTGCATATGAGCTTCCCTCTCTCTTTCTCTCTCTCTCTCTCTCTCTCTCTCTCTCTCTCTCTCTCTCTCTCACACACACACACACACACACACACACATACACACACATGCGGGGGCCTGGCTTCATCCTTCTGCTAATATCCTCATAAAAATACAACCTCTTAATACCACCACATTAGACTAAGGATTCTAATACTTTGGGGCATACGAAATTCAATTCATAATGGTACTCACGTTACTCTGTTGATCAAGACACAGAGATTTTATCATTTTCTGTCTATTTCACATCATCATTGCAAATTACCAGCCAAGAGTGACTATGAATAACTGGTTACCACATAGCAATTACAAAATATCTAAGACACCTTAAATTTTCTAAGGGAAAGAAACCCAATTTTAGATAAATTGGAGTATTACTTAGCTGTGAAACTGCCACAATTGTATTAGGTTAACTAACCTAAATTGCTAAATTGTTAGTTAAATTATAATATTATTTTTTCCTAGAATTACATTTAACCAGAAGAAAAGTATTAAGCGCAGTGAATAAAGCAAATATAAATTGAAGCAGTAGGAAGTATAAACTTTGGCATGCTACTTGTGATTGCAAACGTAATATTTGACCATTTCCAAATGGGGCGATAGAACCAAAAAGTGCTAATAAATGGCATTTTTTGTCTATGGAATAATGATAATTTGAACTATCAAAATTTTATTAAGTAATTTTTATTTTTTTAATTAATTTATTTTTGGATGTTTTCTATTAGGAATTTTTCAGATTTAAAATTTTCTTTGATAGTTGCTTCATGTTCTATGATTGTTATCTTTTAGCCCCGAGATTCGTTACTTCATCTCTTAAATTCTGTTAGAGAAGCTTACCTCTGTAATGCTTACTTTCTTCTCTAAGTTCTCTTGTTCCTGTCCTACTTCTGTCCGTGCTTTTATCATTGTTTCCATTTTCATCTTCAGGTCTTGAAATGTTTTATTGATTTCCTTCATTTTATTGTTTGTATTTTCCTGCCTCTCTGTATACCTTTTTCTTGTGCTCAATCTGTTTAGCTGCATCTTCATGTATTTGTTTGAGAATTTTATTCATTTCTTCCATTATCATCTTCATTTTTAAGGATTCGAGATCATTTTCTTGAGGTTCAATTGTGTTTGTGTTCTCAGTGTTGGATGCTTTGGGATAGCTGGAGTCTGGAGATGCCATATTATTTTGGGTTTGTTGTTTGTGTTTTTTATGCTGGCCTTTAGTCATCTTGCTGACTTTGATGTTAGGAGGTAGCTTCTGGTGTACTACACTGGTTGTTGAGAGTGGTTTGTTGGTGAGTGTCTATATGTCGAGGGCCTTTGCTTGTGGGAATCAGGAAATTCTTCCCTGAAATAGGCAGGTGACCTGGTTTCAGCTCCATGGGACTTTGCTCTCCACTCTGGGCTCCCCACTGGGTCAGCAGAGGTAGTTGCTGGTGCTCTGCAGTCCCAGGATCAATTTGAGGTATCATAGGTGGAGCCAATTATACTGTCTTTGGCTGGACTTTGAATATCCTGCCCTCTAGCCCTCAAGCTTTGGGTCCTAGGCTCAGATCACCCTAGAGTGCCTGAACCCCTGCTGGCAGGTAGCAGTTGTTTAGACTTCTGTCTCATCTATCCAGGCAGTGTGGCCTAGGTTCCACCCACCAGGGAGAGAGTAGATACTGCCTACTCTTTGTTGTTGACTGGATAGATTTCTGCCCTACTCCCTCAGTCTGGTTCAGCCTCTCCCAAGGGCGTGGGGGACCCTGCTGGGCTGTGTACACTGCCTAGGCCTGGTCAGTTCCACTCAAATGTGCAGGAACAGTCTGCTGGGGCATGTAGCTAGTTTCTGCTCAGTCTCCTTCAGACCAAGAGCTTTGGCTGCTCAGTCCCATTTGGTTGCGTTAAAAACTCCCACTGGACTGGGGCTGCTGGTTAGTTTTCTGCCCTATCCCTTCAGGCCAGTCCAGCGTATCCTGAGACCCTAAGAGGCCCGGTTGGGCTGTGGTGACTGCCTAGGCTGGGTCAGTTCCACCACATGTGCAGGAGCAGTCCTGTAGGGCAGGTAGCTAAGTTTCGGTCCGTTCCCTTTCATACTGGGCAGCTGTGGCTGGATTATGTGTCCAGAGACACCTGGGTTCCAGTGTGGCTCCTGGGGCTTTCTGTAGACTGTTGTGGGGTGATGGTGGGGGTCTGAGGTCAGATCCACCCATTTTCTTGAGATTTCCCTGGGCCAAGAGCGCCAGTGCTTCACTGCCCAGAGTTCAGTCCCAGATACTGATTTCCTGCTACAGAACACGGCTGCTGTTCACAGGCAGGTTCGGATCCAGACTCCGGGGACTGGGCACCCACCCTCCTTGGGCCATTGGATGATCCAAGGTCAAACCTACCTCTGTTCTGCACTGTGCAGACTCCTCTTAACTAGGGCTCTCCAGGTCTTGCAGTCTGTAGCTCCCAGTCCAGTCCCTAGTCTCCATTCTGCAGATCAGATACAGTGTGTGCTAAGCCTACTAAATAATTTTTTAAGTTCAAGTGTTTCTACTATATAGTGTATATATGTTTTGACAATAAATGATCTTTCACTTTGTGTTTTATAATTTTTCCATATCATGAACTAAAAATGTTAAGCGCAATTACTTACATACTACCGATTCTTTATTTAACAGCTGCAGGTCATCTCATGGCTTAAGTGTACCCAGCAACAGGGTGAGACCAACCTCGAAGCCTCTCTTTCTGACTCCCAGTTTTCTGACACATGACTAAAACAAATGACATAAAGCAGGAAGAACTATGAGGCAATCATGAGTTATCTAAATGTTATATTCCTAGTGATTTGGCTATTTGTATATGTCAAACTTGAAATAAACATCTTTTGTATCTTGTTGGGTCTAAGTTTCTGAACAAAATTCAATATCTATCATATCTTATTTCTATTAACTTAAATAGTTTTTATTGATATAAAAAGATCTTATCAAAGTCAGTCCTTGCTCTTCACATAACTTGGAGATTGTCCTGTCTATTGGGTAGATCAGAGTAGGGGTTCGCTGTTTACTATTGTAGTGTCCTTGGTTAGTGCAATAGTTTGGGCAGACACTCCTGGGCCCTGATCCTAGGGGAGCGGAATAGGGTAAAAACAGGAGGGAGGAAGGAATGGGAGGATACAAGTGATGGAATGGCAATTGAGTTGTAATCTGAATAAATTAATAAAATAAAAAAAAATAGATCTTATCCACTAACCAACTAAACTTGATTGTAAAACTAAACCACCTGGTCTTCAACCTTCCTCAGAGAGTTGAGAAGGAATAGAACTTAAATGCCTGAGTAACCTGGTAGTATAGGTTAGCCGCTTTCACAATGAAAAAAAAATGACTGAGACAGTTTACTGCCTGAAGTCACCCAACACTCTATAATGTTGGAGCCTCATCTTTGGCCTTCTAGCCCATATCTCTGCCAGACTTATTTGGTATGCAGGAACTATGAAAGACTTGCTTACCCTGTCTAGGCAGAGTTTGGCCGTCGACTCTGCCTGCATCTATGCTTGTCCATTTTTAGGTAGAACTCTGTACCTGAAACAAGAACATTTGTCCAGTGGCTGGTTTGCCACATTTGAAGCCAACTCCATAAGGAGGTTCTTTGATGCTCATCATCTTCTTTGAGGTCGGCTGGGTATTGTCAGGAGTTAACTTGTCTTGTTGTCAAAGAATCTTTAGAATAATAAAAACATATTAAACATCATATTCTGTTAGTCTCTGAGGCTTTTGCACACCTTATTTAACTATTTTACCTTATTTAGCTGTAGAATCATATCAATCTGTTAGACTTAGGATATCTATTCTTGTGATAAATCAGACTAGAATTTGACGTGATCATGTTTTGCATTAATATACAAAATTCTATATTTAATGAAAAAAATTATATTATGCAACTTTGTCTAGCAATATAGAACATTATTTTATAAAACATTATAAAAACTTAATAAATATCGAGGGGACTCTCTGTTCCTTTTCTCTATTGTTGACTTTAACCTCTATGATTATTAGAAAATGTGTTTTCATTCTGGTGGGTAGACTACATGGCACATGTATTCTTCCCTTTCTTATTCTGTTGTCTTCCCTGTTTCTTAGGCAATACTGTTGAGCCATTAAAGTTTGATTTGATTCATGAAATGGTGCTAAATGTAAAATGAAGTTAATTTTTTCCTTCAAAAGACAAAAGTGTTGGTAAGTTCATATTTTGGTCATTTAGTATTTTTTTTCTGATGTAAATACATGCCAATATTAACTTAGAATGATGTTTCTTTACCACCTAAGAATTGAGAAAATAAAGCAATGTTTGTTCGGGCAATATTAACAAAAGAAGTAAGTTGTTCACTTCTTTTTCCCCTTTCCATTAAAATAAAATTTGGTAAATATCTCAGGAAAAAATAAGTATCTCTTGCAACCACTCCTTTTGGATTTTAAAAACATCTGCAAATTGCCATGTCTTGAAAACAAACTAGACCACAAATTTTTGGCTCCAAAACAAACATTTATAATCAAATTGCACAAATCAGTGACTTGAAAATAATATGCAGCAACCAACTGAGAAGAGATTCATAGCAAACAAAGACAAAAGAAACAGCTGACAGCTGCCTCATTGTCATAAAGAAAATAAGCCTAAAGTAGTGGAAGAGTCTTCAGTGTACTAAAGTACTACTCCTCTGTGGTTCTGTACTGAGCAAAATTATTGTTCAACACAGGAGTAAATTAAAGGCATGTCAGACATGAAAAGACGGAATAATTGAGCTGCAACAGATCTATGCTATAGGACATTATCAAGAGAAGTGTTTTGGGGAAAAGCCAAACGAAACCTGGAAGAAATCTGGGACCCCAGTTTCAACATTTTGGTTTACTTCCTTTATACTTTCCCATAATTTTAGTGTGACTGGATCAATATAGTAATATGGGCTAAAAACTTTTCCTGGTCTGGGCATAGATATTTCTGGACTAAGTGTGCTGACTCATCATAGTTGGGGAATAAAAGTAAGCAGAGTAGCTTTGTCAGATGTGGGGAAGACCATCTTTGGTAATGAGAGCTGTGCTATCTTTTAACAATGTCTTCTGAGTTTTCTTTCAAGCAAGACAATTGCAGGAACCAAGCTGGAAAAGGAAAATTATAGTGTACAAATTAGAGACTGGAAGAGGCATTAATTCCTAGCGCTCAGAGAGCATTTTCATTAATCAGCAGGGAAGGAGAGTGGCTGTGTCTTACTAAGGTCTATATGAGATATATCTTATGGGTTGATGACAACACTCTTGTAGTAATTCTCAGTGGTTGAGCTGGACGAAGGGTTTCGACATTCCTTTTCTAAGTGAGACTCTTTAAAAGGGCAGTCTTGCCTCTGAGATCCCAGTTGGATTAGTTCAGATATTGTATTGCTGTAGCATTGTCTGGATCTATTCTGTTTTCTTATCTGCTTTGCTTTACAGGTAGCAAATCTTAATTGAAGTCTCAAGAGTTTCTTTGTGTTACTATGATTGGTTATTTTAACTTTCACAATAGTTACTCCTTAATAAGAACATGAAATATTAGCTTCATCCAGTATCAATTCCTATAAAACTAATTAGTATATGTATGTATTAAAATTCTGAAAAGCAATGACTAAATATAATCTCTACATAATTTTGCCAAATATAGAGAGCAATTTTATAGGTTATTAGAATCTATTTTATTTACTTTGTTTCATTCATAAGAGGCTTCCTAATTTTTAACTCAAAATTTTAACTCATTTTATTATATTACTATTTAACATTGTGATTGAGAAGAATTGACCTGTCTCAAAGGGCTTTTTTTCTAAAACGAAAGCTTCATTAGTATTGTCTTTAAGCCTAAAATATTATTATACAGGGCTTAAATAATAATATAAATAATCATGTCAAAGGGGGCATATTAGCAGAATATTTAAATCAATGTTAATAAAATATATGTTTTATTATAACATGATTTCTTGTTGTATTTTCAAGAATTTATTGGGGACGTTATTACAATATGTCATACATTTAAAAATCATTCTATCTCTTGCTCTAAGATTCAGGTCTATCAAAGCACAATTTTTAAAAGTTACTTTCTATTATAGCCTCTGTTATACAACAGCATTTTTACTTTCTTATTTGCTTTCGTTAAAAATTATTACTCAGCCAATATGTTAACATATTGTACATGTCTCCTAAATAGGTGTTAGTTTAATGTTTGAATTTCTTTAAGAAATATAACTGGGTATGACGAGTACAATGCATGTAACTTTACTTTTGGCTTTTTCTAAGTTGAAGTTGTTTGTTAATTATTATTGTGTGTGTGTCTGGAGGTTAGTGTGCCATGGAATGTGTGTGAAATTCAAAGGGCAACTTTAAGTGCTCTGTGGATTGAAATCATAGTCAGCAGGCTTTGACAACAAAAGCTTTTACCTGCTGAAAATTATTTTCACGACTCTTTTAGTTTCATATTTGCATTAATTAAAATATACGTATGTGTTTCTCATAAAAGTCTATGATCAAAATGCAAAGATAAATAATGTAATCATCATGCAAATGTTAATAATCCTAGCATACAATTCTATCTCATGTGATTGATCCAAAACTAAACCAAGTACTGACATCAAGTAACTTTTCAGGTGAAGTTATTAATTTGCTGCTATTTAAACTAATATATTTTTCCTGAATTATCTGTGGTGAAATTACAGAAGCCTAAAATTGAAATATATTTTCTTCTGAGTAGAATCAGAAAACTGTTTCGAAAGATAAGAATAGAATGCATTATGCAGAAAAAGTAAGACAAGAGAGTCTGTATGAAGATGTTCTTGGCTTCTAGAAGCTGGAATTGACCAAGGGCCTCCAGAAACTAAGGTAACAGTGACTTTAATCCTGAATTGGAAGAGCTGACTCTTTTCTCTTGTTGTAGTGATCATAACGATTAATTTTCATTAACTGTTGTTACATTCATATATGTATAAACATTTATATTTCTAAATTCATAAATATAACCTGCTTAGTCTAAATGTTTAAGGGATGACCATTTAATAATGCATAACCAACTGATGTACCTGTAGGGGACTTTTTTCCTGATTCCCTTATTCAATAGCTGTCTATAATTCTTCGAATAGGGTTATGATCTATCTACTATACAATTTGGAATGTTACTTTTTCTTGTTCAGATCTGTTTAAGCTGTTGTGTTGTTGGGGATTTTGAGGGAGGAACTGAAAGGGAAAATAATATAATTATAATATTACCAAAAATAGAAGAAATTATAAATATTACTTTTCACAGACACTGCATATGAAGAAACTAGAAGTTTGGTATCATGCTTTGATTCTTGTAAAATACAGAACAGATAATAGCTAATTATGGCTTATTGTTTGAACTCTGGCATTGAGATTATAATTCCACACAAGTTAAGGTAACACATCTACGATTCTCTTTGTGGAGAAGAAAAAACATTAATAAACAAGTATTGTATTAACATCTATGTCATACACTTGAATATTATGTTATGTATATTACATAAAAATTAACATAATAGTATGTACCAGAAAAATTTGAAATTCCCACTGGGTCTCAAAGATATTTTATGACTTTATGGCTCATTGTCATCTTCCTCTGTAGTAATCAGGGTGACCATGGACTAAAGACTATTCAACAGTAAGAAAAAAGTTACATCATAATGTTAATTTAATACCTACCATGGTATAACCTTTATGGAGATATGCTATGATTAGAAATCTAATTTTCTGTGGCAAACAACTTAGATGCTTTAATTCTCCCATGAATATGTTTTAAATACTTGCAGATGGAAGCATTGAAAAAGTATATGCAGTTACAGTAGTTGCAGAGTCTATGTGAATTAATTCATGCAGCTATCATATCTATCTATCTATCATCTATCTATGTATGTATCTCTCTATATATTTTATTTATAAAATGTCTTGCATATTACAGGTTGATCTCAGAGATGCTGTGTAGCCCAGGACGATGATTAACTTCTGATCCTCCTTAGCTCTACTTTCTAGGTACTCATTGTGCCTGATTTATGCTGTATTAAGAATGAAATGCAAAGTTTCCTGCATGCTAGGGAAGCATTCTACTCAATTATCAATACCAACAGTATTAAAGGAAGTTTTGATTTATATTACTTTTGATGTAATTTAGATAATATAAATCGTCATGAAAAGACTGGCCAGAAGTAGGTGTCATGCATTCTTTCAGTGTTGGGTACAACAATAAGTATGAGTGTAACTTGAGGGATGTAATCTGCACAGGAAAAAAATACATATTTAAAAAAATGTAGACAGGTATATTTCTATCTGTGTGCAGATACAGATACAGTGTTGCCGGGTTCTAAATTGACATCAAATTGGCAGGCTTATGGTTGAACCACAATTGTGTGTAATTGACAGCTGAGTGAAAAGAAGAGATCAAATTTTGGGGTAGTTTAAGATTAGATGTTAGCCTAAACACAGAATTTTAGCAGAGTAATTTCATACAAGAAACAGACATGCTGAATAAGAGTTTGTGAATATCTGGATGGTGAAAGTGAAGAAGCTGAGACGGACTGACCAGGGGTGAGGCAGTCCTACTGAGAGGGGGTAGCAGCTTTGGGAATGATTGGAGTAGTGGGGTGTAAGGTCATGTGGAAGAATAAAACATTAGATGAGAAGATGAGGGAGTCTAAGGAATGCACCGATTCTTCTTTGAGTGTTTGGGTGTACTTAGTTAATTTTTGCTGTCTGTGATGATATACATTATCAACCATGAAAACTTATAGAAGAAAGCTTATTGTTGGTTACCATTCTAGAGAGATCCTCCATAGTGGGGAGGCAAAGAAGCAATAAGGAGACATAGATCAGGAACAGGAAGCTAAGCTTATTCCATAATCACAGCCAGGAAACAGAAGGGATAAGTGAAGTAGATTGAGGTTGAGAAATCTCCAAGTTAGCCTCAGTAACTTCCTTACCTCAACCAGTCTCTACCCACTAATATCCTGAAGCGGTACCAATAATTGGGGATTAAGTGTTCAGATATATGAGCATATTGAATTCATTTCTCATTTAGTACCATAGGTAGCCTAGGTAATTTTTATCTTATTGGAATTATTTAGGGGAATAATATCTCCCTGCTCATGAAAATTTTAAATACATTTTACTTTTATTTCAAAGGTGAGTGCCTATTCATACCATAAGTCTAAATTGAGGTAAGTGGGATGTGCTATCATATTTCATCTGTGGTAACTCCTCCTGTTATTGTCGTAATAATATGCATAAACAGTTTAATGTACCATAAACTCTATTATATACAGTGATCAATTAATGGGAGATTTAAAATACAAATTTTACAATTGTTCCACTTAAAGATTTCTAATTAAGAGCCTAATGTACTTTACACTTCAAGTAAACATAAATGCCAAGTATAATGGAATATAGTAATGTAGCAATTTTACGATGTGCTCATTTTGTGCACATCTTAAAGCAATATTTCATCACTTCGTGAATGATTTAGTTTCAGCTTATATCTAGCAATAGCAGAAATGTTCGTGAAGTGTAAAATACTAATTATTGAAGCAACAATTTTCTTTAAGCCTGCTAGCTTCCAAAATAATCGACACAAAAAAAAAGCTGATTTAGTTTACGAGCATAAAGCACTGTAGCTGGGCAGATATCAACCCTCATAGTGATTTAGTGATCTCTCAGGTACGCGACCCAAGTTGCTTGCCAACAAGCCATCCTTTCTGGCCTGGATCTGCTCCATCAGGCCATGTCTTCCTTCTCCTTCTGGACTTCTCTCCACCCTTCAGTGACATCCAGGCTCTTGGTCCTCCCTTGTTTCCCAAGCCCAAGAACATAAACATTGCCCACCTCTCTTCTGACAAATCACATCCTTTGGCCTTTTTATTAAGTAGGTAGAGCAAGGTTTACACAACAAAGGCAGGACTATGTGAAAATGTGCTCTTCTGGCCAAGAATCAGAGCTTGCGGGCTAGTAATAAGCTTTAGAGTACATAGTACCAGACGACCCCATCCCAGTGAATGCACATGCTCTGCATAGATAAAGCACAACCAAGAGATAGGAAGAAGTAACAATTGCATGCGATAGAGTCAGGCCACAGCATCATCTATTTCATTTTGCTTTCAAAATCCACACGGACAGAAAACATTTATAATTTATGAGCACCGTTTTCCGACCAGTATGGTATGCTATCTTTGTCTTTATCCTTTGCCTTCACTGTCATGATGATATTAATATATGCTAAGTAAGAATAATTTTCTCTCTTTCTCAAATTATAATAATAAAACTCAGAAATTTATACACAAGGGTATATGTGAACCGCAAATTGGACTTGGTGAGTTGTTAAAAAGCAGATGATAAAAAGTGGACTTGAAGTTGAAGGAGGTAGGGAGGTGGGAGAGTTCTGGAAAGAATTAGAGGAAGGATCGAGGAGGTAAATTAACAAACCCATAATAACAAAATCTCCATGAATTAATATAAAAATGAAGTATTAATTGGGCAACAATAAATATCCAAAGTGTGAAAAAGTAGACTGAAGATTTTATTATATGGGCAGGCATGTTGCACTACAGGTGCAAGAGCAGCCTTCTTATAAATGCAAGTTATTAATTGAACCAACCAAGCTATAAGCACAGATCAGGGGGGAAAATGTATTCATTCATTAGGCACTTGAAGGCTGTTTATCAATGTCACACAATATTTTGAATGCTGAATCCTGTAGCAATATTTTTATTAAATATGTTGTTTTAATTCAGTATTTATTTCTAAATATACTACATATTTAGTATGTATACTCAGTATACTTAAATTTAGTGAAAAACGGTCACTATATATTGAATAGGATCATCTTAGCCTAAACCAAACTATTAGCTACCCTTCCCTCTTTTTTTTAATCTTAATCTTCCTATTTGTTTCTGTACCTTCTTTAGAGAACTTGACTTTATTTTCATTTAACATACACAGATATGACTTATGTGTTTGTATAAACTCTAGAAACTGCAACTAAGACAAAGCATAATACACAGCTTTCTGAGAGTGATGTCTCCCAGTGCGATTGTATCCACTTGCACTCATCTCCAAGCAACCAAGTGAATTAATTCTTATTTATGTCTAAAAATTCAGTTCTGTTTACCTGCCAGTTTCTCTCATTCACTCCTGTGTTTTTGCCAAGTAAAGCTGGATTCATAAGCTCTTGGGATTAGTGCTGCAATAAACATTAATAGTTGGGAGTTTCCTCAGTGGTACACCTTGGTAATAGTATGGTTCTATTGTTGCTATTTTCTGAAATATCTTAATTAGTATTCTTTAGTATTCTCTTTTGTTCATATATTTCCAAGCATTTGTGACACTTAATTATTAATAATTTAATAATGTGGAAAAATTACTTTACAAGGAGAGAATTCCATAAGTTTGTAGAATCAGAAACTTAAATTTGAGAGATTTCTTTTGAATAATATTTTTATGTAATTAAATATTATAGAAAAAGTAGAAGCCTGGGTATTTTTAAAACAATGCCATGTGTTTTCAGTGACATATTGTCTTTGTTCAAAGCTGATTGTAATAACCACATAGTGATAGTAAATATCAAATTTGCATGATAAACCACAAAAAGTGAGATTTTAGCTAAGTTGAGTTTAAAGTAAATTGTTAAATATAGCCTGCAATATGTGGGGAATCTCTATATAGTACAAGATATAATTGGATATTGGTCAACACCTTTGGGTAGCAAAAAAAAAAAAAAAAGTTTTGTGGCTAAAGTATAGAAATACGTTCTCAGCTTATTTCCTCTTGATCCTGTTGGTATTTTTATGTGTATACATGGTGTTTGTTCTAGTTAATTTTCAGCTGCCAGAAAGGAAGGGAAGAATTCCTAGGTGCTAATTGAGGTTTAAAGGCAATTTTTCTTACTTCCCTATAGTTAGTGTTATGGTATGGGTGATCTGCTGAAGAAAAACCCCAAGGCAGTATGCAAAAACAAAATGTTTTTATTCTAGCATGCTAGGATCACCTCTCTCCTCTAGAAGGCAACCCCAAAATGAGCATGCAGGCTCCATTTATAGACAGTTGGAGGGATATGTGATGATAGAATTGAGTCAGAGTGTATGAGGGGATTCAGGACTGGCTATTTGTCTGGTTATTGGGGATTTTTGAGTCACTGAAGTTTTGGCTCTTACTCAGGGGTTGGCCTTTAATTTGATTGGATGGGCCAGCTGTGTTCTGTACTAAAGTCATGAAGTAATAAAATACATGGTATCTAGGCACTTTGTTCTATAAGCTGTCCATGAGCTATCCATAATTTGTGTGTTTTTCCAGGAATTGTTATATACTTGGCCTAGTTTGGCAGAGTGAAAACCAGAAACCTATTATGGAGTTGTCTAGTCAGGCAACTGGGGTCATTGAGGAGTTTGGGGTCTCTGGGGTCAGATCCCTTGAGTTATCCCTGAATAATGAATTTTTGTTTTAAAATTAGTTAATTAAAAAAGAACCTAAAACTTTTTTTCTGTAAAGCAAGCTTGCTGTTACTAGCTTCTAATCCTGTATCTAAAAACTTTTTATATTTTTCCCTATAGGTTCTAATTTGATTAAGAATATAAAGAAAAGGGGAAACACTTCTCCATGGCTGGTGGGAGTGAAAATCTGTACAACTACTTTGGAAATCAATCTGGCACTTTCTCAGAAAATTAGGAATAGTAGTACGTCAAGACCCAGCTATACTACCCCTGGGCATATACCTGCAAGATGCTCCACCATACAACATGGACATTTGCTCAACCATGTTTATAGCAACCTTATTCATAATAGCCAGAATCTAGAAACAACCTAGATGTTCCTCAATCAAAGAATAAAGAAACTGTGATAAGTTTACACAATAGAATACTCTTCAGCTATAACAAATAAGGAAGTCTTAAAATTTGAAGGCAAATGGATGAAACTAGAAAACATCACCCTGAGTGAGGTAACCAAGACACAGAAAGGCATGGTTGGTAGATACTCAATTATAATTGGGAAAAAAATCATACTGGGCCTGTTTTTTATATTTTTATATTTAAATATACTGTAGTAATTTAAGTGGTATTAATAAATCACGTTTCTTAAAACTACTAGATATCTGATATATTACAAGGCTATGAGAGGGAGGGAGGAATGAGAGGATACAAGGGATGGAATAACAATTGAGATATAATATGAATAAATAAATAAAATAATTTTAAAAGTTGGCTCTAGGTCAGCTTGTGTGATCTGTTTGTGTTTTTTTTTTAATACTATAATATATTTACATTTCTCTTCCTCTGTATTTTCTCCAAACTGTCCCATATACCCCTTGTCTCCTCTGCTTCAAACTCATGACTTCTTTTTTCATATATTTCTATTGTGTGCACATATATATTCAGCTCATGTTTGCCAGTCATTTTGATAATAATTTATGGATATAATTTATGATGATAGTAAGAGATACATTCTCAAACAAAACCTCCTGATCCTCTTGCTCTTTCAAGTTTTCCAACCCTCTTCCATAATGTTCTCTGTGTCTTATGGCAAGATTTGTTTTCTAAATATATCTTTTGGGGCTAGGCTGCACAAATCTGAATTTTGATTGGTTGTAGTTTTCTATAGTGTTTGTGTGCCTCAATATGATAGTAAGATGATGTGTTTTACGGACTTGTAATATTTTAATCATGAGTAACTCCTTTCCTCCAGTTTTATGTGGGTATAGTAAACTCCCAAAATACCATGTGGATACTTACAAACTGGAGATAAATGTGAACTATAAAATGGTTGGCATATAAATGGAGAAATCTACATTTTAGTATTTTCTCAGTAGCTATTTTCAGAGCTTTATCTGCATAAAATAAAATATGTTTGAATCTACAGTATAAGAACCTCCATGCTTTTTTGTAATATGGATTGACTCTATGTTACAATACATTTTCAACATGATTCTAAGGTGTAGAGGAAATAAAAATGTCTCTCTCAGGCAAATAACAAAGACTAACCAATATGTAACTATGTAAAATCTTGTTTGTTGCCTCCTTTACCATAGTTTTATTGGTATAAAGTTGCACACACATTCACTAATTAGCTGTGATTATTTTATAGAAAGAGCATAGATGTTCATAGGTAGAATAGACCACATACTTCTACTCCAGATGTGATTTATTGCATCTGTATAGAAAGTCCATAGAGAGGTGATTAGGACTGAATGAGATTTGGAGTGGGATATTGTCAATGCAGAAATAATAGCCTTAGAACGCAGCAGAGAGTTCTTTCAAATGTAATTGGACACAATGGAAAGGCAGTTTTTTGCAAGCTAAGATTAGAACCTCCCAACAGACAAAACTCACAGACACACTGATTTTGGCTTTGTAGAATCCTGAATTGTAACAAAATAGATACGTTATATTGACTTTGGAATCTATGTCACATATTGTGTACATATGAGAAGAATAATACAATTTATGATTTTTTTTTTAGAATAGCATCTGGTTGTTTGTAGAAAATAGTGATTAATTTGTAGATTAAGCATCAGAGATTTCAAATGAGATGTTGTCAAGAAAAGTGTATTTTATATTACTTGTATTTAAAGAAACAGAAAAATAAAGAAAGGGGGTGTGGGTAGGGCTAAGTATGTATAACATATAGTTAGACAAACTATGAATGGTCAATTATCAGCCTATAATCATGTTCCTGAGCAATGGCTCCAAATAATGAGTTTTATTCATTTTAGAATATTTATAGCTGCTTTATACACCAAACTAAAGGTTCTTGCCTTCTTTGCAATATTTAGGTAGGCTACTAATAAATTATTTTTTAATTTTATATGACTTTGTGTACTAAATTGAGACTTCCTTTGTGTGTTATCTGTAAAAAACTAAAACAAGCTTGAATGATACAAATCTTTAGGTTCTAAGACTTTGTAAGAAAATAAACTCTGTTACAAAACAGGATGAGGATAAGTTTGAGGTTCATCCAGTTGTTTTGTCATTAATTAAGTTTTTAATATCCCTGGCTCAAGAAACAATGTACAACCACAGTCAGCAAGGTACTATACCACAACTATTTAACATATAGCAACTGCACATTTGTTTTGCACAGTCAGATATAAGAAACTCTTTAAGAGACTTTTATAAAGATTTATGAATTTTTCAACATTCAGATAAGGTAAAGAAACAATAAAATACAGGGAGCATATGTTGCAATGTATATTCTTGCTGTATATTAGTATATTACTTTTAAAAATTTGTGACTAATAAGTATTGAGGTTAACCAAAGTATCTTTCATCATCAGACTACAATGCAGCTATGGAACAATCTATTATTCTCCACTCTCTGTCCCGTCTTCTTTCCATTATTTCATTTAAAACAATCATCTTTCTTGCTGTAACTTCAATGAATCAACGTTTACTAAATTCTGGTATTTACAACATGTAACACCTTCAATACATGCCACATTGAGCACCACATATGCATCTTCATTTGCCTGATCAGAAGGTCCTGGCTGTAGATTTGATAAAGCTTAGTAATCAATTCATCACAGTCTTTGATCCATTGGAATGTTCCAAGTGTTGTTATGGTTATTAAATAAGCATTTCTCAGAGTAAAAAATACTTTAGCTGATTGGAAAAAAAAGAAAGATTCAAAATATTATTTTAAGTCCAATTTGAGTTTATGTACTGAGTTTCTACTTTATTGCATTGTGAAAATAAATAGGTAAATATATCATTCATTCCAGAGATTGAAAGGTAACTAGGCATTAGAAAAACTAAAAGCACAAAGCCTATCAATATCACTGTGTTATTTAGAAAATGATTGTCGCTTAATACGCTTTTAAAAAGAATTCCCTTAAATATCCATTTAATAATATTCATGAAAACCTCATTTTGTACCTTCCACTTTTGAAATGTTGGTGGTTAGTGGTGATAGGATTAAGGAATCTCAAGTGTATTACAGATGTGAGGGCACACATAGAAATTACAATGTATAAATATTTAGTGAACATATATTATACATACATATATACAAATATACTTTGCATATTTGTCCTAATAATGACCTAAGAAATGCTGACAAACAGTTAGATAGTAATAAGAAAAGTTAATAATGAAATCTTACTTTGTCTTCCCTCCTCTTTCTCAGCCCTCTCCCCTCCCACCGCCACTCTCCCGATGTCTGTTCCCCACCCTCATTCCTCTTCCCACACCCTCTACCATGCAGCCCTCTCTCTTCATGCGCTACCAATAACTGTTCTAGTTCCCTTTTTTGAGTGAGCGTCAAGCATCCTCACTTGGGGCCCTCCTTTTAACTTAGCCTATTTGGTCTGTGGATTGTAGTTTGTTTATCCTGTAGTATATAACTAATATCCACTTATAAATGAGTACATACCGTGTGTGTGTTTCTGGGTCTGGGTTACCTCACTCAGAATGATTTTTTTCTAGTTCTATCCATTTTCACGCAAATTTAATTATTTCCTTGTTTTTAATAGCTTTTAATAGTTTTTAATAGTCCATTGTACCAGGTGTGGGGAGAGCAGGGGTGGGAGGTGAGAGGGCTAGAGAGAGAGAAAGGAAACAGTTTCTTTATCCATTCTTCTGTTGAGGGACATCTGGGTTCTTTTCTAGTTATAGCTATTGTGAATAAACCTGCTATGAATATAGTTGAGCAAGTGGTGAAGGGGTTGGTAAAGAGAAGGGTAACTGATTTCGGGAGGAGGGGACATATGTGGGACAACCTGGAGACCTTAGACAGAGTAGGCTTCTGGGATATAGGGGTTGTTCTAGCTGAGACACCTAGCGTTTTGGGACATGCAGAATGAAGTGGCCAGCCCTAGTCATGCAGAACTTCCAGGGGGAGGAGGGGGACTCCAACCCACCCACAAAACCTCCTACTCAAAATGTATCCTGTTTACAAAATGTGAAGGGATAAAGATGGAGCAGAGATTGAGGGAATAGCCAACCAATGACAGGCTCAACTTGAGACCCACCTGATGGGTCAGGAGAGAGTCGACCCCTGGCATTATTTATGATGCTCAGCTTGCACACAGAAGCCTAGCATAACTGTCCTCTGAAAGGCTCCACCTATCAGCGAATCAAAACACGTGCTGAGACTCCAGCCAAACAATAGGCAGGATTGGGGAAGTCTTGTGGGAGAGTGAGAGGAAGGAACTCATGAATTGGAAAGGCCAAGGACACCGTGTAGAGGACACTAATCTAGGCTCATGAGGCTAACAGAAACAGAACCGCCAATCAAAGAGCGAGCATGAGCTAGACCTAGGTGTCCTATAAATGCATAGCAGATGTGCATCTTGGTCTTCAAGTGGGTCTCCTAACAATTGGAGTGAAGCTGTCTCAGACATGAACTATGTTGCCTGCTTTTGGATTACTTTGTCCTAGCTGGGCTGCCTTGTTAGCATGGGATGGGTGGGGGATCTCCCTTTTCTGAGGAGATAGGTAGGGGAGAAGAAAGAAGAGGATGGGAGGGTGGGACCAAGAGGAGAGGTGGGAGGGGACTGTGATAAGGCTATAAAGTGAATAACTAAATAAATTTAAAAATTTTTAAAAGTTACATTTAGTAATATTAAAATTAAAGTTTCAATGAAATTAATTAATCCAGAAGAAAATCTACCTAGATAAATTAGAAAAATATTTTCTATATTTATATTTGTAAAATCCTTGCTATATTCTTGGATACTATTCTCATGCAATCGTTCAGCAAAGAATTCATATTAAATCATATTGATTTTCCTTCCTCCTAAGTGAGAATTTGTGAGGTTTGTATGCATACTCTAATAGTTTTAGAGGGAGACAAAGCAACTGAATCCTTAAAGATCTTTCTAGTCTTCTTTGTATTTTCATTAAATTAAAAATAACACTCAAGTTAAAATTTTTTAAATTAAACAGATCTGTAGTGAAAAGTGTCTATCATATATTATGTTTGTGTTAGAAGCTGACTACGGAAATCTTCTCACTCTTTTAAGAAGTGAGAAGTGCTGGAGGAAGTTCTGTATTTCATGAGATAACTGTACATAGTAATTGGCCAGAAACAAATCTATTTCTTTGTATATTTCTGTACCCTGCAGATGATTCTGTAAAGCTGAAGGTTTGATGGGATTTTAAAATACCAACCTTGACTAATATAGTTAGCAATGCTTATATACCAAGGATAAAATAGAAAGCATTAGTTGAAAAGAACCCTCTGAAGCCTATGACCACTTTAAAACTTCAGTGATCTAACAGGAGCATAGAGAATTGTCTCCTCATGTGATTCCCTGATATCAATGTAGAATAAAGAATCTGCAAATGAAACTGAGAATAGAACAGTTTGCCCATACTCATTTCCCAAGTTTACATGAGTGGCAATTGTAAAATGTAGCATAATACACTTTCCTTTAACTTCAAAACTGCCTTGATAGTAATACTTTATTTTAAATTCCTTTTTAAGCACAGTTAATAAATATTTTACATCTGTTGGGCTCTTGATAACACAAGGAAAATAAGAATTAAACTCCAAGTCTACACACAATACATCATTTTTTTCTAATTGTTTCCATTGTTCAAGCAAAAGAGTATTTATTATTTCCTTGCCAAAATTTAGTGCTAGGTGAAGCATATATTAGTGATAGGAAAGTTTAAAATGCTAATTTCTGCTTGAGTGTGAAAAAGAAAAATCTAAATATGTTAAGCTGTTCATTAGTGAACACTTGTGGTGCTGTAGTTGAGAGAAAAAAAAAGACAAAAGGAGGTCTGGGCAAGAAATTGAGTTGCCTCTGTACTTAATTGTAGATCTCTTTGTGAGAAGAATTTTGACAGATCTCAGAGATGAGAAGTGGGCTTTATAATTTAATGGAATGCTGTGCATCTTAACATATACCTGACATTAATCAGTAGGAGTGTACAGGGATTAAAATTCCTTCACTGCGTGAACTTTGAACCTTGAACTCCTGCAACCACCCTAACTCTTGTTGCAATGAAATTATTAAATTGAATTACACAAAATTAAGGAAACAAAATGTCTGACATAGTAAAGGTTAATAATAACTGTCAACTAGATGGAACCTTCAATTACCAAAATTAAAGTATACACTTGAAGGATATTTCTTATTATTATTTTTCTTTCTTTTGTGTATACAATTATCTTATTATTCATAAATACAATAAATTACACACAGCAAAAAGAACCATGAAACTATCAGGAATTATTAAAAAAATGGTTACATTCATAATGTTTTGGGTATTTGTATTTGGCAACCTTGAAGAAAACGTCTTTCCTATCTCGTTGAGTCTAAAATTCTGAATGTAAACCAATATCTATCATATCTCATGTCTATCAACTGAAAACATCTATCTAGACCTAACAACATATTAATACCTAAACAAATAAGCTTAATTATAAAACTAAACTATCTGGTCTTCAACCCTATCAGAGACTTGAGAAGCAGCTTACAAAGTGAAAAAAAATGACAGCGACAGCTTATTGCCCGAACAGTCACCCAAAACTCTCTATAATGTTGGAGCCTTCTGGCCCACTATATCTGACAGACATATTTGAGAGGGAGGAAGTATCGAGTACTTGCTTACCCTGTCTTGATAGCGTTGGCCATTGACTCTGGCTGCATTCAAGCTGACCCACTTTTAGGAAGAATTTTCTCTGTGGTATAAATGAAGACAATTTGCCCAGTGGTTTGTTTGTCACATTTGGAGCCATCTCCTGTTAACCTGCACTCCCTATATACTCAGGTAATTAATTTTATTCCTTCAGTTGATAATGATAAGATATGATAGATATTGACTTATGATCAGAATTTTAGACTCATCAAGTTAGGAAAGATGTTCTTTTCAAGACTGCCAAATACAAATAGCCAAAACACTATGAATATAACATTTATATTATTCCTGAATTTTCAGGGTTTCTTCTTGCAGTAGGTAGTTTATTATATATATGTGTAATAATATAAATATATATGTAAAAATAAAAATAAATAAATAAACACACACATACAAAGAAAACAAAAGAAATTTTAAAAATGGCAGTCTTGGCGAGCATCAGGTTTTGTTGCTCTCTGCTTGTTCAGTCAAAATGAAATGCACCAGCTGCCTGGGGTTCCATCCCTATGATTTTTCCATCATAGATTCTTTATATAAATCCTTGTATATAAACAAAAGACAGGTGCTTTCTCCTTAAAGTTTAATGGTACTTAATTTGGTCCCATTATTTTACTTACAACAATAGGAAAAAATAACTGAAATCGGTGCTTTGTCTTAGTTCATTCCAGAGATGTCAGCTTAGATGGTCTCAGGACACAAATAAATCTGAACCAGACACTTGATCATTGCTATTTACATCATTATTTTTGTTTATAATATGCTCTTTTATAGTTATGGGCTTTTCAGTAAAGAAATTAGAATGAAGCCAGCATTACTCTTAATATGTATAGTTATAAGCAAGCCTGCCCATTATTAAAATATTACAAATTTTAAATATCTTTAAATATTTCCAGATTCACACACATACACACATTATCAACAAAATTAGAAAGTAGATCTATTTCCAAAATTAGTACAAAATGGAGCATGATCATCAAAAATAGCTTTAATGTATGTTGTACAATTTTAGTTTAGTAGGCCATTGAAAACTAGTAGAGAAAACACACACTTCTATCTCACTGATATCTTTCTTCTTGTCTGGTACAATTGTCAGTATTATTGGAACATTGTGACTAATATTTATTCTTGAACGAACCACCCAGTTGATGTAGATTTTCTAAGGTTTTTGTCTCATGCTTACCAGTCTAGGATTTTCTTTAGTTATGAATCCTTTTGCCTGACGCATATACGTAGACAGTGATTGCTTTTGATGACTGTAACAGTTTGAAAAAGTATTATTTATTTAAGCATACACTACAACATCTAGCTATTATGACCTCCCTGCTTTTTCTCACAATAAGGTGACTAGCCCAAGGGGCTTGTCCCACGAAAGCCTTCAGTTACTAGAAAACTGGGACAGAGGGGAGGACATCCTATTGGGACTCTAGATGAGAGAAGCATGGGAGAATAGCAAAGTAGAAGGATCCAGAGGGTCCTAGAAACCTACAAGTAGAACATTATGACAGGCAGATTTGGGCCCAGGAGTCTCACTCAAACTAAGGCACCAGCCAAGGACAATACAGGTAGTAAACTTTAAACCCCTACCCAGATCTAGCCAATGGTCAGAACATTCTCCACAGTTGAGTGGAGAGTGGGATATGACTTTCTCACATACTCTGGTGCCTCACATTTGACCATGTCCCCTGGAGGGGGAGACCTGGTGGCACTCAGAGGAAGGACAGCAGGTTGCCAAGAGGACATGATACCCTATAAGCATATACAGGGGGAGGTAATCCCCCTTAGGAACAGTCATAGGTGAGGGGAATAATGGGAAAATGGGAGGGAGGGAAGAATGGGAGGATACAAGGGGTGGGATAACCATTGAGATGTAACAAGAATAAATTAATTAAAAAAATAAGTAGAAAAAAATTAAAATCTTAAGGTAAATTTAAAAAAAAAAGGAAAAAAAAAAGTGAAAAAAGACCAGTTAGGTCAATAGTCTCTGAAATTACATCCAGCAATGATAAACAGAATCCATATCTACATGGCATCATTGTTGGTGATTATTTTGACAGCCTGTTTGAAGTAAGATATTTTAAGTTTATTCACTGAGCAAATACAGCTTTTCAAAGATGCATGTTGGCATTGTAGGAATATCACTGCACAGAAAGCCATTCCTTAATGGATAGGAGTTATTGTTTAATCTCTCTGAAGAGAAAGTATCCAGATATAGGGTTTGGAAATGGTTTTTGAGTGGGCATTTCATTCACTGAATTTAAATAAACTATCAATTGGTTACAACGTGTACTTGTGAATGTATGTGTGGTTTTTGGACAAAAATTATTTATTACTCTATTACTCAGTATTAACATTTTTGAGGATATGCCACTGAGATATTATATTGCTTACTGTGCCCATATGGCTCATTCTAGAATTTTATGACTAAGTAGCCAAATTTCATTTTCTACTTGTTATCATGCTGGTTTTCCAATACAGATATATACACATCTTAGTAAAAATATAATACCAACCTTATATTTTATTTTAGCCCAGGATAATTTTCTATCTTTCTTGATTCAATGTTAGAGTCAACCATTAGGGATACTTAGTTATTTTCTATGGAAAATGTATAGAGAGACAGAAGTAGATGTTAAGTTGCTTTTTGTTATTATTATTGTTTCTGCTAGTGTATTTTGTTTCCAATGGGCTAAATTCAGTAGTTAAATAATAACCCACAAATAGTGTTCAATGTAATATATTTATGTGTAATCATTTATCTATGTAAACATTTGTGTCTATATTATGAAAATTCTAATTTATACCTATATGTCTAATTGTGGTCAGATACCACATAGTTGATAACTTATTCCCTTTTATTATACATAAATTGTATTTCCTAAATTGTAAATGATATTGTAAATTACTACCTCATCACTATGATATTTCATCATCTAGCAGTCATTCAGTTAACTTTTCCAATCCAGTAAACACGTATAAATGTATTGAAATTTTGACCCATATCTCCATAGAATAAAACTCATTCTTGTCAATTAAGCTTATCTTACCAATTAAGCTAAACTGTTTGTATACAATGTATTGCCCCTTAGTATGCTGGAGTCTACTTATTTATAAAGGGCAGAATCTTTTTTCTCTCCAAACTCCTTAATTAGGCATATTAGCAATCTAGATAAGCATAGCACTGCAGTTTTTATTAAAGACTGACATTTCCTCCGTTTTGTGAAGGGTGTTTTAATTTAAAGCATTAAGATTCATCTTGTTTTAAATTTTTCCATACCCATGTTGAAAAATATAATATAGAAGAGTCAAACGTTCAAGTACTCTAAATTTTATTTAACACTTCCTCAATCGCACTTCTTCGGAGGCATCCATTTGAAGTTTTATTTTTATGATATATTGTTAGAATTATCTCATTCATTGTCTCTTCAGATTAGCTTCATGTTTTTATGGAGTAAAGTTTAGAAACATGCAAATTAATAGTAACTGCCTTCTGGCAACAAATAGACTTCATTGAATGGGTATCTTAGTATTGTTTATATATTACATGATTTCAAGGAATATTCCTTGCATCTAGTACTTGATTGCAGTTGTACATAAAACTATTTAAAACTATTGAAGGTTCAAATTTTAAGTTTAAAATCAATAGGAAAATGTTTACCACTGTAGTGGTAGATGACTTGTCTAAACTAAGTTGAGATTTCAGGATATCAAATTATCTTCTTGATTATTTTTATTTAAATTGTTTTAGTAATTTCATATAAAGTACTGATTTACATCATTTAATTTCTTCCTCTCCTATTGTTTCCTTCATTTTCTCTGTAATACACAGCCATTTATTCTTTAAGTAATATTGTTATACACATATACAAAACATATAAATATATACACATTCATATAAATATATAGTTACATCCTTTTGGTCCATTTATTATTAATCATATGTATATGTGTTTTGGGATTCCACCTTGGAACTGGATTATCTATCAGTGGTCTCATAATGAAGAAAGGTATTGTTTTTTCTTTCAGCAATCATTAGTTCTCTGTAGCTTTTCACAGAAGAGTAAGGTCCATCTACTTTGTTATGTCAATTGCTGTTGTTACTTTTCAGGTTTTGTTTAATCAATAATATCTTTGCTATTTCATGGGAGCATGTCTCTGTCATATATAAAAGGCCTACTCTCATAGAAGACATCTGGCTTTAACAGTCTTTCCGGCCTTCTTCCATGAAGTTCCCTGATCTCTATATAAGTATGTATCAATTTGCTGAATACCACAAGACCTGTAGTTGTCAACATTTTAACCAGTTGGGGTTCCATTTGCTGAAAAGAGAAGATGAGTGTTGACTCACTCATGAATGAGAGATGAGTGTTGACAATACAGAGAATGCCACTCAACTTGAGTCCCTCATATAAATCTTGCTTCCTTGTATTACCTAGAAGAAGTAATCTCCCCTTTCTACTTATTTAGATGTTTTAATTTAATTTACCAGTCTTAAAAATTTGAATGTAAGCTATTATATAACTTCATATATATAGTTTAATTTTATGATACTACAAAAGGTTGATTATTGACTTAACATTTTAATTTTTAATTATACTACAAAGGAGAATAATTATGTCTTATTTCTTAGATATACAATGATAATCTACTGTTCCATGTGTAGTAAAATAAATAAATAGGTAGATATAGATAGATAGATAGATAGATAGATAGATAGATAAGCAAAGGCTTTTTTTTTTTTTTTAATCAATTTAGGAGAAAGAAGTTCTGAAATTGGGAAATCTAGACTAAAACCTTTCTCCTCAAACTCCCGTGCCAGATTTTAACTTCCTTGATTCCAGTTTCTTCACTCTGATTTATTCACTCATGATATTCTTTCAGTTTTCTCCATCAAATTCCTTTCCCATTCATACTTCTCGGCATTAGTTTTAAACTTATTTTATTTGAGGTTCCTAAATACCTCTACCTCTATTCCAACACCGTAGCCCTGGGTAGGAGAAAAAAAACGTTCAAAGGGGAAAGGGACATAGCCCCCTTTAGACTTATTTCTGGCTGTTTAGGGTTGTTGGGTTCTTTGGGGGAATACCAATTTCAGTTGTCAGGATATCTAACAAGCCAATGGATCAGCATTTTTCTTTCTCCATCTCTGTCCTTGAAGCCCTCCGCCCCCTCTCTCTCCCTCCCTCCTTCTCACACACTCTCTCTCTAAGATCATCCCTTGAAGTGTTTCTTTTCTCTATCGCTGGGCCCTGATGATTATACTCCCCCAGAGTCCTCAGAATTCCACTAACTCCAGCTGGCAATGTCCATACCCCTCTCTGAACCCCAGAAGATTGTTAGAAGCTGGGATAGACCACACCTCTGCATGAAGCAATTATTATCAATGGACAAACAAAATCAATCCAATATCCCACATTTGGGATTAAAACAAAAACATGTTTACACAACATAACAGGGTTTGTAAAGAAACCAAAACTTTCACTGTACACACTAGATTAACACCTTCCATTTCATTTGCTTATGTATAAGAGAACTCTATTGTAAAGAATTGATCTTTGCAGGCTCCTGTGTAAAGATTCAGCAAATAACATTTCATGTCTTGGGGCATTACTATACTAGAAAAATAATTTCTACAACATTTTGTCATGGTTAACTTTTTCTTTGTGGTTTTCTACATAATCATGTGATCTGAAAGCAGCCACTTTTTTCTTCTCTTTTCACATATTGCATTGGCTCAAACTTCACAGAATATGTTAAGTAGAATTAATTAGTCAGATAATTCCACTCTGTTGATCCGAGTCTTTGAAAGGTGATGCCAAACTTATTAATTTCACTATGAACTCCTTGCACTTGAGGTTGAATTGTACTTGACCAATTTGGGAAAGTTCCCTTGTGTTTATTTTCATGATGACGTGATGATTAATTTTGTTCTATATCTTTTTTGTCTTTGCATTTACTAATGAGTTTAGAAGTTGTCTTTAATGTTTTGATGAATAAATAAATAAATATTATAGTTTCATAATGATGCTTCCAGCATTTGTAGTAAAACATTGCCAACTTAGTCATGGTTTTAATTATTATTATATTTTGTTATGTTTAGTTTTTTCATATTTTATTCAGCTCTATTGTAGCTGGGCCTGTGAGAGATGATGGAATATACTCATATAATTGGTGACACATAGTCTTCATTTTCTATAATGCTTTCATCTGTTATTTAATCAGATTTATTCATTTTACTTAGTATGTTTTTCATTGATACGTATGATATATCACTTGTGTGACTGGAGCCAAAGAATCCAGAAGAGGGCAACAAAGCCCCTGTGGTTGGAGTTACAGAATCATTGTGAAGCATTGTGTTGGTGCTGAGAATCCAATGCACACACCCTGCAAGAACCATGACTGTTCCTTACCGATGAACCATCTTTCCAGGTCAATATTTTAAAGTACTCTTTGTCCTTCTATTTTATGGATAGTTTCTTTGCTAAAAAGTACTTATGCATTAATATTGTTTTTAAAAATAAGTGCCTAATAAAACTATATATTTATATTTATGTGTTTAAAAGATTATCTTTTAATAAATTACTCATTTTATAGAATTCACAAAATACATATTTATATTACTGTTCTTCATATCCATCTATTTTCTGAGTTAATTGACAATTATTAAACTATTGCATTTTTCAAAGTTTTAACAAAATATCTGTGTTTGTCATTATCAACATTTCATACAAAGTAGGAATGTATGCTTAATTTTCAAGAATAAATAGGAGATGAATGCAATACATTTTCAGCAATCAGTTCCAAATTACACAGATTTTTTTTGTTTTTGTTTTTGTTTTCTAAAAGACATGAACTCATGATTGATTCAAACAATAAATATAATTTTTAAAGTACATTAAGTTTTGCCACTGGTATTAGTAATAATCAGAAAATAATGGGATAATAATAACAGTAGTAATTTTTGAGGATGAGTAATCATTAAGATTCGTATATTATCACATGTATTACCTCATACAATAGGCTAAGGGGTCACAGCTACAGATCTTGACTGTGTGAAGAATCTTTCATATAAACAGATACCTTCAATATGATATACTCAAGGTTTTATATAATCTAATAAACAGAGTCAAGTCATTGTTGATATTTTGTCATATAAGTCATTGGTATTAGTTTTCCTATAAATGTAGTGGGACTATGGAAAAGCAATAGTATTAAATCTACTAACTAGATTTTCTCATTTTTATTTTACCTAACATTTTATTTGTTTTATTGAATACTTATTCAAGAAATTTTTGGTATTCAGTGTATAAAATGAAAATGTATTTGCTATATTCTAAAATGCTAAGGCATTTTATGGCAAAATAGAGGATCACTTTAATTATTTAAATATCAAGTAATTACACAAAAATATATTTTATGTTTTATAAATATAATACAAATGAAATTTTGACAAATTGAATTGCAAAATATAAATTCAAAGACATGAAATCATAATAAATTATTATGACTTCAAATGTATAGTATCTGAAACAATTTTCGTATATTAAAGTACTTATAGATTAAGACATATAACAGTATAGAGTATTTTAATTAACTGAAAATTGCAAAGCTGTGATTTTCCATGATTATATATTGTGATGTTTTTCAACTCTGAGTAACCTATTCATTTTTAAGAGATAAGTCTAATTTCATAAGTAATAAAAGTAAATGTTTCATCAGTGTTTACTTTGTAATTGATTTCATTCATTGCAATAAGAAATAATGTTGTAGGAACCACTGAATTGGTGTTTAGTGCTAATGGCATATATAGATTTGGTTCATTTTCAGGGTACAGGGCTTGGGACATAGCTCAAAACCTTAGCAAAGCAGACCTAATGTTAACATTTAGTATCAAATGCTAGGCACTAGGTGATCTCAAATAAGATGATTAGATCATATGATATCCATACTAGGATTGCAGTTTTAATTTTTAAATTATTCCATAAAATGGTTAATATATGAGAATGTTAAAATAAAACATCCGGCGAAGGTTTTAGGTTCCAAGGAGGTAAGATTCAGTGGCTTATTAATTTCAAGCGATTAAGGCATGAAGAACTGAGCCCTAATTTCCAATATCCATGTGATAATCCAGGGATGGTCAGGCATATCAGGAGCCCCAGTGCTGCATTTGGGGTAGAGGAAGGAGATTTGCTGTGGCTTGTGGGAAGTCAGTCACACTCCAGTTTCAGTTTCAGACCTCTGCAAGAATAGTTTCTACACAAACATGTATGTATGTATTCCCATACATATATCCCAAAACAGCATGCACAGGCAAATATTCAGTCTTTCTCATACACAATTAAGTAAAGTTAAACAAATAAGTACCATACTACTTGAATGCCTAACAGTCTGTGGAGCCATTTTAAACTTTCAGTCCTCTATCCAATGTCACGTCCAGCTCCATTTGTTTCTTAATCTCTGACATTCAGTGCTGTTACTCTATATAGGTATTTAATTTTTGTTTGTTTGTTTGTTTGTTTGTTCATTTTGTGTTTGTGTGAGTAGTCCACCTTACTCTTTGTACCTTATATTGAGATTTTTAAACAATATTTCATCTTATATAACATATTTTGACAATGTAAAAGGTATCTAGGAGAAACGATTTAATTTTTTTTTTTTTTTTTTTTTTTTTTTTTGTATAGCAGTTTCAGAGGTCTCTCTGTGGCGTTTTGTTCATTGTTTCCAGACCACGCAATTGCCTTTATCATGGTGGAAACACACAACAGAACCACAGTGTTTACATTGTGGGACCTGGTTACACCCACTTCTTTCCACAACCTGCAAAGTTGTTGTCACATTATGAATCAATTAGAGTTGATATAGTTTAACCACATTCTGTCTAAGGAAAGATATTTATGTGAATCGGTTTTATTTGCTATTTGTATTTATTTTATCAATCTGGGAATATTTTCTATTTTTGGGTCAAATATTTGTTTCTTTGTATTCATTGTCTCTTTTCAGAAGGCCAGTCGACTGTGTCTTTCCATCAGAATATCTCATTCCATCCTGTATGCCTTATGCCTTTACTCTGAATTCAGAATTTTCATCCTTTAATTTGTGTACACAGGATGTACAGTTCTGGTCTCAGTCATCCAATTCTTGGTTTTAAGTAAAAATAGGATACTTAGCATTTAATTAAAATGTTCCTCACCAGGAGGCAACATTTGGATTTTCTGAGTATTTTGTGTGTGCAATGGGTTAGTTGCATTTAGAATCCATCTTGATGTCTATGCATTTTGGGGTGATTCTATTAGTGATAAGACTGTTCAATGAGCACCTTTATTATAAAACACTGGTATTATCATGAAGCAAGGGTATTTTTTCTGAGCAGATCATCCCATGAGAATATCCGCCAAATGGACAAATTATTATCCCATAAATAGAACTGAGAATATACACCTAAGCAGTGGCTATCATCTGAGAGGAACCAGATTTCCTTCCTTCAACTGATGACACAGATACTGAATTCTCTGGAGCTACTATGGTAAAACTGTCCTGGATTATAATCAGCCTGCACCTGAGCCAGGCTGAACCTGAGCAAATTTCCTTTTCTATCAGAGCTGCACACTGTTCTGCAGTTTTTATAGCCTAAAGCTCATCAATATTCTTCATTTGTATAAAACCTTGTTTCCTATCTGTTTCACAAAGTTGAACCTGGGGTTATGAAAATCCTTTATATGACCCTCTAGGACTAGCCTTATTGACTAAAGCACTCATGTGCCACTGTTTATGAGCTTGGCCAAATGGGCTGCATGCTGATGCCTACTAGTGCTGTGAGCTTTCAGGAGCTACTGTTTTGCCTGGAAATTATTTGAATCTCTGAACATGGTTATTTTCCTTTGGGATTTAACATCATACTCTGAAGCCATTCTAGCCTGAGGTGACTTTCTAGAAGACAGAATTCTATAGTGTGCACTCTGACAAATTTTAGTAATGGTGGTTGGGATCATGTTGCCTCCAGTATTGGATTTTCTCTGTTATTTACAGTGTGAATAGTAAATTCTGCTTTTGTTTATGTCCAAAAGTCTGTTTCTTCTTCATTTAACGATTGCTAGATTCATACATTTATCTAGAAGTTTATGCTGTGATGTCCATTCTATTGAGATTGGTTTTATTAGTTTCATATTTTTATTAATTCTTTGATATGGTTTTCATCTGTCCTGCAAAGGTTTAGTAGAGACAGTGTTAGTACCTTATTGTAAGTTGTATTATAAGTGACTTGATTTTGCTTGCTTGTTGTTTAAGAAAATTTCCTTTATTATGAGTGTTTAGTATATAAAATAAAATATCACTGAGAGTACTGTAAGTTTGAACCCCTGGTTATTTGTCCATATATCCCAAGAGCTGAGGTTCTCAGTGGTTTTCATAAAATAGGTCATTCAATGCATTCTTAGCTCACTTGTTTTTCTGGAACAAAAAGAATACAATTGTTTTAAGCCTTTGTTGTAGGCTTTCACCTTCTCTAAACCTATTTTATTTGGGTTTTTAATTCTTACAGCTCCCTTCCAATCTACCTACCCTAGATAGGAATGAAAACAGGAGAAGTAGATCTTTTTGGACTCAGTTCCTGGGAGAGATTTCCCTGGCATATTTGGCAGACCAGCAATTCAACCAAAGTTGCTGCTGGAACCTGGAGCAGCAGCCAGAACCTTGAGCCCCAAAGCATTCTCTGGAGCAGTCTCTCTAGGAGTATCTTGAAGTGAAACGATGAACAACCAAATATCAAGACCCAAAAAGTCCCACTTCCTGATTTGTGTACACACACACACACACACACACACACACACACATCAACCTCTAAACATGGTTTTAGCACTTACTAACACTTATAGTGATGCTATGGCTATCTAGTCTTTCACCTCATCAGAGATTTAGAAGGAAATATCTAATATGAAGGATATACAGGCAAACAACTTAAAAAAGTATAGACAGGACAGAAAGAGTTGACTCGCTGGACAGTTACAGATTTTTCTCTATCTTCGGGGCATCTACTCTTTTGACTGCCAGCACAAAATATCTGTCAGATTGTTCTGTGAAGCAGGAATTTTGAAGGACTGGCCCACCAATTCTCTGCAAAGCTGGACAGTCAATTTCTCAGTGTCATGCTTGATCACAGTTTGGACAGTCAGTCGGCTATCAGCAGTAGAGATAAGAACAGTTCCTCGGTCCAGTGGCTATTCTGCCACACTTGTTTCTTTGATGCCCATCATCTTCCTTGAAGCAGATTGGAGGTGCTGCCAGGAGCAGATGTTTCTCTCTGTCAGAAAAGCCCTTTATTATTATATGTCAAATTCTGTAGTGTTTGAAGACCATCTATTTACTATAGTGCATAATCATATCTATCTATCTAGTCTATCTATTTATCTATCTGTCTATCAATTGGCTAACCTATCTGAGTTTATCTAAGTAGACAAACATTGCTTGTTTCTAGCTAGGCATTATCTGCTTAATCTTGAAACATATACAAGAAACTAAATAAAGCTTCTTCTGTAATTATCTAAATTAGTATCCAACAAGACTACAAATAAGATTTATAGGTGCCTAAATATTAACTTGTATCACCAAGCAGCCTGAACAGTTTGTAATAACTAGCTCTCATAATACTAGAACTTTACATCATATTTTTAAAAGAGTTGCATATGTATAATACATTAAGCAAATATTGAAGAAAATTTATCGATATTCAATATGTGTAATACATAAAGCAAAAATTGAGCAAAGTAATATGAAATTTCTATCTAACTACAATACCAATGTAAAATATTTGAGGCTAATAGATTCAATAATCTACCTTTTATCCTATAGTTCTTTATCCTTCCCTTTTGTCATTCCAATTTTTTTCTCCATCTCACTAAAATTATATGGGATAGAAAGATAAGAGAGAAAGAAGGACAGCGGGAAGAAAGAACAAAATCCTTAAATGTAAACTTTCCCAACTTATACCCAACCTCCTAGACAATAAAAAACATTGGTAACCCACCCAAAACCCCTTCCCACCTATTGGGAATAGGGGTGCCATGGTCTCAAAATTACTTTTTCTGAGGGTAAAAACATCTTTTGGCTATCCTTAGAAAAATAAGATATTGGCCAACCACTGGAAAATCTCACTGTTTCTGTTTCTGTCCAGTGTTTTTGGGAATGATCCTTAAGGCTAGCCCTTTTAAAATTGGTGTGAATGCAAATTCTTGAGGAAACAGTAGCTGAGGCAGTCTTCAAGGTTGAAGCATCTGGGCTACCTGATTTGTCTTCATTATTATCTGTTGGTGGTTTTTTCCTCTGAAAATAAGCAAACTATTAAAAGTATTAGTATAGGTACATTTCTATACGTATACGGAATATACAAGGTGTACAAATTATCTAAAGATAAACATCTGCCCTATTTTTAAGAGGTATAAGGCATCAACTTTATACATCTGTCTGAGCTGTAATATCCATGATGTATGAAAGAATGGCATGTTATAACGACCAGGTCACTGTTAAAACTCCCTTCCTATATGAACACATTCATGTTTCAGAAAGTATGAGGTCTTTCCTGGTCCAGATCTAATCTTTAAAAATTTTGTTGGTAACCATATACTTTTTCACTCCCTGTAGATGTGTAAGCATAATCATGTCCCCATATCAAAACCATTGTAGGTTTCCAGTCCATTATCAACAGATGCTTATAATGTATTGGTTGTCCTAGTTCCTCAGTTTTTTTATAACCCAGTGTCTCTCAGCTGCTGTTGTTGCTTTTTCACCAACATTAAGAAAATTTAGAGTCAACAAAGCATAATTTAATCTGTCCCTTGGGGTCTTCCCACTTTCTTTTTTCTTTAATAAGCATCTTTTTAAAGGTATGATTAGCTCTTCCTACAACTGCTTGTCCTGTAGGATTGTGTGATATACCTAAGTAATGTGCTTTATATTACAATATGTAAAAAAAAAACTTCATCTTATTGGATACATATGCAGGAGCATTCTCAGTCTTAATTTGTTCAGGTATTTCTATAATTGCCATTATTTCCAATAAATATGTAGTTATCCAGTCAGCCTTTTCAGAAATTAAATGAGATGCCCATTAAAATCCTGAGTATGTATCAGTGTTATGAAGGACATACCTTTGTTTTCCAAATTCTGCAAAATGAAACATATCCATCTGCCAGATTTTATTCCTTTTCGTATCCCTAGGGTTACTTCCTGCAGGCAATGGAATTTGGTTATACAAAGAAGATGTAGAACACATTTTAATTATGGCTTTGGCTTGTTGCTAAGAAATAGAGAATTTTTTCTTTAAGCCTTTACTGTCAACATGATGCTTTTCATGAAAATTTGAGGTTTCTAACACATTTCCTATTAGTAATTCATCAATTTCTTCAAATCCTTGTGCCAATGGACCTGGTAATCCTGTACGAGGCCAAATATGAGCAATATACCAGGCATAGTTTCTACTTCTGATGGCTGATTGCAATTCCATGAATAACAAAGTCAATTCTGAGTAATCATGTGTAAATACAGTACTTTCTATATAAAAAACAACTATTTCTGCATATTGAAAGTCAGTAATTATAATCAAGAGATTCAGGAATATCTAACAGCACCAAAAGGATTGCAGACAATCCTGATTTTTATGTGGTTTTGATCACCTTAGGTATTTTACCTGACTTATACCCTGTCATTCCCTTCCTGTTTGCATCAGTATAGAAGATTAGTGCCTCTGGACTTTGGGTTCTTCTTATAATACAATGATGTATTCAATTAGCTCTTTTAATAAAATGTATACATTGCTTTTCAGGTATTTATTATTAATTTCTTCAAGTAGTTACTACAAGTCTTTGCCAATCTTCATTGATTACCCATAATGATATAATCTCAGCATTAGTAAGAAACACTATAATTTCTACCAGGTCTGCTTCTGAAAGTTCATGCATTCTTAGTCTACTTTCATTATTTATTCAGAAATGTTTTCTATGTATGTCTTCAATTTTTTACTTTGTTTATGTGCTAAGAAAATCCATTTCATGATTTTATCTTCCCTTTGCATAATGAGGCCAGTAGGAGAAGGAGTTGAAGGCAAAATAACCAAAATACAATCAAGCTTAGAATCAATTTTCTTCACATATGCATCTTGTAGTCTTCGTTCTACCAGAATTAACTCTTTTTTCACTTCAGCATTTAGACACCTTAGACTGTTTAAATACCAATCTCCTTGTAATGTTTGAAAAAAGTTACTTAACACACAATTAGCTGTTCCAATTGTAGGCCCCAGTCAGTTAATATCTCCCATCAAGTTTTGAGAATCATTAAGAGTTTGTAACTGGTCTCTATGGATATGTACCTTTTGTGGTTGAATTTTTTGTTGAGTCATTTTATAGCCAAAATAGGCAATTGAATCTCCTATTTGTATATTTTCTGGAGCAATATTTAACCCCTAGCCTGGAAAAAGTCTATGTTTCCTTAACCATTTTCTCTAAAGTATCTGCATAGAATCAGCCAACATAATATCTTCCATTGGAATGCTAAATGATAGATTGAGGAAATTGACTATGAATTATTTCTAACAGTTGTTTCACAAAGTATTGACATAAAGTTGGACTATTTAACTTTCCCTGTGGAAGTATCTTCTAATGGTATCAATGGTATCTCTTCATTGGACCACTACTGTTCAGATTAGGTACTGAGAAAGCAACCTTTCCTTATCCTGCTTATGGAAAGGTATTGGGAAAAAACAATCTTTTAAGTCAATTACTATTATATTCCATGACTTAGGTAAAAGAATTCCAGGCTGTAAAAAATTACTCTATTCACTACTCTTAAATCCATTACCATCCTCCATTTTCCTAATTTCTTTTTTACAACAAACACAGGGGAATTTCCTGTTTCTATATGGTGAACCTCCAGCTGCTCTGGTACCAGTTATTGAAATGCCTGCAATGTTTCTTTTGTTATGGGCCATTGCTCTTGCCACACAAGTTTGTTCGATATCCATTTTAGGGGCAAGGCTGTTGGTACCTCAGCAGTGCCCCTGATGTATAAATAACTGTGAAGCTCTGTGTCTGGGCGATGGGCACAGTTCTGATCGTTATTGATTACACACATCAATACCTTCCCCAGAAGCATTGACCATCTCACCCCTAATTTAATCATTGTCTCTCTCTGTGATTGCAGGAATATTAATTTAAGTACCCCATTGTTGTAGAAGATCCCTTCCCCACAAATATATGCAGATGTAAGCCACATAAGGTCTCAGCTTCCCTGTTTGCCCTTCTGCTCCCACACACTTAATCCACAGTAAACTTTGTCTTATGAAATAATTTATCAATTCACATAAATTGTGTATAAACTTTCTGAAGCGGCCAATCTGGCTTCCAATACTTTTACGAAAGCATTATAACATTTGTTTCTATATACACCAAACCTTCAATTTCAACACCATTCATTTGTAACACTAATTTAGGCCTCTGCTCATTAACCATTGTTTGCCAGAACACATATCTTCAAGTACTCCCAAATACACCTGTTCTGCCTACTGGAGCAGTGTTGCCCTTAATGTAAGGGTACGTTAGCAGCTGAGCAATTCTATCTCCTACATTAGTTTGAATCTCCTTCTGTACATATGCCATGATTTTAGTCTCCTTCTTACAATTCCTATCTATAATACCAGGATATACAGTAAAGCCTTGAGAAATTAATCCACTTTTTCTCAAGATTATTCCTACTGTCCCTGAAGGTAAAGGACCATAAACACCAGTGGTTATTTTGTAACATATAACCTGTGGGGATACTGTAAGAGATTTATCTGTGGCCTGATCCAAAGCTGTGCTGCTTTCAGTAGCATGCTTTAAGTCAGAGATACCTAGTCTTCATTTTCCTTGTTAACTCGTGACTGACCAAAGAAAGACAGCTCATATTGTTTGTTTCCAGGCCTTGAGCTAAGAGGCCCCTCCTTTCATTTTCTAATATCAAGAGATTACCTAATATGTCTTTCTTGAATTGGCAATCCCTAGATCAATGTTTTTCTTTCCCACAGCAGCTAAAATACTCTGGATATCTTGGCATACCATTATCACCATGGCCAGAAGCTTCTTGTATTCTTCTACAAGTATGATTTACTCCAAAGTTAGTACACCTGTTATTTTGAGGTCTGGAACTTTTAACCCTACAGTTTCTTTGTAAATGGCCCAATTTACCACCGTTAAAGTACGAGGTGTTTTGATATCTGAGACCTCTACCTATAGCTTGTCCTATGATATTGTTTTGATGATCCTGAGTGCTAATATTAGCTATCTTTCTTACCCATTCATCTAATGGGGCTTCTTGTGCTTTTAATGGTCTAATTGCTCTCTTACATTCAGCATTTGCATCCTCATATGCCATGTTCAGTTTCAGTGACTTTCTGGCCTTAGGATCTGGTATGGCTCTCTCTAGAGCTGAACCCAATCTCTGTAAGAAACCTGTGAAGGCTTCTGCAGGGCCTGGACATACCTTGATAAATGAAGTGGTTGTTTCATCAGGCTACTCAACCATGTCTCAAGCTCTTAAGGCTGCAACACGACATTGTTCAACTATTACATTTTCAGATCAGGTTTGTTCTCTTAAGTCAGCATAGCACCCTTCACCGTGCAATTGATCTTTAACAGTTATCACCATTGTTATATTTTTTGTTCTATTCTCATGGCTTTATTTCTCCACTATAAGTGTGGAGCAGCTTCTAACAGGGCTGACACCATTCCCTTCCAATCTTGGGAAATAAGTCTATGCTGTGTAGCCCAGTTACTTAATATTTAAATAACAAAAGATGAATGTATTCCATATGGGACAAGAGCCCTTTAAAAATGCTTTAAATCTAGCATATCTGCCATGGACCACCGAGGGGGCTTCTAGCCGTGGAGAATAAAGGTCTTAGGATATCAGGTGGGGATGGATTCGGCGCGACAGACAGACACGAACACAAGGGATGTTCAGAGGGTAAGAACGGCCTTGCCCTGGAGGTGGACTTAATAAGAATGCGTGAGTGATTATAGAACAAGGAAGGAGGAAAAGCAGAAGTAGGCCAATAACCAGGCTCTGTACACCCAGGACTCAGGATGCTCGTCTCAACAAATACCTGGGCTTCTGCCAGGGACCCTTGCGAATCTGGTTGCCCATCACCTGATCGATGTCTGAGTATCCTCCGAGCCGATAAGGTGGCATGTCACACAGACTCTAGCGGAGTGGGTGTGGCACATATCTACTGCATGCCATGCCATCTCATCATTAGTCACACCACCATCATTAGCAGGGATATGTTGCACAAAGTCTGAAAAAGCTAACACTGTCTATGTAGCCCTAGAGAAATCCTCTATCAGAGCACTTGTCTCCAAAACCCTTTTGGCCTTTCTGCTCTTCTTTTTCTCTAGAACCTTTGCAGCCTCTAAGGATTCACATTTTTCTCCACCCCTTTCTGCACTCTGCTGTTCTGGACACCTGGTGTGTGGAGCAGGCCTGGGTGGCAATTGTGGGAAACAATGGCTCTCACCAGGTGCTTTCCCTTTACCAATGGTTCTTTTTGCTTTCCAAATACTTCATCCTCTACCCACAAATTCTTTAGTTGTACAGCCAAGTCTGCAATCCTTTCAAGAATGGTAGAATTTGCTCACCTTTCCAGTTTTCGTATCTTATTGGTCTTTCTTCCTATCTTTTAAAAAATGTAATAAAATAAAAAGAGAAATAAAAAGCAAAAATCCCCTCTGGATATAAAGCAAGAAAGAACTTTGGAACAGAAACTGTAATTTTGTTGACACTCTGAAAAAGCAAATCTATATCTTCAAAATCTGTATCTTCCTCTACAACATTAGTAGTTAAATTACCCATTATGCCCATTATTTCCAAAGCACAATGGGCATCACCTGTAGGTGTCACTTTTTCTAAAACTAATTTATTTGGGGCTCTTTAATTTTTTTTTTACAGGTTTTGGTGTGGTTCTTTTTTTATTTAAGTAATTTATTCAGATTACATTTCAATTGTTATCCCCTCATTTGTATCTTCCCATTATCCTCTCCCTCCCTCTTTCATCCTATTCCCTACCCATAGGTCTGTGAAAGAAGGGGACCTCCTCCCCCACGATATCATCACAGCCTATCAGGTCTCATCCTGGTAGCCTGCTTCCTTTTGTTCTGACTGACACCAGGTATCCCCACCAAGGGGAAGTGGACAAATAGGGAGCACCAGAGTTCATGTCAGAGTCAGTCCCTGTTCTCCACACAACTGTGGAGAATGTGCTGTCCATTGGCTATATCTAGTTAGGGGTTGTAGGTTTACTGCATGCATTGCCCTTGCTTGGTACAGTAGTTTGAGCAACCCCCCCCCCCCCCGATCCAGATCTGCCACCCTTAATGGTCTTTTTGTAGGATTCTAGGACCTTATGGATCTTCTGTTTCCCAATTCTCCCTTACCTCTCTCACCTATAGTCCCAATAGGAAGTACCAGTATCTATCCAAATCTCCTGCTAAGTGAAGTCTTTTAGGGGACATCTCTGTTGGGATAGTGTCCAATTCTAAGTGAGTATATACCATGTGTATTTTTCTTGGTCTGGGTTAACTCACTCAGGATTATCATTTCTAGTTCTATCCATTTGCCTGCAAATTTCAGGATTTCCTTGTTTTTATTAGCTGAGTAGTATTCCATAGTGTAAATGTACCATAGTTTCTTTATCCATTCTTCTACTGAGGGTCATATAAGTTGTTTCCATGTTCTGGCTATTATGAATAAGGTTGCTATGAATATGGTTGAGCAAATGTCCTTGTTGTGTGGAGGAGCATCTTTTGAGTATATTCCAAAGAGTAGAATAGCTCGGTCTGGAGGGACTCTTTTCCCAGTTTTCTCAGAAAGCACCAGATTGATTTCCAAAGTGATTGTACAAGTTTTCACTCCCACCAGCAATGAAGGAGTATTCCTCTTTCTCCACAATCTTGCCAGCATATGCTGTCAGTTGAGTTTTTTTTTTATTTTTTATTATTAATTTGTTCTTGTTACATCTCAATGGTTATCCCATGCCTTGTGTCCTTCCATTCTTCCCTTTCTCCCCTTTTCCCCTTATTCCTCTCCCCTATGACTGTTCCTGAGGGGGATTACCTCCCCTGTATATGCTCATAGGGTACCTTGTCTCTTCTCGGTAACCTGCTGTCCTTCCTCTGAGTGCCACCAGGTCTCCCCCTCCAGGGGACATGGTCAAATGTGAGGCACCAGAGTTTTTTTTTAACTGTTGGCTCTGGTTCCTTAACAATTAAACCTTGTTATTAATTTATTAAATGAATGCACCTTGCTTACAACCCAAGTACCCTAAACAGCAGGGAAAGGAGATTAAGGAGAACAAGAATGAAACCTTCTAGGTATCAGTTCTACAGAATAAATCTTTTGGTGTAATTTCCTGGGACTCTCTCAGATCCTCTCTCTGACAGAAGAAGCTACACAGTCTGATGACCAAACCTGGACCCCTCTCTCTCTTGCTGCTGCTTGCTCATGAATCCTCCAAGCCCACAAGAGCATCTGTTCTCTCCTCTCATCAATGATAGTTTTGCAATACAATAGCCCAGCCAGAGTCCCCCCCCCCCCCCCCGCTCCCCCCCTTCCTCTGTCTCCACTCCTGGGCCCTCATGGCTCCTCTCAGTCTATCACAGATGTTAATCATTTCTACTACTTCAATTTATAATGGATCTTTGAGTATCAGCTCAGAGTTCTTTTCCTTGATTCCTATGAACTACTAAATACTTGGTTGTTGTCATGACTTCATATTCTGATTATTACCTTTTTGCTTTTGTTTTACTCTGCTTTCTGTCTATCATTAACCATACTTTCCATTTCCAAATTCAAAATCAGCATGTAGACTACACGTATTCTAGTATAAGCGATATTTTTTATTTCTGAAAGCATCATAATGAGAAACCAATGAACCAAAATGCTTTTGTATGATGTTTCTCATGTTTCTCAACAGTATTAACTGACTTAATAGCATTCCAGAAATACAAAATCACTTAGAGTGTTAAAAAGACAAAGTGATTTGTCATTTTTCTGTGTAGCTTACTGCATTTTGGTCTGGATGATTACAATGAGGGAATGAATGCTGCAATGCTTAGGGTTAATAAATACACAGATTTCTCAATCATCACTATCCTGAAATGGTGATGGAGGGTCGAGGATATACATAATTAATGTTTTTTTTGCCTGTAGCAGGAACACTGTCTATAGGAGCATCATCATCATAATTTTCTCACACTCTGAAATTCTTTAGTCTATAAATTATGTTTTATTCTATAAAAGCCTTTAAAATATACCAATATTTTTATCAGATAATTTTTGCTTGTATGATAAAGCATATTGCCATTTTTAAATTCTTGTTCTAAACCACTTATTCAAATGATTATTTTTATTTTATCTTGTTTTGGTTATACCGCATATAAAGTATAGACAAGTTTTACATTTTTATTTTAATTCTTGGGTTTAATACCTTCTTTATATGTAAAGGGAAAATGATGAGAAATCAAATTACTCCATCATCCAAATACCATAAAGGATATTGTACATTGTACATTGTAAAGTGTTCAGTAGTGTCAGTGGTCTACACATACTTGATACTAGTAGCATTCTTATATGTCAAATAGCTTTTCCTGAAACAATAGGGGGATATTTATTACTAACCATTAACTTCTCATCATTGTTATGAAAGTCACAGTTGCCTTATGTAAAATCCAAATGTCATATTATTAGAAAAATCATCTGTGTCTGGATAACATTTAAGGCTCACTCCATGAGATGGAAACACTACTACAGTAGCCAAGAACCTGAGACTAAAAAGGCCATGGAATTAAGGAAAAATATGATTAGTATTATCTAAATTAACATAGCAATAAAGCCACTCAAATGACACTCTATTGTATCTGTAGAACTGTGCTTCCCTCAACCAACATCAGAGAAACATTTTCTCACAGTATATGGGAAATAACACAGAGACAAAAAACTAAGAGATGTGCAGAGTGAGAAATGTTGGGTCACAGAATCCTAAATCAGGTATATTTATCAAACCTCTTCCATCAATGGTGATTGGAGAGAGGAGGTCGAATGATTATAAGAGCCAGATTAATGCATAACTCCAATGAAACTGTTTACCAGACACAAGACTGATGCACATATGAACTCATGAGACTGTGATACCACATATCAAATCTGAACAGCTTCAGATCAGATGAGATCCCAAACTGAGAAGGAGAAGTAGGCATGTGGACCCATTTAGAACCAAGATGACATCTGCAAAATATATCATATGGAAAATCAATTCCTCCAGTGAAGCTACACTGGGCATATCCACTACATTCCAGGGAAGAGTCTATTGGATCTATGCCTAGAAGTCGTTGGCCAAAACAAAATGAAGTCCTTTAAAAAAATTCTTATTGGTCTTTTTCTTATTGTTTCGACTTTTTGTTTTTGTTTTTTTTTTTTTTTGTTTGTTTGTTTGTGTGGGTCCTTCTTGGTTTTTGTTTGTTGTTTGAGAAAAGACAGGAAAGTTGAGTGTGTAAAAACATGCAGAAGATTATGGAGAAGCCGGGAGAGGGAAAACATGCTTAAAATACAATATGTGAAAAATTAATAAAAAAATTAAATGTCACAAGCTAGCCCAAGTGCAAATTTCTGTCTTTTTAAATATTTAATAATTCTGAATGGTTCTTCTAAGATAAAATGACAAATAGTAGTTGAATTCAATATGTGTACAGAGTAAGGTTAAAAACAGCCAGTCTGATCTAGTATTCATTGGATATTAAGCTATGTTTACACAGGGATATACATGCAAACACTCACAAAGGAAGTCTCCACAGTTTGTAAAAATTTTGCATGTAATAGCACTGGAGCACTAATGAGAAATTATTTTGAACTTCATCAATTTGATTTTTATGCATTTTAAATAAAAATTTCAATAAATGAAAAAATAGTTGATCAATCCAATTAACTCACATGATATTAATGAATTTGAAATTTAATAAAATTGGGTCCACAATGAATAATCCTTCCCAAAATTTTCAAAAGAACTGTATAGACATTGATTAAATGCAACAAGCAAAGACCATACATATACAATGGGACTATTTTCATGTACAAAAAAAATTAACCTTATTTAAAAATTATGAATTTGAATTATTATGTTTTTAAAGACAATGGAATTTTCTCTTATATATTGCTTATTTTTAACAAATGTAAGGTAACATTTCTAGCTGGAAGATCCTCTAAATATTTATGGAAATTAAACTATATTCTACTTCAGAAAGAAAACATGAAAGCTACTGTTTAGGGTTAGAAGGTGAGAATATAACAAAACACTAATTAAAGTAGGGGAAAGAAACAAAAAGATATCCTATTCACAACCCTCTATAAAAGTAAGATTATAAATCACAAATATGAAACATTAAATACATTGAGCTTGTTGACAATCAGTTTTATAGTCAATAATGGCACCATGAATTTTAACATAATTAAATAATAACAATTCCAATTTATTCTGTGACATCTATTGCCTTAGACAATCAAAAATATCTAAGTATGACCATAGTACAATAATGTAAACTTGAATATTTTCTTCCACATAGCAGTATATTATAAGTTCTAGTATTATAGAAAAATAAGTACTGGGAAAAGATATTAGCTAACATTGTAATATTATTCTTTGTTATAATTTAATTCTGTCATTGTGTTAAACCTTTTAAAATCATAGAAAAAGTATTTTCTGCAGTAGTCAGTTTAGGACCTATCATCTGTACTTCACATTTTTTTTGGTTCTAAACATGATATTTTCATGAACATTGTGCATCTTATTCATGTCTTTGTATTTATGGTTGTGATTATATAATGTGACATTTGTGTAAGTGTATCTGTTAAGCAAATATTATAATTAGTAAATAAATTATATAGTAAGTTAAACTACTCACTACATAACTTTACTCTGTCAACATAAAACAGGCTTTGAATGAGGACTTATTTTGCTCTCACAGATTTTGAAAACTGTCAACATGTTTAAAAGAATAAGAGGAGTGAGCATTAGAAAAAGAGAGGCTATAGTTAAGTTGCTTTGATGAATATGTTCCAAAAGTTCTCTAGGTGGATGAAATTCTAGAAGGGTTTGTGTAATAAGCACAAATGTTAAGTTAAAAGATGAATACGATTCCTAAGAGTAACAACATGCTGATGTATTGATGACATGTTCAATCAAATGATAGATTTTACATATACTTACTAGAACTATGCACATATCCATCCACACAAATGGTTAAGCATAAGTGGTAGAAGATATCTTAAAAAATCTGGCCATGATAATCGCTGCATATATATACATATATATGTATATATATTTCATATATATTTCATCAGGCTCTACATAGCAAATACTTATTTTAAATTCTATATCACTTTTTTATTTTTTGCTTTTATTATACTAAACCTAGTACAGGAACATGCAAGTCCCAAGACTTTCACTTTAGCTGCTATGTGCCTCTATAAATTTGGTTTAATTGATTCTGTGGGAAGTGTTCTTGTGGTGTCCTAGTTACCACCAACTCCAACATTACTTCCTGCCCATCTTCCACAGGATTTTGCAAGCTCTGTGTAATGTTTAGGTGTGAGTTTATATAGCTGCTCCCATCATCTGACTTAGGAAGCCTATCTGATGATAATTGAGCCTTGCATTGATCTGAGTATAGCAGAATATCATTATATCCTTAGGAATAATTCCATTGACTTGTTATTAGTTAAGGTTGGTCCTTTCCTAGATCTCTAGGCCATCCAGCTTCCTGATCTTGAGTGTCCAGCCAGTGTCCAGCATTGGATCCCTCTCGTGGTTTGAGCCTCAATTTAGACTAGCTGTTGGTTGGCCATTCCAGAAGCTTTGAGCCTCCATCTCCCCAGCACATCCTACAGGCAGGACAGGTGTGGGTGAAAGGTTTTGTGGCTGGGTTCATGTCCTACTGCCACCACTGGGTGCCTTGCCTAGTTACTGAACATGGCTGGCTTGGGCTCAGTATCCCCCACTATTAGGCATACTTGTTAGAGACACCCTCGTAGGTTCCAAGAACTTTCCACTCCATTGTTTCCACATTGACAACAAACACTCCGCTATTCCAGATACATCTCCCTGTTCTTTCCTCTGTCCATCTCTCTACCACCTGATCCAACCTGTTCCCATGCCCACCAATGCTCAGTCTATCTTCAGAATCTCTTCTCTTTCCCCTTCCCTGGGAGATCCATGTCTTCCCCCTTAAAGCCCTTCTTATTACTTACCCTTTCTGGGCTGTGGATTGCAGTGTGATTATACTTTACTTAACAGGAATCAATCTACCTCAAAACCCAGCTAGACCATCTTGATCATATACCCAAAAGACACTGCATCCTCCCACAGGGCCACTTCCTCAAATACATTCAGAACAGCACTATTTATAATAGCCAGAAGCTGGGAACAACCTAGATTTCCCTCAACTGAAGAATAGATAAAGAAAATGTGATATATTTATACAATGGAACATTACTCAGCTGTTAGGAAAAAATGACATTATAAAATGTGCTTGCAATTGATGGAACTAAACAGCATTTTTTTACTTATCCTTACGGTTTTCACATTACTGAACTAGAATTCAAGGTCTCACCCCTACTAGGCTTGTACTCTGAGCTGTATATGAGTCCTTAAAAAATGCTAAGCACTGAAGACTGTAGATTTCAAAATGGGATACAGCTCATTGGAGGACCACTTCCCAAATATGTAGAAGACCCTGGATGGATTCCCTAATTCTTCAAAATACAACAAAGAATGGTAAACCTCTGGATAATGCATTTATTTTTCTGTCTCGTGATACCTATTCTGGACATTTGGAAACAGATGAAAAAATTATCTATCTTTCTGTCCATGGATTGTATACTGTCAGTACAGTTACAAGAAACTGTACTCAGCATAACTTAGAAAAGGTTTGAGAATTTTGGAGAAATAGGTAAATATCTTCCAATAAACAAAAAACAAAGGGATGCATTTTGAATATATTTCCAGATGAATCTAGCCTGAAGGAGACTACGTAGATAAATAGAATGTCTTATTTTCCCTTCTTCACTCTGCCTTTTTCTAAGCCTGAGAATCTGTGGCCAAGAGGATAGATGACTACAGGGTTGAACAAGATGAGCAGAGGTCACATCTACTTGTCTGCCTCTTAATTCAGGTCACAGGCTGGACATTACCTGAGGGATGAAGAAATTTATAGCTCAGATAGAACATTCAGGAAACACTGAGGGCACAGGAAACATTTTTAAGCTACATGACTGTCAAGTTACAAATAAACATTTTCCTAATACTATTTTCATGGATTTCAATATTTATCTTCCATCACAGAATAAAAATAGGATGATAAAATCAATATTTTAGTCATAACAAAAGTAACAATGAAAAATAATTCCATCAAAGACAAATTTTAGATATTAAAAGTATAATTTAAAAGACATAAATAGTATGCAATTTTCCATTAAAATCAAGCAATGCAAACAATACATAATTATAAATTGCCATCATTGGATTTTAGATTATTTACTATGCATTTGTATAATGATAATATTAATTTAAGCACTGAATCTTTGTAAAATAAAGAAAACAAAGCATATTTGCATGTATTAAGGAGGCAAAATTAAGTAAAATGTTAGCCACATTTTCCCTGAATAATGTTAATTTTAATACAGTATGAGAGTATGACAAAATATTACTAATGCATTGAGGGGAATCCAGCTACCAGAGCCTGGAAATGACAGACTTATTTTGTCACATAAGTTCAATGACAGTTTTCTGTGTTCATACAAGGGAAATAAACCCTAACTAAAAATGGTTATTCTGAGGAATAAAAAATAACAGTAAATGTGATATTTACCAGCATTTACTCACACAGGTTGTTCAAGATTTTTTGGTCTAAATCAGGAATCATAGGATGAAAACTAAGATGTTCTTCCAAACATGTATGTGTGTCTAGTGTTGCCCAGTGTAGAATTAGAAAAACCATTCCCACCCTTTGAACACTGAGGTGACTTCAGATTAAGTATAAAGTGACTACGGAGGCTGATCAGACGCAGCATGATCATTTTGGTTTGTAAACACTCAGGGACAATTCTCACACTATCAAAACTTATGAAGGTCAAAGGAAGATAAATTTGTTTAGAGAAATGGTAAAAGGGAGGGGGCTCAAGTGAAGTTCAGATGGAAATGCTAAATCAAGCTGCCATATTCTTGATATTTAATCTTGAATTTGTCTCCCTTTGTTCCTCGTATCTCAACTTTTCCATTGCCTCCTAACTCATGTTTGAAAATATTACCTGAAAAATTTAACAAATATATAGGATATCTATCTATCATCTATCTATCTATCTATTTATCTATCTATCATCTATCTATCTATCTATCATCTATCTATCTATCTATCATCTATCATATTCATGTATATGTATATACATTTTTATCTTCTATCTGAATTCTAAACATATCAGAAGACTCTGGAGCGACATCAAAAGAAGCAACTTTAAACTTAGCAAAGAGACAAGTTTTATTTCATGTTGGCAGTTAAGTAGCCAAGGGGGAAGTGAATTAACAAGGTCTATATCATAAGGTCTATAGAATTAAGCTACAGTAAGGGGAACATTCTATCAGGCACAGATTCCCACAGCTACCTGAGAATAGATTCAAGACTAGGTGACCCTGGTATTTAGACTGTGACCTGAATACATTTAAAATTGAACTCCAGTGATCTTAGGTGCACTGGGGAGCTCTTCCATTGATTGAAAGCAGCAGGGATACTGCCTGCTGGATACTGTACTTTATTTCTTTCCCTCAGCATCATTCTAGCCTAAAAAATCAGGGTATTGACAGAAACAACCGGGATACTCTTTGTAGCTTTCATTTGAAATATTGGCATTATTCTTTATGACATGGATGAAAGCTTTTCATTATAATTTCTACTCTTCCAGTATAGTCACAGTTTCCATGTTGGCTTTCAAAGGTGTATAAAAGGAATAATATTATCTGAAAGATTATATAGGCAAAATACAATTGAATATAGATGGATCTGAAAAATAACAATGCTTGCTATTACGGAAACATCTCTATTGTATCTTCTTCTTGTAGCTTATGTAGATTATGCTAAATATATTATTTATTTATCAGTTTTCCAGATCCCAAGGAAATATATATAAGGCCACTACTAGTTTAAAATAATCTACTAAAGCAAATTATGGTAAAAATAACTAGTAATGGGTGCCTTATATCAAAAGTAAGTATTGTGTTGTCTTCTTTAACCAGCTGCCTAACACAATAATTCTACAGACATTTTTCTAAGAATTTGTTAAGACTTTGTATTTCTTTTGGTGTAGTTCCCAATACTGGGAAGGAGATTTTGAATACAGTGTATATAAAGAAGGAACAGTTGTATCAATAAAAATAATGATGACTTATGCATGCACTTATATATTATGTATATTGCACATCAGCCCCTTCTTTGATATATGAAATTAATATTTTCCCGTATGAAATACCAATGGTTACTATTCCTGAATTTGTTTCTGCAAAGTTTGGCATCGAAATTTCTTATTTCCAATTTTGTTTAAACAGTTATTTTAAAGTATTTTCACAGTGCCTACTAAATTAATTCTCATGCTACATGTAATTCTTTTAAACATCTATAATTGATAATAATAAAATAACAACAATGTCTATACTTTCAAAAATGGCATTGCATTTTAGTAGATATATAACATTTGTTTTTTTGTCTTCAAATTAAACCTATCATACATTATGACATTAAAATGTGTTTCTTATGATTTAACAGAAAACAAACCTTTTAGAGGTTGCTATACACTACATCTCTTTTTGTCATAGATAATTTGAAAATTAAACTTCATGTGCATATCTGCATTGGCATAACTTTTACCCACTCATAATGAATGATTTATATCAAACTGCAGAAAGACAAATACCTGGATTATTAATGGCGAGAAGTAATGCAAAAATGGTTCTAAAATCATTGATAATAGTGATGCTACCTCTACTATGATCACCTTTTATATTTCAGGCACACTTTCATGTTCCACGAATTGGTAGTGTGCTTCTGGTCATGTATACGTGTGTTACATACGGTGTCAATGATAAGAAATCTAGACAGTCTTCTTCCCTTGTATAACATACAATGATGGAACAAGAATGACTCTTTTATATAATTGAATGAAACATGACCTAGAAGGCTTACAGAAGGTGTTTGTGTGCTCTCTCGTAATTCATTAGAAACTTAGAGACAAAAAGTGAGATTTCCAAACCTGAAATTGCAATCAGGAGGCCTATGTCATCAAGTTTTGAACAACGTGGTATGCAGCAACTGAGAAGAAAAAAAAAAAAAAAAAAAAAAAACAGACAGAAGACGGTCAGTAATAAAAGTAGAAGGAAACACTCAGATATAAGTAAATTAAGTATACTACAAACATTGTCTTGCAGAAAAGAGCACATCGTGGAAGACACAATATCATCCTAAGTGAGACCTTGATGAGCCTTGTCATCCAGACTGCTCCCCAAATACAAAACATGCAATGTTTTCCATGCTAGCCTTGCACACAGTATTTTAACTGTCCTCTTTTCATTCTTTAGAATTACAGAAACATCAAGCTTCTTAAACCAGGTAATTATATCTGTCCTGCCATTATTTAAAGGCTTTATTTACTAGGTATGTGTTAAGAATTCTATGCAGAATAGTTTTGTATTTTTTTGCTTTAAATCATTTTGTCTTTAAAATATGAATTTTAGTTATTCTACAACTAGAAACATGTATGTACCTTAGATAGGTCTTTCACTATTTACTTCTATAGCCCATGGGAATTATCCTTTTTGGTTTGGGTTTCTTTAATCTACAGATTATATGGAAATGAACATAATTTTTCCAGTGATTGTTCATAAAAAATAGTACATTTCAACACAAGAAAGTTAGAGTACTAAATGAATTATACTCCCTTCTATTATGAATTCCCAGGCATATCTGGAGATAAATGCTTAGAATTTTAAGCTTATGTAACTTATAAAATATTAATCAAAGAAAATGTGGTCATTTATAGACTTATAATTCAAATATTAAATTTTTATCTATACATTTATCACTTTAATGCTCTAGACAATTTTCCCTATAATTTCTTATTCGCATGTTCTGACTTTTATTGAACTTTCTACAAGTATAAAATAAAATTATCTGAAGGTTCTATATTTGTTCAAACTTTATGAGTATAAAAGTTCTATTTTTCAGTTTTATTTGATGGATTGTAAGTCATATAGTATTATAATAATTTTATCTATAGAGTTATAAACTATGACAGGATGAGGAAAATAATACTACATGTTTTTTATTTTCATTCTTTTAAGAAGAGATAGAGCTTTCTAGGAATAAAATATTAAAATTAAATTATTATAATCATCTGTGTTATTATATGCACATATAATATATAATGATAAAATATTATTGTTATATCTAGTAATATAGGTAATATGATGACATTATATAGATATTATACATACATATTTCTCTATCATTATTTGGAACCATTTTTCCCTTTGCCATTATTATATTAAAATAGTTAACCTCAACAACTTTCTATTTTTGATAACTTTTTTCAAAGAAAATACATTGAAAAAATTTTTTGAAATACACATCTACATTACCTTTTTAATTTTAAACTTATTCCTTTATTGAAAACAGATTCATTTCTCATGCAATATATCTTTATTACAGTTTCTCCCCCCTCCATTAATAAGCATATTATTTTGCAACCATATTTCTAAGTAGATTTTAAGCCAACTATATCAGGATGTCAGCTTTGTGTATCATTGCCATTGAGACTGTAGGTTGATTCATTCAAAAAAGCTACTGCTGAGAGTAGATTATGTTCAATAAAGTAATTACTACAACAGAAAGGTAACTGCTATACTTGAGTGAGAGGGAACTGGCATAGAAGAATGTAGATTATAAGATCTATCAGCATCTAAAAGTCATTTGATAACTTCTTTTATGTATATCTGTATCTGGCATGAGTCCACAGAGAACCACCATGGGGGAGTAGAAGGAATGAGTGATGCAGTTAGACAATTAAATGAGGAAGACAGTTGTCTGCTGAGAGTGCATCCTGAAAAAGGCTTTTGGGCATTTTCTATTCAGTTGTCGACAAGCATCAAGATTAGGGCACAATAGGAAAATAGAAGAGTTTGGAAATTTGGGGTACATATCTACAATGTACTATTTGGTTCAACTTGTTCATGTGGGAGAAAAGGTTATTGAGAGGCAAGCTGTTAGTGACAAAAATGGCAACTTGGGTGTTCCTTCCTGGCTTTGATACTATGTAACAGTAGTTACCATTATCAAAGCTTTGAATCTTGCTGTCCTAGCAGACAACTAATAATATGTTATGATACTATTATTTTTATTTGAAAATCATAGGTGAGTTCTGATGTTGAACACTTCTTTATTTTTTTTTATTAATTTATTCTTTTTACATCTCAATGGTTATCCCATCTCTTGTATCCTCCCATTCCTCCCCCCCCCCATTTTCCCATTATTCCCCTCCCCTATGACTGTTCCTGAGGGGGATTACCTCCCCCTGTATATTCTCATAGGGTATCAAGTCTCTTCTTGGCTACCTGCTGTCCTTCCTCTGAGTGCCACCAGGTCTCCCCCTCCAGGGGACATGGGCAAATGTGAGGCACCATAGTACATGAGAAAGTCATATCACACTCTCCACTCAACTGGAGTTGGGTGGGGCATATGTAACACTTTTGTAGGTGGAAAGGAAACAGATAAATGTTGTAAATATAAAATCTCAATTAAGAAGTGTTCAACAAATGAAAATGTTGAACACTTCTTAATTTTTACTTTTTAATTGAGATTTTATATTTACAACATTTATCTGTTTCCTTTCCACCTACAAAAGTGTTACATATACCCCACCCAACTCTTCTTCAAATACATGCCATCCATTTTTATTAATTGTTGTTTCATGCATATATATCTGTATATATATGTGTGTGTGTGTTTATACATATATATTTCTAGATAAAACATACTTAGTGCATAAATATTAACTTTATGTACAGCTTTAGGGCTGACCATATAAGCACTTCTTTCTATGATGAGTTGCATTTGTATCTTTGCTGAGAAATGACTTGCAATATTTTAATATTTTTATTGTAGAATATTGTTGAAAATTATTGCTATTAACAGTACTTTTTATATTATGTATGCAGGTAACTAACATGGTTTTGTTAGGTTGAGCCTGGTCTTTTGCATTTTTTCCCATAAGCCATTACATCTAAAATAGTTCATGAAATTAAAAAATATTCTTTTTGTCACTCTCATCTAAAATTTAGCTCCCATCTCAAAGTTGCCTAAGCATTCTTTCATGTTGACTTTAAGGGAATTCATAGTTTTGCAATTTTTTCTGATGCTGGGATCAATGTTGAGTTATATTTTTCAAGAAATGTGTAAAGTTTGCAAATATATTTAATTCTTTAAATAAATATAAAAATGTTTGAGCTCCATTTGTTGGGAAGCACCAACTTATTTCCATGATAATATCCTTGGTTATTTTCTATGAGTTAGCTGAGAGAATATCTGTGGCTTATTTTCTGGCACTATTTACTGTTTGTGTCATCATAATTTCTACAACGTATTGATATATATCAATGTATATATATATAATCAATATATATGTATATATATATATATATATATAAATCAATACAATATCATTCAAAGACAGTCTTCCAGATGTGTTTTGCTTCAAGATTGTCTTTGCTATTCTGAGTATTTACTCTTCCATATCAACTTGTGAACTATGTTGATTTCTCAATAATTCATATATACATAATATAAGAAAGAGTAAATAAAGCAAAACTTAATAAGAAAACTAAATCACTGCGGCTAAATTCTCAAAATTTTATTGCTTATTTAGTAAGACTTTGATTCCCGAGAATTGCACTCTGTGTAAGAATCACAATGCCATCATAATGACAGACAAAATAAACAACAGCTAATCTGGAAATGAACATAATCACCTTTGTGCACATACATACTCAGTATGTAGCTGAATTGTCAGACTGTTAACTAAAATAATTTCAATTAAGTATTCAAATAAAAACTTGATTAAATGTGTGTGATTAACAGGTAAATTTAAATATGTGACATGCCAGTGTTAAATCTTATGCTAATGCTCTCTAGAGTCAAGATATATTAAGAAAATTAAAGTGCCAAGAGAAGGAATAATTTGTAATACTTCATCAAACATAATTCAATTTGAGAGAACTATGCTTTATAATGAAAGCCAAGTAATATCCGGCTAATCCTGCATTTCAATGAATGGCAAGGTACCATGCTTAGTGAGGTGAATGCAGATTATACTTTCCAAAGAAATTAATTAGAATTTCAGTGCTACTGTCAGATTATTTGAATGAAATTCTAAGATCCTCTACAGATCAGTTTCCTTGCCTAGATATCTGATTGGCCATATTCTTCAGAAATAAAATAATAAAAAAATTTGAACATTGAAATATATGTTCCCTTTTGGATAAACATTTGAAGTTTTCACTTAAAAGAAAAGGTTTGTGATATCTAGAAGTCAAACTTGGACCTTTTGTATACTTTATGAAAGGTATTTTATGTAAAATAATTCATTCAGACTGAACTAAATGATTTCTTTTACAAAATTCCCACGTCAAGTTATATTTACGTGCATTGCCTCTACACATCTGTACCGGAAAATATTTTTTCTGTATTTATTGAATCAAGATAAAATTGGAGTCAAACTAACATATGTACTCGCCTGATTTTCCACTTGGATAAGCGTGTTCATTTTTCTTCCTGCTTCAGACCCTGTTCTTGATGTGTCTCTGGAGAAACAACAGTGCCAGCAGAGAGGTTTACAACAGTCCTGCCTTGGATATAAGAAAATAATAGAGTTTACGGTATGCAGATTTCATATGCCACAATTTAAAAACAGATTTCTCTTTATTAATTATAACACCATTCCATTCAAGAACTGACGATCTTTAAAATGCAGTGCTCATAAAAACAGTAATATTCTCTGTAAAAATAATTATTTTCTTGGGATGTAGTAATTGCCACATGGGCAAATGTATTTTTATTCCAAGTAGTAAAGGGTTCTTTTTTTTTAAGAGGTATAGATTTATTTTTTAATATAGTTCATTAATTTATTCATATTACATCTCAATTGTTATCCCATCCCTTGTATCCTTCCATTCCTCCCTTTCTCCCATTTTCCCCTTACTCCCCTCCCCTATGACTGTGACTGAGGGGGACCTCCTCCCCTGTATATGCTCATAGGGTATCAAGTCTCTTCTTGGTAGCCTGCTATCCTTCCTCTGAGTGCCACCAGGCTCCCCATCCAGGGTACATGGTAAAATATGGGGCACCAGAGTTCGTGTGAAAGTCAGACCCCACTCTCCACTTAACACATCAAAGATATCATTCACCATGACCAGGTAGGCTTCATTGCAGGCATGCAGGGATGGTTTAATATACAGACATTCATCAATGTAATCTACCATATAGACAAATTAAAGCGTTCTAAATATGCCAAAATTAACCTTATCAGCCAATGCCTTGATCCCACTCCTGGAAACTGTTAGAACTAGGCTGTGAACTGCTCTAAGTTTTTGCTTTGCAAAACAGTAGTGACTTCACTCTTGCTTAGAGTGACTAGAAGTTCTCATAATATCTGTTTTCTTCATTTTCATTCAACCCAGTGTGTGTGTGTGTGTGTGTGTGTGTGTGTGTGTGTGTGTGTGTGTGTGTGTATTGAGTTTTGAAGAAACTTACTTTGAAGTTTCACATTTTCTATTTACTTCTGTGAAACAGGAAGTTCAGTATTAGCTTTAAAAGTAATTATAGGATTTCTTTGTAATACAATATTAAAGTTCATTCATTTATATAGGTATAAAGTCTGTAGTACACAATAGATTCCATGTTTCATGAAAATGATTAAATTTACCATATTGACTAAAATAAAAAACATTATGTTTTGTAGACCCACTATCAGTCCTGGTTCAGTGTCATGTGTGTTAAGTCACATTGGTAATGCTTAAATTCAGTTCACCTGTACTGTATCTTTAGGACATCAGTTAAGCAGTTTAACCTCAGGTTTCTTGCAGTTCTGCTTTTTCTTTCCATGATATTGGAAATTGAATTGAGAACATCACACACGCAAGGTAATTGTTTTTATACTAAGTAATTTGTACCCAGGCCCTTTTAATTTACAGTTAAGAAAGATTTTCAAAATACTGTCCAGCTTGCCTTCTGCTGCAGTTTTCCTTCTGGGATTACAGATCTATGTCACTATATATCTCTCACCTAATGCTCAAAATGAATTCTTTCAAAAGAGTTTAAGCATAAATATATTTTAAGTAATATTTCAGTAATTTTTACTGCTATTTTAAAATTTTGATGCCATACATTTTGAACATATTCATAACCATCAGACCCTCCACCAAACAAGCAAACTACTCATATATTTAAATAGCCTGCTTCCACTTCCATTGAGTGTCTGCCAGGCCTCCATACCAATGAGATATAATCAAATCCAGACTGCCAAAGTACATGTCAGAGGCAGTCCCTGCTTCTCTCACAACCATGGAGAATGAGCTGTCTATTGGCTATATCTGAGCATGGGGTCTAAGTTCTCTGTATGCATTATCCTTGGGTGGTACAGCAGTTTGGGAAGGCCTCCCTCGGCCCAGATCTACTGACCTTGATGGTCTCTTTGTGCGGCTTTTGAATCCTTTGGGTTCTCCCCTCCCCTCATTCATCCATAACATTCTACACACTCTGCCCAGAGCCCAGCAGCAAGTCACAGTATCTGTCCCAGTCCCCCACTAGGTTGAGTCTCTCAGGACATCTATGCTGTGCTAATATCCACTTATAAGTGAGTATATATCACTTGTGTCTTTCTAAGTTTGGGTTATTTCACTCAGGAGGATTATTTCTAGTTGCATCAATTTGCCTGCAAATTCAAGATTTTCTTGTTTTTAATAGCTGAGAGGTGACTCAATAAAACCCACCTTTGAGTTTTAAAAGCCCAAGGCATTCCCACTAACCTTTATCTGCCTCATGCTTGGGGATCAGGAGACAAGCTCTTAGGTACAGCTCTAGAGCCATGTCTGCCTGCCTGCTGCCATTTTCCTGCCATGATATCAATGGACTCTAACCTGAAACTGCAAGTCTCAAATAGACTCTCTGCTCTATAAGTTGCTTTGCTTATGATGTCTTATCACAGGAATATAAAAATAACAAAGACACACATCTCCATTTCTACCAATAAAATCCCTCTATCTCCCATTTGGTCTGGTTTATGTTGTTAAACTACTGTTGTGTTTGTGACCTTCCGTTGAGTGTTGTTGACCCACCACGGGGGATGCTCAATGTCTCAGAACCTACTGAATGGCAACAGTTCCTTAGCTGAAGGTGGAACTATGTACATAACTCCTCCTGCCCCATGCTGAGAATCTGTCTGGACTTGGATTGCTCATGTTATAGCTGAGGTGAGGTGTTACTTTTTTGAGCTCCTTCATTCAATTTTCATTTTGTGCTTGGAAAGCATCACCCACTCGTTGCCTCTTTCTGCAGCAGTCTTTACTTCCTCAAGTCAATGAAGATCCCTGAACCTTGGAGAAGGAAGTTAGGATACACAAGCCCTATTTATGGAGGAGTTCTGGAGACTGAATACTCATACCACTTCATTTTTTTGTCTATACATAACAAGCAGTTGAGAATCAAAATCTAAGATTTTAGTTCATTCATTTGTGTATTATTTTTTAATTATGTCATGTTTCGTATTTCTCTGTCTTGTGTTGACAATCAAACGGAGAACCTTTTCACAACTACAATAATTCACAACTACAATATTGGTACTTATTCTCCTTTTCCCATGTATAGTTTTAATATTGAGTACTGGGGAAATATTTCAAAAAAAATGTCAAAATATGTGTGAAAAGAATTAGACATCCATCAATTATGAACAAGCTGACAGATTTAGTGATCCCAAGAAATTTAAAGTGCGACTTAACTCAGGCTTAATATTGAGTTGTTGAATATTAAAATATTTGTTCATTATATTTTTTAGGTTTTCCAGTTCCATCTATTAAATCAAATCAGTCAAAAGGAGAGATTGCCTCTACTTGTTAATCTGTAATCCCAACCCATACTTGTCAGTGATTTGATAGCCAGTTTGATAGTCATATTGTTATAAAGAGCCAATAGAAGCATTTAAGTTGCTTAAATACCTATGAGAATGAGTAAGGTTAAGATGTCCAATTGCAAGCTGCTAGCATGATCCTGTGCATGTAATAATATCATAAAGCCATGGAAGCACAGGGTATATTGAATGTTTTCTAGAAAGAAGCAGAAACAATTATGATTCACTGGTACTTTCCTCACTATTGAGGATAAAACACCATTTGTATACTGACCTATCTTCCCTGTTCTTTAGGTTTCTTGTTGGGGTCATCATTTTGAGACATTTGGCAAGGACATTCTCCTTCCAGCTGTCTCTGCCTTTCCTGTTACATTCCCTTTCTGGGCCATTCTCTTGTAGTTCTACTTTGTTCTGCCCTGTTAAACTCATTTTAAGGAAAAACTTCATTCTATCTCCTAAGGCCTGTAGTCTTTGAGAGGTTTCATATTTTTAATTGGAGAAGTTTTCCTGTCCTGTGTTTTCATGCTCACAGATTTAATTTCTTTATCTGATGAAGCTTCTTCAAAACCTTCCTTACTTTTTCTCTTTTCAATCTGATTCTCACTAAGTTCTTCAGTTGAATCCCTGGTTGTATCTTGCTGAGCATTTAACTTAGATGTGCTAAGGTCTGTCAAAGGCCTGCCCATTCAAAGGCACATATGGACTGTGGATGATAAACACTTCTGCTGCACTCAGGAGCATTAAGAAATATAGCTCATCCTCTTAGCCTTCCTTGCATTTTCCTGGAGAATGCCTCTACTTGCTTAATCTGTAATCCCAGCTCATACTTTTCAGTGATTGGATGGCCAGCCAAGTAAAATTTATCAGAAGTATGAATAGAAGGACCATCATCCATTGTGTATATAAAAGGCATCATACCTATGGCATCTGGGGATCCATCAAGAAAAGGAAGTTTCTGGTGCATCCAGATTTTGAGCATTCTTCTCAAAGATCCTCTCTAATCTCATTCACGGCTACAAGATCGTCCTCAAAATCTATGTGATTAAACATAATTTTAAAGATGAGACATAGTTTTGAAGATGATAGTTCATTTGCTATCCCACCACACCCTCATGGTATGGCATATAGTCAGACTCCAATCTTTTTTAGTAGGTTTCAAAGAAACTTTTACTATCTAAATAATTCTGAAGTCTATGCTAATAAAGAAGGAACAGGTTTTAAATATAATGACTATTTTTTTGCTAAGATAATGAATGAAATAAAATGGTATATCATGATAGTATTTTGACATTTCATTTTGGCCTTAGATCTTTACCTTTGAAAAGTTTCAGGAGAACAATGACTGTACTAAATGAATTTCTTTCAAGGCCTTCTGTAGACTGTTTAGATGCACATAAAATCAAAGTTGAATGATTAATACACGGTGATTGCTGTGCTGTCCTGTGTCAATTCTGATAACAACCGCCTTACTTCATTAGGTTTCTAGTGTTAATTTCAGGAAAGAAATCCAAATTTATTTTCCTGCCTGCAAATGTGTGTCTGATCCTTATACAAACACACGCTGTTTGTCCAGAGCTCTGATTGCTCTAAATGTGCCAAGAATTGGGTAGAGTCACACCAAACGTCTAATTCTAAGAAGCTTTTCTTACCTGGGGATTTTGTAGACCTTATCTAATTATTTTACCTTATCTTTCTATAGCATCATATTTATCTGTTACACCTAGGATGTATATTCTTGTGATAAAATTAGATGAGTAATTGACATGACCATGATTTGATCAGCTAATAATTAACTTGTATAACTTACTTATCCTAAATAGCCAGGTCAAGATAGATGTTTTAAATATATAATGACAAGATACCATAGTTATTGATTTACATTCGGAATTTCATATACACCAAGATAGGAACGATGACTTCTTCAAGGTTGCCAAATACAAATACCCAAATACTATGATTGTAATTTATATAATCCCTGATTGTTTCATGGTCGTTCTTTCTGCACGTAGTTTAGTGTATAATAATTTGTAATATATATATAAAATAAAAGAAAGAAAGAAAAAAGAAAGGAAGGAAGGCAGGAAGTAAGGAAGCCATTTATGACTGCTTGATTCTACATATGCAGTTATATTTAATTGGTTCTTAAAGTAAATGATGGCTCTAAAAATTAATGTAAAATCAGATGGCTATATGTATAGACATGCTAAACAAGCCTCATTCATCATTTCCTTCTAGATACTTTAGAAAAATTATCACGAGTGATGTGTTCTGGAAAGATTATGGACACTTCATTCAAGTAATTAAAGGAGGTCAGGTGATGAAAATGAGGAAATGCTTCCAACAATCTTCTGAATATCTATAAAAAAATCAAAGTTGTGCAGTTTTAATAAATTATAAGAAATTTCCCCTAAGATTACTTTACTTTATTTTAATGTCATTACAATTCATGAAATCAGTGCAACGTCTACAGTTGCTGAATTACCTTGCTGTAACTGTAACTAAATCAGCTCAATTCTATGGATAGTAGTTAGTGTGGATTTTGATGATAACAACTGTTTCTCCAAGTCTGTTGTCTTAATGACCAACATAGCAGATGTTCCTCTTTTTCTTAAGCAATACTCAGGGAGATAATTATTAGAATCAGTACACACCAAAGGAGCATGCTGTCTATGGGGACTTGTTCCCAGTAACTAGCCTAAAGCATCTGCCTACTGGTCAGTAGAACAAACCAGAACAGGTTCCCGAAAATATCCTGCTGCCTTTAATATACCTGTGTGGGCTTATTTGCATTCCACCCTGATCCAGCTACAGCGTGGCTTGGTAGTATCCCACTGACAATACACTGTGCATACTGTTTTTATTTCGTTTTGTTTTTCCAAATCAGTCCAGAGCTGAGGACATGAACTGAAAGTATATTACTGAGGATGAAAATACATAGAAACCTAAAATATCAGTCATATACTTGATCAAGGCATTATATAGTAACATCCAGTACTGTGGAACAAATTGAGATCATAACCTGTTGTGTTTGTAAATAATTTTTAAATAAAGAAAATCAAGTTACATATAAATGAAAAAAACTCACCAGGAATATCTCATAAACTGAACATTAAAAATATAAGTGGTATCAAGTGTTCGTCTAAAAATGAATATGGTTCAGAATTATAGATGTATACTCATAATTGATAATAATTTATATTTTACATACATGTACAAAATTATTCTTGAAATAAAGTGTTTAAATTTTCTTTATTGAAAACGCTTCCTCCCCTTTCTGAAAGAAGATGCATTTTGAACAAACTAGATTAAAATTTTTTTTAGTCTATTGAAATGCACTTAAGTACAAATACCAGAACCTGATTATCTATTAATTATGGATTAGGATTTTATATAATATAGTAGTTTCTTATAAATGTACCAAGATCAAATGTGTAAAAGTTAGTTTTTATAAACATACAACCTTATAAATTATTATAATTTACATTGAACTCAGTACAATAATTTTAGAAGACAATGTTAAATAATTTAAAAATCACATGTAGTGTTCCTTAAAGATCTTAAAGTAAATTTCTCCAATAATAACATGTATAAGTGTTATTGGTTGATATTATAAAAATAATGTTACCTTTTTGCAATGAATTAGCATATTTCCTTAATTATGTTTCAGACCCCTGACTATCTTCCCTTCTGGTACACATTGAGACCTATGAGATGAAATGCCTCTACTAAGGAAATTAACATCATTAAAATTTTTATCATACTTTTTTAAATGTAGAAAAATGAAAGTAACTATCTTGTTGGCTTTATTATTTTTCAAGAGTCTAAACCTAGACTCACACGTCTCCTTTTTCTAGGTTTAGACATTTGAATGTTCTTATTGCACCCTGAACTCACAGAGATCCTTCATAAATAAAGATTTTTAGTTAAAATCATTCTTAGTATATAAGGATGATGTTGAATTTAAGTTACTCTTTTAACATCTTGTGTTTAGATGTTTTGAAACCATGGAAAATACTTGAAATAAACAATTTACAGAAATAAAGGATCATTTTGCTCATTTTTTCTAAGGTCTCACTCCATTGTTGTTTGGTTATTTGGTGCTGAGCCAGTGATGATGGGGCGTGTCATTAAAGAAGAGTGGTTTCCATCCAATTGTAGCCAGGAGGTGTGTGTGTGTGTGTGTGTGTGTGTGTGTGTGTGTGTGTGTAAGAGAGAGAGAGACAGACTGACAGACAGACAGACAGACACACACACACACACACACACACACAGAGAGAGAGAGAGACAGACAGACAGACAGACAGACACACACACACACACACACACACAGAGAGAGAGAGAGAGAGAGAGAGAGAGAGAGAGAGAGAGAGAGAGAGAGAATGATAAAGTAACTCACAATGAGGTAGTCACAGTAACTTGGTTTTGTTGCTCAGTGTTTCATAATTTCCCCCTTTGCCCAAAACTGCTATCAAATTGTGACATATCAAAATGTAAATCCCTTGAAGAATCTATAGCAGATGCTATCTACTGAATTCCTGAATTCCCAGTAGTTGATAGCCAACCTTTTGTCTTGTGCCACTTTAGAGATGTTGAAAATTCATACACCACAGAAAATATTTGTCATTCTGTGTCTCTGTATGGCTCAGATAAAATTCACAGACCAATTGATGATTAAAACAGTCTATGTTTACCAAAAAGAGGGGCATTCTTGAACATGGAACTTTCGTGTCACCTCTTACATAATAGCTGCAAATAAATGAAGATTTGTCCACTGAGCACCAGCTGTAAGTACCAGGAATTGAGTCCCATTCATCAAAGGTCTCAAGACACTGAGACGATCAATCAATGTAACGTCTCTGCATCTTCCGTCACATCAAATGTTTGTCCTACAATATTTTCACAAGGTCCCACGTGTCTTGTCCTCTCTAGCCTTCAGGAGGAATTTAATTTCATTACTCCATGCCTCCTCTCTCACTCCTCAGCTATGCTTTAGTAACTAAAGCTATGACTGTAGTAACTAAAAATAAAAGTTACTCAAAAAAATCACCTCAAAAAAAAAACAAAAAAAACAAGATAATTTCTAGTGGGTTAAAGGTAATGGAATATAAATGTAATTTCACCTCGTGGGCCAGACAGTCTCTTGCTTCAGACTCCGAGTTTGATGATTATAGCCAATACAGAACCAGGCAAAGATAAATATTACCATATTTTAAAATTCTCTTCCTTTTTGCTAATACTTATCAATATGGCTCTTTTCCTCTGTAAGTTAAAAAAAAATGAGCAAAACGGTCAGTAGGAAGTGAAGTGAAAGTGAGGCATATGGGCACACACACACAATCACATGCATAAGCACACACACACACACACACACACACACACACACACACACTAATGTAATATCAAAAGTGTATAAATAATTTGGCAGCTTCATGCAACCAAATAGTTTTAGTAAGCGAGGAACATGGAGTATCGCGGTCCTACTGTTTGGGTGACAGACTATTGAGGTCCAGCTTCAACATCAACTGGAAAACCTGAGGTGGGGTGTGAATCCTTTGGCTGGCTGGTTGGTGACTCTGTAGACTCTCTCTGAGGGAAACCTTCCAAGACTGAACTGATTGTTACCCGCATATCTTCCACTGATGGTGGCAAGCTGGGCCTAGGGCTGATGGCTCCTAGCGGGGGCTTCCACTGATGGTGGCAAGCATATAAAAAAAAAAGAAAAGGAAAGGAGTAGAGACAAGAAACACACACACACACACACACACACACACACACACACACACACACACACACACACTAGATGATGAAGTTAGACAGACTCCAGCTGGTAGATTTCAACAAGCTGTTCATTCTTCTTTTTATTATTATCTTCGTATTTTCATCCTTATCTCTATTCCTGTCTGTTTCTTCTCCTTCTTCTTCTCCTTCTTCTCCTTCTTCTCCTTCTTCTTCTTCTTCTTCTTCTTCTTCTTCTTCTTCTTCTTCTTCTTCTTCTTCTTCCTTCTTCTTCTTCTTCTTCTTTTTCTTCTTCTTCTTCTTTTTATTCTTCTCCTCCTCCTTCTCCTCCTCCTCCTCCTTCTGTCCTTATTTTTTTTCTTTTCACAGTTTATATACATACACCATATCTTTCAAGCAGTACAAAAATCACAATGTGTTTACATTCTATTTCTCTATAAAAATGATTACAATGTATATACATAAGAAAATAATGTTCCACAATACCTTCACATGACCAAATGTTTAACATATTATGGGTGAGGAACAAACATGAATAAAAAGTTATTTCTGAGAACCCACATACATTTGTATGTAAGCAACTTGTTACATATTAACAGAGAATAAGCAACCAAGGGAATATCTCAGCCAGCTTTTCTTTCCTGGTAGGCTGCAATTTTCAGTTACAAAGAAGGAGTCAATTATCTTAAGAAGTAATCTTATGAAGATCTTAAAATAATCACAAATCCAAACTCCTATATAAAAATAATCAGCCATGTCTATCTTAAGTCCTAAAGGTGCTCATCTACTCATTAATATGTTTTATTAAATCATATCAGGAAGCTGAGGGCATAAAATATAGAATAAGGAAATCAATCATCATCTCAGTCACCAACCCAGCTTGAAAGAGTCACATCAGCCAAAGCTGCTATGGGCCATTGTTCTTACTTTGCCAACCTCAAAAGGTCCCTAGCTTTACTAATAAAAGTGTACTTTCTGTTAATTTCAATTGTCCCTTAAGATTTCCTGCATCAGAGCCAACAGCAAAACATCTTTACCTTACTTTGCTAAATAATCTATTCTTTCCAAAGACTCCTTACAACAGAGCTACTAGCAAAAACATCTTTGCCTAACCTTGTTGAACAATATATTTTTCCAAATTCTTTTTTATACACAATTTTTTATTTAATTCATTTATTCAGATTACATTCAACAGTTTTTATTTAATTAATTTATTCAGATTACATCTCAATTGTTTCCCCCTCACTTGTATCCTCTTGTTCATCCCTCCATCCCTCCCATTTTCACCCTATTCTCCTCCCCTAGGTCTGTGACTGATGGGGACCTCCTCCTCCACCATACGGTAACAGGCCATCAAGTATCATTTGATAGCCTTCCTATTTTTTCTCTGAGTGCCACCAGGCATCCACACCAATGGGAAGTGGTCAAATATGGGACAGCAGAGTTCATGTCAGAGTCAGTCCCTGCTTTCCACATAACTGTGTAGAATATGCTGTCTATTGGCTAGATCTGAACAGGGGTTCAATGTCTACAGCATATACTGTCCTTGGTTGGTGCAGTAGTTTGTGCAGACTCCCTGGGTCCAGATCCGCCCATCACAATGTTCTTGTAGGTTTCTAGGACTCTCTGGATCCTTCTATTTTGCCACTCTCCCATAGTTCTCTCACTTAAAGTCCCATTAGGAAGTCCTCACATCTATCCCAATCTCCTAGTGTCCAATTATAAGTGAGTATATACCATATGAGTCTTTCTGCATCTGGGTTAACTCACTCAGTATGATCATTTCTAGTTCTATCCATTTGTCTGCAAATTTTGGGATTTCCTTGGTTTTAATAGATGAGTAGTATTCCGTAGTGTAAATGTACCATGGATTCTTTATCCATTCTTTGACTGAGGGACATTTAGGTTGTCTTTCTAAGGGTAGTGATAATTGTTAACAATCTAATCTGCTCTAACAGCAATGCCTGAAAGAGATCAAGCATTGTTATTGTGCATGCCAATGATACTGCCCAGTGAGGTGCTGGATGTCCCCTTTATAGTACTCACACATTTCACATATTAAGGAGATGATAAGGACCACAAAGGTAACAAGCAGAGATATGCTCCATAACAGCATGAAGTCCTTAGGACTCACAGTTCTCGATGTTATGTCTCACTGAGACACACCTATCATGGGTTTGCTAACCTGTGGGCGACATTTCATGAGGTCAAGAGTTATTTTGCTCTTCCTCTTGCATAGCCCTTGGCAATGAAGATGAAGCATGAGAGGCACATAGTGGTAACAAAAGGTGGAATGTTTATTCTGGTTAAATACAGTCAAATTTAATGACATCAGAATATACAATTTTGTTAGCCCTATACCTTTAATTTTTGTCTGATAGAAAAAAATATTTTATAAATTGAAATTTTAAAAAGCTTAGAGTTATAGAAAACAGCAAGGTCAAATTTCTAGCCATAATACATGTTCTTGTTGGAAAAAAGTAAAATGCTAGGCTTCTAGTAAACTGCTAAGTAATAAATATAAGATAAGATCTCAATCATGATAATGTAAGCAGCTTTATATATTTATTGGGAAGGGGGATTAAAGTCATTTAGAAGTGTATTTAGGAGTCAAGGTCATATTTTACCTTTTTACAGTTTATCAGTCTTTGAGATAACATTATAGCTTATATACTCCTCCATATAGTCAGTCTACAAACCTATCAAGTAGGTGGGGTATTCTCTATTTTTAAAAGGAAGAAAATGAGGTGGTTTACCAGTCATGAAAGTGACAGGAGATAAACATGTATTTTATTTCTATAAGCCTTTCATTTACTGATAAATACCTTCTCGCTAAAATAAATGACCATTTTTCTTATTTTATTTTGATTAGCTGTAAATTCAAATAGCTAAAACACATAAATTAATTCAGTTTCAAATACTAAAATATACATTTTATGTTATCATGTTTTGCTTGAAGTATTTCCTTTATATGAAAGATGTAAAATATACAAAATATTTGACAAACATAGTACTATCATATTGTATTTTATTTCCTTCTACTCTTTAGATGATAAAATCTATTTTTGCTAAATATAATAAAAAACACAAAATATATGCATATATCATTCCTTGACATACACAAAGTATGTGGTTGGTTAATTTTCATTCTCAGCTTGGCTGCACTTACATGCAGCTGAGGACAGAATCACATGTCTGAGTGTGACTTAGTGTCTCCAGAAATTATTAACTGAGGGGAAATGCTTGCAATAAAAGCTGATGACACTTTTCCTTGCGGTGGGAGGTAAAGGGAATGAAAATGGACAAAGGAGAACATAAACTGCATGTTCCTGCTAATGTCTGTTTTCATCCTATCACATGAGGGCAGTGACTCTGTGCTCCAACATGCTCTTTCTACCATGATGAAATGAACTCTCCAGAGCTATGAGCCAAAATAAACCCATTCTTTTTTACAATATTTATGTCACAAATGTTACCGATATGATTTTGTCTAAAATTGTATCTCATGGATTCCAAGATGGCGCCGACCTATAAGCCACGTATCTGATCTACTCCAAGGAGACCAGAGACATAAGTGGAGCAGCAGGTTGCTGGACTTTGAGAAGTGTAGGTGAGTGGGACCCCAAAGGCCACAGACCAAACAGGGGGCCTATCCCCCTGGGACAATCAACATCCTGGAGGTACTAAATGCACTCCCCAAACTCTGGAATGGAATCCACATGCAAACTGCAGCCTGTATGTAAAGCACAGACGCGCTGTTTGGGTTGGGGATTTTCCAGGTCCCCAGCCAGAGGAGTCTCAGTGAAGAGGATGAATCTGCCCTAGGTCCTCCTTCCACACCATTCCAAACTGCGGAGGTCACCTGCCTAGGCAGAGTGGAAACACAGGCAGTGGGACCCAACAGAGACAGCTAAAGTGGGACTGTAGCTCGCTGGCCTTCCGGGGCCCAACCTAACACCGATCACAACGGACTGAGCCTGCAAACAACAGCAGTGAGAAATCAGCTTGGACTGCTTCCACAGACCTATCGGGAGACGTGGGTCTTGCCTAGAGCGATAGCTGAACATTATAGCCCTGAGGGAAGACCTGGTTCCGCGGGATTCTGCCAGAGCTCCGCAACCCTATTGTTCCTACCCAGCTGCAAGGCACTATCCCTGCACTCCTCGAACAAGAGAGCCTAGCTGGGGCTCCTGGCCCGAGCAAGGCAGGCACTCCCACATCATTGGGAGATGAGACATGGATGGGTTGTGTTTGCAGTGTCTAATTGCTGACCTAGAGCGTTAGTGGAGCGCCATAGCCCAGCAGGAAGATCTGGTTCCGCGGGCGACCTCCAGAGCTCTGCAACCCTAGTCTCCCTAACCTCCCAGCTGCAAGGCACTGGCCCTGCACTCCCGGAATGTGAGACCCTAGCTCGGGCTCCTGGCCCTGAGCAAGGCAGGCACTCTCACATTATTGGGAGATGAAAAGAAGGCCTTGCTTGCAGTGTCTAATTGCTGACCAAGAGCGACCTTGGTCCCTCCAGGCATATAGTTCTGGGAGGGTTGGACACCGCTACAGGGTATAGAGACAGAGCTAAAAGACAGCTACACCCCCAGAAGATCTGAATTATCTGGGGTGTTGATAACAAAGCCACAGGAAGGACAGGCAGCTGGGATCAACTTACACAACCAGAACGTTTGTGTGCGGACCTTATTCTAGGTCCCAAAACTGCTAATCTGAATTACAGCAGTAAAGTCTAAACAGATATCTACTCTGGCTGACTCAGCCTGGAGCCAATGGTGCAGAGGAAAATCACCAGGAGTGAAGCCAGATCACCTACCTGTTACACAGAAATACTCCCTGATCCCCACAGGCAAGAGTGCCTGACCTATAATCAGTCATCAATTAACCACTCTCAACCAGCGAAGGTCACTACAAAATACTTTCCAACACCAGAGCCATCAAAATGAAAAGAGAACAGCGAAAGAACGCTAAAAAACACCAAAACAGTTTGGCATCTCCGGATCCCAACATTCCCAATGAAAACAACCTAGAGAACCTAACAGCAATGGATAGTCAAGAAAATGACCTCAAGTCCTTAGTAAAGAAGATGATAATGGAAGAAACAAATAAAATCTGTAAACAAATGCAAGAGGAGGCAAACAAAAGGGCTGAAGAGTTAAAAGAGTCATATAAAGAGGCACTTGAAGAATTTCAGAAAAATATAAATAAACAGATGATGGAAATCATTAAAACAGTCCAAGACATGAAGATAAAAATGGAAGCTATGATGCAGGAACACACAGAAGAAAAACATGATCAAGAGTTTGCAAAGAAGAAAGCAAGCATCTCAGAGGTGGCCTTATCTAACAGATTGCAAGAAATGAAAGAACGAATACCGGGACTTGAAGATACAATCGCAGAACTGGAAACAACCATTCAGGGAAATGCTAAATCTGAAAAGTTCCTGACACGGAGCATTCAAGAATTAAAAGACAACATGAAAAGATGAAACTTGAGAATAATAGGGATAGAAGAAAGAGAAGATAGCTGACTCCACAGCCCAGAACATATCTTTAATCGAATAATGGAAGAAAATTTCCCCAATTTGAAGAAGGAGATGCATATGAGTAAACAAGAGGCCTACAGAACACCAAGTAGAATAGACCTGAAAAGAAAAATCTTCCCTCCACATAATACTAACAGCACATAATATACAGAACAAGGAAAAAATATTAAAAGTGGCAGGAGAAAAAGGCTGAGTAACATGTGAAGGTAAACCTATCAGAATTACTCATGACTACTCAGCAGAGACCATGAAAGCCAGAAGGGCCTGGACAGAGGTGCTGCAAACCCTAAGAGAACACAGATATCAGGCAAGACTATTATATCCAGCAAAATTATCAATAACCATTGACGGAGAAGACAAGTTATTTCATGACAAAAACAAATTCAAACAGTACCTAGCCAACAATCCAGCCTTACAGAAATTATTAGAAGGAAAACTCCACCCCAACTGGTCAAACTACAACCAAAACTACATAGGAAATAAGTAACTATACCATTGCAAAATCACAACCTCACAGAATTTCGACTGTTACAAATGCCAAAAATGAAGGGATTTACCAATCACTGGTCATTAATATCTCTCAACGTCCATGGTCTCAATTCTCCAATAAAAAGACACAGACTAATGGAATGGATGCATAAACATGACCCAACATTCTTCTGCATTCAAGAAACACACCTCAAGCACAAGGACAGATATTGCCTCAGAGTAAAAGGTTTGGGAAAAATATTCTAAGCAAATGGTAACAAGACACAAGCTGGGGTAGTCATTCTAATATCTAATAAAATAGACTTTCAACCAAAATTAAACAAAAGAGATGAGGATGGATACTTCGTACTTGTAAAAGGTAAAGTCAACCAAGAAGATATCACAATTTTGAACATCTATGCTCTGAATATAAGGGCTCCCACATTTGTAAAAGAGTTATTAACAAATCTTGCCCCACTCATCGATAACCACACAATAATAGTGGGAGACTTCAACACCCCTTTTTCATTCAAGGATAGGTCTTTGATTAAAAAACTAACCACTTACTAGACCTATCCAACACATTAAACACTATTGTACTGGTTGGTTTTTGTGTCAGCCTGACACAAGCTAGAGGCACCATGTGGGGCAAGCCAGTGAGCAATACACCTCCATGCCCTTTGCATCTGCTCCAACCCCCAGAATTCTGCCCTGATTGAGTTCCTGCCCAGACTTCCTTTAATAATGAGCAGCATTATGGAAGAGTAAGCCAAATAATCCCTTTTCTTCTCAACTTCATTTTGGCCATGGTGTTTTGTCACAGAAACAGAAATCTTAAGACAACTATCTTCCCAGGAAGTATATTGCTCCATCGTCCTTCTTACACCAGAAAATTGTTGTATATAAATTTATAATGCTTAAATATGAAGGAGGCTTTAAATGCTGTATGTCAATATTTTTAAAACGTATATAAGAAACTAATCTACTGTATCTGGTGTATCTGTTAGCTACATTATATCTAGCACCATAGAATGCCAGCATTACTCAAAACTCAAATCCGAATCTGTAAACATAAAATAGTAGGCATTAAATTTTATACACATAAGTGTAACTGGATTTTTTAATTATTGAAAATACATTGTCTTTTTAGGCATGTAAATATTAAACAATTATTTGTCCCTTTGAATTGTTGCCCAATATTTTATATTAAATATTTTAAACTAAACCTACCACACATCCAAAATTAAATGACAAAAGAGAAAAAAAATCAAATTTAGAAGGGTATGGATCAATGTCTTATTGATTCTTTTAATTAAAAATAGTACATAAGAATGAGTGCTTAGTTTAGAATTCAAGAGCAATTGGAATGGGTCTCAGAAGTCACTACTAAAGAAATTATTTCTGGGTATCACAATAAATTGGGACATATATATTTTGAGACAGGGTTTCTCTGTGTAGCCTTGCCTGTCTTGAGCTCACTTTGTAGGCCAGGTTGGCCTCTAACAGACAGAGATCCACCTGCCTCTGTCTCCCTGAGTGCTGGTATTACAGGTCTGTGCCACCGCTCCTGGCTTGGCTTGCATTTTTACTGGATGATTATTAGCAGCTTAGTATTTTTAGTATGATACTGCATACCGAATAAGAAAACAGGATTGCACATATAAACCTTGGCAAAAATTGTTAACAAGATTCTGAACCAAAGGATGTATGTATTACGTGAAAAAAATGGAGAAGATGTGTGAGACACAAGTGTTATAAAACCCTTAAGACTTTTATTATTGGTTTAGAAGGACAGATAATTGTCACTGAATAGAAAAGACATTTAGGTTCACATTGTCAACCAAACACAGACTAAGATCATTTTCCTTACATGATGTTGTAATTCATTGTTTCTAAACATACCATTAAGTTTATTTATTTTTTAATGATATACATTATATTAATTTCAAACTATTTTATTCTAGTCACTTTCATTTTAATTCTGAAATATAGCAAACTTAGAAAGCATTATCCTCTCATTATGGAGAGGAAAAAATAATCAAAATAAGAGTGAAAGAACATGAAAATACCAGAAGTTTCTTGTTTGCAAACTATTACTTTCATTTCACTTCTAATATTGCTTTCATTGTCACAGTAACATTTACTTGAAAACCAATGAAGGAATGCTACAAAAGACCTCTAAATCTCTATTCTTTGGACCTTTAGAGAATTAATGCTATAGGACAAGCCAAGGAATTCCTGGCATCAGGAGACAGAACCATAGCTGAGAGACCCACTTATCAGGGCCAAATGCGACTGATACTTCAAAGTGGTCAGAGCTCTTCAATGGAGATTGTGATGGGATTTGGGGGGCTGATGGAACAATCTGTGAACATCAAACACTCCCAGGAGCTATATCATGGTGCCTTGTGCTTTTGATTTCCACATCCCATCCTGTTCTTCCTGAATGGGCATAATATCTTCCTTCATGTCTATGACTGAGGCGGAGGGAAGTCAGTATTCAGAAACACAGCCAGTGTTTCTCAAGAAGGAGTACCTGCAAGATAAGACTTCCTTAGAGCTTTGTAATAGTTAGTAGGCACTTGATTATCCAGTCAGTACTCTTTAAAGTTCCTTTTAATCTCAGAAAAAAAGAGAGACAGAATGAGGTCAAGTAGGTTAGGAGATGGAAAAGAAGATATTTGACAACGAGCACACACTTTTAGTGTAGCATGCATAATTTCAAGTACATAACACACAGCACTGTAATTACCATAAGCTACACACACACAAAAACAAATACACCTATGCCAGGTGATGTATGTGTTAATTGGCTTGATTCAGGTAATCATTTATAGAGCCCCATTGGACACAGGTTCATTTCTTCCACGGTCTTCTCGTGCTGCCCTTGACCCACCTGGTTCCCTCAATTCCTCTTCCAACTCTTCCACAAGACTCCCATTTCTTCGTATTTAACTGATTGTATCTATTTACCTAACCTTTTAGCTGGTTAGATCCTACCTAACTTCCTTATCTCAAGGTGTACAGGAATAATATATACAGGTTAATACTTCTTTGAACATAGCCACATCAAATATTCTCACCAGTTTGTCAACAGGCTGCTTTCTATTGTTTAGTCAATGTCACTTTTAAAGACGTAGGGCAACATTTCTCCCACATAACTACTAATTTTCCTCTTAGCACCAAGGATGTGATGGCATGCAGATTGACACATGCCTATTTTACTAAGTGTTTTCTGGAAGTTAAGCAAGCATAGTTCCTTATGAATAGGGTTTAACTATATCCAGTGTTTGTCGCATAGCAGGTCTTAAAATTTATTCTTTTGGATTGGATAATATGAGGTGCTGATATGGAGAATGAGGATGGGAGGAAGGCTACCTCATGTTATTTTACATGATCCAACTGTGACACAGTTCACAGAACTGCAGTCATCACCTCCAATATTCCAGGCCTGGGGAGGTTGTTCCTGTTGTTCCGGAAGTGCTTACTACACCGGTGGTGCTCTGAAGTCTCAAGATTCAGTGATGATCAAAGTGTGAAGATCGGTACTTTAAGGCTTTAGGCACTAAACAGGATCCCTGAAGGCTCTTCTGGGAGTCCAGCAGTTGAAGAAGGTTGGTTTTGGGTGCACTGGTCCCTTAAACCCATACTGTTTCCTGGCCAGAAAGAACTTAACCTATTAGCTAATATACTATCTAACAAAATCAATTAAAAGTCACTATGAACTACTAAGATATGACTCTTCTAATTAAAATAAGCTTAATAGAGAACACATCAGTCTTACAACCATGCCATCCTGAAGGTCATCTTCTTGACTACCAGGCTGGCCTCAAAACACAGCACAACAGCCCTGCAAAGTCTTCTACAGAGATTAGTCCACTTGCCTAAATAGGCTCCTTGAGTGTCTATCATTTCTCTGACAGTTTAATGAACTCACTCCTGAGGTTAGTCCTTGTTTCGACCTCACACAAAATGTGTGTCCTGCACAGGGATGACAGGACAAATTCACTGTCAGTTGCATACTGGCAAAATACAGCTCACTATAAAACATGAGTGGGTGACCACACTGTACATTGCTTTTGTTGTTGGCCCTGTGAAGAAGTAAAGCTACTCAGAAGACATTTTCATTCCCCATAAATGTCATAGAAATTCTTTTATTTATATAAGTGTATTTTGAAACAGAATTTTAGTTTCTTAACAATGCAATTTAATTCTACAATAAAATTCAACTGTGTGTCAATTTGAATTTATTTCTTTGAGGAATCTGTACCTGCTGCTTAAAATAAGGTAAAAAATCTACGAAATTTTGGACTATTAAGACAGGGAAAATTTATAGACAACATTTGTTAGTTATAATTGATGAAATATCACTTTATTAATAATACTGAAGGCTATATTTGTGTTTATGCTATAGTGTGATGCATATATGTATTCATATGTATGTGTTTTTAAGTGTGCATATGTGAGTGTGTGTGTGTGTGTGTGTGTGTGTGTGTGTGTGTGCGTGTGCGTGTGCGTGTGGATGCACGCCCACAAGCTGTCCAAGTGTACAGAAGATTCACATCTGTGTTGAGGCCAGAGGATAATTTCTGATTTTGGCTTTCAGGAACCTGTCCAGCTTAGTTTTAGAGAAAGGTTATCTCACGTACATGGACTTTGTCAAGTAGCCTGGATATGCTTGACAAAGATCTCCAGAAAGCAGCATTCATTTTCCTCTTTGGAGCTGGAATTAGAAGTTTGCACAAACTTGCTGAAATTTTACAACTCAGGTTCCAGAGTCCAGTCCTCAAACTTCCTGGGAAAGCTCTTATCAACATAGCTCCTGTCCCAGACTCTGGACTGTGTTTTTTTAGTAACAGGAAATTAAATAATTGAACAAGACCCCATAATATAAGGTCAAATAAGAATGTTTATTTATTTAGACTAGAAGGTTCTTTATGTCTTTATAATGTGCTTATCAACATAATAACCATTTGGAATGATCTGCTATTTTTAAATTAATGATCTTGATCCTCTCTTATTTCAAAGAAAACACAATGAAAGAAAGATTTGAGAATATGGAAACATTCATTCCCACTTCAGCACTTCAATCTTATATTCTAGAAGATTCTGCGATTTGGTTTCCTTTTAATATTTCCAATGAATTCCTCACAAGGTATGAGTTTAACATCCAGGATTAGGGACCTGGGAGATGCCACCATAGGTAAAAATGCTTGTCATGCATGATAGACAAAATAAATTTCTTTTTTTTTTTTTAACATTTTTATTTTTTTTTTGAATTTTTTAAAATTAATTTATTCTTGTTACATCTCAATGTTTATCCCATCCCTTGTATCCTCCCATTCCTCCCCCCCCCCATTTTCCCATTATTCCCCTCCCCTATGACTGTTCCTGAGGGGGATTACCTCCCCCTATATATTCTCATAGGGTATCAAGTCTCTTCTTGGCTACCTGCTGTCCTTCCTCTGAGTGCCACCAGGTCTCCCCCTCCAGGGGATCCAAATTTCATCACAGGGAGATATATAAAGAGTCAGGTATGATGGTCCATATGTAATATTAGCACTCCTATTGCAAGGTAGGCACGAGGGTTGGAGAATCACATGGAATCTTCTAGACCAGAGAGCCTGTGGTATGATTCTTAGTGAAATAAACAATGAAAAGACCATTGAAGAAAACCAAAATTGAATAAGAAATTTAGGTTATTGTCCATTGTTTTTCACACATACTGTGGAACGTGTGCACAGGCATTCAAGAACGTATAAAACCATAATACACCCAGGGGGGAGGGAAAACTCAGATAGTATTACAAGAAACAGAATATTATTGGCATGAATAAATAATATGTGTTCTTTTGCCGTGCATATTGTTTTTACATGTTCTAAATGTCAAGAGTTTAGAAACAAAGTGGCATAACTTGGGAGTATAGCTCCTTAGTAGAGCACATGCCTAGCATGATCAATGTTCTCACCCAGCCCCTGGAACTGCAGTAAATAAACACATACATAATTAAGCAGCAGCAGCAGGTTCTGTCTAACATCAATGTGGCTAAACAGAGCTTGCATTCCCATAAAGCAATTACTGGCTGGAGCTAAGATTTCACTTTCCCCATTAGAAAATCTCACCATTTTAAATGTCTTCACTCACTTAGGATATAGAGTCTCTTAAAGTTCAGGATGTGTACCTCCTCATGCTTCTGGTAATTATTCATATACCACATACCTGTGAGTCTGTCTATAAATCAGTTATGGTTCAATTGACAGTAATTCAATGAGTATAGCAGCTAGAAAAAATGAAATAAAAACAACTGACGGATGCCTTCTCTTCTTCCCTTTGACCCTCCTTTTTTCCCCCTAGTAGTCAACTACCCATTAACATTTCTTTGCAAAGTGAGTGCACTTTATCATGAATTAAATTACCCTTGAATCCTGAGCCCTTGTGACAAAAGAAGATAAAATCTACCCAAACTGAACTCTCTTTTCTGACTTTGTTATTTTGTATTAGAGTATCTTGAAAGTATTTACTTCTCAAATGTTTGTCTACACGGTGATCGTCCGTTACTCAGCTCTAAATATCATCACTGATTATTCCTTCTTCATAGTTTTTTTTTTTTTTTTTTTTTTGCCATATTGTTCTAATGACAGACTTCTGTCCACATACTACATACGCTTGATGCTTTGTAATCCCTCAGCATGGGGGTCTCTATAAGGCCACGGATGACACTTCTTTACTTGACTCATATCCAACCAAAACACTATAGACACTGAGTGGCCTCAGCAAGCGTGTGAGACAGAGAAAGAACAACTGTGAAAAGAAAAACAAAAATCCGGAGTCGCAAGAGAAGTAACAGTCCGTAAAATTGCAGCGATTTTACCACATGTTCTTGAGTTTATTTGAGTAGGTAATGTCCTCCTGTGCCAGGAGCCCAAATACAGTCACCAAAGCTCCATATACAAAGGAATAATAAGTAAACTAACCATCTGAAAACCTAATTAAATTAACTGGACCATGAAGTATACACATGTCTAATATCTGTAATGGAGTAGGTAAACAAATAAAAGCTTTACCTGCACTAGCACAGAGGAGGACAAGGAGCCCAGATTTTTAACAGCACTAGCATTTGTGGGGGAGCCTGGGATTCATACATCACTGAGGGCCCTGCTATCAACCTCATATTGCCATATATTGTTAAATCTTATATGAATAAATGAAAACTTATTCATTTATTTTTGCCTCTTTTTAACTTTGTTTCCCCAAATTCTTGGAAAGATATTCACTGAGCTATTTATTTGAGTTCTTTTTGATGTATGTAATAGAAACATAAATGTCGTTTTTAGGTTTGCCTGCAATATACCCCATATGCTTTTGTACGCTGTGTCCTCATTTTCATTTATTTCCACTTTCTTCTTCATTCTTACAATGACCCACTAATAACAATATAATAATGCCTTGCTTAAGATTCATAATTTTCTGATATATCTTTTGTTATTTTAGAGTTAATTTCAAGCTTTTACACAGTAGTCAGAACAAATACATGTAATTATTTGTGGATAACTAATGTTTATCTCTATATTTAGCTAGTGCATGTTCTGTAATGGAAAATTCTGAAGCTATCTGTTTGATACATTTGATCTATAGAGATATTTAGTTTATTTTTCTATGCCTATCTATCTATCATCTATCTATCTGTTATCTATCTATCTATCATCTACTTGTCTATTTCTGTCATATATATATCTATCTTCCATTTATTTATTTATTTATTTATTTATTTATTTATTACTTATTTATTGTGTAATTGAATGGTCTTTTCACTGGTGAAAGAGTTATTTGGACTCAAATATGGTTGGTGTATTAGGATTATTCTGTGGCTCCCAGTGTTGACCTTTTTTTTTTTTTTTTTTTTTTTTTAATTAGGAGCATTTGCTCTTTTAATCGGAACCACTCAAGTGTTGGAGTATTTATTAAAAATTGTGACATTTGCTTGCTTGGTTGTCCCCTAAATAAAATAATTGACTTTATCTTTTCAGATCTAAGCTGTATTCTTTTTAGTGCTTCTTCTGTGATCATAAATTTCTTTTCTCCCTCTTTCAGTTGTAATTTATAGTGTAACCTCATCATGTAGCCAAGGCTGGCATCCATTTTCTTTCAGAATTTGCATGTCTTTGATTGGGATGCTCATGGTTCTTTGATTACAACATTCTATTTCTAGTGAAAATACTGCTCTCAAATCTTAATTATTTTCAAGGCATTGAACTCCTGATAGCATCACTCCAGGATTTAGTTTTTCAGACATGAAATTAGGAAGGCACTGTCATATTTAAATCATGTATTGGACTTCTCTTAGGTTTATATTAGTTGTAGTTCCTATTTCGTAGTAGACTGCTACTCAATCTTTATTCTGATAATAGATCTTAGTGAAAGACAGTGAGAATGATCCCAACAGTGCAGCCTCTGGTAAGGTGATCAATCTCTTGTATAGGACCACACATCCAAAATATTCTGTCCTCACAAACAGATCTTAATGGTGTGCAAAAGGCGGAGCTGAATGAGTAGGGAAGAGGAGATCTAGGAGAGGTTGGGGAAAGAGATGGATGCTATAGAAAGTACATGCAAACTCTCAAAGATCTAATGAAAACTTTACATTCTGTAAAGAGAGAAAATAAGTTATTATCTGACAAGTTAAAATTAAATCATTGATAATGTTAAAAGTTAGTGTATTAAATAAAAATTTTAATAAGTGTTGAGTAAATATAAAACATTATCAGTTTTTACTGAAAAGCCATCAAATATGAGCTTAAATTCTAAATTCAGGTGACACAATTGCATGAATAGAAATTACTTGTTTGTTCATGACATTATAATAATAAAAAGTAGTTCATATTTCTCTTTGAATTATTTAATAAAATATCTTATGAAATCAGAATTATGGAAAGTTCTGGCATTCATTAACAGTATAATAACAATCTATTACAAAGAGAAAGATGGCTAAAATGTAGAGGAAACAAAATCTCCATTAAAAATGGCCAAGGGGATTGGGGAACCAGAATAAACAAATGAAGCCCAAAGGAGATGAATGTAATATATGTAAATTAATACTTTTTTCATGCAAAACTATAGAAAGTGTTGGCATGTCAGGAAAAAAGATGAGCTAAGTGCTAAAGCAGACAGTACAATTCCTGTGCGATCAGTGATTGGCTGTGAAGAAAGCAAGAACAGAGATAAATTCTTAAATAGCAGCTATGCACCAATAAAACAAGATTATTTTTATAGTGTATTCAGTGGAGCATGGGATTGTTTTTATAATCAAAACCAGTGCTGATGCTGGAGAGGCACAAAGAATTCAAAACTCAGCAATAAAATAAACTCATGTGTCAAGATCAGTTATAAAGGAAGCGTTATAATCATGAGGAGACACTGATTGTATTACTGTATTACATAACTTCTGTGTAAGGAATTGTGCCCAGGTAATCTCTGCCAAGCTCAACCATGCAGAACAAGGAGAGGAGAACATCATATAAATGCTAGGAGGGCATGTGAATATTTCTAAGAGTTGATAGTTTACTTAAAGCAGACAGTATGGCAATAAAGAGGAAAATTGATTTTTCTATGAAAAGCAAATGAAACTAAGTCTAGCTGAGGATAGACTAAATTGCCTTCAGTTTACTACTAATCTCCACTGAAATTTGTATGGTATTATTTAAATATTGATTTTACCAAACAGTTAAAAAAAATCACCAGGATAAATCATACAAGAGTACAAATGATAATTTTATTTAAAAAATAGCATTAAATCAAATACAGAATATCTCTGTAAGGGCCAAATAGTTTCAGACACACGGGACATAGTAAAAGCATGTGGCATTGCATGTTCTTCAATGCTGAATTAAGGTCACTGTGTGCTTTGTAATTGTTCATTGGTTTTTAGCTTTAATTTGAGGATATTACTGTTCCCAGATGACAATTTGAAAATTGCATGATATTTGATGAATCACTAGGCCCTATAGACATATAACTAAACCATAACTCAAATCAGCCTTGCTTGATTCCCAAAAACATTGTTTTAAATAACAGCATTAAAGTTTACATAGGAATTTATTGTTCTTACATTTTCCCCAGTGCACTACTAAAGCCTTGCAAAATAACATGTGTGATGAATACTTGTTGAAAGACTACCATAGTGTACATATTTTTTTTTTGTTGTTTTTGTTTAGTTTGGTTTGTTTTTTTTCAAGACAGAGTTTCTCTGTGTAGCCTTGACTGCCCTGGACTCCCTTTGTAGACCAGGATGACCTCGAACTTACACCAATTCACCTGCTTCTGCTTCCCAAGTGCTGGGATTAAAGGTGTGAGCCTCCACTGTCTGGCTTTTGATTGTTTGATTTGTTTGTTTGTTTGTTTTGTTTTGTTTTGCTTTTAAGTGCACATATTTTTGAAGTAGAAAAAGCAGCTAGAAAATGTAAAGAAATGAAAACGCAAATAATATAAGAGTTTTAAGTTTACCTTAGTTTGTGATGACTTACTTAGAAAATGTTATTGTATTAAATATAATAATGATGGATTGAATTATCCATATATTAAAACATTTGTTCATTTTATTAATAATACTTATTACTATTTTCTCATTAAATAAATATTCAAGTTCTCTGGAGGTAAAAAAAAATGCCTGATAAATTCTATGGACTCAATATTTTGTTTAATTTTATCATATATTAAACAATTTAAAATTTCTCCTCAATATTTTTTACTTTTTCACATGCATAATATATTATGACTATACTGACTCCTCTTTTACCTGATTCTATTCCTACGTGTAACTTTCTTTTCTGTGCTCATCCTACTTTTGTGTTCTTCGGGTCAGACCTTGTACAGGTAGCTGCAGCATCTATGTGCTTATTATTGCAAAAACCATGATACCAGATGCTCCTGCCCATACTCTTGTTCTGGGGATCTTCCTGCTCTTTGCTCTGTATTTTCCCCTGCTCCTTGAAGAAGGTGAGATATGTGGACTCTTTAAGTCACTTCTCATTTCTCTCTCTGTCTCTCTCTGTCTCTGTCTCTCTCTCTCTCTCTTTCTCTCTGTCTATATACAATTTGCTTTTAATTCAGTTTTATTAATAACTTCCCAGTGCCGTTTCTTATTTTATAGTTATTCAGGCTCTTTAGATTTTTCATCATTTCTCTAATATTTCTTTCTAAATGTAACTGATATCAAGCCTTTTATAACAAGTGTTTCTATAATGATATGAATTTCTCAATATAAGAGTTTCAAAACTGCACAGGAGGCAGAGTTCTGTTACTTGTTATGCAACTCAGTTATCTCAAAAGTTAGAATGAACCAAGAACCACACCCCTCTCCTCACTACATTTAACTAGCCTCTCTCCAAGAGTGTATAAGCAATGAAGACTGTTGAGACTCAATTTCAAAGTAGTAGTTGAAATACATACATACATACATACATACATACATACACACACACACACACACACACACACACACACACACACACACTCACACAGTAAGCTTCAGGGACTTCCTGCTGCTATTCTGAATTGTTTAATTCCTGTCTTCTGGAGCTTCCCTGCAGGATAGAATTTTCAATCTCAGAGCAAACTACTAAGGAATACTCACAAAATACTTCTACTGCTCACGCTACCATACTGGTGTTCCATTCCAAGAACTCAGGATCTTCCAATACAGTTGTCTCATGGGAAATGCTCTGCTCCATATGACCATTCTGCTAATCTACACTTTTAATTGCTCAATTAAACATTACTGATCAAAAATGTTAGATGTAAGACATTTCTCCCAATTTCTGCTTTATCTCATCTTCACAAAATGTTCTCTTCCCCTGTCATTTTTCTAAACTATTTAATCAGTGACTTAAAATGAGTCTTAAAGGTATTCCTCATCTGAAAAATAAAGACAACATTTTACACAAGTATTTACTATTTGTTAAATTTTTACATTTTATGACTGATTAATGTGTTTTTCTTAAAAATCTGTTGAATGTATATATATATCCTAAATAATTAGAAACAAAATTGTAGAGAAAGTATCAGAATATGCAACCTATAGTTGGAATTTTAAAAAATGTACACAAGGAAGTAATTTATATCTGTATAACTGCTATTTAAAAATGCAGATGGCAATTTATGATTACATTAAAAAATATAATTTTGAGAATAATATAAAATTGTGCTCTGCTGTGATGTTTCCAAGGGAATAAAAACAGTATCAATAACAATAAAATCACAAAATCCATTAATTGGTCATGCTGTAACATATAATACTTCTTGTGGAGCTATGGAAAGGACACTTCTGGAAGTGGGCCATTCTTCCTCTTGTGGATTTAGGTAATATATCTACAGTTTGAAAGGACATTGACTTACTGAATGAAGGATCATCTAAATATACACATTTTTTTCTGATGAGACTAAGATGTTAGGCCAATAATAAAGCTGTCAACAGTTTAGTCAATGTCTAGTGTTTATAGAAAAAATGCACTTTATCTGAATTGTAAGTATAAGGTGTACATGTGCATCAATTTACAAATTTAGTACAAGTTAAAAGACCTACATCATCAATCCAGAAAGCCCTTGAAAATAAGATAGTTCTATTTGTCATATTGGATAGCTTACCATGTTGAATAAACATTAGTTTAGTATCAAAATTACAGTCTAGCAAAGAAATTAACCTTGATAAATATGTATAAAATGATACTGTATGATTTATTCAAGTAACTTTTTGTATACAATTAATCAAAAAGACATTTAAATGTTAGGTTTATTTTTATTTTTTAAGATTTATTTACTTACTTATATACAGCACTATATCTGTGTATACACCCATAGGCCAGAAGAGGGCACCAGATCTCATTATAGATGGTTGTGGGCTACCACGCAGTTGCTGGGAATTGAACTCAGGACATTTGGAAGAGGAGTCAGTGCTCTTAACCTCTGAGCCTTCTCTCTAGCCCAATTTTAGCTTTATTATCTCAGTTTAAAGTAGTTAATATCACATACACATGTGACTTATGATTTCTACATCAGAATAAACTAGAAGAAAGTTATTTTTTCCATAGACGTTGATCATAAAGGTGGTTTTGGTTACCCTAATTAAAAGAATAAAGAGGAGAAACATATGCATTTATTCTCGTATGCAACTCAGATAAACAAGAAGTGATACTTACTTTTAGTTATATTCATTAGTTTCTATTAAGAGTGCTACAAGTTTCCATTGAAATAGTTGAGATAATATATACAATTAAAGAAAACTTATTAGTTACATATTCTGGAATAAAATACTGATGTAAAGATGCTAGTGTCAGCATGCTCAAGATCTCAGCTTACATATGTTGTACATAATTTATCTTCTTTATGCCCAAAGGTTGAGGTAGTGAGAGCACTGCCTCAGTCCATCTGTTGCATGTGTCCTTCTGCATCATTAATAATCCCAACACATTAAGAGATCATTTTATAAGTTATGATTGTTAAACATTTCATTTAACATACTTACCTTGAAGAAAAAGAAGTTAAACATAAAAAAGAAAATTCATTTTTCAATTTTAGCATTAGAATATTACTTGGGAGTGGTCAAATATGGGGCACTGGACTTCATGTCAGAGTCAGTCGCTGCTGTCCTCACAACTGTGGAAAATGTCCAGTCAGTCCATTGGCTAGAGCTGAACAGAGATTCAATGCTTACTGCATGTATTGTCCTTGGTTGGTGTAGTAGTTTGGGCAAATCCCCTGGGTCCAGATCCACCTGCCATGATGTTCTTCTTGTAGGTTTCTAGGATGCCCTGGATCCTTCTATTTCCCCATTCTCCCATACTTTTCTCACCTAGAGTCCCAATAGGAAGTCCTCGTATCTATTGCAATCTCCTGGTAAGTGAAGACTTTCATGAGACATCCATTTTGGTTAGTGTCCAATTATATGTGAGTTTATACCATGTGTGTCTTTCTGGATCTCGGTTAACTCACTCAGTATGATCATTTCTAGTTCCATCCATTTGGTGGGGAAGCCCGGTGGCACTCAGAGAAAGGATAAACAGGCTACTAGGATGAGACTTGATAGGCTGTGACCATATGGTGGGGGAGGATGTCCCCTTCTCTCACAGATCTAGGGGAGTTTAATAGGGTGAAAGAAGGAAGGTGAGATGAATGGGAGGATACAAGTGAGGGGATAAAAATTGAGATGTAACCTGAATAAATCAAATTAAAAAAAAAAGAGTTTATTTGGAGATTGTTTAAAATATAAGATAAATTTAAAAATCAGATGAATATTTTACATAACTTAAAACTGAATGAGGCTTTTCTTAGTATTCCCCATTGTGTATTTCCTTCCTCTTGTCTACTTCCTCTTCCACAATATCCACTGAAGCTTGGTTATGGAATAGAAAGTATGAGAAAGCTGTTGTATTTAGGGGTAAATCCTGAATCTCAGATTTTCAGTACCTTGATAATGTATGAATCTTCCACTAACTGCTTCCTACTGCAAAATCTTTTCTAAAAAAGAATGAGAGCAAGCCAACCCTATGGGTATAAAAATAAACACACATAAGGAATATGGCAGTATGATCTTTTTTAACAAACTAACAATATCAGATTTTACTCTAGAGCCTAAAAAAATGGCCAGACAAAAGTTTTATAACAAAATGTAAATACCAGACAGAAAATTATCTCCTCTAGAGAAATCCTAAAATCTGATCAAAATGGTTTCATTTATCTCATATCAATCTTTCTATTACTATACTTGTACATGTTGTAAGTAGTCACTGTAGCATAGAGGGCTCAGCTGTGGGTAAGAACAATGTTGTCTTTTCTCATCCAACAGCTTACATGGCATTTCTGACGATTTAAAACATAGATAGCATGTAGAAAGTTTCCTAGTGTGTTACCAGAGTTGGTTTATATATGTCCTATAACCAAAGCATGTGGTGTTTTAATTAACGGGGTCTTCACAGTAACTAATTTAAATGAACTGGTGTTATTTACTCAAGATCTACACAGGATCAACCCATTAGAAATTTCCTTATAGATATATAATTTGCTCTCCTTGATTCATCTTTTACAGTGGACCTATTAGCATTTGATTGCTACTGGGTAATAAGGAATATTCTTTTCAAAATCTGTGTCCACTGATAGAAGTCCCATGTTCTAATGGGAAGTTCCACACCCATAGACATATGGCTAACACCAAAGGGAAACAATTGGTTACAGGGAGAGAGAGAGAGAGAGAGAGAGAGAGAGAGAGAGAGAGAGAGAGAGAGAGAGAGAGAGAGGAGAGCGAGAGAGAGAGAGAGAGAGAGAGAGAAGAGAGAGAGAAAAGAAGAAGAAGAAGAGAAGAAGAAGAAGAAGAAGAAGAAGAAGAAGAAGAAGAAGAAGAAGAAGAAGAAGAAGAAGAAGAAGAAGAAGAAGACCCATGAAATTGGTTGGGAAGGGTGATGTTGAATGGATTTGAAAGGGGATTATGGGAGATGTACCTGGTTGTGCTTCATTTTAAACATGTATAAAATTATCACGCACAAGAATAATATTAACTGAAACTTAATGAATTGTGACTTTATTGTTTAAGAGAGAAAAATAAATCTTTCCAATCTTCTAAGCAGGAGAACATGTCTGTATGTCTATATATTAATCTAACCATGCATGCCACAATTATAAAGAAAAGCACAAATACATCATCATGACAGCTCTAAAAATACAAATGATCTCTTATAGAATGCAGTTTTCCAGCTGGGAATCTGATACTTTCACTCTCCCCATTCACAGGAGAAACAAGAAAAGGACATCGGTTGTTTAGTACTTTTCAAGACGTTCCTGATTAAGCTCCACATCTGTTGCACATGTGGAGGGGGTCTAGGTCCAACCTGTGCATGCTCTTTGAATGGTGGTTCAGTCTCAGTGATCCCCCATGGCCTCAGGTTAGTTTACTCTGTAGGTCTTCTGGTGGTGTCCTTGACTCCTCTGGCTTTGTCAATCCTTGCTCCCCCTCTTCCACAAAAGTCCCCAAGCTCTGCTTCTTGTTTGGTTGTGGGTCTCTGCATCTGCTTCCATTAGCTGCTGTATGAAGCCTCTCAGAAGATAGTTATGTTAGCCTCCTGTCTGCAAACATAGATGAGTATCAATAATAGTTTCAGGGGTTGGTTGTCTCCAGTGAGGTGGGTCTCAGTTGGGACAGTTATTGGTTAATCATTCTCTCAATCTCTGCTCTATCTTCTTAATCCTATTCATCAAAAGCTCATCTTGATGTGCTTTTTTCTTTAATTAGCTAATACACCATCAGTGATTGTTCATCCTATATTATAAATAATCTTGCATTAAAATGCAAGCAATAATAACAAAAGGAAAATAAACGAACATATTTTTTAGTTATTTTACAAGATTTTTTTTTAGAAGTTAATTACCTTCTCATATACCACCATTTTTAAAATCGCTTCTTTGGTTGTGGCACATCTAGGTTGTTTCCATATTCTGGCTATTACAAATAGAACAGCTATGAACATGTTTGAGCACATGTTCTTGTTGTATAGTGGAGCTCCTTTCCAGTACAAGCCCAGGAGTGGTATGTCTAGATCTTGAGTAGAACTATTCTCCATTTCCTGAGAAAGCACCAGATTGATTTCCAAAGTGATTGTAAAAGTTTGCACTGGAGAAATGTTTCCCTTCCTTTAAATCCTCCAAACTGTGTGCTGTCACTAGAGTTTTTGATCACAGCTATTATGATAGGTGTAAGACATTTACACATTGGAATACTATTCAGCTTTTAAAAACAAGGATATCGCAACAATAGCATACAAATGGTTGGAACTAGAAACCATCATCTGGAGTGAGGTAACCCAGACCCAGAAAGACATGCATGGTATATACTCATTTATAAGTGGATATTAGCCACACAATATGGGATAACCACACTACAATACACAGACCTAAAGAAACTAACAACAGGGAAGATGCTAGGAAGAATCCTTAATTCTCATTGAGAAGAACAAAGAGAATAGACACAGGAAACAGTTAAGGAGAAGGAACAAGAAGGGGGGCTACCATAGCGGTCCCCTGAAAGACTCCAGCCAGCAGAAGATCCAAGCAGATGCTGAGACTCACAGCCACTTTCGGGGTGGCACGCAGGGAGTCTCATGGAAGAGTTGATGAATAGAAGGACCTGTAGAGGTCATGAGCTCCACAAGGAGACCAATGGAGCCAACAAATCTGGGGAGAGAAAAGGGCTGTGGCAGAGATTGATGCACCAACCAGCAACCATGCATCATGAGGACCTAAACCTTCTGTTCAGATGTAGTAGATAGGCAGCACAGTTTCCTTGTAGGTCTCGTAATATGGGAGTAAGGACTACCTCTGACATGGCCTTGGGTGCCCACTCATTGTCAGGTCTCACTGGCTGGGCTGCCTTTCCAGGCCACAGAGTAAGAGGATATAGGCAGTCCAGGTGAGACTTATTTAGCTGAGGTCAGATGTTAGGAGAGGAGGGTTCTGCTTTCTAGGAATAAGGAAGGGAGGGTAAGGGTAGGATGGAAGGAGGGTGGGACAGGGAGGCAATTAGGGAGATGGCTAGAATCAGGACTTGAAGTGAACAAATTAAAAACAGGTTTCTGAATTTCAATAAAAAACAGAAAAGGGAAAATTACCTTCTCATGGGTTTATAAATATTTATTTTCAGTATACTGAACTGAATATTAAAAGAAAGCCAAGAGACAATGCAGGAAATAAAGATTTCAGTCAGTGTATCTGACATCTGAAACAGTAGATTTATTCTCTCAGTAGACTTATATATTATTGTGGCATCCTCTCATAATACAGATTACTATAAGTAGTTGGGTCACAGAAAGTCTGCCATTCAAGTTCCCTCCTGAACTTTAATTTTAAAATACCAGATTATTTTTTCTTTCAATAAATTGATTTTTATTTCATCTTTTCAGTTTCAGTGTGTGTGTGTGTGTGTGTGTGTGTGTGTGTGTGTTTGTGTGTGTGTGTGTGTGTGTGTGCGCGCGCGTGCGTGCGTGCTCGCATGCTTATGTGTGTTTGATGTTTAATATGAAAGCATATTCTTATATAAAATTTAAAAGATTTTATATCAATGATTCTAGATCATGTTAAAGAATGCTGTATGTTTTTAAGGATAGGGTTTATGTTGTAGAGGGCATGTAAATCCTCCAAATAGTGATTTTTTCAGTGAGGACAGTTGTTACTCTGGAAAGAAAACATATCTACATTGTTTTCACAAGGGCTTCTGTATATTTTACAGACCGTTGTGAAGTCTTCTTTGGATCACTTATCTTATGAATGTTGTACAATTCTGGCTCTCAAGTTCTTCATTCTCATTAAGGACAATGATGTGGCCCTATCTAATTTGTTCCAGTCTATATTATAGTTATACTTGATACGTAATGGGTTTTTTTTCTATGTGAACTTTTGGAGTACACTCAAAAGCATGAGACTACTCTAGACAGGACATAATATTGGAATGTTTGATAATATGAGCAATCCTAGGATGACATGGAGATAAATATCTCTAGCTTACATCCAATAAAACTTACAGAAATGAAAAATATATTGATATTAACAATGACGCAGCTTTTCTTGTAATATTTATAAAAGGAACAATAATTGCCACCAATATGACCCTTGTACAATTGTCCTTCTCTCTGCCACACCTGCTCTATATCACCTTTTAGGCAGTGATGACATTTTTCTCCTACTGTAAATGCTTTGAAGTTATGTGTCATATGTGGCAATGTTTCAAATAAAAATAGCTTTAAGGAGTGAGGTCACATTACAGAAATGCACATGCAAAGAATCAAGAGCTTAAGTTTTACTGTGGAAAAAGAATTGATCTAGTCCATGTCATTTGTTAAGCAGTTTTTCAGAGCTATAAGGTAAAGATTTCATTAGTCTTTGAATCTGGACATGCTCTAACAGCCAAAACTTCATAATTTATTCAGTTGAATAATTATATTCTTCATGCTGATGAAATTTTTAGTAGCTTGGTGACATAAAATTAGATATTTGAATAACCATAATGGATTTTTTTCAGACTTATGATAAACTTTAGGATGTAAACTTAAGGAGCACACTAGTATATACGGATAAAGGTCATTCCTGTTTTATGAAACTATTTTTAAAGGGTAAAAATAAAATCTAGGGATGATTGACAATAAAATTTTATGACTAGGACGAAGTTATTGATATGAAAAGAAAGTCAGTTGAAAGTTATTTTAAATGAGTTCAAGTAGAATTCTTAATCTTCTTAAGGACATAAAGATGTCCATAATTTCAATAAAAAACTTTACAATATTCACAGTGTCTTTATGAATATGGTTCAATGTGCAGTGAAGCCAATGAGTTTTTCTTTGCGTCTGGGCCTATTTTCGGTCCATATACATAAATACTTTACACAAATATAGACTATCTCCTTGAGAATAAGTTAGAATTTTATTAGATTCTGTCATGTAAGAATATAGAGATCATTCTGAAGTATTTAACACAAGATTTGTGTGATAACAATATGTCAATAAGAAAACACATTTAGTCACTTCAATCTGCGCATATCTATTTCTCTTATCTGATACTAGTTCATTCTCTTACCTATTCATTCTAGATTTATAGTCATTTTCCTTTAGAATAGTTTTAATGCTCCATGTCTACATATTATACTGATGAAATCATTGGCTTCTTATACAATATACATATTCCTTTTTTCTTTCTTTCTTTCTTTTTTCTTTTTTGATTTTGTTCCCATAGATTTTTATTTAACTTTTTAAAAATTTTACATCATTTATTTTATTAGACTTCCCAACTTTTTAAAAATTTTACTAATTTTTACAGTTTTTTTTATTTTTACAGATAAATACAATACACTACATACAACAAGAAGAACCACAAAACAATCAGGAATTGTACAAATGTTAAATTCACAATGTTTTGATTATTTGTATTTGGAAACCTTGAATAAAACAAATTTCCTATCTTAGTGAGTCTAAAATTCTGAATGTAAATAAATATCTATCAAATCTTATCTCTATCAACTTAGAACATATATTTAGATCTAAAAATAACTTATTACCTAAACAACTAAGCTTAATTGTAAGATTAAACTATCTGGTCTTCAACATCATTAGAGTCTTGAAAAAGAATAAAACTTAATTACCTACGTAAACCAGAGGTGCAGCTTAGCTGCTTTCAAAATGAAAAACAACAACCAAAAAAAAAAAAAAAAAAAAAAACTGAAAAGGACAGTTAGTATCCTGATCAGTAACCCCAAACTCTGTATAGAATTGGGGCAGCATCTTCAGCCATCTGGCACAGTATATCTGACAGACAGGCAGGAACTATGGAGGACTTGCTTACTTTGTCTAGGCAGAGATTGGCTGGCCATAGACTCTCCTACATTCAAGCTTGCCCATTTATAGACAGAATTCTGTCACTGGCAGAAATCAGGACATTTTTCCCAGTGGGTAGTTTGCCACATTTGGAGCCATCTCCATAGGGAATCTCACTGATGATCGTCATATTCTTTGAGCTAGGCTGGGTGTTGCCAAGAGTTAATCTTTCTTTCATATATAACCATCTTCTGATAGAAAATATGTTGGAGATTGGTCTAATGTATTCTGATGTTAATTGATGGCTCTCAAGTTCTTGTTACTGCCCTGAACCTTGCCTCCCTAATGGTTTGAATAAGTACACTTGGGCAAGGCAGAGAGAAGGGGCAGAATGAAGGTTCTGAGGACTTTGGGCAGCAAAAATCTTGTAAAGAGAAGAAATGGGGCAGAGGAAGAAGAGGGAGGATAATCACCAAGGGATAGGAATAGAGCCACGTTGCCCAGAGAAGGGACTCTGAAGTTCATCATGGAAAGTGGTAGAGAATATTAGCAAGTCTTTTGGGACTGTGCATGGGGGTAGCCCAAATAGAAATTAAAGAAGCAGATGGAATGGGATGGAGACTGGGAGTTGTTGGAGGATGGCTTAGAAAGTAGTATCTTCCTTGCCCCAGATAAAGGCTTATTATAAAATACACCAGGTGTCTGTGTTTTTATTGGTTGCTAGCAAGTTAGAAAATACTGTCAAACTAATAATTAGCCTAATAATTAATATTTATTAGTCTTTATTTCCAAATTTACCACAACAAAAATATTTAGAAACATTGTGCTGTTGCTTAAAAATGTTCTAGAATTATCAAGGAAAATGTTATTTTTTATTTTTTTTTTTTATTATAAGATGCCCATTTTTCCTTTTTATACATTTCTACATTCTGTTTCCTTGAGCTTGTTTCCATTCTGCCAACTTTTCTCGGGCATATATTCTCAATGTTTGTGTTGTGTTGCTTCCACAATTCACACGAAGAGAAATAATCTTATTAACTCATTACTAAATCAGTATTCCTCCTCCACTTTGTTTCTTCCCAGAGATTATGATTTTTCCATCATGGCAATTACCATTATTTCTTTTTTTTCCTGAGTGGGGTAATTTTATTTTTTTTCGCATACATTTGATTGTGTAAAAATTGTACTGTTCTTATAATGTATATGATATGCTCTAGCCATATCTGTCTCCTGATTATTTTTAATTCAGTATTTATTTACCTACTTGACAGTCACCTAAGACCCACTGTAGACCCTAATCAAGGTTCCCATGAGTCTGCGTTGTTTACTGTTACTATAACCAGATGCTTAACAATGCCTGGCAAACACCAAGTTTTCAGGACACACCATGTAAATAAACAAGTGAAATATATATGATGTATGAAAAAGTTAAAGAGCAATTGCCATTAGTTGGTGAATAATACTTTAACACATAAACTTTAGAATATATTTGAAATCCAATCCACAACATTTCTTTTTGTCTTGTTGGGGTTTTTTATTTGTTTGTTTGTTTGTTTGTTTTAGTTTTTTTGAGACAGATTTTCTCTGTGTTATCTTGGCAGTCCTGGACTTGCTTTGTACACCAGGCTGCCCTCAAACTCACAAATATCCTCCTACCTCTTCTGGCCAAGCAGAACATATCAAACTGGCCCAAACAAAACCCATGTTCATCTCACAGTACAAAAGGCATTCAGTACAATCTGAGAGTACCAGTAGTCTTAACACTTTCTATACTGCTCAACATCCAAATACAAGTCATCCTCTCAAACTCAAGGCAAATGTATATACGTGAGTATCTGGTGTTTATTTCTTTACTTTATAAAAAAAATATAATTGACAAAGATAAAATATTACAGGGTGAATATTGCCCAACAATAAGAGAGAAAACGGAAAATAAGCCTGAAGAACCAGACCAAACTCAGTTGGGGAAAAATGCTTAAGAAGGTAGACCCTATTCCAATACTCAGCACACTTGGCAACAGCATGTGGAGCTTTACCTGCTAGAGATTGTCTTGAAAATTTGGTGTTGGTGGTTATAACTCACAAGAGCTGTCAGTGTTCCTCTAAAAAACACTTGCATGTCAAAGTTTCGGGGATCTCATAGTAATATTTTAGAGGAATTCTGTTACATACATTGCTATTAACATTTCACCCTTTCAGTTAAATATGAATAAGCTTCCCTGTCTGCAAAATTTGCGTTTCTAATGTCAGCAATTTCTTCTGGAACTCAAGCAAAAGTAAGGCTATTTAGATCAAGATTGGTTGTAATGATGGCTGAACATGGGTGATGAGTCCCTACTCAGGATACCCCTGTGCTGACATCTAAATAAAATCTTTAAGTGTGCAATAACAATGGAGGTGTTTCATGATATATCATCAAAGTGTATCATGTTTTCTTGATTTGAAACACCTTTCTTCAATTCATATGCTATCCTCTTCAGTGAGAAAACTCTTCTTGGCCAAATTTTCAACTACCTAACTTCTCTGACAAAATA